>NC_140580.1:898922836-900122836 GCF_964204655.1 Triturus cristatus
TCAAATCGGGAATAGAAATCACTAGTGTCTTCGTCTGGCTTTTGTTTACAGGCTGATATTGCACCCCAGTCTTCCTTTTTCGTAGTTAATAAACGTGGCAGTACCTGCACTAGTAGTCCTGCTAGTGCTGTTGTCTTTTCCCCAAGTCCTGCTCCTGCAGCTCGGGCCCTTTCTTCGTTTTCTAATGCTGTCCAATCTATCTTTTGGTCTCCCACCTCCCATTCCTTTTCTTTGAGTTTCTCATAAACACCGGCGGGTAATAGGACCTTTAATATTTTCATAATGTCGGGGTAGGTATACTCTCCCATGAGTAACATGTCTTTTATTTCACGGTGGAAACCTGCTGGATCCTTGTCATGGCTGGGTACTACTTTCTTCATTTCTAATAATTCTAGTTTAGTTATAGGCGTATATACAAACACGCGTGTAAAGTTATTACCGTCACCTCTGATTGGGTGCACTTCGCGTAACGGGTTCTGTCTATCTATGTGATACAATTTTCTTCCCATAATGGGGACTGGAACGTGTTCTGGGCATACAAAAGTTAAATATTGGTTTCGAAATTCTAGAATTTCTTTAATCAAATCAGTACCTGACCCTCTCCATATATTCGTGAGTAGTTCGGTCAATATGTCAGGTAAGGGTCCTGGATCGGAGTGTTGGCTTTTATACAATATAAGGAGGTGTTGAATCATGTATATACTAGCTAAACGCTGTTCGTATGGGTCAAGATTCAAAAACGTGTGTGCAAGTACATCATCATTGTATTCGCGGGGACTGTCAGCCCATTGTACTGCTGACCTGGCTAGTTCTTGTTCGTCCATGGAATCGAGCATATGGTACCCCCTTCGATCTCGGAGTAATTTATCAGCGGCTTGGAATAGGTGTTCAGGGGATCTTGTATTTAACATAGGGGTTTGAAAATGTCGATTATATTCTGGACGTATCGGACGTATCGGGTCATTAAAGCCTCTAGTATTATTATGGGGTCTTCCTCTACCTCCATAAGCTATTGTTTCTAATTGTTCTGATTCTTGCTCCTCCTCCTCTTCTGATTCTACTCTGTCTGTTTCTCGTCTTTCTTTATATATTCGTTCTACTTCTTTGCGGATCTTTCGACACATGGCGATTATACACGCCTGTCTATCATGTTTCTCTTCTGATATGTTCTGACCCCATTTGACAAGTTTTTGCATGGTATCGTGATCTGCCCCGGGCCTGTCTTGATTCCTAATTACACAATTTATGAAAAAACGTAGTAGTTGTCTTTGTACATCCACTTTCTGGTATTCCATAGCTTCGTTAATACTTTCTGAACCTCGTCCTGTTTGGACAAAGCGATATATATTGTCTAGGTGTTCAACCATTCCTGGTATCGTCAGTAAATATAATGTAGCTCGTCGTATACGTAGTGATGATATGAGCAATTTGTCCTGTCTACCTGGCACTGGATCGTATCTACAATCCACAAGCTGTTCTTTAAACATGTCGGATGTCGCTAATTGGGGTGTACGTTGGAGTGCTAAATCTCTAAGGGTCTGTTTATTTCGCGGCGGGGTGGCAAACATGTCTGTTGTACCTCCTGTAGCACCATCTGAGGTGTTAGGCACGAAAGGATTCGTTGGACGTAGGATAGAGATTGTAGATGTGGGAAAAACTGTAGAAACGGACGGACCGGTGGGAACTGGTGTAGGAGTTTGTAGTTGCGGGGATACAGGCGGATGCTCTTGGTGTAGAACACCATCGGCAAGCGGTGTGTGTGGTATGGCATTAGCATACTCGGGAGCTACGTCGTCTAAATAGGAGGAAAGAAAAACGTCCTTTGCTGTTTTGGGATGTGTTTTGGGATGTGCTTTTATCGGGAGCAATGGAGGAGTTAAGTCTTTTGGTATTTCCGGGGTAGCCTTAGGTAACCCTTCGGCCAGAAGAGGATACATACCATTCATAAGAGTATTTCTTTGTCTATCTACTTGTTCTGAGTTTACTCGGGTACCTTCCTCAATTAATAGATTTTCTCGGGTTTTATTTAAATTCTTACTACCTTTCTCTTCCTGTCTGAGCGCTTTTTCTGTACGTCTATATGATTCTTTACGCCATAATTCAATGGCATCTTTCTGTGACTGTCTGGCTTTCTTTTTCCATAATTCTTCTTCTACTCTCATGATGCAATCTGCATCCCAGGTCCCCGCTGTGGGCCATCTCTGACTCTCTGGTAATTCTTTGGTGTAGTCCACCCATAAATCAAGAAATAATACGGCATCTAGGCCATGCTTATGATACATAAAGTATCCTGGAGTGTCCCTAGGTGGGATGGGAACAGCTTCTTCGAGTACACCTTTTCTAGTTTTGATCTGTCTTAGTTTCGAAAAGAGCGGCATTTTTAGATCTTATTACTAGAACACACTTTATACAATAAACACAATAATGAACAGTCATTCACACCACAATGTATAGAACGTTTTAAAACATTTAACATTTAACAGTTCTAACGAACAATGATAACTAATAGAAAACTAGTTACTGACATAATACTGACACTAGATAATACTTATTTATATGCAAGACATACTAGATATACTGCTAAACAGTACAGATACACTGCTGAAACAGTGCAGACCGGATTTGTGTACCCAAACCCGTCTTGACCGGCACAGACTATGTGCACGTTAAATGCCTCCCCGGTAATGGTACTCACCGGGTAGCGCGGAACGGAAGGCCTCGGAACGGAACTGAAACTGGACCGGACTGGACTCGACTCGACTGGACTCGGAACTTCGGAACCTGGTGGGCCTCTGCATACCTCGGATCTTGCTCTCTCAGCTAGGCTCTGGTCGGGATACTTCGCACTTCTCACCGCCACGTCTGGGTGTTGATCGCAGCCTCAGTCACCCCCGCTTGGCCGGAGGGAGATACAGGAAATCCTGCAGGTACGCGTTTTTGTCCGTTCAGCTGTGGCAGGAGACCGGGCCTGCAACGCACCTCCGGCGCGTGAGATGAGAAAGTGTCCCTATTCGGGCGCCAATTTATGTGGTAAATATTTCATTACCGGTACTATTTTTTATGCGGTAAAGTCTAATAAGAATAACTCAGTAAATATAAGAGGCAGAATCCGTGGTATTAGAGGTTTTTAAAAGGGCTTTATTCCAATACAAAGGAATACAATTCGAATTGTGGACTTCTATTCCATCACCACGAAAGTTCAGGAAGGAAGGGCATACATTATTGACAGATAATCAGTTTTATAGGAAAATGCATTACAGTGAAGCAGATGCAAGAGGCGTAACAGCTGATAATACAGATAAACTGAGCATACGTAACTAATAGGGGCGGTCATATGGGCGTAATTTAATAAACGTCATTATACATGATGTCACAAGTGGGTGGATCCATGAAAGAATCCTGCAATGTCAGCAGAAATATTTGGCAGAGATGCGCGCGCAGCCGCATGACGTGTGATTGACGTGCAACTAGAGGGTGAAGGGGACTTGACATTTAGCTCTACATGTGGAGACAAAAGTCTGGGGTTATGTCAACCTAATCCCAAATCATATCTGATATCCTATGTTTAAAGAACTGTGTTATCCAAAAGGAAAGGTCTCTAGGATAGAATCTATTCTATACTGACTGTTAGTGCGTGTACAAGCGTCTAAGTGTCTACATGAGATGCGAGGGGGTAGGAATATTCCATGGTAACAGGGCCATGAATTACTTGCATGAGGACAGCGAGGCCTGGCCCTTTGCACGGTAGCTGGAGAAATGTTTACCTAAACTACTAGACAGGAATGCATCGGATGAGGAGCGGAGTAGATAATCTTGAAGGTGAAATACAGTTTTTGACAGGGAACAGGCTGGATCAGGCACCGTTAGCCGCGCAGGGAGTAGGACAAAGTTCATGGATACAGATGCAGGCTCGGACTGGAGCTTTCAGAGGCAGAAAGCAGGAAAAGGCTTGATGACAGAATTCAGGGCCTACTTGCCTGAATCTGTAAAATGTGGAAAGTGAACCACATAAAGTCGGTGGCCTTTCATACTTAGGAATAGAATATCTGACCCATTCATGGCGGATCTGAAAGAGGACATGTTGACGGTGGACGCACATGTATTTGCGTCTTCAAAACTGGAACTGGAGGGAACATACATGTACTCATAGCATGCACATGGAGCCGTTGGGGTCTACGATAGGGGACATAACTGATCACAAAATTCATATTTCCTCAGTCTGGGAGTCCAAAAGGACAGTTCAGGTGGGGCAGTGCCAGTAGATTTATTGGCAGGCTTGGGAGTCTGAAAAGACACTTTCACAATTGCTTTATTAACCTTGCTTTCTCAAATATGCTTGAAAATGCACCATTTGCCCACTCTATCAAACGTTTCTCTGGAGGAGAACTCCAGAGCCCCCCTTATGATGGTCATGCTCACTTGCTATGCTCGCTTGCCAGCAGGCACTCATCCCACACTTTTATGCCTCACCACTTTCAAATGTCACCAGCCGCCATTGAGTAACACCAACTTAATGAAAAACAGCCTCTACAATGGCCAGCTTCACATAGTACTGTAGCCATTTCACACATTTCAGTGTGAAACTGCTGGCATTTTTCGGAAGTTTACAGTTTTTAATTATGTGGAACTCATTAATATTCATAAACACTGGAGATCTTCACCTATGAGTGGGGTCTTGGAATGCTTTACCGTTTCTTTTTATTGCCTGTTCAGCACTATACAAGATTTTTCTGCTTTTTTTTTTTTTTTTCATTTCCTTCCAAAATGGGAAAAAAAGATAGTTACCACGCAGTCAGGGCAGCTTTAGAGGGAGAAATGGGATATTGCATTTTTAAGGTTGCCTGTCTGCACACCCTGATCCCAAAGTGCAGTACAGTTAAACATTGAAAAACTGCTGTATTATTAAGTTATCTGGATTACAAGACACCCTTGAGCGTTTTTTGCCATTTTCAGCACATTGTTTTCTGATAACACCTTGATACCATATCTTCAGTTTCCTGAAATCCTCATCCTGAGGGAAAAACACATTGGAAAAATACCTTCAGAACTTTGTAGTTTGTTCACTTAAAAGTCATACTGTGGCAATGTCCTTTCTCCCAAAGGTCATGCTGGAGCCTGAAGGACAGAAATAGAATCCTCCCTAGAGGAATGAAGTGTGTACAATGTACACTTTATCCGAGTATTTTAGAGGTTCTCAACTATGAAGAGTCCAGAAAATCCCCTTCTTCCCCTCTGCAAACTTGGAGATCCATAAGTGATGCATCCTGTTGCCTTGGGAGTTGAAAGGAATGACCACGCCATCAACAATCTTGATCAACGTTTCCAGTGGTAGTGCTAAGAAGACCCTATATTTATTTATTTGAGTGTTTATAGCGCTGGCTAGACCCAAGTGCATCAGAGCGCTTTACATGCTTTGAGAATACTTTTACAAGAAGTACATGATGAAAGTCAAGTGGGTTGAAAGCAGTTATATAGAAACACACAGGACAATAGAGCAGTAATGTATTCCATAGTAAGGATACAGTAATATACCACAATCGAGCAATTGGGTAATGGGGATGGAGACAGATTCGAGTTTGCGTAGTCAATTAGTCTGGGGACCTCCCCGACGGAAATTGTCAAAGACGGTTGAGTCTATGGGAGACGTAAATCAACTTGTTCTTGTTGAAATAGGTGTTGAGTAGTAGAGATTTGAGGTCCCGTTGAAGCAAGAAAAGGAGGGGTTGCGGTGTAGGTTACTAAGGGAGTGAGTTCTAAATCTAGGGGGCATTTCCAGAGATGATTTATTTTTAAGTTTGGGAGGTATGGGAAGAAGAGAGTTGGAGTTTCTCAGAGCTAGGACTAGAGATGGTACTATCATCTTCAGAGCGTCAGGGGGAATAAATGGTTTGAATTTTCTTGAGATGTTTTCATGTGTAGAGTGCTCCTATCGCTGTATTTTTTATGTGTTCCTTCATTGATAAATTAATGTCTAGTGTGATACCCAAGCATTTAACCAAGTTGGACAGTGTGTCCACATTTTTTAGCCATTCTTGGATAGGTAGGGGTCCTTTTTTGGGGAGAGGAGTAGAAGTCTTGTTGGGGTTCAGCTTAAGGTGGTTGGTGTTTAGCTAAGTTTGTATCTTAATTAGTGTGTCATTAATATTTTGGATGTCACTGGGTGATGTTATTCTGTAGTAGAGTTGTGTGTCGATGACATATAGGTAATACTTGATCCCAGCTTGATTCAGGATAATTGTGAGAGGCTCCATGAAAAGAGTGACTAGGGCTGGTGAGAGGATGGAGCCTTGAGGTATGCCTTGTAGTACTGGTGTGAGCTTTGAGGGACAGCTATTGCATTGTATTTGTTGGGAGCGATGTTGAAGATAGGACGTGAACGATCTCAGGACTGTGCCATTGATACCAGTGTGGTTCTTGAGTGTCGCAAATAAAGCTGGGTGATTAACTGTATCAAATGCCAGCAATAGGTCGAGTAGGATTAGGAGACAGGAGTCGCCACCATCTAAGGAACTGTGAATGTCGTCTGATATATTGAGCATAGCAGTTTCGGTGCTACAGCCTTTTCTGAATCCTGATTGGAAAGTGTTGTGAAGGTTGTATACTTCTATGTGTTGGTTGAGTTGAAGGAGGAAATATTTCTCCAAAATGTTATCTTGGAAAGGAAGGTTGGTGTTGGGTCGAGGTTGTTGATCGTACGGTTTGCCCCATGTTGTTTTTAGAATGCGAGTGACTTGGCCAAGTTGGAGAGAGTCAGGTATGTTGCCTGATGAAAGAGAGGCATTGATGATTATGGTCCAGAATGTGGAGATGAAATGGTTGAGGTTTTGTACTAGGGTGTGGATTGGTGATGTGGACTTCAAGTTGGCAATTATTTTTGAAAAATATCTCCTCCTGTCAAAGGTTTGAAGGCTGTCCATTTAGCATTGTTTTACAGTTGAAGGAGTTTCCGTGCTATATTTTACTTTTTTGGGTCTTCCTGTCTTTAGTTAAGTCTGGGGGTAGGGGTGAGTTTCCGTGTTGACTTGTATGTCAGTGGAGGCAGCGGGTTGGGATGTCAGAGTATTGTCAAGGGTCAGGGATAGTTTTTTTACAACCTTGTCAGCAAAGAAGTTAGCTATTTCTTCGCAGCGTTCATTGGTGGTTATTGTTGCCTGTAGGGAGGTAAGCATAGTTTGTTGTTTTATTTTGTTGAAGAGCTCCATTTATTGGTTCTTTGCATGGTTGAGTTGATTACGAAAGAAAATGGGGTTTTCCCTGAAAATATGTTTCTTGTAGGAGAGCTGTTTGGTTCTTAGTAGTGAGAGGTGCACCAGTGAGGGGTTCTGTCTTCATAACCTTCGGTCTGTCTAAGTTGTCTTCTTTCGTCGTTAATGTCTAAGTTGAACCAGGATCTGGATGACATTTTTCTCAATCTATTTCGTTTGAGTGGTGCAACCTGGTCAATAACATCTGTCACCGATGAGCTATCATGGGAGGCGAGGTCATGAACGGTACGAAGGAGAGGTTGTGAATCTAATTGATCGCTGATCCTGGATTATAGCTCCATTAGTATAATATATACTTGATGTTCCTAATCCAGTTTGTGGGCTTGTTTGATGGTGCTGGGAAGGATATGTGGTGTTATTTGAGATTGAACTGTATTTGATGGTGGTTCAAGCAGTTGATCGGCAGGATGGAACGAGGGGAGACATGTTCACTTCTAGTAATTAGCGTCTAGAGTCGAGCCTTTCTTGCTGGTCTGTTTATTACAGAGTTGCTTGAGGTCGTTGATTTCCATTAGGTTATTTAGGTTATGGATAGTGGCCTCTTCTGTGTCATTCCAGTGCAGGTTGAAGTCACATAGGAGTACGTCATTGGAATCAGTTAGTAAGAACGGAGTTATTAGGTAGGTTAGTTCCTCGGTGAAGAGTGTGCAGTCACCAGGTGGGTGATGGATGGTGTGGAGTTTGGTGGGAGTGGTGTCTTTAGTTTTGATTTCTACTCCAAGATATTCGAAGGTGAGTAGTTTGTGGTCTCTAGGGGGTTAAGTTTGTTTTCCTCTTTGTGGATGATCACAAGCCAGTTCCCTGTTCACCCTGGTCTATCCCTTCTGGTGATGGAGTACCCAGGTGGAGGGAGCAAGCCCTAGTATCCGGGTTGAATGCTCAGTAAGACAGATTTCCGTAAGGAATGCAGTGTCAACTTCTTCCACAAGTATGGTATCCGTAATTTCTGTGGCATGTTTCACTGCAGATCTGCAGTTTAGGAGCATACAGATTAGGGAGCAAGGGCAATTTTTTGTAGAGTGCAGTGTCTGGATGGTGGTCTATTGAGCGGGTGGTCTGAGCGTTATGCTAGGTCGATTAATTCTATTTGTGCCAATGATTACTGGGATTGTGGATGCAGGCTTGGTGTCTGCTTGAGGAAATGTAGAGTTGTATGATTTGCTGAGTAGTTCTGCCTCTATTGAGGATAGGAGGTTGAGTGCTCGTTACGGTCTGTAGCACAGGCGGCTCATGGGGATGGAGGTCTGGCTGGTGAGATCGCTGACTGTTGGAGATCTTTTTTGGGGACTCAAGTTCTCTATTCTCAGGGTGGGATTGAGTGTTAACTTGGCCTGTATCACAAGGTAATTTTTTACGATGGAGAGGTCTTTAGCTAGAGAATCACATTTTTGTTCTAGTTGGCTCAGGATCAAGGTAAGAATGCCGGTTAGGTTGCCTATTCCATGAGTAGGTTGGCAGGCGGAGGGTCCGGATTCTAAAGTAGGTGAGTGATCATTGAAAGAGGGGAGGGAGCTGATATAGAGGTAGGAAATGTGGAGTTTTGTTTTGGGCTAGGTGGGTTCTGCGATGGGAGTCTGGGGTGTGTTTAAAGTGAGTTCAGCGCGTAATGTTCTTGAATTGGGACTGGTGTTCTTGTACCCACTGTGTGTGACATGGGACTGTGTTTTGATGTATTCATTAGTTGTAGTGGGTGGAGTGGGGATAGGACTGGAGCTTACTTGACTCATGCATGTGTCAGGAGGCGCGACAGTGGTGCATAGTTTGGTGGTGGAGTCCTGTAAGCAAATAGGTTCTTGGCAAATGTACCTGGGTGTAAGGGAGGGGGTGCGTGGAGAATAGGATCCGGTTGGGTTAAAAAGGTGCGGAGTGACAAGAAGTGTTGGTCAAAAATGGTGAGGTGATGGTCTGCCGCTTGAATTAGTATGTTCCCCGTTATGAAGATAGATATGCAGATCTCACCTATAACATTTTGTGAAGGGGTAGTGGTGAATTTATTTCCATAGGGAATTTTGGTGGAGAAGGAAGATGTTTTTCTATTTTGCAGGGCATTTCGAGTACAGAATGAGGTTAGTTTTCATGTTACTGTTGCTCATGCTGTGGTAGGTATCGGTTATTAGTACTTCCAGAAGTTGTTTGAGTAGGTTGTGTTTGAATTTGTTTTTACATTATTTTATGCTTCATTAGTTGGGGCTGAATCTCTCAAGTGCTGTGTCATGGGGCTTAAGGTAGGGGCAAGTCATCTTGGCTGTTCCTTGAGAGGAGGCATATCGCAGTGTAACTTATGTGTAAATGACCGTGTTTAATATCAGAATTTCGAAGGGCCAGGGTAATCGGCTTAGGGCAATTTCTCCCCAATATAGTAGAGCGGTGAAAAGAGGAAATTGATCCTTCTCTCTCATTTTCCAAGGGCTGGAGAATGCCTTTGGGGAGGGGGACCAGGGCTGAGCCTGAAATGAGTGGAGCTGGAAGCGCTCCATGCGACATAGAAGGGCTCTCATTCAAGGGCACTCGCGCCATAAACAGGTAAGCATTACAATTTACGGTCAGAGGGAACCATTATTATAAGATAGGCCCTCTGAGAGCAGTTGCAATTCACAGGTCCTTTTTCATCTAGTTCTAACGTGTTTCTCGCAACATCCAAATAAGCAGTAAGGGTGTAGCAGATCCAGTGTGATAGAGTATTAGAAGACCCAGTGCCGTTACAAGATGGCCAAACCATTAGAGATATATTTGTGTAGTCACACAAAGCAGTCCTTATTTTCTTTCAATGAAATGGAGTGAAGGTCCTGTGTCCATTGCTCATGTGGATGACATTTTGAGTATCGATCCATCAAGTGGGGCTAGGAAGAGGGAGACCCCAAAATGGAGGACAGCCATGCAAAGCAAGATCCCCAGTGTGTTCAAGGGGCCCCAAAATGACTCCAGCGCAAATGGATCCAGCGTCGTACGTGGAGAATTCCAGAAACCAGGACCAGCAGGCCAAATCGGGGGAAGAGTGCACACCGCTCAAGATGTCAGCCTCTGATAAAATGGGGTTGAGGCATTTTTAGAAAGGCATCACAGTAGCCCAGTAAGGCGCCGCCCCACTGAGCCTATACTTCGCAGACTTCAAAAGCTTCTCCTTCTCCTATTTGCTTGCTGGCTCAATCCGCATGCATTTACTCAACATTGCAACACCCTATCTAGTCCTTTGCCAAAGCACACACCATCAAGGATTTTGATGTTGAGCAGAGATCTTTTCCATGAAAAAGACGATTCTACATCTTCCTTCACATGTGTAAGTAGGCCCAAAAGAAATACTAGTCCAAGGTGTATATCAGGTGTACACCAGTAAAGGTTTTGCTGAAAAGCATACACTTTCCCTTTATTCAAGATGTTCCCAGAAAAGATATTCTAATACCAAGGAAGATGCTCCAGGAAAGGACCACACTTCTTCCAGGCATACCTCACGGTAGCACTCTTCTGCACAAACACTGAAAATGAAAACCTATCTTATTTCTCTTACATACACAACCTTAGGGCCCTTGTGGAGAGCCTATTCTTCAGTTTCACCCATGGCAACCCTATCAGTAGTGCATGCAGTGGGAAACAACCATTACAATGCATGCATTACAACGCATGATTTTACCCCGCATGCCATTACAATGAACATGGCTTGCTGTAGGCTGGTATAAGGTGTTGGATTTAACTCCAACACCTTACCTACTGTTGCACAGACTGGAGTTGGAATAGTAAATTATACTATTCCAAACTACTGTGCACCCCCGACAGCAAGTCGAGGTAAAAAATTGAGTTGTAACGGCCTGCGGGTTAAAAGCATACGTTGTAAGGTCATACAACCGCATGCAGTGGATGATATTACTACTTTCCACGATGTGCTGACTAGAGGGGAGTTTCAGCTCAATTTGCCATTTCCTATTGCTCAAGCAAAATTGTATGTTATGTTTGGTACCTGCTTCATTACACTCCTTTGATGCACCTTGTACTGTTTGCTTCCCTTGGTTGACCTGGCTATAGTCATTTATGTCTAGCCAACACCAAGATAGGGAGTGATTCCTTGCTTGAAGAATAAATATACATGTTCGGTGGAAGAAACTGTCCTGAGATCTGACCCACAGTCTAGTTTCAGTCTAATCAGTGTATAAGAGGTGTAGTTTGTCTACATTTAATTTTTCAACTACACTAATATTTCAATGAAGCAGAAGATCAATGCAAAATTTGTCATCTGCTATATCCATTAGGGCTACGTACTGTTTGTAGGGAGATTCAGTACCTCTTCTTGGGGCTCAATACAAAGATTCATGGTGGATCTCCCTAGAGATATGACACGATTTTCACAAAATAGTGCCTGAGGGTTTCCTAGTGTTGATTTCTGTTATATGTGCTGCAGCAGATGCTTTGGACCTGTCTATTTGGAGCATGTCAACGTGTCTTAGTGCACTGTATGTCATGGGTGCATATGAGTGCATTCAAACCTGATGCGAAGAAGACCCTTCTATATTGGAAATTCCCCTCTTAGCTTGATTGCTTAGAAAGATGGGTCACTTTGGAAGTGATGGGCCTGAAGGAGAGGATTCTCCAAATATCACTTCCTACCCTAGGGCAAAGGCAGTCTTTGGTGTATTTGACCTTCTGGCAACAAAAACATTGCTATTAAAACCGACACTATCAATTGAGTAAACCGACCAAAGCGAACAGTGGTCCTCCATCTTTGCAGTATACCATTCAATAACTTTCAAGGACTGATTCAGTCAAGCCACCCTCACTATCGTTTATTTCCTGTAAAAAGTATTACCATTTGGCCTGAAAAACTGCACCAAGTGTATTCCCTGAGTGCATAGCATTAATGGTATTGTACGTTCCAAGAAAACTGATTTTTGTGTATTTGTATGTAGGCGATTTTCTTCTAAAAGTAAGCATCTGGTGCAAGTGAATTTGCATTTGGTGTTCTACATCAGTCTCAACAAATCTTTGTCGATCCATGCACATAATGTTGCACATTTAGGAGTTTGTATAGATGCAAGCCACAAAAATATGTATTCTCCATAAAAGACTAATTTCCATTCCAAAGAAATGGTTCTTTTCCTCCATCAAAACTCTTTTAATAACGCAACTGTTCTGTGTCCTCAGTGACTCATGCCATTCGCCATGAACTCATGCCGTTCGCCATGAACTCATGCCGTTCTCCCTTCCCTTACCCTGCGGTCACATAAGCACACTGCTCCCCCTACACTCACAGTGATCACACTCACACCACTCAGCATGCAGTCACGCTTTTCACCCTGCACTTACATGAGTACACTACTCAACCTGCATGCATGTGACACTTCACTCACCTGTCCCTCTCAGTGCTCACTCTGCAATCTCACTCAAACAGGCACATCACGCACCATGCATAAATTCCACCCACTCTGCACTTTAACCCGCATCCAAACTCATGTCACATCACTCACTCTGCAGTCACTCCACTCACCTTACTCTCACATTCTCACATCGCTCACTGTTCACTCACATAGGTACTCATGCCACTCGCACACAGCACCCGTCACTCACATGGGCACAGCACTCACCCTGCATTTACAACGTGCAAACAAGCACAACACTCACCCTGGAGACACACCACTCACCCTGCAATTCCTCCTCTCACCCTGCACTCAATGAGACAAACCTCTCAGCCTGCCTTCATACATGCACTCTGTTCATCCTGCCTGCACACACAGACAACAGACTGCCAAAACGTTTAGGGACACAGCACTCACTCTGCACTAACTCCTCTCACCATGCACTCACCAGTCACTCTCACAGATCACCGTTCACTATTGCCGCTCACCCTGCACCACACACAGGCACAACACTCACCCTGCATTTACTCCGCTTACTTACACCGTTCACACCACCCTGCACTCAGCCCTCTCACTCTGCACACACTCCTCTCACCCAACGCTCACATTGCATTCATGCAAACCACCCGACACTCACAGCAGCATATTTGTCACCCTACAATAACACCACTCGCGCTGCCCTCACTCACACTATTCACCATCACCCATCACTAACATGAGCACACCTGTTGCTCTGCACATATAAAAATTACACAACTCTGATGACCTTTCTGTAGTTCTAGATTTCTACTTCATTCCCTCTGCAACAACGGGGCTGGTGCAGGAGGGGAGACAGGACTGAGAATGTGGGATGACACAAGGTGGGAGACCAGGGCTGAGGCTTTGGGTACGTGCTGGATTGAGGATTGTGTGACACCTTAAGCCATTCCTGGCTTTCCATTCACCACAATTCTTTATGCCAAGACCTGCAGTTTTTTAAAAAGTGTAAGTTGGGTCTCAAAAACCCCAAAATTCAAAGTGTTACTGGATAAAATCCATAGAAGCCGAAGAATTCAAATAGTTCATAAGATCAGTTGGATTCTGTGATATTACATGTTGGAACGTGGATTAGTTCATATCCAATACTGTAACTGCTTGATCCATGCGTGAAACCAAATATAAGCCCCATACAGCTATTTTAAGGAAGTTCACTTTTCATTCACATCACACTTGTAACAAACGCTGACACAGCAATTGATTAACATTTTTGAATAGCGTATAGAGAATATGTTTTTATTAAGCTTCACTGAGAGGTAAGGCAGGTATTGTAGAAGCAGCAGGGCAAGTTTTTATTAAGCTTCACTGAGAGGTAAGGCAGGTATTGTAGAAGCAGCAGGGCAAGTTTTTCTAACACATTAAATGCAGATTGACTAATGGAAGTGTGAGTGGCAGTGTGTCTGTGTGGGAGTGTAGGAGAGTACAAATGTACGAAAGAGTGCAAGAGATATAGTGAGTGTGTGTGTGTGTGTGTGTGTATGACTGTATGTGTGTTGTACGAGCAGGTGTGCTGCTGGTCTGGCATACTGGAGGTTTATTCTTGCCTTATGGACAAGGGCACTAATAGCATATGGATGGGGGGTGTTACCTATGGCAAACTGCAGGCCCTGACATGCTTCTATTAAGACACCATCATTGGCTGTGGTGACTCAAACTGTCTAATTGAGAAAGCCTCTAGCCTAATCATGCCCACGGCAGGGCCACAGGACACATCACCACCACACCTGACTGAAGGCTCTGACCTGATTCACTTAATTTTTAGCACAAGGAGTGGATCCATAGCAAAATGTTGGAACTGATATTTGAGGTAAATCTCGTCATAAGATTTCCAGTACTGATTTTATAGGGGGTGCCAATGGCAAAATCCTGACCCTTGTATACCGGAGGATATTTTCAGAGGTACCCATGACTGTGGCTGAAGTATCCATGACGAATTTCTGGCACTACCCTAATGAATGTACTCTTTAGCATAAGGGGCTCACCGATGAAAAAATGATGACATTGGTATAGTGGAAGGAAAATTTAGACGTTTGAAAAAAACGAGATCTACTCCTAGGAAAGCCCAGGCTTGCCTTGTGCACCATGAAAGTACTGGAATATTTCATTAATGTCCTATATGGGTCTGCAGCCTTTGAGCAAATTTGTTCCCAAAAGTTTCAGAAAATTCTCAGGGGAAAAGTCTACTCTCCCTAAATCATCTACACGAAATCTGTTAACTTGTTTTGCTTGCTGGAATTTGAGGGAAGTATCACACCCCACCACAATTTTGCATGTAAGTGGGCGGGACATCGCTTGTTTTCATCCTATTCTTCCTATGCTCATGGGACAGCGATTCTTTTTAAAAAGCAGGTTCATTTTGAGCAGGCAGGAATGATTGCAGATACGCAGGGTCGCTATGTTATTGCATGGGGTAGGCTGGGGGGCAACTCTGTAACGATAGCCAATTGCCATGGCCCTAACACCGATAGCCCGGAATTCTTTACTGATTTGTGGGGCAAAATCCTGACAGTTGGTTCCACTCACATAATATGGGGCGGAGATTTTAATGTCGCCTTATAGCCGCACCAAGACAGGTCTAACGCCATGATGCACCATTATACTAAGTCAAGAGAGGTGTTATATGACATACTCGAAGAAGGAGGGCTAATTAACAGTTGGAGACATCTTCACCGACAGGGGAGGGAGGGCACACATTTTACCTCCCATACAGGAACCTGGGCAAGGATCAACTATTGTTTCATGTCCAGAGGGCTGGGGCCTGGCATACATACTGTGACACATTTGGCTAGAACTTTTTTGGACCATTGCCTGGTAAAGGTGTCGTTTACCCCGCCGGGATATGCCAGCCCCAAGCCGCGCTGGAGATTACAACCCACGGCTCTATTAGATGCTGCTTTTCAAGTGGAACTGGCGGAGGAGATCCAAGACTTTTTTTACTAGAAATAAGGGATTGGTTGGTAGCGTAGAGGTGATTTGGGAGGCCTTTAATGTGATGATTAGAGGGTTCTGTCTCTCCAAGAGCTATGGGGTGCTACAAGATATACAGTGCACACTGAGACGCCTGGAGGGGAAACTGAAGGGGCTGGAGAGGCAGATGGGACATGGGCAGACAGGGAAAGTGCATAGTGCATTTCGAGACACCCTAACAAAGTACGAAGCTGAGGTGCAACGTGAACTGAAGTTCCGTGGGAAATACTGGGTGGCCTGCAGATATGGTGAGGGGGAACGTCCTGGGAGAGCATTGGCGGAGGTGACGCGGCATCCTCGTTTTAGCACATACATATTGGAGGTGCGAGCCCCCGACGACACATTACAGCGGGATTCGTTGGGCATACTCGAAATGTTTGTTGAGCATTACAGCACGCTTTACACGTCTCAGAGAGGAGGGTCGCTTGAGCTGGAGGAATTCCTGGGGGAGGTCGCACTTGGTTGGCTTGGTGATGCGCAACGTGAATTCTTATGTCATCCATTCGAGGTAGACTAAGTGCGAGAGGCAATCATGCAGTTTAAAAACGGCAAAGCGCCTGGTTCGGATGGATTGCCGGCCGAATTTTATAAAAGCTACATTGACATCATGGCGCCAGTCCTCAAGGAAGTATATGAGGAATCCTTGGAAGCAGGCACGTTGCCACCCTCGATGAGGGAGGCAATAGTCACGTCATTGTTGAAGCCTGGAAAGCCCCCAGATTCTTGTGACTCATACAGGCCGCTTTCACTGATAAACTGCGATGCCAAGATACTGGCCAAAGTGCTTGCTAATCGCCTTTCCCTGCTGATGGAAAAACTTGTGCTACCGGACCAGTCAGGGTTTGTACCGGGCAGGTCAACGTCGCACAATCTTCGAACTCTGTTTTCCTTGATACAGACGGTGGACCCTGAGTTCCCACTGGCCGCGGTGTTTCTCGATGCCACCAAGGCATTCGACTCTGTGGAGTGGGACTATCTGTTCGGAGTCCTGCGGAGTATGGGCTTCCCTCGTTTGTACCTCTCTTGGCTCCAGTTATTGTATCATCAACCGAGGGCCCGTATACTGATTAATGGTAATTTGTCCCCCCCAATCGTCATCTCCAGGGGTACTCGACAGGGGTGTCCACTATCGCCCCTATTATTTGCACTTGCTGTAGAGCCTCTGGCTGCCCGACTGCGGCAGGTTCACAACGATAAGGCATTCCGCTGTTGTATGCGGCAGATATTGATATCGTTATATGCGGACGATATTACATTATACATTAGAGATCCGCAGAGTAATATCAATCCCATATTGCGGGAATTTATACGGTTTGGAAGGCTTTCCGGAGTGGGAATTAACTGGGGAAAGTCCCAGATGTTCCTGCTCACGTCGGCTGTGACTCCTTCCCCACTTGACATCCCGCTGGAATGGTGTCAGGGTGACTTGAGGTATCTTGGGATAAGGAGGAAACTATCCGGGCGAACTATGGCACGGCAATCGAGCGCCTCAAAACTAACATAACGCGCTGAATGGCGCTGCCCCTGTCCATGGCGGGTCGAGTGTCGCTCATTAAAATGGTGATACTTCCACAGTTTTTGTATCTATTCCTCAACATTCCCTATCACCCGGGACGATTCTTCTTCACCATGCTGTGCTCGGAACTCATACAATTGGTGTGGGGCGGTAAACAGTCGCGACTGAAGTGGTCTATACTAACCAGGCCATATGAACAAGGGGGGTTCGATGTTCCAGACCTTGAGGTTTATTTTTTTAATGTGCTCAAGCGCATTACGCCTATTACTGGGTGTATCCTCCGCGATACATGCCGCCAGTGGCGGTAGAGGACTGGCTTGCAAACCCTTAGTGGCCTCATATATGGTCCAGCGAACACGCAGGTGACGTCACCTACCACAATTACTAGTACGGTGGAGGCGTGGCGTCGCATAGCAGCCCTTTTAGATGTCTCATTCCTCTATTCTCCTAGGCTACCGCTCACATACCACCCGAACTTGACGTTGTTGCAGGAGAAAGGATTTCAAGATTTATGTAAGCAAGTACAGATCAGTACATGGGGGGGATCTTTTTCAAGAGGGAACCTTTCGCACATCTGCACAATTCTTGCAGGCAGAGACGCATACGCCGCTAGACGTCTTCTTATACGTGCGATTGCGACAGGGTATGAGATCGATACTTCCGGACTTCCCCCGGGAACCGGAGAGTTTAGAGCCATTGCACCGGATGTTACGATTTGCAGATGGCAGACACTTGGTGTCCAGGTTGTACACCACGATACGAGCGTATAAAGCAGGTGCCGACAGTTCGTCCAGGATACGATGGGAGGAGGAATTGGGGAGTGAAGTCACCGATGATCAGTGGCGATATTGTTGTCTTCAGACAGCGCAGATATCGGCTAGTAGCAGGTTCCGTGTAATACACTTTAAGTTCTTGCACCAGCTATACTATACGCCGGTTAAGAAGCTGCGTTTTAAACTAGCTGACAATGATTGCTGTGGGAGATGTGGACGGCCGGGCGCGGGGTTTCTGCATTTAGCCTGGGACTGTGAAAGAGTACGTGAATACTGGGAACAAGTGTTCACAGCATTAGAGGATATGATTGATACTCACCTGGCCAGAGATCCGATACTTGCGCTCTTGGGGCACACAGCACATATACCCACAAAATACAGAAAGTATGTTGCTATCTCTCTATTGCTGGCAAAGCAAAAAGTGGCCTGCAGATGGGGTAGAGGCCGGGCCCCGAAATTTAAGGAATGGTTGGCGGATATGGTATACTGCCAAGAACAGAGTAACACGTATGCTGAATTACAGCCACGGACCTCTCAACCCAAGGATATATGGGGGCCGCTGGTGGGATACCTCCTAACGCATAGTCCTGAGGGGGATGCTAATATGTCATGTCCGACTGCAGTTGAAGGGGGTGTTGAATCAACAGTGAGTCTATCTCTCGTTACATTGGATCTTTCCTTTTTGCCAGATAGGTATAGCCTGGATACTAGCCTAATAGGGACTCCTTGTGTGCCGCAGGACCCGAGAATATCAACAGGGCTCCTATGTGTGTGCGGTCCTCCTGCGTTGATTGCATAAGGTTTAATTTTTATTATTTGCTCTCCTGCGCCCTAGTCATTGACTGGACAGTATTATTGAACATGAGATACCATCCACGAGATATGTATTGTAGACTGCACACCATTTATTACAAATGCTTTACTAAACCTGCTGATAATGTGATGTTGATTTACTATGTAACTGTTTAAAATCCCAAATAAAGTTAAAAAAAAAAAAAAAATGTATCACACCCCACCATTTACATAAATATTTTTCCTCTTATACTGGCTATGAGGTTAGCTCTGACCCATTTCTGGAAATGCTTGTCCTGCCCCAATGCTGGAAGCACGACCGGCTTTAGGGCGGTGTGACCAGTTCAGCCACATGTGGAAATGACTTTTTGGGGGGGGGGTTGTATTTATAAATAAGTTTTGGTTTAAAAGCACACGAACGTCCTTGTGCATCAGGCAGTTTTCAGGCAACAATAACAATGTCAAGATAACTCTGGTGATTAATATTCATATTGGTGAGAGTTTTGAATTTTGTCTAGTGGCAGTTTTGGCTCAGCATAAAGTAGCGCAGAGGGTTAATGTGCCTGCTGCAAAGAACGCATACCATGCATGCAGATCACAGAACTGAATGTGAGTGAAATATGAGTAGCACTATAAAAAAAATGAAACATACGTACGTCAGAGAGAGGCTATGGAGAGATGAGGCGCACTGTTGGAGAGTGGTAGTGAGGGAATTCATGGTGGAGAAGGAGCTGCTCGAGCCAGCCTGGCTGGGAGTCTTAGTCCCCCCTCTCCGTCCCTCCTGATGTTCGGGTATAGTTGCGCCTCTGCCTCTTACTTTTCTTTTTTTTTTTTCTCCTTGATTTGATGTTTGGGCAAAAGTCGAACTGCTCTGGAACATTTCCAAACCTTCCTTATTTCATCTAAATAGTTCCTACTGAGCACACTAGCCCTTGAACGGCTAATCATGTAATTGATTTATTTGCCTGGGGAAAGGATGGGTGACCTTCAGCTCACCAGGCACTGTTTCAACTCTCTCATGCTTATCAGTGGCGTAATGCAAGATAATGGCACCTTCTGCAGAATGTGATGTGTGAGGCCCCAGAGTCTTCCATATCTCCCAGATATTCATTTGACTGGGCTGGTTGGGCCCCCCAAAGCAGGCGCTGCAGAGGCCTGTGTTACGCCCATGAAGCATCTGTCCAGTTCACCCTTTTCATGCAAGCTGAAAAAGCAGCATGTGTGGCCCAGGCTGAGAGATCCTGCGGTTGCTAATGTCTAGCTCTGACTACCTGTGGCGAGATGAAAAACGAGCATTGGAAATGCAATAGGTCTCGCATTTGTTGGAGTTGGAGCTATTGGCATTATAAATACAAATATGTTTTACCTATGCATCGATATGCCCTCCCCACCTTAATAAAATAAAGAACTCTGTTATGTTATTTAAATGTAGTAAACCTGCAATGGTGCCCTAGCACTGGGAGTGAAAATGGCAGTTCCGACTTCACATTAAAACAAGCAGTGTTGTGAGGATTCAGTACCACAGGCTGTCACTAGGTGTCCCTTGTGACCTCTTTTTGTCACATATGGTGCTGCACGCTGCAACATGACTAGGCAAAGGATATGGCATAGTCGTCAGAGCTGTCGACTGGTGAGCTGGGGATCCCGGTTCGAGTCTGCTATCAGGCTCAACATCCTGTGATAGGGGGCTGATTGTTTAATTTCCCCGAGCCCATGGCTAGGTGTGCTATATAAATAAAAGCATTTGTAAAGTAACAACAAAAATGAGGAAAACAGCATTGGCCTCAGAGGGGTGGTGGGGGCCTGCGAGCACAGGGAGATTAAGGGATATGATGCAACCAAAGCTGTGTTGTGGGAGAGGTGAGGGGGAGACACTGGAGATAAAGCAATGGCAAGCAAATGATACCAGAGAAGTTTCACTTTACAAGTAAACAGAACAGTTAATGAGCAAAGAGGCAGGCCAACTAAAAAAAAAAGTTTTCTCTAAGTATAAATAACCTGAACAGTAAGAACACATGTAAGAGGAGCAGTCCTCATGGGAGGATATACAATTCCAAAAGGAGGGACTACTAAGTGTATTCACCAATTAAAAGCCAGCATTTCCAAAGGACAGCAACAGGAACCAAAGAAAAAGATGGGTGTTTTTCAAGCCCATATCCTAGATACAGCATGTCTCGAAGAGACCGTGCCCGTGCTGCCAGGCATAATCCTAAAAAGGCATCTTTAAGGTTTTATAAATCAGTGTACTGGTACATCACCACTGATGTTATGGGCACCAGATATGAAGGATAATATGAATAAGAGCGCAAAATCATATGTGTGGGTTTGTCGCCACTTGTTAAACAAATGCAAGTGCTACGATTTTTCTGATTAGATTAAATGTCAACAATATGTGTTTTACTAATGAAATAAAAACACATTCAACTATTACTTGAGTGTAGAGTTGGTCCAGATATTTTATTTGTTGGTGCCTTTAGGTGAAAAGCCATCAAAATTGTTATAGAATATTTTTTACTTTTTCTCCACACCTCTGATGGCCATGCCCTCACACATACTGACTCTACTATGTATCTGCATCACTCCAATCTTATTTTAAACTATTAGCCGGCTTTATGTTCAGCGAAGAGGAATGCGTGACTTTCTTAAGACATTGAATTGTGAAAAGACAGATGCATCAATGTAGATAAAATATCTAGGGTGCATTAGAATTCATTGAAAAGTAAGTACATTAATAGCGATGTATTTTGTTTTAATTCGACCTTAAAGTGACCCTTTCAAGACTAACTTCATAATTTTCAATCTTATTCTATTCTAGGAACTTCAGATGCTTAGTAAGACATACAGCAACATCCGAATAATGCCTCTTGGTGAGTATGGCTAAATTTGTGAGGTGTGTTTCGTTGGACACAGCCTTCTGTTATTTGTGTTTTGACATCATCTCTCAAAGTTTTTCTGATCCTAAAGGAAAATCCATGATGGATAAACGTGGTGTTTCCTAAGGCCAGAGAGCAACTTAGAAGTGCTGAGTTGGGAATCTTGTGTTGGCACATCTAGTAATTTTTAATTTATAGGGATTTGAGGAATGTGTTCTGGTTTCTTTGTATTCAACTCACCTTTCTTGGAAGTGGAGTTTGCAGAGAGAAAGTTGGCATGATTTCCAGAAAGGTAATTAGGTTGTTTTCTAGAGGCATGTGCTACTGAAAACCTGTAGGGTGGGGGAAAAGTCTTCCACATGTTAGATTTTCACTGTTACTAGATCATTTCATGTAGGCTTAATAGTGAGTTCTCTATTATAACTGAAATGGGATTGAAGCCTTGGGGCACTGACTGCTCTACAGTGTGCTATGTGATAAGACAGGGCAGGACCACAATGCTCTTCCACCCCAAAAGGATGTGTCATTAATTTTATTTTTACAAAAATATCAGTGTCAAGAGGATATAGCCTTGTGCCGGTCCTGATAGCTCAGTGTATCTGTAACTCACAAAATCTGTTCTCATTGTGCTTCTGATGGTTCCCGGGAATGCTTGGTGCCAGGTTCATCATTTAGCGAGGGCTAAAGGCCTTATCATCTGAAGTTTGGATCCCTCTGCTGAGTCAACTGAAGATAATGGCTTGAAGCAAATACCCCTCATGTATGTATGGGTGCACTCTCAAGCATCACCTGTAGGCCTTGAAATGCAGAGATCTGTACTGTCATGGGACTTTGAAGTTTGGAGAGTGATGCGGCACCGTGGCTGTATTAAGGTGAACCTCTTAGAGGTGAGCGGTCCACGGAGGTGCCTTCTGCCTTCATTCGCCTCCTACCTTCAGTGCTCAATTTAAGCTTGTGGTTGCTGGTGGGGACCAGCACTTATTTTTCTAGACATTTGCAGAGTTCAACAGAGGCAAAAACAAACAGAACCGAAAGACAGAGATGAAAAAGACGGCAAATCCGGCACAAAGGGGGAAAGCAGGACCCTGCAAAAGCAAGAAAAAAGCAGGGTAGTCTGAGAATGGATTGAAGACTACCAGCCTTGGCATTGAGTGTGTTGACATTTAATTCGACCAGTCTCCGGCTTCTGAGCAGAGCTTCGGGCATCAGCCCTCTTTCATTAACAAATTAAACTCTGCCTACTTCTGATAGGTGGTAGTCCCTGCACACTTTTGAGACTGGTTCATACCTGGAAGGGCGATTTTTCTATGTGGAAAAATCTTGTGTGCATGAAGATCATTATCCCTGATACATCTTTTGAATTGAGCTGCCACCAACAATTATGCAGTGTGAGGTGCTGTATAGATCTGTGTGATACCATAAATGTGATGCTTGATTGTGCACCAAAGTGAATTGAGGGTTGAGGATGTCCATGCCTTACAGGATTGATTGTGACTCCCTGCTGGCATGGTGTCCTACAGTGGAGCACCCAATTTCTTCCTTGGGCGGCCTTTAGTGAGATCCATTGATACGCATATTCTAACCTAAGATGTGTGGCTCCTTGTTACTGGTAAACCCTGGAGATTACTGCTTAGATTTTGTTTTCATGGAGGTCTACCTAATGTTTTATGGTGGTGGGGCGTGCTGTACAGGCTTGACTGAAACCAATCAATCTAGTTGCTGTGCTTGGTGAAAGCAGACATATCTCTGTCTTCTCCTCTCCAGACTGCTATGGCCACCTCTGCCCCTAGGTCCTCTATCATGGTGCCAATATCGAAATCTGCAAGCAGAGCCCTGGCTACTAGTCCTTCCTAAACTATCAACCCCTTTGAATGCTGCTCTACTTAACAGAGTTTTTGGAAGGTGCACTGGGTTGCTCCTTTCTGCTTCTTCCATGGGACTAATGATGGTTCTTGGGAATCTTACAGGTGTCTAAGATTCCGTCTTCCACCAATCAGTCACCAGAGGTGAATTCTCCATACTGCTGTCAGAAATACAACCTCAAGAAAGAGCTTTGTCTTGTGGCAAATGACCTAACCCAACCAATCCTGGACAGGGTAGAATTGTTTCAGCCGTAACATCCTGAATACCACTTCATCCAATTAGCAGTTACCATCTCTGACCTTGAGCTAAACCTCTTTGATAAGCTGTAGCAGGATTGTGATAGTCTCCCACTTTCCACCACTCCCCCTTTGCCCCCCAACATCCAGCTCACTAGAATACATTGATGACCCCCCCAAAAACCATATAACAATAGCCAACAAAAGAAGCTGATCCCAGATACCCTGAGAAGGGGTAATTTCTTCAAAGGGAAAGAAATGATCCAGAGCAGCATGAGGAAGCATCTTGAACTTTCATCCTCATGCAAAGTTTGGAATCTGTTATGGAGTTTCTAGTGTATCCATAGTTCATCCTGAAGGATTTGAGCCTTCCTTGAATGTTGTTCAGGTTAAATCATGCCTATCCTTCTCCGCTGCGAGTTTTACCCCTGTGCACCCTCTTGCATCTTCTTACAAGGTACATCAATGAGTACTTGTGGTTTAAGCCTTTGTCTATTGTTCCCGTTGGTAGTGCCCTTCTTCTCTTTAATTCCCTTTTAGACTGCCTGGTGTCACCCCCTGAGTCACTTCTAATTTTTGCTTCCTTTACTTTGTCCCTTGCAGCAATATGTTTCCGGCCATTTAATCTTTTAAGACCTTTGTTAAAAACAGAAGTGAGTGTCCAATGTTCTTGCAGTTAATGCATTTCTTCCTATGGCTGGGAATAGATTTGAATTAGCCTAAATAGTGCTTGAACCACATATGTAGCATTGGCACAGAGAACCAGGAGCTTTTGATGATTTTCTTTTGAATGACTTGTCTTTGGCTTTAAATTTAAGGAGGCACTGACAACTTATGGACACAGAGAAAATACAGGAAAATTGAGATAAAAAAATACAACACATTACTAAAGAAATCTCGGGAAACCATGAATTTTGAATTGCTTATTGCGCCTTTTCCATGAACAGCCACGGTGTTCCCTGGCCCCTTTGTCATGCCTATGTGCGAATAAGCCGCCCTACAATCGTAAGGGGTCAGGACTGAAATATTTTAGTGCAGTTTATATTTTACTGCTTTCTTGTCAATCATCTATTATATGTTATGTTGCTCAGGTTCCTAATGGTATGTATGGTGTCTTCGTTAATGCTCCGTGGAATCTTCTCATATTCTGGGCATGGGAGGCTGGCGGGAAAAGGTTCCATGGGTGGCGTTTGAAAGGGATTGAGCCGAAGCTGGGAAACAACTTAGAATTATCAGATGGGGGTGAAACATTTTGACTGACTTGCCACTTATCTGCAAGAAAAGTAATGCTATATCACGCTCTTGCCCTGCTTTTAAAAGCAACCCTTCACAAAGAGTTTCCAAACATATCTTTCAAAAAGTACTTAGAATTAAAGGCATCCCTGTGCATGTTTGTGACAGGGAATAGGACTGGTCAGGGACCTTTGCTGACATAAAACGTCATATAAGTTGTGACAAGAGACTCAGTTTGAAATCTATTTCTTCTGTAGGTGACAAAAAGCCATGTTTTGTAGTGATTATAGTCGGACCAGGCCTTTTAAACTGGGTCATGTGAGAGGAAGCTAGTTGCCCACTCTCACTAAGATCTGTTGCTTATGGTGTACCTGGATTCCTAACAATAAGATGCTATGTGCTTCCGCATGTGCACTTCTGTTAGTAAAGTGGAGTGCAGTACATCAGTGTATGGGTGCACCACAGTGACCCAAGCCAGTGGGTCTGATTGGTAAAGGCCCTGGCCTGTTTATGTGCACAAGATGGAGGTGAGGTTGTGTCTCCCACTCTAAGTGTATTGCTGACATTCCTGAGACTGGAGAGAGGGAATTTGGGCACTGTCGAGGAGACAGGCTTCACCTTAGAAATTTGAAAAGGCCTTCCTGATATAGAGGGCTCCCAATTTTGCATTTCTAGAACTGCCATTTGGTGGATGGCAGCAGTGAAGGGCGGATTTCAGTTTCTATTTTCAGGGTGTGAACAGTTGTGAGAAGTAGTGCAACCCTTTGTCTCTTCCTGATCACTGTCCGATGTGGCTGCTGAAATTCAAGGTACAGGCTGCTCAGACCTCTGCGTGCCTCTGTTGTGGGTGCTCCTGTTTGAAGACAACCAAGCCTTTATCATGAGTGATGCTTCTGACAGTAAAGTCTGGATAACAGCCTGTAAAGGACATTTGAAAAGGCACACAAGTTGGCACTGAAATGGCAGACTGAGAATCCATATACCTGTCTGCTAACTATGTATAAAAGTGAAAGCAGGTGACCAACTTGTTACAGTTTCAAGTTTCTTTCAATAGAGGAGAAGGTACTCAGTAGACCACTGCACACCCAAGGGCTGGTGTCTGCCAGGCTGCCAGCTCCCTAGAGCTGTTGGGTCATCACCTAGAGCCCAATCTGAAGGAAAACATTGTTGACTTGTCCTTGAACCCAAGAAGCCCTACTAGAGGGAAGGGAAGCACCAACCCTTAAATAGGAGCTGACTGTTAAAAGGAGCTGTAGCCAATGACACTGGTGCAATAGAACGTCCACCAGAGACTCTAAACCTGAGATATCAACACAATCAAGAGTGCATTTTGATCTGAGAAGCTTTGTCGGTGGAACTGCAGCCTTGCCAATGTGTGCCAGGAAAATCTCCATGCACTAGCCCTGTCAGCACTGGCAAGACACTGGAGCCTGTCTGCCTGATTGCCTGGCCTGACTGAAGGAGAGATCTGTATCTGCCTCTGGCACCTGCTGTCTGCCGGAGAATGTTCACAGTGTGACTGCAGCACTGCTAGGTAATGCCATGTGGTTACGACTGCCTGAGGAAGTAAAGACTGCAATTTAGTGGTGCCTTCCCTGCGATTAGAAAACTACCCCAAACATGCCTAGGAGCAAGCCCTACTCCAAAGATCTGTGGGCCTCGCCTCTTGGTAGTACACGCTTGTGAGAATTGTGGTGTATTATGTGGAATGGTTTTGCGACCTTACAGTGTAATACACTTGCAAAAATGTCTTGGGTCTGGTCAGGCTCGTTTGGAAAACCTTTAGCTCACCCCTAGGTGGCTGTGGCTTTGAGCAGCAAAGCTTAAACAAAGGAACTAGTGTAAAGCATTTAGAAGCACCAAATAATGAAATAAGAAAGTCACTCAATACGAAACAAATCTGACCCCAGTGTATAAAATAAATTTTATTTTTATGAATTTGTATACACCAAGCTGACCAAAATACACCAAAGATATAGATTTTAAAGCAAAGTGTAAATCTTAGCTTTTTAGTCCAAAGTACAAACAAGCATTGGTAATCGTAACGTTTAAAAACTTTTCAAAAGTTGTGTTTGGCTACTTCAGCCTGAGTGGGGCATCCAATTCTAGCACGGAGAAGGTCACAGGGGCCACTAAGGAGTATTTGGACAGTTACCTGGTCACAAAGCAGCCTAAGGTCCAGTTCTACACTTAACATCAAGACTGCCATATACTTCAATCGAGTGGTCCTGATGCTGAGGATGCTAAAAGGTTGCTCTGGGTGCTGTGTGGTTGACGGAGGTGTCCTTGTGGTTATTCTGGGGTCAACAGGTAAGGTGGGGCGGATTTGGCCACATGGGTCAGTGTCCTTTGAAGTACTGTTTAAGCCAATAGGAGGAACACAGAGGATCCAGCTGTATTCTTTGGTGAACGCTGGTGTCTGTCTTTGGGGACCAATCTGGGCTCAGATGACCCTCCTGGGCCCAGCAACTCCTTGATGCAACTTTTGACCATCAAGCATTGGCCTCTTGGGTCATTCAGCGGCAGCCAGCAGTGATTCAAAGAACGTGGCTATTGACTTGCCAGAGTGGGCTTCTTCAGCTTTGATGGCCTTGATGTTGGTTCAGGGGGTCAGCCAACTGACCCTTGGAGTCACTTATTTTGTCTGGGGCTCAGGAGAGCTTTTTTCAGGAGCTCTAGGTACAGTCCTCACCTGGGCACCTTGGGATACCAAAGAGAGGTCCAGCAGGCGGTGCAGCCTCCCTTGCCAAGTCAAGGGTTCAGCAGGGCAGTCCTTCGTCACTGCTTTCTCCAGTTCTGTTGTGATATGAGGTTCAGGGTGCCAGAGCTGATATATTTATGTCCAAAAAGTGCCCTGGGAGGATGATGTGGTCACTAGCCAATGGGCTACTGGCATCCCTCCCTCCCTGTGACGACTTCTGGCTAAGTGTGGCATCTTGCAATCCCAGAGAGCACTATTCTTCCCACTCTGAAGATGTCTAAACCCTTCCTTGGGTGTTAGGAGCTTGGTAGCCCACCCTAGATGTGTGGCTATCTGTAGCCTCCATACCCATGGGAAAACCGGTTTGGTCACTGGTTCCCTCTCAGTGGGCCCGATTCACAAAAGTAATCTGAGTTAAGATTCCTAACTTTACTAATCCTAAACTGAGACAAAATCCTAACTTTATGACTTTCGCTAATTCACAAAAGGCATTTAAGAGTAGTAAAGTTAGGAATCCTCCTAGGAATTACTACTTTTGTGAATCGGGCCCTCTGTTCCCACCACAAACCTGTCTACCTCAACAATGGGGTAACACTTAAGGAGTGTAATTGCCATTTGCCCACCAAAGGCAGCTTCACCTTTGAAGCTCACCTTTTGGGCCAACACCCTGAGTGGCTTCTTGCAATGGGGAGGTAACACCTCTCCCTTTAGCAGGTGTCTCTTTTGTCTGAGTCTAGGAGTTGTTCACATTACTCCCTAGGGGAGAAAAAGGCTGTCCGGTGACCAGAAACTGTGCAAGGCCACTGGAAAACTGAGCAACAGAGTGGCAATTTTCCAAAACTTGGCTTTCCTTAGGAGTGACTTTAAGGGAAGAGGTGTGGTGCAGCGGCCAGGGAGGCTGACTCCGGAACACGGGGGCTCACGATTTGAACCCCAGCACTGGCGGCTGGTTAGCCCAGCACCTTGTGACTGGGCAATAGCTCGCTCAATCTTCCCGACGGCCCCCAGCCCCGGGACACCTCTCCGGAGGTAGCAGTGCGCTTTACAAATGCTGGTATTTCATTTATATTTCAAATTCAACTTGGGCATAAAGTCATAGGGAATGCTACGATTAATTTGATACCTTGAAGTACCCATTTTAGTAGTCCCATTCAGAAGTTAGCTGGACTAAGGTGTCAGTCTGTAAAACTGTATTAGCCAAAGGGGCTACTAACATCTCCACTGCAAAAACGATAATTTGGAATTTCTGTTTTTAGGACTTACTAAAAATATATGTCCTACTTAATAATATACAGCTCCCTGCCTTAGGTCTCCATAGGCCTTCCTTAGGGGAGACATATATAAAGTCGACATAGCAGTGTAAAACTACTCTTCCAGGCAGCGGTGGCAAGCTGGGAGTCTTTTTAAACGTTGTCACACACAGGGTGACACAACCAGTTCTGCAGCCCTAGGGGTGACACTTTGTCTTACATGCCCTGGGCGCCACATACTAGAGACTTATAAGTAATCAGCCTATGCTAATTGGGGGTAGCCAATTCAACATACATTTTGTACTGGGTTAGAACACTGGAACTGAGGTCTGGCTAGCAGGGCTCAGTGCACACTGAGTTCTAAAACCAGCAGTATCAGTCCAAAACCTTGGGGATGATCATGGAAAAAGAGGCATTGGCTTACAAGGATGAAGAAAGTGTCTGGCAGCTGTGAGGCCGAAGATCTCTGCACCCGATCAGGGTACTTCCACAGTGACTCAGGTTGTCACCTGGTAGTGTTGCTGTTGACAGAGTCCCACAGCTAGAGAAGCATACTGTCACTCACCTTCACCTTGGGAGGCTGGACTGAACCTACTAAATCGCTATGGCCTGCTCGCGCTGAGCGTTTGTACCCAGAGGAAGGCTTATGCCAGAAGTATCTGATTCTGCTGCAGCATTGCTGTGCAACTGGAAGATGCTCGCCTTTAGCAGGACTGTTGCATATTGTGCGGGGAAGGTCCCACCCACCGCCAGGAAGCGCACCACCACAGGAAGGTTCAACATGATCCCCCCCTAGACATGCCACCAAAGACATGTGAGAGACTCAAGCAAACCTAGAGCCATTGACAGTATGCCCTGAGAGAATTTGGTGGAGAGATCTGCAGCCATAATAGAGACTATGCCACATTGTTCCTGAGAACTAGTACCCTGAGAAAAAGAGAGGAAGTGTGGGTATAATAGCAAGATGGCAAGGAGAGTCCCACTTCGAAGCTTAAGAGACTCACACCTATAATTTGGGTGTTCCACAATTATTGTAGTTCCTAGTATTTTGCTTTCTTTCTAATAAAGTACTTGTCTTTGCTGGACATTCATCTTATTGTGCTGCAGTGTGTGATGTTGAGTGTTGATCCTGAGAAACCCCACAAGGACCTCCATGAGAAGCCTGTGACCGCACCCATTGCTACCTCTGCGAGTGAAGTGGGGGAAAAGGTTGTAGTTGGCCCAGTTTGCAGAGCTTTAGTAGAAAAGGCCCTGGGAAAGCAGTGGCAAATGACCCCAGCCCTCATACACACGGTCCAGTAGTCCACCCAGGCCTTTGCCTCCCAAACAGGGTCTGATAGGCGTCTTACCTTACAATTTGAGGGCTGTATGCCAAATAGAATACTGGGGTTTGGTTTGTGCACTAGGCACATAGTGAAGCTCATGAGGGCAACAGCTCAAAGCATACTCTTGATTTTTCTGCGAATGCCCCTGTATTTAATATATGCAAACAGAGAAGCCTAAATATTAACTAGCGATCACTGAGTATTCCCTTACACATGCTGCTTACAAACCAAACATTGCGTAAATGCCTTTGTGTGTTTTAGGCAATTTTAATTTTCGCCTAGCAAAATGGTTCCATTGACTACAGGCACCTGGATCTGGGATCATGTACATTGACTCACCTTCACCTTCTTCTCACTAAAGTCCCTTAACAGGCAAACAAACTTGTGCTAAAATAATACCCTCTACTAATGGGCAAAGGCTACATTACTGAAAACCTCTCCCAGCCAGATACTTAATGTTGGTGAATTACTCTTCGAATCCCTTGGATATCCCGTGTGCCATTCCTCTTTTTATTCATGACCATTTTATATAGCTTTCCCTGCCCTTACCATCACTTCCCAGGAAGGGGGCTTTATCTGTAATAATTGTGTGGCTGATGAAGCCTGTTTATCCTTTGCCACCACCCCTGTCCTTGAAGGAATCCACATAAGACTTATTCAGACAGATTTTGTTGGCAATAAGGTTGTACTTTCCTTTATACATCTGGAATGTAGTAGTCCTACTACCATCTAATTATTCCTAAATTAATACCTTTGCGAGTGCCAACAAATCCTCAGCAAACTTCCTTGTGGCAAATTACCCGGGAGGCTTGTCTTACCTGTATATTCCTCTACTGATCTGAAAAAACGTTTCCACTTGCTCAATAACCTACATTCTCTGGCAGGAAGGCTCTTCTTGGGAGAGCGTGCCAAGAAAATTTCTCTAGATTGCTCATGGACCCCACCCCTCCAGGTGTATTATAGTATGGAAAAAGTCTGCGTTCCACTAGAACTGTAACCTCTGCTTGGCCTTTTTACCTTCATCCTTGAAGGGCAGAAGGTCTGCTGGTTGTTTCTTAAAATACCCTCAGACCGTAATGTGTCTTTACTTCCTCCTAATGACTCCCTCTTTCTAGAGTTGGAAGTATGCGCAAACCAAGATGGCCACTGCGCTATAAGCTCCATCACCTACCTGCTGCACTACGATCTCTTTACAACGTGTGATATCTCTTTGACTTTTCTGTAGATGGTGACTTGGTCCTTAATCCTCTGGGACCATTTTAAGCTGTTTTTCAGGCCATTTTGTCCTGAAGGGGGTGAGATTCTAGCTCCGGCCAGAGCACTTCTCGATCTCCCATCAGAAAGCGTCTCCTCAGAAAGAGGCTTCCTGAGGAGGCAGTTACAACCATTCCCACTTTATTACCGCCAGCTCCTTTTTAAAGGGATTATACAGATATCTTTTCAGTTGAATCCTCCTTTATTACTTGACTTCCATCTATTAAAGGGATTGTTGTGTGCCGAGATTGCCTACTTACTGTTATTTCTGCCATTTCTACAATCTGTATACTAAATGACTATTTAAAAAAAGCATTTGGAAGTCTTCACACTTTATGACGGGAAGCTACTAAAGGAGTATGTGAACGTAACCAAAACTATGGTAATTAGCAAAAAAAATATAAAGCAGAAGTCTTGGTTTTTAAACAACAAGCTCATTGAAGGGACCAGAGAATATAAATTCCTAGGATTCATATTTGATCTTAAAGGATCATTTCTAGTTGATAAGCAGTATATCCATGTGAAGGCCCAAACACTACTATCTGCATTCATAACTCTCTATAAAACTTTGAAGGTGCCACTATTAGATCCAATAGTGAAGACAAAGTTTTCAACAACAATAAGCTATGGAACAGAAGCCCTGTGTGGCACTGATGCCATTCTACTTGATAGAATCATGATAAAAACGTATAGGCAATTTTTTAGGCTGCTGAGATCAGCCTCTCTACTGTTCAATTAAAGTTTGGATAAATAAATCAAGCCATAGATAGGCAAGAGGCTATTTAATCTTTTGTTACAAGCTTAAATGAACAAAGTCTGACTCTTTGCTTTGGGATAACTGATGCAGAGTAATCCGAATGCTGCAGCTTGTTTATATTTAGAGCGAGCATTAACAAGATTGGGAGAGTGAGACCTTTGGAATGCCCCAGTCTCTGTACAAGGTTTTAAGAAATACATTAGCAGGAATATGAAAGCATTATCGCACTTACACGATCACTCGCTAAGGAAGATTTGATGCACCGAGATGGCAGGACTGTTGATACCGAGATAGGGCAGCCATCTATATTAACAATCATGATTGAAATTTTGTTTCTCAAACGATATACATTTTTTACACAAGATTTAAAAAGCCCTGAAGAAGAGTATCTTACATTGAAACATGTGTTGGCTGTTGTGTGAAGCTCTAATAAAGACTGATTTTTACAAAAACTTGGATATAATTGGAAGTGATTTTGTCATAAATAACAACTATCCAATGAATGTGGATGCTACTCAGAAATTCTTGCACCTCCAAATAGGTTGATACATATTTATTTGAACTCAGACCGTGGAGTGCGGTCTTGGGGGTATTTGCGCTGGTCCTGAGATCCCTTAACCCCATGCCTTCTATTTGGTAAAATGGTTATTACTCCCCAAATACTTTACACATAATCTATGTCACCTTTTAGATTTTCCTCCAGTCTGTTTAATAAGTTGTATCAGTTAATAAAACATTGTTTAAACTATACCAACCATTAAATTAAACTTTGGTATTGGTCCACCTAAGTTTAAGAAATACTGTAAGTCTTTTCTCATTGCACAAAGTTCATTATAGTTTCAATCTTAATCCTTTGTCAACTCCTAAATGGCTTCTATTAGATATAACCTTTTACATCCATTTACTTTACCTGCATTTCTCACCATGGTCAACATTAAAATTGGTAAAATGTCACCTATCATTGCTGTTGCTAAAATTCCATTCCTCTCCTCTCCTCTCATGATGAGTTTACCGTCAACATTAAAACTTAATAAAAATATCTCCTTTTGGATTCAGGCAGGTATATTTTATATCCGTGATATTTGCCAAGGAGATACTTTCTAGTCTGTTAGTGACTTAAGGACTAAATATCACCTCCTGCAATCAGATCTTCCTGAATAGGAATTGCTATGTAATTCCATTCTTAATGCCTATCTTGATTACAAACCCTCTGCTAAAATATTGGTGCGGAGCTATGTGTAGGCATTTTTAGTCTGTCAGGTCACATAGCTTCTACAATCAATAAGAAGCTTAATAATCACTACCCTTTTAGTAATATAGCAAACCAATGGAATCCTGATCTTGATGCCCCACCATCTATTGTTCAAAAGAAAGCTGTTTGGTTTGGTTACGTAATATTTCTAGTTTTTTCCCAGCTTCTCTTATACAAGCAAATGGTTATTTCTTACACAAATGTTTTTGGACTCCAGTTAAATTGTTCAAAGTCAAATTAATTTACACATCAGCATGCTGGCATTGTAAAAATAGTTTGGGTACTTTAAAACATAGGCTTTACGACTCAATTATTTACAATTTTTGGACTGAGGTATGGAACATTATTGAACAGCTTTTTAGCTTGCACCCTTACTTATCATTTTATATAATTATTTGTAAATTCAATGCTATCAAACACCAACTTTCTCGGTAAGCTATTTGATTTTATTATATCCACCAATATTAAATCAATTCATTTAATTGGAAAGAGGCTAATTTGCTATCTTTTAGTGGTTAGTGAGAATGGATTCTTCTTCTTAAACTCTGTCACTATTCTCTTTTCAAACCACATTAAGGCTCCTCCACCTTTGTTTCTAATATGTTGCTGACTCTTGATTCCTACATTATCAACTGTATTTCAATATATAATACTCTCACTTTATTACCGGGTTGTACAATGGCACAATACATTCAATTACTTTGCATGCCTTTCACGCGCATTTTTTAGTGTGCATGTTTTTACCGCGAATATGAATTTACAATGCATGCCAATACCATGCATTGTTATTAGATTTAAAAACAATTGTTTTTAGATTTAAAAACAATGTATTTGTTGGGGGAGACCCACCCCCCCCCCCTCCCCCAACCTTCTTTAAATGTGTTGTATTGGCATGCGTTGTAAATGCATATTCGCTGTAAAAATATGCCTGGTAAAAATGTGTGGTAAAGGCACAATGAAGAAAAAACCTCATTGTAAAGGCTGTTTCCCTTATTACCCTACCTATTACTGTAATTGCCCTTTTAATTAGTAAAGAAACCAACCATGTTACTTTTTCTAATATGTCTATGTAAGTTACCAATATTATATTTATATTGCATTTACATGGATCTACTCCTCATTGTTAAGGTACTATTTTTTGTATGTCTTAAATTGTATGTTATGCCTATTTTTAATAATATGAGAATTTCTGAACTGAAAAATATCTCCCTCTCTCTGTCTCGATCACGCCTGCCATCTCTTTCTTTCCTCTCTGCCACAGTCTTACGTTCTTTTTCTTGGTTCACGCTATGTCTTCTTGTGGGCATGACAACCTTCCTGTTGCTTTCCCTGGTGCTTTATTCTAAGGATCCCATAAATATGTATGTATGTCTGTATGTATGCGAGTGTGTATATATATCTTTGTGAATGTGTATGTGTATATATGTATATGTGTGTATATGTGTGTGTATATGTGATTATTTATATATATATATATATATATATATATATATATATATATATATATATATATATATATATATATATATATATATAATCTTCACAAGCTGCTCTGCCCTCTGGAAGTATCGCATGGGGCTGGCCGTGGAAACCAGCTTGCAATCAATCCTCCAATGACCTCATCTAATCAGAAATATCAAAGACGCACGCTCAGGATATCAGCAACCAATTGCTTATTGCAGACAACTCAAAACTGTTCTGTAGCGTGTTTTGGCCCTCAGACCTTGCTCATGCTTACTGGATCAAATGCTAACCACGACCATATATTTGAGTAGTAACAATAGAAAGTGGACTGTCACAGTACCACCTTTTGGGTGCCATATTGGAGTGTTGCCTCGATCAAATTTAAATAAGTAAGTGCAATAATTTTGATGATGAAAAGAGCAAAACCACCAAAGGAATTTGCAAGTCTCTGTAACATTACACAGTGGCAGTATGTTAGAAAGGGGATTTCCGGTTGGCTAGGGCAAGCGCCTAAGCCAGGCAGAAACCACCACTCTAGTCAGGGCAAGGGAGTTACACACTGAAGATAACCCCTGCTCACCCCCTTGGTAGCTTGGCACGAGCAGTCAGGCTTATCCCAGAGGCAATGTGTAAAGCGTTTGTGCAACACACTCACACAGCAGCGACAAACTAGGCACACCACAAAAGAAACTCCACACAAGGTTATATAAAAAAGATAGCCTTTGTATTACTCATAAACACATTAGGCCATAATCACAATTATACACGGTGCCAACTGGCACCAGGTAGTATTTTACAGGGGATTATATACAGGACAAGGCCAATAGGGCCACTGTCAGAACCATCAGAACCTGGTAAGTAATAAAACAACCAGTACTTACTGGTACATACACTCTGCATAAATCACATTAGGTTTCACCCACATTATGCAGTATCACTTTAGGCATAAACACTGGGCATAAACATGTTATGCATCATCACATTAAGCAAGGCACCACAGTAACACTGGTAAGGTGCATTAATCCTCTCAGGGCCTTGCACCCCACGAGTCAGTGTTCCTAAGCGGGGGCCCTGTCCTGTGTTCGCCCCACAATACCCCCTTAGAGCAAACTTGCCCTCACAAGGCCTTCAAACTGGCCCGCCTGGCTACCAATGTAGCCCCAACAACGTGCACAAAGTAGAAGGGTCAGGATGCAACTCACCCTGGTCTCCTTAAACAAAAGAATGCCCCCACATTGCAGCTGCCCGTAATTAGGCCATGCAGCTGTGTGCAAAATCAGCACCAACAGTGCCTAGGGAGCCCCTCCTTGCCGGGGCTCCTCTTACCTGGCTTCTGATGCCTCAAATAGGCACCCGCAGTGCCCTGCACCAGCCCCACTCACCGGGGCCTTCCCAGACTCTGTCTGGTCTTCTCGTTGCCACAAGCACCAGGGCCGTCTCCTCACCTCGCGCTGCATACTCCGGCAGCTTCCTGGCCACAGCAGAGTCTCCTTCTTGCAGTTGGGGCGCGGCCCCCAACCAGGCCTCCTCTTGTCTGGTGTCCGCTCTACTTTGTGGCTGGCCCTGACTTCCGAGGGCCTAGCTCCGCCTTGATTGGTCTGCGGAATGCGAACGTGGCCCCACCCACAAGCAGGCAGTTTTCTGACTTGCTACATGCTGTTAGACGTACGGCGGCTCTGGATGAAAGCAAAATGCGGGGTGGGCTCCTGCCTGGATTTCCTCTGCCCTGGGCACGCCCTAGGCCAGGCTTTCCTCGCCTGACTTCCTGTTGGAGGCTGGAAGAGCCCAAGAGGCTTCATCTCTCCTGCCAGCCGGCCTGCCTTCAACCAGGCAATCTCTGCCTGACGCCCGCCAGCGGCCGCAACGGTCTGTGACTCCTCTCCGAGGCACAGAAATGTGGGGTAAACTCCCGCTTTACTTCCAGGCAGCGCGGGGGAATCTCCATGCCGGGATTCCCTCGGAACACTTTTGCAGCATAACGCTGCCGGCCTCAAGACCCCTGGGGCACTCCCCACGTCCTCTCTGGTCTGGGCAGTGCCCTGCTCGCACCGAGTGCACTCTCCAGGACACGTAGTCCACAGTTATCAGGGGCAGAGCTGGGCACAGGCAGGCCAGCACGTCGGGACCCCCAGGAAGTAGCAGCTCGGTCCCACGGCGGTTCCTCCTGTCGCCCAGCAGTCCCTTGCCCCAGAACTGGTACCAGCAGGAACCCAAGCACACTCACATGGGGTCACAGCCCCAATATTTATACTCCATTTGTCTTTGTTTTGCCCTGGCACAGGGCTTGGAGAACCAGTCCCAACTGGTTCTGGGGGGTACTGAAGCACTTTCTATACAGTGCTCACACCCTCCTTTGTCAGGTTAAGCCCTGGCCCCAGACACACCACAGGGGGGCGGAGCCAGCATTGAAAAAGGCAGGCACAAACCTATTCAGAGTCAGGGGCTACTCCTCCCACTACTCCAAATGCAGATCTGCCTGTTCAGCCTAGCGCTGACTCACCCTGCCCCTCTGGAGCCACACACCTCGCCAGCCCCTGTCACTTCAGAGCCAGACATGCAATACACATCAGGTAAGCACAAAGACACATAGCACACAGAAATGCCAACTTCTAAAAGTGGCATTTCTAAAATAGTAATAATTAATCTGCACTCACCATTACGCAGCATTTATTATTACAATTCCAAACATACCAAAGTTGACCGTGCTGCTCTTCTTATATCAGGAATTACCACTGACACACATATCTGGGAATACCCAATGCATTCCTATGAGAGGGCAGCCTCGCAGCAGGGAGAAATCAAAATGGCTGTTTGTCACTACCAGGACAAGTCACACAATTAAGGTACATGTCCTACCTTTTACCTACAATGCACCCTGCCCATAAGGCTAGCTAGGGCCTACCTTAGGGGTGACTGATATGTAGAAAAAGCGGGTCAAAGACATGGCACCCACTTTATGTGCCACGTCACAGCGGCAGTAAACTATGCGCACAGGCCCTGCAATGGCAGAAGCCTGAGGCAGGTTTGAAAGGCTACTTTGGTGGGTGGTGCAACCAGCGCTGCAAGCCCACCAGTAACATTTAATTTACTGGCCCTGGGTATCTGAGATACCCCTTTACAAGGGTCTGAGAGGTAAATTAAATACGCCAAACAGGTGTAGCCCAATCTTACCATGTTTACCACAGAGAGCACACGCTCTTTACACTGGACAGCAGTGCTAAAGTGCCCAGAGTCCTAAAACCACCAACACCAGGTCAGAAAAAAGACTAGGAGGAAGGCAAAAGTTTCAGGGATGACCCTGCAAAAAGGGCCAAGTCCAACACAGTACCATCCAACAAGTCTTCTGATGTAACATAACTATAAAACCTATTGGTATTACATGATAGGTAGAAATAAAGTTACATAGCAGGGAAGGCCAATACAGACCTCTTGATATATCAACCCAACAGTCACACCCAAGTGCGCTAATACTGGCCTCTAGCGTTAACAATGAGAAAAAATGAATTATCTAATAATATTACTCCTCAATTACAAGCCCACATGAGCATCAGCAATTTACTTGGCACAGAAAATTTCAAATTTCATATTGTATACCATCACAACAATCTTGCCGAAGTTGGCTTGGCATGTACTATCAAAAGAAAGCAGTCCCCTTTATTAAAAGAAAACTGGTAAGACAAAATCCGATATCACCTAGTGTCCCACATAATTTGTGAATGGAAGAATATGGTAGGAGGCCCCAGCTGGGATAGCCTCTCGGAACCCCAGCAGCAGCAGGTGTAGAGAGTCCCTTCCTCTTCTCTCTCTGAAATAAAAATAGATAAAATGCCATTTGCCATTGGATAATGTTTATCATGATTATCTATAGCACGCATATGCTCCAGAACTCTCCTATGCTTTGAATGAATCATACTGCCCATGTTCCTAAGGCCACATGGGGCTTCCAAGACACAGCTCACAAAGTTAGTGGTGCATATAACAAACTGAGGTTTTCAACAGACTTCTGGAAAAAGGTACAATAAACTGTTTTAAATTCTTTGAATTAACACAAGCTTTCCATTTGCTACATATGTAAAAACCCTTTCAGATCAGTGTCCATATTACTGGTCACCGTCGTAATATCGCTGTGTACCAGGGCATCTCTCAGTGATTTACTGCTATGGCATGTAATAGCAGGTTTATCACTAACAATTTCCCCTGTGACATTCACATTTTAGCAAATTCCAGTTTTTAGTCAGAATTCTCCTGACTGAACTGTACCCCTTGTTTTATGTGGTGATGAACCTTAGAGAACCTTCTTCACTAGACGTATTTTCCTTTATAGGGACAAACAAAATTTGATCCGTAGATTTGGCAGGACTATTCGCATGGCTTTGTTCAGTACACATTTTGGATATGCCAGTTGTAAGAATCTTCCTATCATATTTTCCCATTCTATCAAGAAATCACCTTGTTTACTACAGCTCCATTTGGCTCAAAATAACTCGCCATACGGTTTACTCCATTTCAAGGGAAACAAATGACTACTAAGAGCATGAAGTAGGCTGTTCCCTGCCATAGGTTGCCTACACAAGTTGGATTTCAATCTGTTGTCTGAGACTTCTGTGACCACACCTTGAAAAACAGTCAATTCTGAGTTCAAATAATTTCTCATTAAAGCGCGCAATAAAGTTTCTATCATCCTCTGCACTGCCTTGCCAGATAATAAACAGGTCATCAATAAATCTGACCCATAGGATCACCTTCTTCATGTCTTCCCGCAAATTGGGGTGCCATGGACACCTGCTCCTCCCATCAGCCCATCAACAGGTTGGCATAGCTGGGGGAGAAGTAGGTGCCTATCGCAGTCTCCTGAATCAGTCTGTACAAAGTCCCGTTGAAAAGAAAGATGTTATTTAAGCAGAACCTCAACATTTCAAACAACATTTTAGTGTGAGCAAAATTAGATAGGCCAACCTGGTTCTGTCTATTGCTGTCCCAATAAACATACCACAGACCTGCTTTTCCTTCTTGCGGTGGTGCACTTTCACAGCCGGGCCGGCCGCATTAATCAAAAACAAACAGTTGCTCCCAGGTGAAGTGCACTCTCACAGGTTGCAGGTTTCTTATCAGAAAAACAGCTTTGGTGAAAAGAACATAAAAGGTAGAACCAAGCCTGACGTTTTTCGGACTTGATGTCATTTCGCAAAGCCAGCACGTGGCAAACAGCAACACTGCTCCTAATTTATCCCCTCATTACGCATTCATCTCAAGTGAGTTGCATAGCTGACACAATGCAATATGGGATTGGTAGACCAAAGGATACCCATGTGGGTTGCTGTTAAAAACACAAGTGAGCAATCTTATGTCTATTTTTATCACAACTTTTTTCTGATCTACAACACCTTCAAGACAGTGGGTAGAGGATCATTGTCTAGGTTTACTCTTTCAGACAGTTAACATCCGAGTGTTTGGTCAACAGGCTGTCTCAGCAACATAAGCCTTTCTAATACCACTGGAGAGAGCTCAGGTTTCAATTCTGTTTCGATGGCTTTACCGTTTATCTTTTTTCGCAGCCCCGATGTAAATTATATTGCATAGATATTTTTGGAGTAAGAAATGTGTTTATGTGTGTGTGTAATTGGCTAAAAATAATTCCTACATTTATCCAGTAAAGGTCTACTACAAAACCATGATATGCACCCTCGCCATGAAAACCATAATTCACCTCTCAAATGGACTGTTTGTAAATTCACGATTTATACCAATAACCAGCAACAGATGAACTTAACAGCACAACATCGTTAGAAACCATATCCTACGAGCAAACTAGATGGAGTTACAAACGTAGCAGTAAAGTAGAATTTCAATTAGGAAGCATGCTTAATAGGTCTTGCCAAGAGACTAGCTTAGCTGCTGTACGAGCTTGGTTTCCCCAAAAATTCATAGTAAAAATACATATATACATACACAGGCTTACAGTCTGCTTTCTTCATCCATTTGTCTGTTAAAGTGCCATTCACATTTTGTTTCCACCCATCATCACCAACAGCAGGGGTTATTAGTCAGTCCACTTCTTCATTGGCTGTCTTGCACTGAGAGTGACTGCGTTTGCCTGATCACGTGTACACCTGCCACAAAATGAGCACTCTTTAGTAACAGAGCTTGGTTGCTTGGCCACTCCTTTACTTTTTTTATTTTTTTAAAATAAAGATTTTTTATTTTGTAACTTGTTTTTTGCATATGTTTTTAAAAGGAAAATAGAAAAATAAATTGCATTCTTGCCAAGGCTAGGTCTGTTTGCTTTGCCTCAGTTTGTTTTGATTTGGTACAAATTCGTTCAGTGGTTTTTGAGGTATTTAGGATTTGAAATAATGAGTCAGCTGGGCATAGAAAAGTTTAAATTTAGAGAAGTATTGGCCGTGAAACTTGCACACTTGAAGTCCTTAATGTATACGAGTATTGATTCAGTAACTTAGCATGCTTGATGATTTTTCTCTGGAAGGTTTTGCTGCCTCATCCTCGTGCTTGTCAGGAGGCAGCATGTTTGTGCAAATGGTATTCGAGAGTTACCTGCTGAGCTCTGATCTCTTCTGTCTCTGTAATAGGGCATATCTGTCCTCTTGTTGACAGTAGGAAAGCCCTTGATAAATTGTCTACACAAAATTTATATTAATGTTTTTGCAAAAAGGTGACCTGAACGTTAGGATACACTGGACAATGACCATGCTTAAATACGGATTTATATTATCCAAATATCCAGGGGCAGCTCCTCCGTTGGAGCAGAGGAGCGTTGCCCCACTTAAATGCCCCCCAAAGACCAGCTGAGATGAAAAATGAAATGGTAATTCATTACCATTTTGTTTTTCATAGTAAGGTCCTGAACCGAGCGTCAGGACTGGGCGGGGCCTCTTGAGTGACAGCAGCGAGGAGTGGTGGGCAGAGGGGTGCCTTTGCACAGTTGAAAATGCACATCTCTCTTTGGTCGGCCGTCTTGGGACGGCCAGCCAGACAGGCACACTTTAAACCTCTCAACCCAGCGGTCTTAAGACAGCTGAGCTGAGAGTAAGTGCAGGCCTTCAGTGTGCTGTGTAGCGCAGAGTGAGGCCGCTCCCGCCAATTAGGGTGCTGCTCACATGCTGCATGCGAGCAGCGCCAGGACTGGGCAGGGGGTTTGCTCATGCCTACAGCCCTGCACTCAAGAAAGGAAAGGGCCAGAGCACAGGACGATGTTCAACGACTGATGACTGCTTAATGGACTCCACTGTCAGTCCTATAAACTGACACTCAAAAACCTTATTGACCAATTTAACTTACCTGTAGTTCACTAGTATATGGTACTCTGTGTACCCAGGGCCTGTAAGTTTAATGTCACTGGTGGACTGCAGCACCTATTTTGCCACCCCTATAGTGACAAAGCAATTAAATTGGCATATGGCACCCTCCTAATGAGAACGCAACATGAAACAGAGGCTACGGGTATACGACACTTTGTGGGACAATGGGACTCCTTGGTTGTCTTAAATGCACTGTATCTTTCTCTGTACTCTAGGGTATGCATATGCCTATGATGGCAATTAAATTTAATGTTTTCCTTTTAAACAAAAGAAACAATGGCTGTTTGGGATGTAAGGTTGTTCTATGTGCTTTTTAAAAACGTTATTAGATTTCTCTGGGTACCCCAAAAAAACTATATACATGAGCCTCCATATGTGTGTGGCCTTGTTTGGAGGTTACATGCCTGCACACTGCCAGTATGAACAGATGACTGTGGAAGCAGCGCACAACATGCTTGTGACCATGTTTTCAAGGTATAGGGCTCGAAGAAGATGCTAATTGCCTTAACCTTGCAGCCTGTAATCTTCCAACTATACTAGTATTTTACCACCTTATTTACCCACTTCCCTCTGGTTACTGTAACCTTTAGGTGTAGTTGAGCTCTGTAAGTGGGGGGGGGGGGGGTCATGAGTGGGGACAGCGTCCTGTGCAGTTTACCTTTGTCCCTGATGAAATAAACATTTACAGCAACTCTGTATTTGGTGTTAGAATACCAGAGAGCGTTGTGAGGACATAAATCAGTGTAATGATTTAAAAGATGGTTCTATTTAGTATGTGGAAAACCAGGTTAAAAAGTAGATTGGACTTGGAGGTTATCCTGGCATTAGTAGCTTATGCAACTGACACTCCTCACTGGATCACTTGTAGGTAGAAAAATCCAAACAAAAGTAACTCACTGAACCAGCTTAGGTTGGGTGTGAAATAAGCGACCCTATCTAGCTGTAATGTAGAGGCTATATTAGAGTGCCACAAAAATGGTAGCAAGAAGACAGGTGTTGGGAAGTGAATTATTTGCTTCTCTTTACTTTAATGGAAATGATAGAATTGCAAGTCATGGATCTCCAATTACAAACTTGTGTGACCATGACCAGAAAGTGATCAGAGAGGACCTGATAAATATGGAAGAGGTGCCCCGTTCTGGTGGTATACCGCCCTTGAATGCCGCTACATCCATTCACACTTAAATGCTGGGGAGGCCTCTTTTGTTATTTGGCTTTATAGGTATCTAAATTGAATTATTTAAGAATTGGCGTTTTCTACACTCCTCAACTAATGAACCCTCCCACTATAGAGCATTTGTTCTAGCCTCCCTCTGCAAATACGCTGTGTCTACCTAACATTTCTTAAAGGTGAAACCAAGGTAAACCTCTTCATTTACTGACTCTATTGTGAGTAAAAATGAAAGCAAGAGATATTTATTTGACCAGTCCATAGACTCAGAAAAGACACAGGCATAAAAAGAAAGACTGGAAATTAAACCAACAACTTTTAGACTTAAGATGAATGTTCCCAAATTAACTATAAGTCCAAAAAGAGAGTTCATGAACTCTCTTTGGCAGTGGCCTTCAAAGTGTGATTTCCATGCAGTGTGACCCGGGTGTAAGCTTCTTCACATGATGAGTGCACTGGCCACCTTAAAGGCAATGCTTCAAGCTGCGAATGGTAGACTTAATTAGTGGAAGAAATGAGAGGCCCCACCAATTCACTCTATTTAAGTGCAAACCTCAAGTTCCTTTTGTCCCATGATGCAGAGTCAGACACATTCTGCCCAGCAAATCATTCACAGCTAAGTTGGGCCTTAAGCATCAAGGACAGTGGACAGGCAGCAGTCTGCAAAGTTACTTCACAAGCAGGTCAATAATTAATGTAAGAGATCAAATCTTCCTACCTTAAGTCGATTTCGTAAGAAAGTGTGTGCATTGATATCTGAAGCAACAAGAGAGATATGCTTTATGTTGAATCCTGTGTTCATTAGGACCACATTAAATAATTCATTCATTTAATAATGTTTAGTGTTTATACTGCTGTTATTTATTGTGTAACTAAATTCACAATGCCTCTTTCCATACCAAACAGAACTGACTGACTTTTCTTTACTTAATATTATTAGTGCCATCTTAATGGTGTTTATTTTATCACCATACTAAGTACTAAAATGTGATTAATTCTCTCCTATCTGTATTGTATATCTTGTCATAAAGGTTTGTGGTGTGGGGGAAGGGTTGACCACATAGCTGCATTACAGTACTCTCTTAGGATGGCCCTTTTGAAAGTCACCCAGGAATTGGAAATTGCTCTAATAAAGCTACCGTCTGGCTCTGGATGGGTAAAGCACAACTTATGGTAAGTTGTAGGGTTAGACAACTTGCTCCATATACTAACTGTGGCTGCATGGCTGTAGTTGGGCCTCTGTTGACCTTCTATATCAAGTTAATAAACACAAATCTGACCTTATGAAAAGGGGCTGTCCTTAGCAAATGTATGGAAAGAACCCTTTGAACAGATAATCTCTATAATCTTTCCTACTTTTCAGGGGAAGGATTGGGAAGGAAAAGTGACAAAACTAAATTGTAACAGTGAAAATATAAGGAAATCTTGGGCAAAAACTGGATCTCACTGGAGAATCAGCTTCTATGGGAAAAACACAGATAAAGGGATCAATAAACAGTAGGGCTTCTATTTCCCCTAATCGACGCCACAAACAAATTGTCACCAATATATGATTTAGATGATAGAAAATATTATTCCACTGTAACTAGATGTTCAAATGGTTCTCCTTGTAATTTTTTCAGAACCAGTGGTAAGTTCAAAGAGAAACGGGGAAATCCTCAGTTATCTGTTAAAAAGCTTTTGAAGAGAGGAAAGATAATTTCATAAATTGAGTCTAAAGAAGAACCTCAGTAATTTTTTAGATCTGTAAATTGAATCCTGATCATGGGAAATACTAACAGCAGGAGGAAACATACCTAAGAAAGTGTAGGATCTTTATTTGTGGACAAGAGTCTGCCTTAAAACATCTGGAACAATTCCAATTCTCAAAATTAGGGCAGGTTCTGCCAAAACTACTAAGGGTGTTCTGTTGTCTCCATCATTGAATATGAATAGCAACCTCTTTTGACCACCTTTGCCTTCACTAACAGTACTGCTGCTCTGCCCTCTCTTATTTTCTGAAGAACCTTTACTATCAATTTAATGGAGGAAAAGTGTACAGAAGACCCCGGGGCGAAGCTTTGGACAGAACATTTGTTCCTCAGACTTTTGGAGATGGAAGAAAACAAAATTCAAGGTGAAGGACCTTCTTTTATGAGGCAAACCTATGTAAGCAGGGTTGACTGAAATTACTTGGAAAAGATCTGGAGAGCGGCACTGGAAAATTGAGGACAGAAAAATCCTACTCAGATGATCTGATTGCTCTTTTCCAGTCCTGCTGAGATAAACTACAATGAAGGAATGGAGAATTGTGCCCAAAGCCACACCTTTAAACTAGAGCTGCCAAAACGTGTACCTGGTACTCTCTCTGATGGTGATGTAAGCTTTGGCTACCTAATTGTCCATTCTGACTTGTACTGCTTGAGCTCAAAGAAAAGCAGCAAAGACCAAAAGAACATAGCAAATGGCTGCTAATTAATTCCAGTTGGAGGAATACTCTACTTCTGTTGGAGCACAAAGACCCTGCAAGGGAATTGTAGACCCTCCTTGCATCTAGATTCCCTGGAAACATCCACCACTTATGGTCCTGTTGATCTTGTACAGTGAAAGTGAAGACCTGCTGAAAGAACCATCAATGAATAGGCTGCCATTTCACTGTGTATGCACAACCTGTCTACTGGGCTGATGCCTTTGCCCACATAGATGCTAAACAATTCACTAACTTCACCTTCCTCAGAAGGTGAAGGAGGACCTGAACAATGTATTTTCTTAATTTGCTTTAATGTATTGAGGATTCGGTTGGGATTTCTTCTAATTGATGAAAACCCCATTTTTTGTAATGCTGTGCACACCTTTTAGACCTCATCGCAAGCCTTGGAAAAAGAACTAGCACAGATTACCCAATCCTGCAGCTAAGGAAAAGCTCTAATGTCTTGTAGATGCAAACTATCCACCAGAGGTGCCAACCTGTTTGTGAAGACTCCAGAGGCCGTTGCCAACCTCAAGGTTGGAATCTGAAAGTGGAAATGTTTTCCCAATAAGCAGAACTGAAGACATTTTTGTGAGCTCTGGTGAATGGGAAAGTGAAGATCAGTATCAAGTAGGTTTAAGAAGCTAGGACATCTTCTGAAGCAACTAAAAGCACAATGGACTGGTGCATCACTATATAAAAAAGTTGGAGGGGTCGGGTAAGAAGTGGAAAGTTGAACATCTTTAGAGAAAAAATACCTGAAATCTCCTGATGGCATCTGCAGCATAAACATGATTAAATATCACCCCAGTGTCTCATTTGTCTCTGGGTTATCTCTTTCTTGTCCTACACACAATTAATGGAACTGAGCTGAGCCTGACGATGAATGTAACAACGAAGAGTAGGAAGGAAAGAAAGAAATCCTTTGGGTGTCATGAAATTGAATCTGCTAGCCATCTTGAACTACTGTAAAAACCCAGATGTCAATCGTTGTACCCTTCCAAATGCTGAAGACATTTTGAAAATTACTTCTCACAAGGCAATTGATCTCTGGAAGGTGACTGAGATAGTCATGGCTTAGGAGGAGGATAAGGTGGATTGCGAGGGCCACTGGGATTCAGTTAGACACAAGCCTCTGCTGTAAATCATGTTTCGAAAGGGCTAGGCGGTCTACCAGGATACAGAATTGGGGTCAAAACGTTTTCAGGAACAAAATAAACACCTCCTGCCAAAATAGGAAACGAGGCAGAACAATAGGATCCTTGTTGCATTTGATAAGCAAAATATTGAAAATCTCCTAATAAAGACTGCTTGGTATAAGTCCCTTAGGCACTGGCTTTTATTACAGATTTTGTGCTTGTACATTTTTACAGTCATGTTGACCCTTCTGGAGAAAAGAAAGAAAGAGAGAGAGAGAGAGAGAGAAGAGAGAAAAGAGAGAGGAGAGAGAGAGAGAGAGAGAGACTCCATGCTTCTATGAGAGGAACATCGATCTTGCTACCAGGAAACATACCCAGAACATCATGCTTAAGTATGTGTTCTATGTTGATGAGATATTGGGGCTTTCAGAGATCTCAAGACCCCAGCCATCCATAAAGTAGGGTGTGGTCTCAATAACCAAATGCTATCTGTAGCCCCCAAACTCGATTCGCCACACAGGGAGAGAGGCTCAACAAGAAAGTCATTCCACTTTAATAGCCTGCAAAGTGAAGGCCCTGTATCAACAAGGTGGGTAAGCGGTATGAGCAATATTGGTCCGCTAAGGCAGGACCTTCATGCTTTACTTGATAAAAGAAACTGCCCTGGCTCAAGTACAGCCACAGGGGACCTTTGAAAGAGTGGTATGATTAAGGAAAACCTGTATATTTAACAATATTAAAAATATAAACTCACTCACCACTGGACAAAGCATAGACACCTTTATATATGTACCTGAGACTGGAAAAAGCATGACGTTGATACAGCTGGGACTGCTCTTCCTCCTTTTAGTAAAAGGGAGGAGCTTATTTTAGGGACCTGATTAAAAATACTTTGTTTTGTGTTGTTTGGTTTGGGTAGCCCAAATTCTGTTTGCTGTGAAAGCCAGTAGCATAAGCAACTAAGTTCAACATCATCGGTAGCCTGAAGCAAGACATCAATCACCTGAAAAATGGTAGACCTCTTCAAAATACTTAGGACAAAATTCACATTGATAAATCGACTAGTAAATTATATTCTTCTGAATTAATTTGAATTTGAACTATAACCACCTTTTCTGTGATTTTTTACCTGGAAAAAACAAGCTAGATATGGGTCACACATACTAAGAATTGAGGCGTCATCTTTTTCAGAAGAGTGGGTGGATATTAACTGGATTTTAAAATGTGAAGCAAATGTCCTTTCACAACTGATCTTGAGACTTCTGGAACTTTCCTGAAAAAGTTCTTATGAACAACATATAGGCAGAAAAACAAACTGTACTTTCACAATGGTAACTGTTTCTTGGTGTTTTCAGTAGGCCTGGGCGTTGAACTCTGCTCCGTTCGTGGAGTTTGCAGAGTTTTCTGCACTCCGAACTCCGTGGAGCTCGCAGAGTGCAAGAAAACCCAGCTTCGCATGGTGCAGCAGAGTTTTTTCCCTACTCGCGAACGGTAAGTTTGCGAGCGCGAGCTGGAGCTCGGGTAGAATTTCTACCCGTGCTGTAGAAAGACCAGCTTGAACAGCAGTTCCAACAACACTCCGCTACTTGCGGAACTTCGCAGAGTTTATTTGTAACTTCGCGAAGTTCCGGGTAGCATAACTCCGCGAACTACGTCCAGGATTAGTTTTCAGTAGTGGTTATTCACCTTCACTATGTTCCTCTCTACTTTAAATCTTCGCCAAAGAAGTACTGATTTAATGGAAAACCTTTTAAGAAATGAATATTTAAGACAAGGTAGTCATTCTGAGGGTCAGGTAAGATAAATATTCAGATACCAGGTATGCTGCCCTTGATAAGGGCCAACAGGTTACAAGGGACAGAATTAAGTTTTAATGTTTTCTTTTCATGATTCCTCATTTTTATTTCAATAACTGAAATTCTTATTTTATCATACAGTTATTCACACATACTGCTCCAATTCTGAGTATGCCACAAGGAAAACAAACTTATGGCCTATAGGGTAGTATTTTTAAAGCTCACTTTCGTCTAAGATTTTGCAAAGGTAATGTAGATTAAAGGTTGGTTGATGGTAAGTCAGGTTTTGAGTGGCTGCGATTGGTTTATTAGGAAAAGGAATGATGATTATATGTTTCTGTAAGGTTGGAACTCTACTCACAGCATATGATGTTGAGCAAGGTCTACAGATAATGAGGTCTGAAATTCTGTCATGAATAGTGCTGTACATGGTTTGACTGGGTGACTCAATGTTTTTTACCCGGGTTCTGAACTATAGCCTTCTTAGTGTTGAAAAGTGTGAACATGCTTCTTGATTGGTCTGGGACATAATGAAGATGTTAGGGCCTCTCTTCCACTTTAAGAGTATTAACAGCACTTGAAGTTGGAAAAAATTCAGAAGTAACATTGGAAGAAAGAAAATGACTGAATGATTGTTGCATTTTGTATTGAGGATTATTCAATGGCCAAAACAGTGTGTGGGGTGGAACTTTCCAGGTTGTGCCTAAGAGCATGCTTCACTCTTTGAACGCTGTTTGCCCCTGGTGCTTCCATCACTTAGAAATACTATTTTGGATTTCAACTCAGATTCCAGTATCCTTCTAATTGAGAGTAAAATTTCACGCTTCCCGGTTACAGATGGTTTAAGCTATGTTAGCATCTAACAGTGATTTTCCTTGATGGACGGGCACAGTTTATTTGATGTCCAGTGCTCTCAGTACGATCTTCCTGGTTATCCTGACCTCCAGGATTGCCTTGCTCTGGAATGCAAACATTGTAGGGAGGCATGATTGCAATCAAGTAACCCCCTGAACTGTGCTGTGAGGCTACCAACTGACCAGTATGTCAATGCTGTTGTGACCATAATAGCTAATGTGGCATGCATTTTTCTGTCACACGTGTCATCTTTTCTGTCCCTCACTTTTATTGATAGTTCTCACACCGTATATGCTATGGTGATCTTACAAATTCTGTTCCATGACGCTGTCTGTTTTTTCCACATGCTGCAGATGTAGTCAATGAAGAAAGCCGCCAAGCACTGGTTCATCAAGTGGAGGCTCTGGTGGGAGAGAATGGCTTAAACTGCCTGATCAACAACGCCGGCATAAACATTATGGGCAGCCTAGAGCAGGTCACAGTGGGGGCCATGCTACAAGTCTATGAAACTAACACAGTAGCACAACTCATGGTCACCAAGGTGAGAGGCAGTCGGCCTTCCAAGACACTGCCTGTGTGATTGGATGGAATATGTATACATTCAAGGAGTCAGGGACTCTACATTATTCTGGATGTTCTGCAGAAGATGAATGGTGAACTGTGAAAGAGTCTTCCTCAATAGTCCGGGGCTGAGGGTACTTGCTCCATATGCTGGAGAGGTTGGTCATCCTTTGTTCTAGGGGATTTCTGGGGTGTGATTTATATCTAAGAAACATCGTAGGTAACCACATTTTAACAGCAGACTGCAGTGTTCTGATGAAGGCAGGCAAAATGAGAACCTCGGACCTCCACTAGAGGTTTGGAATCCTGCAGGGAAAGATTGCCACCAATTGTAACTGCTCTGGAGCAAAACGTTCTCATCCCACAATATGTCCCCAAAAGCCATATTAGTTTAATCATTGATGGCATGTGCAAGAGAAATTAATTATCTCTTCAAAACCACATACACAAGCTAATTCCCCTGAAGGGCATCCTACATGCTGCAGCAAGTCTCATCCAGGGCCTGAAGAAATATGATCACATTACCCCCACCCTGATGGAACTCCATTGGCTCCCTTTGCCAGCCTGTACCATCTTCAAAAACAGATAAATCCTTCGCAAATCCATCAAACCTGTGACCGGACAGTATGCAGATCTTTCCAGCATGTGCATTAACCACCAGAGTTATCTTGCCATTAATGTAAGCTGGATATTATTGGATAAACAAAGATCTGAGCAGCAGGTACCTGGACCCCAAGGGTATTTCAAAACTCAGTCTGTGTGTGACAGATTGTGTAAGCCAAAATAGATTTAGTGTTATATTTGTTCTTGTTGCAAATTTCTTTGGAGTTAAGTTGAGTGAAATGCTGCTGTGCATGGAGGCCATGGTGTTGTGTCCGCTCCAAATTGTAACTAAAAACACAATTCCCTATAGGTATCATTCAAACAAACAACTATTCATTTAATATCACATTCAAGAAATTATATTACATAATCAAAAGGCAGAATAAAAAGAGAGAAGCAAAAGCAGGATTGATCCAAAAAATGTATTAAAATATTTAATGGCTTTTAAGATTCAAGCAGCATCAAAAAAAGTAGATTAGTGAAAAGTGTCCCTAGTACAACGTGCATAAACGTGCTCCGAAATTGTGCAGGCAGTGCAAAATGTTAAACAAGAAAAAAGGAGGGACAGCGATAAGAAATAACAATTTCAACAATTTTCATTGTATAATTGATAATTTTTAATGATCCCATTGCTTTTATATGTAGGTAATAGTCCAAATTGTTTTAAGCTGGTATAATGTCGACAGTATTTCAGCCTTACATGATTCAACAGGTCATCATCAGGAAATAATTATAGGGGGAACACCCAAAAGAGGAAGGATTGCTGCTTGTAGAGACTTATGACAAAAAAAATATATGAGACATTTTATAGTAATTGGCAAGAATAATTTAAAAACCACAACAGAAGGTCAATTTAGAAATACCTGCAAAGTCGATACTCGCGCTGTAAGAAAAGAGCAGAAGAAAACCACTAGTCAGCATAGTACAAACAGAGGAAAGGTGTTGCCACATGTAAAATGTGCCTGTGATTAAAAATTAAAGCAGACTTACTGATTCAATTGGTATTGTGAAGTTCTATTTAGTGTAAAAACAGCAGGGCCCAAACTGATAAATAAAGACGGAAATTAAAGAAAAGAGATAAGATTAGCCCCTTTCAAAATTAATAAATGGTAATAACCAAGGAAATGGCATTGGCCTAAGGAAGCAAAAAGTACTGTAAGGAGATAATCCAGTATTAATGAAAAATGCCACACCAGAGAGCATGAGAAAATCATGTCAATAAAGTGGTGCCGATATCCAGAAATAAAAAGGGAAATGGGGCATGCATATGACATGAAATACTCAGGGAAGACTAGAATGTTCAAATGAGTCGACCCGCAAGGCATAAGGTGCTCCGCGGGTCAGGAAAAAACATGCGTCTCATGTCGGGTGCTCAAAAAGACTAGAACGCACATGGGCATAGGATACAAAGGGAAAGTCCTGTAAAGCAGGAGACGCTGAATACAGCTAAAGGTCTACACACTCAAAAACACTGATGCACTAACCGTCAATCCAGTGTAGAGTTAACATCAGTCTAATAACTAGGCAGAATTAATTTGTGATATTTGGCCCACATATAGAAGGCCACAAGGGCATCAAATAGCGTATACCACATTGCTAGATCCACAATTAATGAACTGTTGTAAATGAGAAGTAATATTGCTACGTTTAAATTATTTTTGTTGAAGGTATGGGCACACATTGAACAGTTTTGGCATTTGTAATGTCTTGTGATCAGCGGGAAACCCCAACGGAAAGCGACAGTGTGATTGTTGAGTTTTTCGTTGGAAGTCCAAGTTAAGGCGTGGACTAAATAATCTCCCAAGTTACATCCTCTTTTGTAGGAAAATAGTGGGGGGTCCAGGAATAGCTGATGAAAATAGAGCATCATCCAGTTTCTTTTGAAGATCTTACTTAATGATTTTATTGGTGGACGGACAGAAAGTGGATACAAACGCAATTAGATTGTTGGGGTCGTTATCACTTCCAGTTGGGGTTCACCGCAGCTCACAAGACATTACAACTGCCAAAACTGTTCAGTGTGTGCCCATACCTTCTACACAAAGAAATTTTAACTTGGCAATATTTCCTATCATTTACAACAATTCACTAATTGTAGATCTAGCAATGTGGTATGTGCTATTTGATGCCCTTTTGATTTAATGTTATTCTGTTAAAAACATATTGTGAGAATATTCAATGTAATTATTCAGATTTTTGTTTCTTTTTTTCGATTGAATAACTCTTTTAGATTGTAAGCCATTTTTATTAGCCTATTATCAATGGGGATAGATTTAATGTGTATGTGTTTATTCAAATATTCTTAATTGTTTGTATTTTGTCTATCATGGTTATTTCTCCTTTGTTATGATTTATTATACGTCTTTGTTCGAAAATAGATTTTGTATAAATGGTAATCTATTTGACTTACAGGGTGAACCGTAAATTCTGTTATTGAAGCCACCCTGTACATAAGTTAGTCTAATTTTGTTTTTTTCCGCCTAGTTATAACATTGATTTTAACTGTACACTGGATTGATGGTTAGTGCACCAGTCTTTTTTTCGGTGTGTAGACCTTTAGCCTTATTCAGCGTCTTCAGCTGCACTGGCTGTTTCCTTTTTAGGTCGAGCCTGTAGCAGTGCGCATGCGCTGCTCTGGTGAGACTATGTAAGGGGCTTCAGAAAGCTCACCACACGCTCGTGCGTGTGGTCAGCTTTCGTTACAGGCTATTGGGCTTTGCGTGCGTCTTTCTAAGAAAGACAGCATGCAATTGGGCAAAGGCGGGTGCATTTCCCGCCTTTGCTCCACCCACAGCCTATTGCTTGCGGTTACCCGCACAGGCGACATCTGTTTGCAATTATCGTGCACAGACGTGTGCGCGATAATAGAAAACAGATGTCTCGCTGTGGCATGCGCACCACTCGTCTGCTTGTTGTTTTATCTTGGTTTTTTTTCAGAGCAGGTGCTGGCTCAGTTATCTCGGCTGGCGTAATATTTCACATTCTTCGCAGGAACGGGAGTCAGGTGGTACAAGGTGCCTCTGCCTGCGAATGGCTAGCGAGGGGGGATTCTGGGGGGAGCAGTGTTTGCATGATAAGTTGTTTTGGCTCAGCCTGCCCGTTTCACTCGTGTTCATTCTACACCGGTGGACGCCTCAAAATCAATTTTTTAAGTGCAATAAAGTTGTAATTATCGCATTTCCATTCTAAGCGTTTCCACATCTGCCTGGCCAGATCCCCAGAGGCAAAACAAAATATGTTGTAGAAGTTCAATTTCTGAGAGCGTAAAGCACTATTTACCGAAAAGCCTATGTAATTTGTATAAACCTCAGATTATAGGGTATGGATTTTAGCCACTGGAGATTTGTTGACTGAAAGATGTTCTCTTTCTTTGATTATGCGGCACGTTGGCTGCTGGCCTTTGACATCAGCGCCATTAAAGAGAGTGTATGTTATGGCTGCTCGCTGTCAGGGTGTTTTCTGAATTGAAGGGGGCATTGCGGCCTTTCTCTGTAGCAGTGCGTTCCTACCTCCCACACAGGAGCCCCCAGCGCCTTTTTGTGGCCTACTGCACCCTTAATGAGTGTTTGAAAATATGGCAATGCTTACATCTTCTGCCCAAGAAGCTAAGCCGATAGCACTCTGGTTTATGTCACCAACAGATTTAAATTCGAGGTCAGTTTTAGGTTAAGCCGAGCCCATGGGGCCAGGAAGGCCACCCCGTCGCATCATCCCTTTCAACTGTTTCCTGTGATTGACAGTTTGGATCTGCAGCTTTGGTTAAAGGCAGGCTGGGGCATTCACCTTGCTCCCATCCGCAGGGGCTCACGCTGTGCTAGTAGTTTAAAGTTTATTTTACCTTATTTTATGCTGCTTTTGTTTGTTTTAGTGTTATATTGTTCTGTCGGTATTTGCAAGGCACACGTCTGACGTTACATTGCTGCCGATGCTTTGCACAGAAATGGCTCTCTCCCCAGTTCAACGGGTCCTGGGGGCCCCGGATTGCTTTAGTAAGCTGCGAGCCTTTATGCCAGGGAGGTTGAGGGAAGAAGTGTCACGTTTCTAAGAGTAGCCACAAAGACTTACAGCCACAACGCCTATAGGGGTGTGTTTTTAAATCCTAAACAGCTGAAAGCGTGAATGCTCGCTGTCAGAAAAGCCTCTTGTCACAGTTATGATGTGCTACATCACTGCTCTGTTGAGGGCCTCAGACTGAAACCACCCCTTGTGTTCGTAAATAATGTGTGCCAACAATTTGAGCCCTGTAGCTCCGTAGTGAAGATCTGAGAGAAATGAGCAAAAGCAAAGCACGGCACGTTATGTAGAGCTTGTGAACATCTTGTAATGCATGTCTACTGTGCCCTCAGGGGCACGCTCGGGGTTGTACCATATTCATTGAATAGAGGTTGTGGTGTAACGGCCTGAGCTGTGGACTTCAAAACTGAGGAACAAGTTCTGAGTCTCAGCTTCAGCTCAACATCCTCTGATCCTGGGCAAATCGCTTAATTTCCCTGTGTGTAATGGAACTGGAACTTATGTAAACCACTCAAATACTGTTGGCTAGAGTTAGCGCTATATAAGAACTGCAAAAACAAATAAATACATACAAGCGCATTCTGAGTCAGGATAAATACTTTTGAAAGCCACAACACAGCTTTAGTGTGACGAGGCGCTGAAATGTCAGTGATCGAAAAGCGCCCCTCCCTTTTTTTAATGACTTTATTGAGAAGTTGACAAGAGATAACCGGACTCCAGCAAAATGTTTACAATACAGTGAATCTCCTCAAAATGAGCGGGTGACAGTCCGGTGCATCTTATAGGTCCATTGTTGGCTCGTAAGTAGAACGTGATGTCAGTAGGAGTCAGCTGCCCCAGCCCACCAGGACATATACCACCAACATACACACCAGCAAAACACACTACACACATACATCCCACCAACACACATCATATCACAACTCACCACTACTTCCACACCATGCCACTGCCCTTAGGTCACTACACTAAGCACAACTTGCCCACAAACTTTACAGTACTGAACAGAGCAGCTACATTGCTCTACAACATACCTTAAAACCATTGCCAATATCTCTGACTAAACACTTATAAGGTCCCAAAGACGAGACCTATTGGCTATGCCAATGCTTGTTACTTTAGTCCCCCATTTGGCTTTCTAGAATCCTTGTACACTCTACTCTTTTCAAGTGCCCGACACAAGACACATATTTGCGCTTGATGGGTAGCGCTGTAATGCGATTGGGTGGGTACACTGTTAGCCGTTTTCTCGTTACAAGTTATACCCAGGTCCTCAATAGGTTTATGAGTGACTCCTGTTGTTTATATCACGCGTCCACGCCAAAAACATTATGTTTCCTTTTTTTACAGGCATTTCTCCCACTTCTGAGGAGGGCAGCTCAGCAACACGATGGTATGGGCTGGCACCGGGCAGCGATCATTAACGTGTCATCCATCTCTGGCTCCATGCAGCTAGTGCATGAGGGAGAAATATTCCTTACGGTTTACCCATATAGAATCGCAAAGGTAAATATATTTTCTTGGCATATGCATAGGCATCACGGTGCTCCAAAGCTGCAATCAAGTGTCTTATTATGGTATGATTTACAGGGTCGGACTGTCATGTGATTTCCACCCTCTGGTAGGAACTGTGTGTTTTTGGACAGCATAACCATTGGGATGGTGCCAGACTGATTCTATGTACCCCCTTGGGATATGTTGTCCTATAGGCCAGCTAGCTCACAGTGCCTCCATATGTCCCCCTAGACCTAGTGGGGTAGAAAATGGTTCTGGCAACTACTGAACATGACAACCCTGATCCCCCAGGAATTGTGGTAACAAATCTGGGACCCCCAGTCACTGATGCTCTCTTCTTCTCAGAGAAATGTACAAGGCATATGCAGTGGGACGTATTCAATGATTATTGAACCAACGTGATTCTTGAATAAAATATATGTGCCACAATTATCAATAGATGGAAGCAAATGAAAGTTATTAGAAGTACTAGGACTGTGAACAGAATAAAAAGTTCCACCTTCGTGTAAGACAATGTATTTATGCAGGCATATAACACATTATAGAAATCTGGTGCACTCCCACCATGTGTCCCCTAACCTAAATATCTAGGGTGTGTGTGTTGTGCCAAGAACCCCCGTACTGGATGATCCAATCCTTGTTACCTGGAGGGAAAGAAAGCAAGTCCCCGTCGTGGTCATGAGCTGGACACCTTTCGCAGAGATATCAGCAAGCTGCTGGGCTGGTGCTTCAGCATGTAGAGACCTCGCCAATGACAGTAAAGCACTCCTCTACCTAAACCCAGACATGCTTGTTTATAATAAAAATACATCCTTGTGAGTTCTTAGGCATGCCAGCATTGTTATGTTCTATATAAAGCCGGGTCGCCTTGTGGATGAAAAACAGAATGACATTTGCACAATGTGTGTCGAGGCCTTGTACACGGTGTTCAAGGAGTCGTGATAATGGCCTCACAAAGTGAGATCTGTTCGCGAAGCATTTTCAGAGATGCAAATCCAGCATTGTCACGCACGCACGCACGCAAATGTGTGTAAAAGGTTATTGTGTGAAAGGGAAGGCAACTTAAGAAACATGTACATGGTGAAAGATGGCAGCGTTTCTTCATGACCCAACAAAGACACTTGACAGGACTCGCCTTTAGGACAATCTGGCTGGGCCCGAAGAGCTGGTTAAACAGGTTGGTGTGTGTGTTGATTTTCCATCTGTTTGAAGATGGAACAGGATGGATGCTGGCTTCCGTGATTCCCCTGAGGATATGTACAGGTCATGCTAGAAATCCCTGGCACAGTTAATTTGGGCAAAGGACAAGTTGTAAAGCCAATTGATCTTCAAAATGAACAATTGTCTATTGCCGAACCTCTCCATGATCTGAAAGAGATATTTCCACTCAACGCATGCCACAGCCTTCAAGGGTTATTTTGGTGTTGGGTTGGTGTTTCCATTTACACAAAGATGAGCCAAGGTTCTTTAAATGGTTCCTGGAGGACTACCTCGGTATGAACCAGACTTGGGAATTGTGAATGATGGATTGGATGATTTTCCCCAATCTATTGACAAGAACCTTAGCCAAGGTTTTCATATCTACATTTATTAAGGAGAATGGCCTGTAAATAGAACATTTGAACTGATTCTTGCCAGCTTTTGGAATTTAGGACATTACGTCATTATTGATCATAGAACTAGTGACCCAATCCTCCTTAGCCTACTTGAAGGCTGCATACAGCATTTCAGTGACGTGGGGTTTACAAGGTGACCAGATGTCCCTGATTTTACGGATAGTCACATTTCTCAGAGTTCTGTCCCAGTGCATGGCCCCATTTTTAAAAGAAGGTGGTGGGAGTATTACCATGATTACATATTTTCTCACTTCCTCATGCCCCTCTTTAGGTCAAACAAACAGGATTTGCAAAGTGCAACACTGTCACCCCTAGGGGTGTCTGAGTGCTGTGTCACCATCGGTGAGCCAGGTCTTGAGTCTCTTTCTGAAGTCTGCCATCAATAGGGCAGCTGTACGGAGCTGGAGAGGAAGGTGGTTCTAGGTCTTGGCAGCGATGTAGGAAAAGGAGCGGCCACCGTTGCGACGGATGTGTGGGTTGTGTGTGAGGGTGAGTGAAGAGGAATGCAGGTGTCTAAGGGTTGTTGGAAGTTCAGTCGATGGTTGAGGTAGGCAGGTCCTAAGTCATGGGGAGCTTTTAGGGTTGTGTGAGGATCTTGAACTAGCATTTTTACTGGATGGGGAGCCAGTGGAGGTCTCAGGTGGGGGTGATGTGGGTTTGTTTGGAGAGCTCCAGGATAAGTCTGGCTGCAGTGTTTTGCATGGCCTGGAGTCTTCTGATGAGCTGGGTGGAGATGCCGGCATAGAGGGTGCTGCCATAGTCAAGGCAGCTAATAATGAGGGCCTGGGTGACGGTCTTTCTGGTGTTGGTTGGGATCCATCTGAATATTCTGTGGAGCATGCGACGTGTGTGAAAGCAGGAGGAGGTGACTGTATTAACTTGTCATTTCATGGTCAGCTAGCTGTCAAGGTTGTGTGAGTGGTCGGTCGGTGTGGGCCAGAGTTCTGCAGTGGTCCCATGCAAAGGTGTTCTTCCCGAAGATCAGTATTTCAGTTTTGTCGGAGTTGAGTTGGAGGCAGTTGTCTCTCATCCATTTGGCTATGTTGGACATGGCTTTGCAAAAGTTGGTTCTAGCGTTGGCGGGGTCCCCGGAGAGTGAGAGAATCAGTTGAGTGTTGTCTGTTTAGGAGATTATGTTGAGTCCATGGGATCTGACGATGTCTGCGAGGGGGGGTCATGTAGATGTTGAACAGGGTGGTGCTGAGGGATGATCTAACTATAACCTCCCTGTAACGTGGGTTTTTTTAATTCTAATTCCTAACTATAACGTTTTTTTGATTGATTTTCTATCGATTTTTAATGGTATATCTAACTGTAATGTTCCTGTAAAATGTGGTTTTCCTAGTGAATTTCCAAGGTTTTTTAAAATTATATTTCCTAACTGTAACCTATGAGAGTGAATGTGTGAGTGGTTGTATAAGTCGGTGAGTGGATGTGAGTGGCTGTAAAGATCTGTGAGTGGGTGTGTGAATTGTTTTTTGGGTGTGTGAGTGGGTGTGTGAGTGGCTGCATGGGTCGGTAAATGGTTATGTGAGTGGTATGGGTCTGTGAGTGGCTGTATGGGTCTGAGTGGGTGTGTTAGTAGCTGTATGGGTCATTGAGTGGGTTTGTGAGTTGCTGCATGGGTCTGTGAGTGAGTGCATGATTAGCTGTGTTGGTGTGTAACCGGTTTTGTGAGTGGCTGTATGGGTCTGTGAATGGGTGTCGGAGTGGCTATATGGGTATGTCAGTGGGTGTGTGAGTGACTGTATGGGTTGTGAGTGGGTCTGTCAGTGCCTGTGTGGGTCTGTGAGTGGATGTGTGAGTATCTTTGTGTGTTTGTGAGTGAGTGTGTGAGTGGTGCTATGGATTTTGGGCATTTGCATACTTAGAGTATTTAAAAAGGAGAACCATGACTCTCTTCTCCTGATGAGAGCAAAGAAACCACTCATCACAGTCACTATAGATCAGATTCCGCTCCAATAGATCAATGATGCATTCACCTCCATTAAGGATTTCATATTGTTTTTCAATGTGGCGTATGAGAGGAAACACTTACTTTGCCTTTTCAAAGCCCAAGAAGTTATTATCGTTTATTCTTTACTGAAGAGGAGCTTCAACTGGGGCACCTGCTATGTTTATATTTGTAAGTGCTTCCCATTAAGGTTTCATTTCTTTGAAATGAGTAACCTTGGGAGTAGTGGGGCTACGTGGAGCATCGCGTAGTGTGGCCAATCTACGCACACTCGCGCGCTCCGCGTAGCCCCACTACGCACTGCCCACCTCCCGCCCGCCGACATTTTAAAATAAGCTAAACTATTTTAAAAATAAGAGAAAATGTCTTACCTGCGGTGCGGCGTCCCGGGGCTCCCTCTTCCTCGTTGACGGCAACTTCTTCTCACAAATGCGCATGCGCGGGCGTCCGCGCATGCGCATTTGTGAGAAGAAGTTGTTGTCAACGAGGAAGAGGGAGCCCCGGGACGGTGCACCACAGGTAAGGCATTTTACTTAGTTTAATATTCTTTAAATTATTTTAAAATGAGGGCGGGCGGGTGGCGGGCAGCTCTGCTTCGCACTGGTGTGTGCGTAGCGCTGCCTGCTACGCCTACTTCGTAAACCGCGAAGCAGGCAGCGCTACGTACACTCCCTGGGCAGAGCAGAGCACTACGCCCGGGTTTAGAAATGAGCATCAGGGCCAAAATTGAACCTCATTTTTTCCAAGAACAGTCGACAGTTTTGCTGAAAATGCCGAACCAAATGGGGTAAGGGAGGCCGCGCGGCCCCCTCTCCCCGTACTGATTTCAGCTCCGGGGCCTCCAATCCCTTGGGCCAGGCCTCTTCATGCTGAGTGACATGGAGCCTACTCAGGGCACCCAGTGTGCAATGCTGGGAACTGTGGGGGCTGGCAGTGATCCCATGCCCAGGAAGGTGCAAACATGCAACTGCCTGCATGCAGGAGCAATCCTTATATTTGTTTTCCTGCCTGCACTTATGTTCGTCTTGTGGAATGCGCCAGTAATCCTAATACCAGTTGCAGAATCCTCTGACGCCTTTCTGCCATGGCTACTGAGGCATTGGTGTCTTGTCTCCATCCGTATCCAAAACAAGCATATGGAACCTTCGCCACTGCGAATTGGACAGAGCATCTTCTATATTATTGTCAATCCCCAGGACATGCTGCACTCTGAAGATAATTTTGCGCTTCAGGCAGCCCAATACGAAGACTTAAAAAAAGCTGAGTACCTGCATGTCTCTGCCTCACTGCCTATTTACCACGAGTACCACTGTCATGCTGTCCAAATTTTTAAAAAACTATCTTATTAGTAAATTGATACCTCCACAGAGCCACCACAGAAAGCGATGCTCCTCTCTCTATTCTCCCATGTCTGGGGCCATTGCTCCACACACCAATGCCCTTTCCAGTAGAGGCCAAAAGCAGCACCGCCAGCTGCATCAGAAAATACCTGCATATTCCAATCTGTCCTGTCCCCCAAAGTCAAACTGTTCCAAACATGCTAGCTACATCCTCAAGTCTTCCTTCACCCCTGCTAACAATCTCAAGCCGTTGTACAGCATGTTCAGGCCCCATCAGGCGATATTCAAATGCCCCATCAGTGCCTACACCACTCTCACCTGTACCTTTTTCTTGGCCAGCATGGTGTCAATAAGAGCGATCTTTGCCATTCTCTTGTCTTCTTATAACCTCGCTTCCATCCTCACTGTCAATCTCTTTCCTCAATAACATCATCACTGTGTCAGGGCCCTCTGTTTTTTCATCTGCCAGGGGCACCCCCACATCCCCAATCAGAATCTGCTGACAGTTTATAAAGCCTAAGGGCCCCACAAAAAAGATCTCCAAATAAAGCGTTACTGTCCAGTGTCACAAACATGAATAGGGACTGTAGAACGGTGCTGAATCGCTTGAACAAGGCACATTAGATAGAGCAGCCCATGGGCAGTGCTTTAGCCTCACATCACTGCCCTTCAAATTGTATGCACAGGTGCTCAATATCAAGGGTGTGTGTGCTGGAGGCAGGCGGAAAGACTACTTACTGTCGCTCTTCGCCATCTGTGCTCCATTCCCTACTGAATTCACCAGTTCAATTCCCACATCAACCAATATTTAGGACACAGATGACAATTCATCCACTATGTAATTTTTCAATGATTCGCCCTCTGGCTACGATAACTGTTGTATCTGCCAGAAGTGGCCCTTCTCTTTTTTTGGGACTACTCTTATCGGGGACACTAACAAAGTGTCTAATGGCCACTCCTCATAAGGGCCTGTCATCCTACCCTCCCATATCTCTTTCTAAAGCTTAACCCTCACCACCTGTGGCTGTCCTTTTGCAGATTTAATTTTTTCCGCCCACTGTCTCTCTTGTGGTAAATGTAAATGTAGTGCATTTATATAGCGCTCCGCACCCCCCCAAAAGGGTCTCTCAGGCGCTGTGCACATACCACTGTGGAACCCTTCCTGGCCTTTCCCTGTGAAGTGCCCACTCCTGGGCACCCCAAAGGTGAAAGCCAGGCATCCTAGCACTTTTGAGGCCGTTGTGGAGATTAAGCGAGCTATTGCCCAGAGTTGCAGAGTGAGACCCATGATTAGAATAGGCACCGAAGCGAGAATTATCGGGTCCGGGGAAATTGAGCCCAAGACCTGCCGAGGCGGGAATTGAACCCTGGTCCGGGCCAGACCTCTGCATCAGGGTCTGCCGCTCTAATCATTGAGCCACACTTCTCCACTTATTTCCCAGTGGAAATCACTAATCAAATCCCTCTCTCAACAAATCCGCATCCCCTCTGGTTTGTCATAATTCTGTAGCTAGTATGCTAACCTCTGCCGTTAAACCAGCATAAGAGCAGTTTCCTGTAGGTCCTACAGCCCCACACCCTCCCCTGGCGGGTGGTTGCTGCCTTGGCCCCCTGGGATCCCTCCCTAATGTGGGTGTCATGCCAAAATTGTCAATACTTCCTTTGACAAGAGACTCTTTAAAACCCCAACATGCCCCTGACTGACCAACTGTACTCCTACCAACTGATTTCACCCCCCTTTTGGTGCGACACCCTTGAATGTACTGAAATACAATGAGCAATCCGCCCGCTAGCTGTAAACACTGTGGGAGCCGGCATCACCTGACCCATGTTATGGAGCACAAATATTTATAAAGCTCCCCCATTTGCCTTCTGCATCTGCCGCCAGGCGAGCCCTGAACTCCTCATCTTGCTCACCCATGCATACCCCTCAAAGGTAACGTGTGACCTTCGTATCACGCCAATATTCTTAAACATGCCACACACCTTTATGGGATTTTCTGACAGTACTCGCAAATATTAAAAACACTGATGTCTAATTCTCAGTTGTGACTGGTACCTTCGGCCTTCTGGCTAACTCATACTCCTCTTCCTTGGACCCCTCTTTTGCCCTGACTTCCTGCAGCAACTTAAAAACCTTTATGTACTCCCCATTGCATATTTTTTCATTTGTAGATATCATGAGGTTCCAGTGGCAGCTCACAGAGGGAGTGCTGCGGGGCGGGGTAGGGGCAGGGTAGGGGAGTAGTGGAGTCAGTCATACAACATCCAGGAGTAAAGTACGTAAATAAATAAAACTATTCACCTTGCTGCACCGGCGAGTTGGCGATGCAGCGAGCACAAGGTAAATAGTTTTATTTATTTATTTACTTACTTTACTCCTTGCAGTCGTATGTCCAACTCCACTACCCCCCACCCTGCGCCCTCCACCGCCTCGCAGCGCTCACTCTGCAAGCCGCCACTGTAAGGTTCCTGCCCAAGGGTTTCGTAATCTCTATGATTGGCAATTAATTTACTTTCAATTCCTTGCTCTTTTTCTTGTTCACCTCTTTTCCACTCTGCCTTTCCGTTACTTTCTCTATTACCGCTACTACCTTCACCATTCTTTGTGTCCCCTGTAACTGATGTCTTCTGTCCCCCCACTCTTCCCCTGCACTCCCACTGTCTTAGTCTGCTCGTCTGGCCCAACGCCTTTGTCTGTCACACACAGAGGTCTGGAGCAGCTGCTGACCTCCTGGTCAACGCGCCTGCTCTCCCCACTGCTACTGTATAGCTAGCTAGCTACTTGACTCTGACTAAAAGTCTTTATTTTATGGTGCAACTTTTCTGTTTTCCCCATTTGTAGTGTGATTTCCCTCTGCCAGCTCTGTTCTGCACTGTCTTCATTGGTTTGTTTTTGTTGGCGCTCTGCCATTTCTTCCTGCACCTTTCCCTCCCGCTTCCCACCTCCTGAAATACATTTCAACCTCCCAGGTCTCAGATAGAGGTCACAGTGCGGCTCCAGTGAGCAGCTCCTGGCCTCCTGGTCAGATTGCCTGCTCCTCCGCTGCTACGGTATCACTGGCAGGTTACTTGACTCTGACTAAAAGTCTTTATTTTAAGATGCAACTTTTCTGTTTTTTCCATTTGTAGTGTGATTTTTTTTCTGTAACTGTCAGCTCTGTTCTGCAAGGTTTTCAGTGTTTTTGTTTGACACTGCTCCCGCTGTTATTTCCCGCTCCTTTCCCTCCCGCCTCCCACCTCCTAAGAGGCCCTTCCACCTCCCAGGACTACATATGGAGGCCGCAGCATGCACGCGCCAAAGGCAAGCCCGTCAGTGCTCATCCATGCCTCGACTACGCCGGACGCTAAGAACCCTGGCTCTCCCACCCCGCACAGCTACACTGCTGCACACCTTCAAGCCCTGGATCCCGGGCGAATTGATAACAACCACTGCTGCCGCCCATCTCCACGCACAACCAGAGAATCATTCTCCTGTCAGCACTGCCGCTTCACCACCAACACAACCGACCTCCTGGAAAGCTTGAGCAGCATCGACCTCATGCAACTTGTCACCGACCCCACCCACATTGCAAGATACACACTCTACCCCATTTTTACAGCCAGTAACAGAATCAAGTACAACCACATCTCACAGCTCATCAGGACTGCCCACTACAGCATCCACTTTACCATCTCAGGACCTACCAACACCGGCTCCATGCCCCACAGCTCCACACGCAGAAACAGGGAAAAGATATCAGAAGACCAGTGGAACAACGCTTTCTACTCCCTCCCCCTAGACGCAACATTCAACCCAGGCAGCAAAGAACTTCTCCTAGTGGATCACAGAATGCACCACCGCAATTGCCCCCACCAAGCTAGCCAAATCTATAGGAAACCTTTGAACCCGAACCCCCCTCAGCCGACAGCATTAGCCTGCTCACACACATGAACACTAATCCTGAACACCAGCTCACCCATTTTGACCCTTTCACAACTCAAACCACAATCTCCATCATGAACTCTGTGCACTCAGGAGCACCCACAGACCCCTGTCCCCACCATGTATTCAACCTCAGAAACAAGACGATTGACTCATGAGGGTCCTGTACACCTCCATCAACTCGGCCTGTTCCCTGAGGACTGGAAACATGCGAAAGTGAGGCCACTTCTGAAGAAAACATTCTCTGACCTAGAAGAACCAAAGAACTATCGACCCATCTCCCTGTTCCCCTTTCCAGCGAAGGTTCTTGTGAAGGCAATCAACCAGCAGCTCACCGAACACCTGGAACACATCAACGTGTTGGACCCCTCCCAATCTGGATTTCGAGCCAACCACAGCACAGAGACCGTCCTGATCGCAGCCACCAATGGCATCAGGACCCTCCTGGACTGCAGCGAAACAACCTGGTTTTAAGGTTGGTGCCTGTCCCAAAGCCTGCCACAGTGATCGCAGTGTTTCCCTGTTTTTGGCAGAGTGGATCACCGGGAAGCCAACTTGAACAGAGGCGAGCTCTGTCCCCTTAGTCATGTCTTTATAATGTGTCCTTTGTAGCAGGCACAACTGTAGCCATTAGGCTCTAGGGCTTAGCTTATGGTGCCTAGGTACAAGACACAAAAGATGAGAAAAGGTACTGTGCACCAGATAATGCCATTTAGAGCTGCCAATCCTGGGCCATATGATTGAAGCAATCTTTCAACAGGTGTATCTTTGATGCCCTGTGAAAAGCCCTGTAATTTGAGAACGGCTCATATGGAATGGTAGATGTTAAAACTGGACAACTCACTGAAGGCTCGAAAGGACCCCCACTATCACAAGCTTTTCATTTTTTTTAAAAACATGCAATAACTCGTTCCTGTGCTGCTGTGGAGCCAAAAAAGGGTACTAGCTTCTGACTGCACATATGTCTTCTTTGGCACATCAGACCGCTCCCAATCGTGTGAGCCAGAGCGAAGATTGGAAATTTGATACTGATAACCAAACCATATGTGCCATATTTGCAGCAATCCAAACCCTCTTTAGCAATACACAGGTTGCCCTTTCTTTGTTCTGGACCATCTGGAGCAGGAGGTTGACTTGTGCCAAGCAGTAGGTTTGCAGGTAATTTAAGTTTTGCAGTAGAGAAGAGTAGTAAAGAGAAGTTGGGTAGGATCTATATAGCTTAGACAGGATACTCCAAACAAATAAAATCTTCTTAACCAGAAGACTCATTTAGGTTGCACCCTGAATAAGCTTTCTGATGAGGAGGCACAGCGGAAAGATGGTACTGTAGTTTCTGGTGAATGCTCCCATAGAATGTGATTGCAGCGCCAATGACACTGATAACATGACATCTCTTTAAAAGAATCTCATGATTAAATGTGTTGAATGCTATTATCACGTGCTGTGATCACATTTTTTAAGCCCAGCTCTAAGGTTTAGTGCCATGTAATGCCTGCTCCCTGTCTCTGTGCCTCACTCTACCTGGTCTCGACCGTTGTCTTTGTTCTTAATTGACGGAGCAAATTAGAGTCCTTTGAAAGTTGGGATGAGCTGGAGACAAGGGAGGGAGTGTCAGAGGTGAAAGTGGGGCACACACAGCCCCAGGCCCTTCCTTCTTCCATGCAAAACACATGCAGTGATGCATATATAATAACGTTACACCTCTGTGTAGATATCCTTTAAAATAAAAGCCGTTCCAGCTGTATTTGTAAGCCTGTCCGATGGAGAGCAGGTTGCTGTGAATTATGTACTTGTACAACTGAAAAATTGCTCCTCATCACACTCTGACATGAGAAAGTACGATCTGAGTGCCAAGATATAAGGGACTTTAAGTTCTGTCTTCTTCATTGGTGAGCAATGTTAAAGGAGGTAAATGTATGGAGTCCCTGGAAATCTTTTCTGCTATGATAAGAGAGCTCACGCTGGACTATAATAATTGCATATAAAAATGTTATGGGAGAAATTCTCTAGATAAAATGTAATTAAAAAAATGACATTCTATTAGGTGTCTTTTTTCCAAAAGTGTGACTGATTGTTTAGTGCATGTATTTACAAATGGCATGCCCGATCATGAGGTGATCTCTAGCCCACTGTGTCCCTCAGCAACCCTGATCACCTAAACCCAACCCCAGCCGTATGATGAGAGTCACTCTGGCTGCCCTCTTGTGCCATGACTAGGCATGTGTAGCAGATACCGTGTTTCAAGGCTCGAAAAAGCTGTATAGCCAGATTGAAGCAGAAGCTCACAGGCACACAGTGTAGATCACGCCAGATTGGGGGGAGCAGGTGGTTACACGCTGTTAGAGATAGAACAGCCTTAACATTTGATCTACTGTCATCACTAGATAAAGATTCTTCATCAAGAAGCTTTGCCGCCAGGCCATTACTTTAATTAACAGAGCTGGGTGAAAATAAAATGTAGACCTACTTTTTGGTGAGGAATGCAGACACTTTCAAGATTATTTTGTCACTCTGCTGTGCCCCTCTCTATTCGGTGTACACTACTGTCTTCATGCTGACATGGACATAGAAAACAGACTGGCATTCCCGTGATGGAGGACGATGGCAGTTCAAGGGCCTGCTATCAGTGTTTACACCTTTTCTCTTCTAAACATTTCCTATTTTAGGAAAAACTAAGTAACCTAACACCCAAAGCTGGGCCAGTGCCTGAACCCGCCCCTCCTTCCCTCTTCCATATGTGTTAATCTGACTACATATTAGAGTATCGGGCATGACTGCCCCAGTGCAGAGCATTTTATCCTGCTGCCTGCATGCAGTACATGCATGTGTGTTGTTCACCTGTTATTCCTCGTGTGATTACATGTAACATCTGCCCTGGCTGCCTGTATCCAGTGTTCCTGGGTAGACTCAATAAGACAGTTTCAACCGAGCACAAAAATAGATTAATGTAAAGCACATGCGCTCTATCCCTCAACTCTCTTCCCTCCACTAAATGCTTAGTTGCAGTGTTAATCTGGGATAAGCACACCATTATGGTCAGCCGCACATGACACAAAAATACTACCCACATAGATCACACAGCAGTTCAGCACTTTCAACCAAGCACTCCTCCATGGTTCAGTGTGCTACCCTTAAATTGATGTGCTTCCGTTCCTCATCCGAAATAGATACTGCTACATACGATGCAGCTGCAATACATTGCAATACAATACTTTCATTCATATGGACCTACACAGAGCTGCTCTCTAATGTGCCACCACCACAGACCCCCATGCTGATAAAACAGAAATCAACAGAACACCTGCAGGATGTACTCAAAGTTCAATATCGTTCTTGGTTGATTTAATAAAGAATATCTAATAAAATCAGTATTTAGATATATCTTCAGAAATTGTGAAATCAGTCTTTAGTAATGAGTGGACATATCATAACTCATGCCAAAGTGTTTCTCAACTCAGCTTCACTATGGCATGCAAATATTGCATAAATTAATTTATTAAAATTGATGATAAATATAAGATAAACACAACAATCCAGAAACTAATTTAAGACTTCAATACATACAATTAATTAACGTTTAAAGAACTGGCATCATGAACTCTTCAATCACACACTAATCGACTTTAGACTTTTCCCAAATCAACTATACTTGAAGAACTAGGGGGCATATGTATCAACCGAATTTTTAATCGCAAACGCTGCGATTCGCAAAAAACAGCGTTTGCAATTAAAAATTCGCAAAACGGGATGTATGAGGCAAATTCTCATCGCAAATTTAAGGAATCGCTAATTTAGCGATTTCTTAATTTTGCGTAAGCATTTAAGAAATCGCAAATTGCGATTTCTTAAATGATATGTAACACGCACCAAAGCATTGTGAATTATCCTTAAGAAATCGCAAATTACCACCAACTTCTAGTTGGTGGTAATTTGCGACTTCTGTTAAAAATGCACTTTTTGGAATTTTACAAAGTGCCACGTGGCGCACATACATGCCCTTAGGGCATGTATGTGTGCCATATGCACACACATGCTCATTTCAGGGGTGCATCAGGGTGTCATCATGACACCCTTGCACCTTTGAAATTATTCTCAAATTGCGATTAGCAAATTGCGAATCGCAATTTGAGAATTACTTCCCATTCATTCCTATGGGTCTCCTGGCCCATATAAATGAATGGGAAGGTATTCCTTAATTGCGATTTCGCAATTTGCTAATCGCAATTAAGGAATTTTAAGAAATCGCAAAAGTTTTGCGATTTTTTTTTTAAATACATCCCGTTTTGCAATTCTCAAATAGCGATTCTTTAAAAATCGCTATTTGAGAATCGCAAATGGAGATGTTGATACATATGCCCCTAGATCATGTTTTTATTGTCATTACATTAAAGTATTGTATAAAGTTTAGAAAACTAAAGTTGATGAAAAAACATTGTCGTCGTTATCTTGTATATTATTCAATGCCATTTTCGCTAAACCAAATGTAAATGTCAAAACCACCTTAAATTTAAAATGTGTATGATTTGTAAATATGGTGCAAACAAGTATGACTTACACTTTATCATAACAATACCATGTCCAGCTCTCCTTTGAAATAGTGAACTGGCAAAATATGCGAAATGGAAAGCGCAGCTGCCGGCACAGCCATGCAACAAATTGCCACATTTTGTTAACCATTAAAATTTGGGCCAGTCAAACAAATCACAAAAAAAATCCTTTGATTACAGTATGTTGTGCTTTGGTTATACTAGACCTATTTCTTACTGCATTTACTTACCCATCCAACTATATGCAGGTTAAATATGGCTACTTTGTGATATGAATTGCAAGCTCTTTCTAGTTAAGATTAATGGTATTGATGAACACAGTTGGAACTGCCCATCTAGTGGAGTGAGTAGTTTGAACTGCCCATCTAGTGGAGTGAGTAGCGTGAACTGCCCATTTAGTGGAGTTAATAGCGGAAACGGCTGATCTAGTGGAGTGAGTAGCAGGAGCTGCCCATATAGTGGAGTGAGTAGTGGGAGCTGCCCATCTAGTGGAGTGAGTAGCAAGAACTGCCCATCTAGTGAAATGAGTAGCGGGAACTGCCCATCTAGTGGAGTGAGTAGTGGGAACTGCCCTTCTAGTGGAGTGAGTAGTGGGAACTGCCCTTCTAGTGGAGTGAGTAGCGGGACTGTCCTTCAAGTGGAGTGAGTGGTGGGAACTGCCCTTCTAGTGGAGTGAGTGGTGGGGACTGCCCTTCTAGTGGAGTGAGTGGCGGGAACTGCCCTTTTAGTGGAGTAGCAGGAACTGCCCATCTAGTGGAGTGAGTAGCAGGAACTGCCCATCACGTGTAGTGAGTAGCGGGATTGCCCTTCTAGTGGAGTGAGTAGCGGGGCTCAGAGTGGAGGAGTGGGGTTCGGGCGGTTTGTTACCAGTGCCTAGTATGCTCACTCTCCCCACCTTTTTTCTTCCATAGACTGCACTGAACATGGTGACACGGTGCCTTGCTGCAGATCTGAAACCGGAGGGCATCCTCTGCATGTCGCTGCACCCTGGCTGGCTGAAGACTGACATGGGTGGCAGTATAGTAAGTGCCTTTCTTAAGCAGAGTGAAAGGAATGTATTGCAGTGTGGCACCTCGACCACAGAGGTGTTAGGATTTTGCTTTTTGTTGTTCTACGACAGGTTCAACATTAGCCTGTACTGTCTGTGCAGAGGTGGTAGCCCTAATTATGAATTTTCTAAAGCCTCCTCTTGTCAAGCTCAATGAATGGGAGAACCATAGTTGACTTTGCAGTAATTGATTGGGATGACTGCTTTATAAACAATACAGTTAAACCTATAGATCCATTACCTACCATTGGAAGCCCTTATTTTTACAGTGATGGCGAAAGTATACGTTTCAAGCGTCGGGCTTTCTGTGACACTAAAAATGTGACCCATGTGACCAAGGCAGATGTTTGGGCAGTGAAGTGTGGCCACTTTGGACTTCCAAAGACAAAGATTTGCCTTGCTTCTGCTTTCTAGTCACTAGAGCTGGATTGTCACATATAGTGCATAATAAACGGAATAAGTGGGGAATCCTCACAAAGTGGAATAGTTGGTTCTTTAGAAAAATGTCACCTGAGCTCTTGAAATTCCTGTAAATCTCTCTTAAAACCCCTGAATCAGAAGATGCTTTCAGCAGGAGATGCTCCATCCACAGAGATAGACTTAGGATCACCTTGCATTCCACTCTCTTGTCTAAATGCTGAATGAGTGTGGATCAGTGGCTTGTGTGTGATGCTTGCTGGCCTGCATTTGGATGTCGCCCCTGTTGGAGTGGCACATGGCACAAAATCTGCGGGTGGATAATGAAGATGCCGGCACTTCCTGAAGGAGACATACCTGCAGCCTGACTTCACAGCAGCTCCTGCTACATTCTTCTCCTTACCAAAAGACAGACAATTAATGAACGGAATGCAGAACAAATCAACACATTCACCCCCAGTCAAGAGATCTGGGTTAAATCCATCATTCTTTTGCTCACCAGGCCACCCCAGTTTAGACCTGGCCATATGCAAATCAGTCTTGACCCTGTGCCTCATGGGAACAGTCCAGCCCGGTCTGCCAAGCCAGGTCCTCCCTGGACCGGAAATAAGCATCCTAGGACCGATTTTGGGGTTTCACCCCTCTTCAGCCAGGATAGCTTGATTCCAGTGGCACAGTGAGCCCAGGACCCACGTCTGGGCATACCTGGCGCACTTAGGGCGAGAAAGCAAAAGACACACAATTATTGGACGGAATGCAGAACAAATCAAAATATTCACCCCCAGTCAAGAGATCTGGGTTAAATCCATCATTCTTTTTCTCACCATGCCACCCCAGTTTAGACCTGGCCATATGCAAATCAGTCTTGACCCTGTGCCTCATGGGAACAGTCCAGCCCGGTCTGCCAAGCCAGGTCCTCCCTGGACCGGAAACAAGCATCCTAGGACCGGTTTCGGGGTTTCACCCCACTTCAGCCAGGATAGCTTGATTACACTGGCTCAGAAGGGAAAGGCGGCTCAGTGGAGCCCTTGTTATCTGTAGTCTAGGGCTTTGTCTTGCTGAAGATTTTCATCTTTCAAAAAAAAGTGAGCAAGACTGAATGTAGAAATCTTCACAGTGACTTCGTCCAGTGACTTCCCAACAACGACATTCCTCCTAGGACAACGCAGGCTGCCTTGCCCTGCTGAACTTTACTTTCTCAGACATTTTTTCTTCAAAATTTCTTCTAAGTCCGAAGGTAAGCTAAGAACGGGTCGAATCAACTTCATGTATCCAGACTGCGCTCCATTGGGGTCGGCCATAACTTATACCTTTTCCCCGGTCTCACCCGAGTATGTGTCACCGATTGGCACTTTGATCTTTTAGGTGCTATTTTTCACTAAAAACGTTATAAATTCATAACTCCTGTTCTAATTGGATTTACTTCATTATAGTGTCATTTTGTTTATTAGGATTTTCTCTATTTTTCTAAATTGGTGTGGGAGTTTTCTTGTGCTGTGTTTTCACTTTATGACCGTTTGAGTACTGCAAAAATAAGTAACACATTGGCTGCAAGTTAAGCCTGACTGCTTTTGTGCCAAGCTAACAGAGGGTTAAGCACAAGTTAATGTAATGCATTTTGTCGTTCACTCTGACAAGGATTGAGGCTTGAGAAGGGGTTCTACCGTCCCCCACAATAAAAAAAACAATATCCCCTAGAATTTGCCAGTGGTAATATACATACACCATAACGGTGGCTCCTGCCATACACTGTTTATGACCTCAGACATGACATAATAGATAACATCTCAAACGACATCAAAGACCTTTCAAATTAAATTGATGCCATCATAGAGTAGATTACATAGATCACAGTGAAATAAGCAATGACATGCATGTCCTGAACTCTGATCACAAAATGGTTCCATGATAATATTCATATGTAAAAAATGTTTTGGAGGTACAAGGGTTTTTATCCTGTCCCAACACCCACCAGAACTACAGTTGGTAGAAATTCAGACCCTAATGTGGAGTTTGAAAACGTGAAAATCTTCCAATATCTGAAGGAAACATTAAAAACGTAATACAATCTGCTGCATTCGTTTCCTCCATAAAATTGATGATATTCAGCTCAGGAAGTCTTCTCAGTATTTAAACTTTCATCCACAGAAGAATTTTAAGATCACTCAGAACTCTAAATAAAAGATTTTTGCTGTCGCAGAAAGCACACTTTTCTATGGGTGTAAGATGACAACCACTTCGCCTTACCCCTCATATCTCTCTCTCCATTGGAAGAATCTGCTCTAAACTTGGCTTGCCGAAACTTAGCCTCAAATGCTAAACAAAGGCTAAAGTACGGTAGACTCGTCACACTTCACCAAAGTTAGTAGCCTAGCAAAAAATCATTTTCAATGGAAAGTGAATCTGAACCATAATTGGAGTTTTCTATTGGCGGCTCTTAAATATATGGGGGGAGAATCTGTAATGACCCATATAAAAAACCTTCATTCCATTAACAATATTAGGTCATAGGATGCAGACATGGTAGTACTCACAGATAAAGGTAGGTGTCATCATTTATTAGTCCACAGTTGCACCACATGAGAGCATGTGTTGCTATGTATGGGAAATAATGGTTGTAAAATACGCCTGGTGAATATATGCCCCTAAAGAGTAGTATGGCATGCTTTGGAACTTCTTCTTGTATATTTGTTTATTGAGTGTGGGATTCCGTGGTCAGACATTTGATTCCTGGCCGTAAGAACCCATGCGCGACGTTATAATGCCTCCAGCAGGGTTTCTGATCAACAGAGTCTCAACAAAGACGTGAGTGAACTGCAGCAGTCTGAGTGTGGAGACAAGGGACTAGCGTGTCACACGGAGTCTGATCTATGCTGAAGGGGACCAGTACTTCATCTGTAAAAAAAAAAAAAAAAAAAAGGCTCTTGTCAGGAGCCACTGCAGCTTGCACCACACATTGCCCCTGCCTGTGTTGCCAAAGACAGTGTCAACACAACTACTAACCATCACACTCCTACAAGTGTAACAATTCACACTATTCCAGGCCCCCACAGCTATAAAAATGGCTTCCGCAGCAAGGTAATAGTCATTTTAGTGTATATTGAGTTAATAATTAACTGTTGTTGTGGTCCTCTCTAAATACGCCAGACAGTGTCACCTGGTGGCAGACTGTCACAAGCACCTTTGCTGACAATTAAGTACCGGTGTAGAACACCGGAAACCACTGGAGGGGACAGTGTGGGCCTGCCGCCCTCATCCTTGCAGCAACTGCTCAGCCCATTTAATAGGGGAACCTGCAACTATTCTCTTTGGGTAAAACCCTTATCAGGCTGCAGGTTCTGGAGGCAAAACTATTGAGGGAAGCTCAGGAAATATAAGGTATCTGCCATTCCTGCTTAGTGAAATACTGACATCTTGATTGACCCCCACACCACACCCCTAGAATGAACATGCTTCACTTTCAACAAAAATATCGAGACTAATCCAACACTATCTATGAGCGTTTCCTTGTGTGTTTCCATCAGTAAATTACTCCTCCTATCTACATGTGCCCAGTTCTATTGTCAAGTACCAACTACCTCTCAGTCATTGCAACATGTTGATTTGGCACTTGCAAGAAAAAAAGCCACTTACCTTGCTACGGCCGGCCGTGTCTCTCCTCTGTCCTCTTTTTCCTGGCTCTGGTCAACAGCAGGAAGCTCCCAGGCTCACTTGAGCCAATCAACACGCTGCAACGCAGCGTTGTGATTTGTCTGAGCACCATGGCTCGGTGCTCAAACGGGGACTATGAAGCTTTGCATGTTCCTCACCAGGCTGTGTAATGCAGCCTAGTAAGGAACATGCAAAGTGCGCATGACTGATTGGGCGGCCCGAGAGGGCCGGCCAAGCAGTCTTGCGCACTTAAAGAGTGCAAACCACTCTTCTCTCTGCTATGCCCAGCCCCACACGCCCTGAAAGCCACTGACTCTAATAGAAAACTAAAATGATAATAACGATAGGTTATTATTATTTTAGTTTCCCTATTGAGCAGTAAGGCGACGCTGTTCCACCTTGGCGGAGGAGCCGGCACTGAGCAAATGTCAGAAGTTTACAAAAATGCCTTCTTTCCTGTTTAAGCTGGGAGTGTATTTCTCTCTGCTCACCAACCATTAAAGGGGATGTGGTAAAACAATTTACATACAAGCAGGGTCGGCTTTAGCGCTGGTGGTGTCTGGTGCCACAATGTTTGTTGGACCCTCAATGACCACCTCAGCCATGAATTTCCTCACTACCACCCTTCGACAGTGCCCTTCAAGTCTCCATAACCACTTTCTCTCTCAGATGCATTAAATTAATTTTAAAGCGCCACTCATACCAATGTAGGGTGCCGGGAGCACTTTACATCATGAACACATTACACAGAGACAATCAATCAAATCAGTGTATAGGAAATGTTACAAAAGACAGAAGCCTACAAGGTGTAGGAGTTATTTGTCATCCATACTGGTAGGCAGTATAGTTTAAGAGTGCTGGGTCCGGAGAAGCACAAACTCAGAATTTAAAACGTAACACTACGGTTGGGGGTTCTCTTTAATAACAAGAACTGATTTCTACCCAAAGAAGCCATTTTGCAACTGTAGGATAATGAAACACTGGGAAAAAATCATAACGCTCTAATCTATAGCTTTCAGTTTGCATGCAGGTCTTGATGACAGTTAATAGGTCACGGTTCTATATTAGGATGTTAACTTATAAATTGTGAGTAACAAAAGGATCTCTCTGACGAAAGCAGTAACACACTGACCTATTTACATTATATGTACTTTGTGATCTGCATGGTAAACGTTTTTGGCAGCAGGCAAATTAACATTCTGCACTACCTTACGATGAGTCAATACTTCCACTAAAAAAAAACACTGGTCTCTCTCCATGAATAACATTAATCACTGGAGATATCTTGACATTTTTATTGCTGTCTCGAAATTGCTGGAGGCAAGGACCGGGCAGCGGGTGCTTTTAAAACCATAATATACCTGCAAACAGGGCACACCCACCCAAAGTCAGCACCCGGTGCAGTGGCACTGGTCGCACCGCCCTAAAGCCTGCAATGTAGATGAAATAAGAGAATTTATTATTCCAGCATAGCTGCATTGAGCAGGTCAACCTGCAACTGACCAGGAGTAGTCCGCTACCAATATTCCATGTTCTGCCACAGGTGAGTCCTCAGTATGGATTCGATGTTAAAAGAAAGCATAACATAAGTACATTAATCATCTATTTAAAACATACAGTATCAAGATTACTAAGTAACAGGGAGATCCCCGACCTGGAGATATTCCACATCGGAGAAATTGTTAAGGGTAAATAACTCCTCTTTACCCTGTGAATTCTTTCATAAGAACTTTATGCTTTAATAGACCCTTTCAGGCATGGTAAAGATATTTGTTAGAAATGGGTTTTTTGGTAGGCTAGGGCGTGGGCCAAAGCCAGGTAAAAACCACCACTTTAGTCAGGATAAGGGAGTTACACTTCTAAAATAACCCCTGCTCACCCCCTTGGTAGCTTGGCACGAGCAGCCATGCTTATCTTAGAGGCAGTGTGTAAAGCATTTGCACATAACCACCAGTAATACAGTGTACGCACTACAAAAGGACACCACACCAGTTTAGAAAAATATCCAATATTTTTATATAATTAAGACAAGACCAAAAACGATTTTTAAAAATCCACAATACTATACTAAAAATTTCACAGTTCCAAAAATACGCTGACTAAAAAGAGTTCCTTGGGTGGATAGCTCCGTCCGGGCTACCACGGCGTCGTGAACAACAAAATTCCAACAGTTCTGGCTGCTCGCGGGGTCGCGGGACTGCTACGGTGTTGGGAAGACCCGCAAAACAGTACCTTTCAGAGATGCAGGGCGATGGGGCACTTGAAGTCACTCGTGTTGCAGGTCGAGCTCCTTTTTGATGGGATCAGGAGCGCTGGTGCCAACAGGCGTCGGGTGCGAAGGGCAGCGGTGCGGCGTGCGGTTCCCCCTGGTCGCGGTGCGAGCAGCGGCTCGGTGGCAGTGTCAGAAGGTGTTGTCAGTGAGACCAGGGTCTCAGTGCGAGATGAAGGCGGTGCTCGTCACGGTGCTAGCAGGTCACGCTGCCAGCAGCGGCGGCGTCGTTGCTGAAGCGCTGTCGTAGGCTGAAGAACTGGAGTTGATGGCGCCGGCAGGCCAAGCCTGCGGTGCGGAATGAGGGCTGTGTGTCGTGTGACTTACGAGTGGTGCCCTCGAACCACGGTGCAAGCAGCGGCGTCAATTTTGGTGGGAAGTGGCGGCATCAGGCAGGACAAAGGGTCCTCGTGAAGCGGAATGCGGTACCCACAGGTCACGGTGCAAGCAGCGGCTCGGTGGCGGCGTCAACAGGCGTCGTCGGTGAGACCAGGGTTGCGTTGCAGCGGTGCCCTCTGCGGTGCCAAAGCTTCGGCATGAAGCAAGGCGGTGCGGAGTGTGGTGTCCACAGGTCGTGGGGCAAGCAGCGGCTCGGTGGCGGCATCAACAGGCATCGTCGTAGAGACCAAGGTTGCGGTGCCCTCTTTGGTGCCTTCAGGTCACGGAGTCGGCAGCAGCGTCGTAGACGTCATCAAGTTGCTTTTCCTCTGTTTGCAGCACAAAACACACAGTCCCCAGTGCTGCTGGCAGAAGAGCTTGAAGTCTTTGTTGTTCCTGAGACTTCGTGAACAGGGGGCAAGCTCTACCTCAAGCCCTTGGAGAGACTCACAAATTGTGTTGCAGAAAGCCCAGTCAGGCCTTCCACTGCCCAAAACAGAAGCAGCCACTGCAGGTCAGCCCAGCAAAGCGCCCAGCAAAGCACCCAGCAAAGCAGTCGTTCCTTTTTGCAGCTTCTTCGGATCTTCTTCTTGCAGGCTTCTTGATCAAGATGAGTTCTAAAGTTCAGGGGTCTGGGACCCAGTATTTATGTCCCAAAATCCTTTGATCTTTCAGGCAGATGGTGTCTGTGCACGGCCAGAACCAGTTGGGCCTTCTCTGGCGTGAATTCCTGGCAGGAGGTGGAGACGGCATTTGTCAGAGGCAGACCAGGCCCTTTGAGGTGCAAGGAAATCTCCTCCCCCTTCCCCCATCGTAGCCCAGGTCTGTTCAGCCCTTTCCTGTCCTACCTAGACTATCTGGAGCCCCTCCGGCCCCCCAGCCTTCTGTCATCCAAACCCAGACAGCAATCCACATTCCAGCAGAGGCACACGGGATGACTGAGCAAGAAAATACCCACTTTATAAAAGTGGTATTTTCAAACGCAGAATGTAAAAATCACCTTCCCTAAAAGATGCATCTTTAGATTCCTAAGTTCAGGCATACTACATTTTATTTTCTTACCGAATTCCCTGGGCCAGTTATGTTTATAAGATGTTATAAAAAAACTCCCATTCTGTCCTATGGGGAACTGGTAGCCTTGCAATAGTGAAAAACGAATTTGGCTGTAATTCACTGTTAGGACATGCCACACACACCAGGGCATGACCTACCTTTCACATACACTGCACCCTGCCCACAGGGGTACCTTGGGCCTACCTTAGGGGTGCCTGACATGTAAGAAAAGGGAAGGTTCCGTGATGGGCCAGTGTGGGCACAGGCCGCGTCAACATGGCAGTCACAACTCCGCGCACACTCTGTGATGGCAGGTCTGAGATACCTTTTTGCATGCTACGTGCGTGGGTAGCACAATTCGTGCTGCAGGCCCACGAGTAGCATTTGATTCGCAAGCCCCGGCACCCGTAGTGCACTTTACTAGGGACTGACATGCAAATCAAATATCCAATCGTGAAAACATCAATCCATAACATACTTTACACAGAGAGCATATGGACGTTAGCACTGATTAGCAGTGGTAAAGTGCCCAGAGTCCTAAAACCAACACGGACAGGTCAGGGAAAAATAGGAGGAAAAAGCAAAAGGTTTGGGGCTAACCCTGCAAAAAGGGCCATTTCCAACAATATTATAAACTAGACAGGTACTTCTCTGTTTATTCAGTCTATGAAGTACACGATGACTAGACCATGGTTGCTGGTACGAATCGAAAAAGTTACCCTTTGCCAGGGTTGGACTGGGAACCAAAACCGGCCCTGGCATAGTGCTCGGCCGGCCCCCACTCCCCCACGGGGGGTTGGGGGTGCCGCCAAGCTCTTTGCCAGGGCCGGTTTTCGGCCGATTTTGTTACAGGGCCGATTTTGCAGCTATGCTGCAAAAACGGCCCTGTAACAAAAAAGGCCCCCAGGGACCCAAAACTGGCCCCCATCCGTGCGGCGCACCGGGGGATTGCCCGGTGCCCGCTACGGCCAGTCCAGCCCTGCCCTTTGCCACCAAAAGTCTTTAACAAAGGGGTGTTTGTGAACGCAAACAATTTTTCACCTTCACAAAACTTTGTCTGATAGACAGAATTACCACAAAAAATGTTTTTAAAAGTAATTTCTATCCAAACCTTTTCTGGGGAGAGTCTCCTACTAAAGGTGGGGTGTTGTACGGTTGTTTCCCATAAAGCCTTCTTATGCAGCACCTTGTTTCTTGCAACTTGTTTAAACAAAATGTGCAAACTTCACAAAGCTTGCAAATTTTTGCAACACTTTCATGAAACACTTTGCAACTTATCCCGCTAGCTCCAAGATCAACGAGTTATGGCATTGGATTCTCCTGCACAAAACTGCCTTCCCAGAGAACCATTGTTTCCTGCAAGAAACCTATTCTTAAATCTTTTGTCCCAATGTTTAGATGTGTTTAAATCTTCTCTCTCTTTTTTCAGGCTGATATGAGTGTGGAGGAAGCCATTCCATGCATGATCTCACTCCTCGAGAGACTTGGTGAAAAGGACACCGGCACTTTTCTGGACTGGAAAGGGGAGATTGTGCCCTGGTAGTCATCCTGCCTACCATCTCGAACTTACATGTGCTTCTGCTGCACAGTATCCTAGTCAAAGGATTATCAATGATTTCAGCAATAAGACAGCACTTAGTATTTTAAAATGTATATTTACGCTCGAGGTGAGAAATTTAGACAAAAGGGTCACAAAGCGGTCGAAGACCTAAAACAGGAGACCGCTGGCACTAGCCCTGTGTCCTGCATTGATGTCAAGTACCGCCCATGGAATCAGGAGGCTGGAATAATAAAGTATTTTTATGGGATATTTTCAGCAAACATCCAGTCTCTTTTTACAAGTATTTTGAAAGAATTATACAGTGAGTTAAACTAAAAATGTTCTCTGTGACTTGGCTTCCTCTGTGTTTTACTTGTACTGATCTCACATGTGTGTCTTGTTAGATTGTTTAGCTAAAAAAAATGCATTTATTCTGTAAATTCTATTTCGAGCATTATTTTTATGGGAACTTGAATGGAGCCATTCTGCTCCCAAAGCTAAGACGAGCAACCTGTTTTGGTTGGTTGAATGAACTGATTTGCTTAGAGGTTACTTGAGTAACTGTTTAACTACATTCTTAACAGTATACCAATGAGGACTTGATGGTATTGTTTACTATTCTGTCTGAAGATTTATACAGCTGCAGTGAGGCTGCAATGCAGGGGCCACCGAACTTGGGATGGCTTTTTGTGAGAAGGAGCCTACCTTTAAGAAGATCTGTCCTCTCAATTAACCTGCAGAAGTTCATCTTTCTATTAGTGGACGCCTATGACTCTCTTCTAAAAGAGTGATGCAAAAATGGTATAAGCTGGTGTGATTGCAGAATTTAAGTTTTCGTAATGGGACTCAATGTACTGATCTTCTTCCATATGAGGGTACAACATCATCCCTGTCATCAGAGAAGTTTAAAAATTGGGAGCATGATGCACAACTTTAAGAAACAACCAAGTAATGAATTGCTACAAGGTGGCGAGCGAGTGGAAAGGAATATAATCCCACCTTTATCTTTGCATATTAAGTCAGCCTTTTGCATTTTTGTTCGGTTGATCACCCTGCTCAGAAAACTAGCTGGGCAACAAACAAATCAACACCGACAAACAGGAAAAGGAATGATGTTTATGTAGAAAAGAACAAATTCAGGAGTTGTTGTGTGAGACGTGGTTGTTCATCATTGTCCATTTTGGGGGTAAGTCATACCACGTGTTTAGGATATCCCCGTGAGAGGAATGTCCATGCAGTGGTTCTATATGCAAGTTATTCATCTAATCAGCGATTAGCCTGAAAAAATGTCATGAATCAGACCCCTTCCTTAAATCCAACTCTGAAAAACTTTGTCACAACAACACTCTATGACCTGTCCAATTAAAATGGTCACAAATATCACAGAAAGAACCGTCTGCCAAAACAAATGGGAGATATCACACCAATAGGGTCAGTCATAAATTGGAGCACCTTGTTTAAGGACGTACCATCCTATTGGTGTGATATCTCTAATTTGTTACGACAGACAGTTCTTTCTATGATATTTTGCAATTATTGAAGGAGGTTGAACTGACTGCACTGAAACCTCTTGACGTGATGCAATCAAAATGGTCCACAGTTGCTCTGGTCACAAGCGTCCTGCTGGGGGATTGGTTATTAATTGTAACATTTGTATGGACTGGTGGGGTTGTATGTGAGTGTTAGCTACATACATATTTGTTAATACAGCATAAAGCTTGAAACAAACTAATCCTACTCTGAAGTACTCCTACATCAAGGTTTTGGTGCAGGAAGCAAATTTCCCAACTTGTGCAGGGATTCTTATCATGTTTTTTCACAGCCCATCATCCTCAACCTCTCCCCCTCTGTTTTTTTCTCATTTAGGCTTTGTCTGTTTGAATCCGACTTGCTCTAAAGCGTCTATCTCAGGCTCTCTCATCCAATGTGCTTCTTTTCTCCTTAGCTGTCCCAGCTGTAGACCTGTATGTTACACTGCCCCTCCTTTGTACTCTGCCTCCCTACAATGACCCTTTCTCCCACCACATGGTCATCTGTCATCTCTTCAATCTTTATAATAAAGCATGACTCTTAATTTCCATTGCTGCATCAATATGGTTTGAGGACCTTCTTTAGGGTTAGTCGGCACAGAAGCCTCTGCACAAATGGCAAGGTTCCCACCGTGGCAGGAGAACTGCCCTTGGAGCCTTCACCAACTCCGCCAATACCCAGTCGTTATTGGAGGCCCATCCTCAAAGAGCTACTTACTGCATCTTCTGCATTGAGAGGTTCACCATAATTAGACTGAACCTCCCAATGCAGATTTTCCCTGTCTAGGTGTACTGGACTCAGACCGGGAGAGTCAACTATGACCTCATATGCAGCTTCTGAGCCGCTGTGATTTCTGCTTTTCAGAGGCAAAGGGCCTTGGCTGGCCTGAACCTGCCCATGCTGAAAAACTATTTTTACTTTTTTACGTTGGTGCTAGATAGGAGTGAACTCTACTGAATAGCTGAATTAACATGTCAACTCTTAGCGGTCTCTTGGTTACTGTTTCCACGTCGCGGTCGTGGGTATGCTATATTACTCAAAAACAGTACGACACCCTGAGGTCTAATAATACAAAAAACTAATTAAGTAATAAGGTGAAGTGTAGGAACAGACTATGCCCGATAGATACTTCTAGGGGCAATCCCTTTGTAGGACGTAATCCCTCACTCACCATAGGTGACATGCTTCATCATTTGGGATTCTCTTCCCAGAGGAAAAACCTAGTTCCTCTGGGGGCTACAACCCCCTCTCTGAGAGGGAGGAGCTCAGGGATGTTTTGAAATACAATGGAGGATAAACTAAATCCACAAATGATGAGCTAGTAATGTAAGTGAGGGGTGCAGTGCTGATCAGAAAACAGTTAGGTGAAAAATGTGTGATTAAAACTAGTTCAAGAACAGCAAACAGAGGAAAAAAGTAATATATAGCAGCCGTACATGACCAGGATTAAAATAGTGTGCACCACCAGTCAAAAGGTCATAGACTGTGGTGACTAATTAACAAATATTGGTCGACATGTTTCAGCCATCACGCCTAAAGGGAGGCTGGGCTTTCATCAGGACCACTCAAGCTACTGCAAAAACACAACTGTGTGAGAACCACACAGATAAAGGATACAAAAGACACACAAAACCACTTGACATGTGTCCGTAACTGGTGTGTTTCACCTTCACCTAAATGAAAAAAATATGTAAATATAGATTACTTGGTATTAATACAGCAAAGATAATGATGCATAAAACCAGAATCTTCAAACAAACGAATGTAGTCAAATAAATACAAAATAGCTCACCCGTCAAGACTGGGTGAGTCACCAACCTCCACCTGGCAACCGCTCAGGAAAGGAACACCGCTCTGAAAAAGTACGGTGAATATCACTGATAAAGAAAGGCCCATATCCTGCATATTGCACAGGAACTTAGCATGTCAAATCTGCTGAACATTCCTTGCAAAGCAAGTAAGAGACAGACTAAATCTGAGGGGGAAGACTAACAAATGAACCTTCACGGTAAAAATCTGAAAAAGCAAACGAGCATAATAGGCTCAGCACGCAGAATCCAAGAGGAAAAGAACTTGATGTGAACTACACAGGCTCCAAAGGTCAAATAAAAAGAAAAAAGTGTAGAAAACGTACACCAGAGGAGTCCTATGTTAGAAAAAGGAACCTAATCTCTCAGTCAATATTGGTGCAAATGGTGCATAGCACCACATCGATCACATCGCAAAGACGATGAGATTATGAGGAATGTTTAAGCTTACTGGTACATAACTAAAGTTAAATTGAGATTAAATGTAAGCAAAAAGTATGCCAAAATGTAAGCCAAAACACAAAAGCACGAAAGGCCTACCTCTCCGTCGGTGAACCGGCATAGCAATGAGCCTGAAGCCGGAGGTCCCGCGGAAGGAGCAAACTCTCATTTAATACGCCCACTCATGGAGGCATTGGCCAATCTCAATGCTCCATCCAAGGGAGCCAATCGGGGTGGCCCTAAGACACGGGCACCTTTCGACCCATTACTGCGGGCGAAAATATTTGTATATAAGCCAGGGTATAAAGAAAACTAAACAACATCAAAGGCCGACATTAAATCTGTCTGGCAGCCACAGAATGAAAAAAAGAAGAATAAATAAATAACTCGAGGCTGTCTTTATTCAGTCACTGCCTCTGTCGTCTGCATATGCCTTATGCGCATGCGCAGCAGCAAACCACTACGTCCTCAGTGACCCATTACTGCGGGGGAAATGTTTACATATAAATCAAAATGTAAAGAAAACTAAACAAAATCAAAAGCCAACATTAAATCTGTATGGCAGCCACAGAATGAAGAAAAAGGATGAATAACTCGAGGCTGTCTCTACTCAGTCACTACCTCGGTGTGTCTGCATATACCCTATGACGTGTGCACATGCGCACCAGCAAAACGCTACATACTCAGCGTAGACACACACATAACCAAAAATACAACTACCAGTCATGGTAAAAGGAGGTAATACTACAAGGAGGAAAAGGTTTTCACAGGTAAGGTCCAAGCACATTTGGCTATACAGAACAACCTCCAAAACATATTTAAAGGCAAGATATAAAGATACAAATATATCACCTGGTTTTACAGATGCCACATTAAAATAAAAATTCATAATGATAACCACGGGATATCATCGTTTATCCCTCTGATATCTGTTTGTAATTTGTGTACCCACCATTGCTCACGTTTGAATAAAAAAGAAGAGCAATCAGTCAGGTGAGGGGGAATGAATGGTTTCTCAAGAACGGTCCACTTCAAGTCATTAGGAGCATGTTTGGCTGTAAGAAAATGATTGGTCAATTTAGTAGAGGACCTACCACACCGGATAGTGCTCTTATGCTCCAAAATGCGAGTTTTAACCCGGCGGGTGGTCATACCAACATACCGCAGCTGGCAGGGACATGTAATCAAATAGATCAAATTGGTACTGTTACAGTTAGTGTGACATTTGAGCATCCAAGGTCTGATCGAGCCTATGTCAATCTCTTTGGTCATAGATGTGTGACCACAAGCTGCGCAAGACCCACAAGGATAATGTCCTACAACTGGCAACAGACCCCAGAGAGTATTTTGTGTGTCTAGCTTGTGCATGCGAGGGCGAGTATGTACCAGCTGATCTCTCAGGTTGCTGCTGCGTTTAAAAGCAAAAAGAGGTCTTGGTAGTTTTTCTTCGCCTATGTTCAAGATCTTCCAATTAGTCAAAATGGTTTTCTTAATTTGATTTGAAAACTTACAAAAAGTGTGTACACAGGTCAACCTGTTGTTAGTGTCTTTTGGAACTGTGGGTTCAAGGAGAGCCTCCCGATTATTATTGGAGGCCCGTTTGGAAGCTCTTTTGATCAATTTTTTCGGATATTGTCTGAGCAGAAGTTGATTAGACAAATTATGTGCATGTTCCTGAAATTTTTCTTTGGAGGAGCAATTCCTTTTTAAGCGTAAAAACTGGCCAAATGGCAAGTTGTCACGCAACGCTTGTGGATGGTAGCTGTCATATTGTAAGAGAGCATTTTTGGCCATAGGTTTCCTGTATAATTCAGTGCTCAGACCACCTTCAAAGGGTGTAATCAAGATGTCTAGAAAAGGAAGCAGAGTCTTGGAATGCTCACAAGTAAATTTCAAAAAGGCATTACAATTGTTCAACCAGTCCTTGAATTCAAGCAATGAAGTCAAAGAGCCATGCCATAGTACAAAAACATCGTCAATGTATCTTTTTCATACACGTATCTGAGTTTTGTATGGATTACTGATACTGAAGATGTGGTGTTGCTCAAAAACATGAACGTACAGATTTGCCAGGCTGGGAGCAAAAATGCTCCCCATCGATGTACCAGACACCTGTAAGAATAACTGTTCCTCGAATTGAAAAAAGTTCTCTTTCATTGCCAATTTGGCATAAGAAATGTTAAAAGAGACCGGAGTGATGGAATCAGGCGGATTATCCAACAGGAGAGTTTCGATGACAGATAGCGTTTCATCCTGTGGAATGCATGTATAAAGAGATTCTACATCAAACGAAACAAGGTACTCAGTCTCAGAATCAAAAGTCAAATCCTTTAACAAAATCAAGATATCCTTAGTGTCCTTAAGATAGGTGGGCATCTTGACAACCAAAGGCCGTAAAAAATGATCAGAAAACGCAGATAAGGGTTCCAAGAGGGTCTTTAAATTTTTCCCTGGGACCCCCTGGCTTTGAACCGTTTATGTGAGTATGCTATATTACTCCCAGCACAATTTTAAGTGGGACGGCTCTTTTTTCTACCTATTACTCAATATTGAGCCCAGAGCAGATTGTGGATGTGGCGAAGGTGAGGGGTCATTGAAGTTCAATGCATTTGTTTCGATCACATGCAAAGATAAAATACAGAATGATTTAAGCACCGCAATATCGAATGCAATATATCCAGTGTTTATGGCTTTACAGCTCTGCTGTTGGATAGCCACCAACTGGATTGTAGGGGATGAACTCTCTGCCCTCTGCCAAGGCAGTTACAGGAGACTTGACTGGCCCTTACCCAAGTCAAAAGAGACTTTGAATTGCATGCTGACTTTATGCTGATGTGGCACACTGTCCAGAGTTTCTCCTAATAAAACATAGACCGGTGCACCCTGGAAGTGTTTGGAAGAAAGGTATGCGGCCTCATTCTCAAAGACATTTGAGTGTGTAAATCTGTACTACAGCTGCAAATAAATGGATTTACCACTGTCAAGTTCTCACAAAATTTGACCTTTGATTCCTAAATCTTTTTACTCATGCATAATATCACCCATTGCTCTTCGCCAATAGTATAACGTTATGTGATAAGAAGTCCCACTCCAAGGAAGTTGAGTGTGGGTGTGGTTTTCCTGGAACATTTAGAAACACCCACAAACCAGAGAATCTAGGGTACTGTCAATCTCCTTTCCAACTCCCATCCATTCCTGGAACATTTAGAAACACCCACAAACCAGAGAATCTAGGGTACTGTCAATCTCGTTTCCAAATCCCATCCATCCTTGGGAATGGTCGGAAATCTATTCCTGCCCTTTATTCCTATGAATGGTAACAGCATGCCATTTTCCAGGGTCGGAGCGGGAGATAACATCTGCGGAACTGGTGATGATGTACAGAAGGGTTATTTTATAAACGGGGAGAAAAATTCCAGTGGGTAAAAAGTAAAAATGAAGGGTCCCACTTCACAAAAGCAATATAATTTCAACATGCATAATTGATTTGATTTGTACAACAAATTCAATTTGGCCTGTAGAAAGGCAAAAAGGTTTCAGTGACGTATGCCTCCAAACCTGTGGCTACTGTGGGTTTCCATGCATATTCAAGAAAGTTTTGTGAACTACAATCTGTACCCCTAGATGGGTGTAACTGTGCAAGCCCAGATCTTACTCGGTGAGAACTGGGATATGGAGTCCCTGCCAGCGAGTCTTACTGCTGGGATCCAAAAGGGAGGCGAGCAGAGGCTGTAGGACATTCTGAGCAGGAAAGGAAGTTAAATCAGTTTGTTTCCAGGGAAGAAGAAAGCTGAAGCTGATGGATGGCACTTGTTTTATATTTTGAGGTTTGTCTTGATTTTTTCAATCATTGAAGCATCTCTTCCAGTTCTTCTTAATTAGATAAAATGAACAATCTCTACACTGCTTATCAACTGCCCTGGCGTTCTCACTAGAATCACATGGGAATATTTTTTAACTAGAGAACTTCTCATTCAACTCATGAGCCAAATGGCCCTGTTTGAGTAACCTCTGCACTGCCATAAACACATTACTTGAAAAGAAGATTCCACGCGGCTATCACTACGTAACTCGACTTTGTGCTCTTCACAGTTTTAGTGATTCATTGCATGCACGTAGGGTTGGTGCCACTGGGACTGGATGGCAGAATACAAAACACAGCTTTCATCTACAGGCCAGTTTAGACTTAGGCCTTAGTGAGTGCCCTGTTCTATGTGTCACTAGGTGACCCTGGGCACAATAGATACACAAGCAACTTTTCAGATTGTTTAAGACCAGTCTTCATTTACATGTTTTTTGTTAGCAAAACTTCTGTGTTTGAATTTGTATTTGAGTGTGTTTTATTTGTGTTTTCCTTTTCTGGTTCATATTCTTGTGCATATGTATTTTTCTTTAAGTTTTTACGATTTCTTTAGAATTTGCATTCTCTTTATGTAGTTTAAGCGTAAGAGATCGTGTTATTTTGTGTGGGTAGTCGTGCATGCCTTTACTTTCGTTAATATACTATGTCGATGTCAATGAAGGTAAGTGTAGTGAACTCGGAGCTCGTATTCACAGGAAGTTGTGGCAGATTTGTTGGTAAGAAGATATAAAGATGTAGTAGGGAACAAGAGAGCCCGTCCACATGCATCCAATGCAACCCTCACCAGTAGTGCAGCTCGAAGTCTCGAATTAAAATGGCAGAAGTAAACAAACCGCTAATCTCGAGACCACTATCTATAAATGAAACTTACAAAACAAACACGTATGAATTGAAATATACTGATATTTTAATATCAAAGGTCACAATGAATTAAAAAGACACAACTCCTCTTCCTAAACAAAGATCCGAAAAACACAAATAAACGTAACTTAATATGCAATTACTATAGAGAACAACTTTCTTTCTATTCATGCAACTGCTACGTGTCTGAACATTGGGAACCACCCCAGAGGATTGACTAACACTACAGTTATTCCTAGCCCCATTCATATCAATACCCGCATCAAGATCATTTATATCCGCACACACGTCAAGGACCCTCTCATCCCGACCTCCCAAGGAAGATCTCACAAGAGTACCTTCATGTGGAGTGCACCGCTCTGAAATAGGTGCATTTCCAGACATCTCTGGGACTTCATCAGTAGCTACTTGAGTGTACTCAGAGCTAGTTGCTGCAAACACATTCAGGACACAATTGTCAGACTTGCTGTCGAGGAATGAGTTAATGTTTTGTCAAACATTCCTTCTGAAATGCATCCAGTCACACCAAGTGAGATATAGACCACTGCCTGCCATCCGCCAACACGATAGAATTATGGCTGTTCTCAAAATCTGGAGAGGACTCATGTTATTAAAATCAGATTTATTTTTTCCAGCCTTCAATTTTTTCAACATTAACCCAGGAGCCTAATCCGTCCTGTATGACCTCACACCACGACTGTTGTCAAAGTACTTCATCTTGTTCTGTGTAACTTTAACTCTTGAAAACATCCCTTAACGAATGGTAATCAACACCAGACAAATCTTACTCTTCATTTTCCTTTTTATCCAGTGAGGCAGGTACTACGTTTGTTCTAACTTCTCCACCTTTTATCAATCTGAAGGGGGGAAACACTAGCTGTGCTACGAGGGTTATTATCCTACACCCACATCCACAGCGGACTGTATTCCTTCCTTCAGCACCCATTTTGCACTCTCCACTGTGCTGTGAGATTTTATATACATTCACTGAAAAAAACATATGTTATAGTTAGTTGGACATTTCACTCGTACAAAATCAGAGAAATTTGGCCGTTATAGTTAGTTGAGCTAACTATAGGTCGCACCCCCGCAATGCAATGCACTGCTGATGACGTCACCTATTACATCACTAATGACATGGTCAGTTACATCACTTAATTTGCATTTCCAGCGCGAATTGGGACGAAATTATAAAAATAATATTCTTTTTTTGAGGCTGGGGTTCCTTGTGGGACTCCCTGAGCTGGCCTAGGGGGTCAAGGTGTTTGTACCGTGCCCCCTTTTCTTATTTTTCATCTTCTTTTTTCTGCTTTCTTGTGACTCGGTTACTGAGGCACAAGATGGCTGCCAATGCTTCCTGGTTTGGAGTGTTGGCAGGCAATCCGAAGTCAGCTTGTGCTTGGGAGGAGTCGCGACTCCTCCTCATTGCTCGGATTTATAGATGTATATTTTTTGAATTTCTCAGGAACTACTAAACGGATTTACACCAATTTAAAAAAAGGTCGCTTTCTGAACCAAGAGCTACCTTTTTGCCAAATTTGGTGTAATTCCACTCAGCAGTTTGGGCTGTAGCCGTGTCTAAAGTTCCTATGGAAATTAACATGGGGAAAATAAGTTTTGGGACCCCCTTTTTTCTCGGCCCCCACTTGACGAATCAACCCAAAACTTTTATGACTGGAGCCAACTGGAGCGCCCCATTATGTTTGAAAACTTCGCAAAGACTCATCAAACGGCGCCAAAGATATTGGCAAAAGAAAAAGCGCTTTCCCTATGTAAACTAGGTCCTAACTATAGCTACCTACTGGTGACCGCCAGTAGGTAACATATATATATATATATATATATATATATATATATATATATATATATTATCTACTGGCGGTTGCCAGTAGATAGTTATAGTTAGGATCGTGTTTCCATAGGAAATCCGCAACATTCTATTTGGAATAACTTTGGCGCCGATTGACGAATCCTGAGCGAAATTTTCAAAATAGGTGGGGCGCTCTGCGCCGCTCCTTCCCTGAAAGTCTCGGGGGGATTCGTCAAGCGGGGGCTGAGAAAAAGGGGGGGTCCCAAAACACGCTTTCCCCATGCATTTTTCCATAGGACATTTAGTCCAAGCTACAGCCCGAACGGCTGAACAGAATTACTTGAAATTTGGCAGAGAGGTAGTCCTCAGGTCAGGGTTGTGCCTTTTGCAGGTCTGGTGTAAATCTGTTCAGTATTTCCTGAGAAAATAGCATTTAAAAGCATATATATATCTATAAGCGCGCACCGTGTGCGTACGGTAAAACTTACCGTACGCGCACGCTGCCGTGCGCGAGCGCGATTCTGATTGGTTGTTAGATCTTAGTAAACATTCGAATCGGTCGAAACCAGGAAGTGTCGGCCGCCATTTTGTCTCTCGCAGTCTGAGGGGGTGAAAAACAAAGGTGGAGAACGTGAAAAGGGGGCAGGGTGGACAGTTCCTGACCCCCTAGCCTTTGTCAGGGGGTCCCAGAAGGACCCCCAAGGGCCAATTCCTTTAATTTTTTTTGCGAAAAATCGCGGAGTACGCGTAGCGTGCGCGTACGGTAGAAACTGAAAAATTCCGAGAACTGCGTAACGTGGGCGCGCGGTGCGCGAAGTGCACCGTGCACCCACAGCGCGCGCACGGTGCTTGAAGCGCACCGTGCGCGTACGGTACGCGCACGGTGAAAAACCTTAAAAAAATAAATAAATACATAACTTAGCATTTAAAAAACCGTACCAATTCACTGAAAAAACCATAGGTTTCACACACGTTATAGTTAGGAATTAGCATTTAAAAAACCTTGCAAATTCACTTAAAAAACCATAGGTTTCACACATGTTATAGTTAGCTGGACATTTCACTCGTGAAAAACCATTCAAATTCCCCCGTTATAGTTAGTGCAGGCAACTATAACTCACGCGACCGCAATCCTCTGCTGATGACGTCAGATATTACATCACTGATGACATATGTGTCTTTCTGAAAAAAAAATATTTGTAATATATGTATAGCTAAAAATTAATGGAAGAAGACATGGGTAAATAAGTGTCTAAATACAGTGATGTAATATCTGACGTCATCAGCAGAGGATTGCGGTCGCGTGAGTTATAGTTGCCTGCACTAACTATAACGGGGGAATTTCAATGGTTTTTCGCGAGTGAAATGTCCAGCTAACTATAACATGTGTGAAACCTATGGTTTTTTAAGTGAATATATATATATATATATACACACTGTATAATGTTTGATCTTATGTTTGGCCAAAAAAAAACCTTCGATCTTCTCCGAGACAAACTGAACACCATTATCTTACGATTTCATTAGATGGTTCTCCCAATCATAGACAAAACTCCCATTACTACTTCAGGAATCATGGATTCCATAAAATCACAGTACACTAATTTTGTAAAAATAATCTATCAAAACTATTAAATGCCACATATTGTGCGGCAGTGCAACAATTGGCCCAGCAAAATCCGATGACACTTTGTCCCAAACACTGTCAAACGGTACAGCCAATAAAGTGGTATCCTGAACTTTCCAATGCTTATTGGACAGTAAGCAAACTTCACATTTATCAACAAATTCCTCACCTTGCCTATCCATACATGGCCACCATATGTTCAACTGTAATTGTTTAATAAATGGACATAAATGTCCTTGGCTCTATGTGAGATTAACCAAGTAAATATCTCTCCAAAATGAAATATCAAATAACGAGCCTTGTGAATGTCAAACAAAGTGAATAGCACTGCCCTCTTGGCGATTCTGGACACCTCAATCCAACTGATTCCGAAAGTGGGACTGTTGGGTATAACAGATGATTTGGGGGAGTCCCGGGGCGATAGAGCTCAGGTGGAATTGGCAGCCCTGGTGGCCAACAGAGACAGCACGATCCTGGAAGCAACCAGATCCCCCGAAGTTAAAGCAATGGCGTGCTGACATGGACTGGTGTGCCAAGCAGGAGGAAACGATCTATATTGTCTGAAGAAACTCTCTCAAATTTGGGGTAAATGGTGTGAGTACTATGGGTTCTCATCAATTTGGGATTATTTGGCTTTTAATATGGTTCGAATTGCGGTTGGCAATGGGTGGGGGAGGAATGAGACTGAACATGAGCTTTGCATTTGTTCATGATGTTTTGATTTATTTGTATTTCCTTTGTCAAAATCAAATAAAATGTATCCAAAAAAAATCAAACAAACTATTGCTTATCGCTAGCAATGTTGCTTACATGCAGTAATCAGATTTCAGCAATTTGATTCTTTTTTACTTAGGAAGTTGCTCGCGCTCCATCTGTGTACTGTAACAGAGACACCACGTTGTAAACAAACAAAATAACCACAAACATTTTATTGCCCAAATGTTCCTATGGGCGTGCTTGCGTGCAGACATGTGACATCACTGAAGTCAAAATGAAGCGATGACCAAGGAATCAAAGAATATACTGGTGCCCAAGATTCATGCATGCATGCCAATTCATCTGATTCAGGCGGCAGACTCCCGATTTCTGAAGCCAGGAATGTCTTTCTTTTGGCTGTCTCCGCCTGAAATTTCCTCTGTTTCACTAGAAGTAAATAGGGGAATATTTTCTCCTGATTCATTTTTTAAAATCTCACACTTTCCTCTTCTAAAATGTTGGCATGTTTGTTAATGCTGTCAGGAGTGGCTGCTCCCAGGAATCAGTAGTGGGGTGGGGTGGGGAGGGGAGAAGAGGGAGGGGAGAGGGGGAGGGTTTAACTATATATTTTTTAAAAAAATAGATAATTTCCCTGCCGGCTGGCTGGCTTCTGCGCAAACAGGAAGCACCCAGGCTCCCCTAAGCCAACCACAATTCTGCAATACAGCATTGCGACTGGTCTGACCGCCACGGTGCTCAGACAGGCAGTGGGAGCCTGGGCATGTTCTCCACCCAGGCTGTAATACAGCCTGGGTGGAGAACATGCAAAGTGCACATGACTGTTTGGCCGGTCCAAGACTGCCTGCGAAACATTCATGCGCACTTACAGAGTGTCACCACTCCTCCCCCCTGTGCTTCCCAGCCCCGCCCCAACCCACAAAGCTGCCTCAGCACGGAAAAAAAAATGTTATCATTTTATTTTTCCTTTATTGCAGTGGGGAAAGGCAGTGGGGCGATGCTCCTCCACCTTCGCTGAGGATCCGCCATTGTTGGGCAAACTGAGCAAGAGGAGTTCCTTCAGGAAGGGGGCGATTTGGTTATTTTTGCAGGCCCTTGATGCTTGGTGTCTCATTGGCAGGTTTCTTATACTGCTGAGTAGCCATCCCTGATGAGAAATGTGACATAAGTGTGCCATTCTTCAGGGTGCTATATGTCAGATAATTATATCTCTTCTGGAGAATGAGCCAACACCCTGGCTTCTCCCGGCCTCATGCCAAGTCCTACAGGTGCAACCAGTCTCGGCTTTTTAGCCAACAGTGATCAAAATTAGATACGACTGCCGCTCGTTTCGAACATGGTATAGACACTGCTACAGCATACGTAGAAGTCCCACTGGCAAAAACTGACGTCGTAGCAAACAAATTATTTTAAGAAATACATTTTATGTGAGGAAACCCCAGAACTGGAATGTGGTTCCCATGCTAATGGCAATAATTTGCCAATTATCTTTTTTAATGGTTCTTACACAGCCTAATACGGTCACATTGACGCACACCTTTGCCAAATGACCCTTTCTGTTGCATAATAAACTGGATACATATTTTGCCGGACATTGTTTGCCCCCTTTCACGTGTGCATGGTAGCCACACCGAAAACAAATACCCTGTTGAGAAAAGAATTCATTTGATTTTTCAAATAAAACTGATTGTGATTTATCAACATGTTTGTTATCCTTACCATCTTTTCCACCTCTCACCTTAACTACTGCTACTGGCTCAGTATGTTTACCCTACAGTTCATTGGCTGACACTGTGACGTTTCTATACTCTTAGCCACCTTAATGGTTTCCTCTACTGTCGGATTCCCCATCGACAGCAACTTTTGCTTTACCATCTTATCATTACAGTGACATATATATTGATCTCTTACTAACTGATCAGCAAAGTTTTCAAATTGACATTCCGCCACCAGTGTCCTCAGTGTAGTAATACAGGTGTCCACATCCTTCCCTGGGTTTTGAGTTCTTAAAAAGAATTTGTGACGCAACACTACCAAGCTTGGTTGAACATCGAACCTAACTTTGCGTTTCTTAACAGTATCTTGATATTCATCTAATTGTTCACTCCTCATCAATAATTATCTCAGGTAGATGTTTCAATATTGTTCTTCCTTCAAACCCCAGAGAATTAAAAAGATGTTTCCTTCTCTCTGGTCGATACTGTACTGCGGCAATCGCTCCCAAATACGACTTGAAAGCATCAAACCATTGCATCCACTGTGTTGGAGGCTCACCAGGTGTTTCCAAAAAGGGTGGTGGTGTTACTGCCTGCATTGTTTATACGTATAGCATTTACAGCAATAAAGTATAAACAACCAAACAGGTAAAATAAGACTTGTGTTTCTAAAAAAATACTTCCAATGCAAAGCAAAGTCAACAACACAATTAACTCACAGTGTATTCTGCAACATTACGCTGTGCAAATCCGAAATAACCAATACCACACACAATTTTATTTAGACTGCCAATAGCTATTTGATTTGCTAATATATAATAGTTGAAACTGGCAAGGAAATAATATCTATATCCACTAAATCATAGGGAACTTCATATTGCCCTATTAACAGTACATAGTCCTATCTTTAATTCATATGAACCTTATTCAAAACAACAAACCACATACCACAGAGACATTTTTGAAAAAGTCATCATTATTTTTTTGTTTCTCTTTTAAAATATACAAACATATATATGCAGACAACATTTTCATCACAAATCAACATAAACCAAATTCATTAGTTCCTTCTACCCACTTGATTGGAAACTAATCAGTGTTTACAGACTAAATCAAGGCAATACACTGTGAGATAGTCTTCTATGCACACGAGTTTACCACACCTCTAAAGACCTTGTTTCGAATCTGCTAAATTGTTGTGCAGATCAGCGTAGCTCAGCTATGCGATCAGCACTGTTGATAAAGGAAGCTTCTCCCAAAATGTAACTGCATGCTGTGTATATCAACGATAGAGAACTCTCTCGCCTCAATCAGGCCAGACACTATGTGCGGCTGCAGGGGGCCACTGGAGAGGTCAGCATTCTAGTGTCACCTGGGCACCCCACACCCCCCGCCCCCATCAGGGGCAGGGACTCTGGGTGGAGTCCCCCCAGCCTGGTCGCGGCACGCTAGGGGCGTCACTTCCTGGGCGCCAGGACTTGGGGAGGGGATATATGCCTCCCCCAACATCTTAGCGCCCTCTTTAGGAACTGGGATCTTGCGCCCAGGTTCCGTCTGCCTTTGCCATGGGTTACCAGCCCAATGGTGGAAAGTATATGTTGTTGAGACTGCATTGTGCAATTGGCTACAAGGGCCTTTATGAGGGACAACTGCTGGCACCATATAGAAACGGGTACCAGGTACACAAGGCGGGCTTTTTTCGCTTTGGAAAGAAAGTTGAGACAACCCAGTATAGTTTCAATGCAAGGCCTCAGTGGGTTGGACAATTCATTGGTAAAGCATTAAACCAGTCAGCCCTGGGAATCAGGCAGGCATACAATTAGCCAAGATGTTTGTTCAAACCCGGTAGAGCATATCGACCATAATTAATAGGGAACCAGGAACAGCGTTAGAAAGCAAGGCTGTAGATTTCCGGCAGAATTCTGGATGGACGAGTTGCAGGGATAAGGCCCTGACCTTTCACCCCTCGAGGGACCATCACCAACTCCGAGCAAGTAGGCGTGGAGCATACTAATCCCCCAGTGGTTGTAGCACAAGGGAAACAGATACACATGAAAGTGTGAGCTCAAGACGCCCTGTCGTAGCAGTCCAGGTCCCACCACTGAGGGTGAAGGAAATGCCTCAGGCCCCTGATGGGACTATGTTTAATTTTAGTTGTGTAGGAGTGGGGCTCGTAAGCTAGTCGTGTCTTGCTATGTCTGGTCTATGCAGCTAAAATGTGCCCTCTGCAAACAGGGGCAGGTTACAGGTCGCTTCATTCAAGACATATTCACCCGCGCTTTGGGCAGGGCAGCAGGCGGTTTGTGGTAGTTGTCATCTAACAAGTGTGCTGCGGTGCATAAAAGTTTGGTAAACACTGTGTTAGAGCCAAATGGCGATAGGGTATTATAGATCAGTTGGCATTCCCAATATTCAGGAAAGGGCAGGTATTTGCACATAATTTTACCCCCTGGTTCCCAGACCTGTCTGCACCCTTGGTTATCCTTCTATGGGCTAGAATCAGACAATAGAAGGGGCATCTTCTGCGACCAGGGTCCCTAACACGTTGATAGTCAAACTCTGGGGTAGATGTACCATGAAAGGCATGGTCACTACTTGGGTTGTCCCCAAGTTCTGGGGTCAAACTGGGTTGGAGCATTAAGTCTACAGTCCTTAGGTAGCATCCAGCAACCCTTCAATCCAAGTAAGGGCAGTTAGCGATAGATAAGTATCAGCGAGTGGGTAACATACACTGGCTATTCAGCGACTTGTGCCCAGGAGGAACGCCCACTTCACATATACACAGAGCTGCAACCAGAAGGGTACCAAGTAGAAAAAAACAGTAAAGAGGTTTAAGATGTGTGTTTCTGGCGTTACAGATGGGTGGAGCCAGTCCCATTTAGAGGTACGCCCTGGTGAAAATGGTGTGCTCCTTAAGGTTACCATGACCTATGCGGTATCTCCCACATCAATGGTTAGGCACCATATTACAGACCGTGCGCCCTGTAGCGAATCAGACAGATTCTCTAAGCGGGTATGCCTAGGGGGCTTCACCACAGAGGGAGCTGAGCGTGCAAATACCCATAAGGAATAAGGGATGCAGGGCAAGTGCTGAAGGGCAGCCTTGCTCATTGTCTTATACGCCTAGTTATGGACATACCTGTGCGCCATGATTTAACAAGTAAAAGGACGGTGCAAATGTTAAGTATAATCCATCTCGCCCTAATAGCCTAAGTAGACATGTGGGGGTAGGAGCGGTCTCCTACCAAGTGTCCCAGAGATGGGAGACACAGGTGTCTAGGTACACACGGTGCTAGAAGGGCGGCAGCTAGTGTGATCAGCAAATAGATGGGGCATTGTGAGCCAGGGTGTCTGAAACCGTCCCGCCCAGAGTCATGTGACGCAGTGGAACTTTCCTGCGTGGGGTAATTAGTTCTTGGCACAACTTCATAGGCCAACAGGGCCTTTTGTTTCATCAGACACTAGCGGATCCAAGCTTACGTCAAGGGCTATTGGGATATAGACGGGGTAATCTATAACCAGTAGGGATGGTTCTCTTTCATCTAGATTTGCAGGAGGCTCTAGACAGGAGAGGTTGCGGGTAAGACTATAGCTGTTTTGGTGGGGGGCTCTGGCGGCCGCCTCCAGAGCTGTGGCGGAGTTAGAGGGCGATCTGGAAGCAGACGGGTACCTCTACGCGGCACCATAGGGGGGTGCCAGAGCCAAATCCTAGGAGCCTCATGGGAGGTTCCTGGGAAACAGTGTCAGCGCCCCTGTTAGTCCTTCAGGTCTAAAATCTACTGTGCAACACAGCACTCAAAGCAACTGCCCTTCATACCTCTGCAGTCTAGGCAACTCCACTCTAGCCTGCACCACTCAACTCTATGCCACTGAACTCTACTTTGCATCACACCACTCTGCCACTTCACTCTATTCTGAAACAGTTTCCTATGCACCACTGCACTCTACACTGCTCTATTCCACTCTGCAATACTCTGCAACAGTCTACGCCAGTGTGCTCTACACCAGTGGTTCCCAAACCTTTGACTCCTGAGGACCCCCACTGTGTCACCACTGGAAGCCGGGGACCCCCAAGCAATTTGTAGGATTTAAATTTCAAACATTAAAACAGTAATTCGAAAAAATAAACACATGTGTGCACATAAAACAACTACTCGAATTGCTAAGGATTTTAGGGACATATTTAGAAGACCTTATCACCATGGGAACATCACATTTTGCGACGTTCCGGTGGTGATAGGGGCTTTGCCTTATTTACAAGGCACCGTTAAGCCATTTAACGTGGCTTAACGGTGCCTAGTAAATAAGACCCCCTTTTACCCAATGCTTAGCGTGAAAGGGGTGGGCAGTGGGTGTTGCAGTGGGAGTTTCCCTGCAACACCCATTGATTTTGACACTGCCCCCTATTTTACAAGGGCAGCGTAAATGGGAGGCAGCGCCCAAATTAAGTCTGGGGAAAACCTGGTCTTAACTTGACGAAACAAGGAGAAATGCTTTATTTCTCCTAGTTTTTGCAAAACGCCTTGGATTGTTTATGTTCAGGAAGGTGACCCTTCCTGCACATCAACAATCTTTAAAAAAAAAATGACATTTTGTAACTTTCATGTGTGCTGCATTAAGCAGCACACATAGAAGTGACAAAACGACATTTCAAGATTGTTTATGTGCAGGAAGGGGTACCTCCCTGTACATATACAATCTTCCCCTGCACGAAGACACCCTTGCACTATGGTGCAAGGGTGCCTGCGTTGGTGCTACACTGTTAAGTGTAGCGCCAGCGCAGGGGAAACGCAGGGCTGCACCATATTCTTGTAAATATGGTGCAGCCCTGCGTTTCTTGAAGTGGCGGAGAATGTCGTTAAGCTAAGGAGGCTAACGACACTCTCCTCCACTTGTGTTGTATTTTATATTGAAAGAATTTGCAAGAAATCGAAAAAAGTTAATGGGAAGGTTGGTGCTGCATCTCTATGACTAACTTATAAATGGTTGTTTTTTTTTTGCAGTACGAGGCTCTTGCTCCTGCCAGGGCCAGACTGGAAACCCAAAGCAGCCCTGGCAAATGAGTTCAAACCAGTCCCCATACGGTGCACACCAAGTGCAGTGAGTGAGCCTGACCACTACAAAGGGGGCTTTGGGAGGCTCTCCCCCCACCAAAACAATTTAGGAAACAATGGTGCAGTCTACAACACATTTAGCACTTTATATTGAATTATATTAGCTTTTAAAGAATAGTAAATGAAGACCTTACCATGCACCAGGATAGGACAATCTTTTTGGTGTTCGTCAATGATTCCCCCACTATCACTCTCCAACAGTGGCTCCCATCTCTCCATAGCCACTCTGTCACGTGTATTTCATTTTTTATAGCATCTCTCATACCATTGTAGGATGTCAGAGCACTTTACATCACACACATAAATACAGTGAATCATACTTGTAAATCAGTGTATAGAAAATGTTACATCAGGCAAAGGGGACCACGAGGTCTATAATTCACATGTCATTCATACTGGTAGGCATTTTTAAAGAGGGCTTGGTCTGGAGAAGCCCAAACTCAGGTTTCAGAACATAACACAGTGGTTAGCATTGACTTTAACAATAAAAATGCATTTACACCCAAATAAACCTTTTTAGCAGCATCAGGATAATGAAAGACTGGGAACAAACATAAGTAACTAACTTGTACCTTGCAAGCAGCTGTTTGATGACAGTTTATAGCTCACTGTGCTATATTACGATTGTCAACTGCACAGTAACAAAAGAATCTCTGTGACAAAAGCATTAACCCACTGACCTATGCATATAAAATACTGTTTTTTAAAATGCATGGTACACTTTCTTTGCAGTAGGCATATTAACCCTCTGTGCTACATTAGATAACTCAAAGCTGCCACTGGGCAAAACTCTCATCTCTCTCCAGCAGGTACATTAATCACTGGTGTTATCTTGACACTTTTATTGTTCTTTGCAAACTGCTAATCATACAAGATACTTTGCAGTGCTTTTAAAACTGCTGCCTGCGAACTCCCTGGGAATGTGTCAGGGACCCCTGGGGGACCGCGGACCACAGTTTGGGAAACACGGCTCTACACCACTACTCTAAACCACTTAACTCTAAGCCACTCTACACTGCTTCACTCAAAACCAGTGCACTCTACACCAGTGCACTCTACGCCAAGATACTCTACTTTGCAACATTCTACGCTAGTCTACACCACTGCATTCTATGTCACTCTATTGTACTCTGTTCCGCTGTATTCTACATCACTGCTCTCTACACCATCCTACTATACACCCCTCTACTTTAAAAAAAAATCTTTTTATTAACAAAGCTAGAGAGACCACATAATACAGTGACAATGTCATGAGTACATTAAATACCATGTACAGAGAATCATTATCAATACATTCTCAGGTTAAGCAGGCTCCCATGTTGCCTTTCTTAACAGTACTAGTCTGCCCCCCACAGCCCTCTAAACCTTCTCCAGGGCAGCCACACATTCACCCATTTCTTAGCACACCCCCTACTCTTATATACTGTTTCCTCCGCCCTCTGGCACCAATCGAGATCCCGTTTCCATTCCTCAATCTATGGGGGTGCCGACGTCCCCCAACTTCTAGCAATGTTGCGCTTTGCCCCCCCCCCTGCTGACCGTGTCAGCCATGTACTCACATACCTGGACCAATCTGCCTCCCCTCTGATCATTTGGAGAAGCCACTTGGGATCAAGGGGGACAGGCGCTCCCACCACCTCCGACATGATTTCTGTGACCTTCCGCCAGAATATGGAGATCTCAGGACACTCCCACAAGATATGTATGAAGGTACCCTCCTCCCCGCACCCCCTGATGCACATCGCTGACAGGGCCCGACCCCAGGAGTATAGGTGGGTGCGAGGGTAGTAGGTATGATGCAGGATCTTGAGCTGTACTAGCCTGAATCTAACGCGCATAGCCACTTCTCTTGGGCTCTGGAGCACCTCCTGCCAATCCTCATCATCCAAAGCCCCCAGATCACCAGCCCAGGCTGCCCTAAGGGAGACCAAGGGATCCGGGAGGTTGTTAATCAGTTTATGGTAAATCATAGAGGTTGGTTTCCCCTGCATGGTGTCCCACAGTAGCCGATCCTCCATCGGTGAATATTCCGGAATAGAGACCCCTAGCTGGAAGTGGGCGCCCAGAGCGTGAAGGAGCCGCAGGTGCATATAGCGCTGTGATGCCACCCTACCCTTCATCAATCCACTCTATGCCTCTGCACTCTACACACTCTAATCTATTCTGCACCAATGCACTCTACGCCACTCTACATCACTGCACTCTAGGTCACTCTATTCTTCTCTGCACCATTGTACTCAATGCCACTGCTTTCTACACCATTCTACTCTATGCAACTGCTTTCAATGCCAATGCACTCTACTCTATGTAACTCAACTCTACGTCACTCTACTGCAGTCTATGCTAATGCACACTATGCCACTCTACTCTGCATCAATCCACTCTGCACTACTCCGCTCAACGCCACTTAAAACCACTTTACTCAAAACCAGTGCAATTTACGCCACTTTACTCTGCACCACTGTACTTTACAACACTTCACTCTAGACCACTCTACTCCACTCCACGATCATCTACTCTATTAAACTCTACTCAACTCTGACATTCTCCTCCCCTATATGACACTCCACGCCACTCTGACCCTACTCCGACACTGTTCCACTTTACGACGCTCTATGCAACTCCCTATATGCCACTCCAAGCCACTTTTCTCAGTTGTATTCTACGACACTCTACTCCACTTTACGCCACTCCACGACACGGTCACTCCACTCTATGACACTCTATGCCACTTCACTCTATGCCGCTCCACTGCACAACACTCTACTCCATTCTGCACCACTCCACTCAACTCCATTCCACTCTACTAGTCTACTCCACTCTGACACTCTACTCTGCTCTACCCCACTCTACTCTACAAAACTCCACCCTCTATGACACTACACTCTTCTCTACGACACTACACAGCACTCTGCCACTTCACTCTAGAATACTCTACTCCACTCTGACACTCTAATTCACTCTGGCACTCTTCTCCACTCTACCCACTCAACTCTATAACCCTCTTCTCCACTCTACGCCCTACATTCTATGCTGCCCCACTTTACAACTCTCCATTTTACGACACTCAACTCCACTCTCCTTTTATACCACTAACATTTAGCTATGCTGAACAACAGCCATTCTGATTGTACAACATGGCTAAAACAAATTGGCAAAGCCAGTAGCTTTTTGCATAGGCAAGACATATTGGCTTTTCCAATGCTTGTTTTCCAATACATTCACCCAGGTACTAATTAGAGTGTGGCTTCATGCCCCAAAATTATTTAAATGGCATTTTCCCAGTGATAGAGTATGGAAATAGCCTGTATGATACCAAGCATTCTTGTAAATCAAGTCTATTGACTCTAGCTAACTGGATACACTCTTTGATGGTCCTGTTAAGGTGGTCAGCCATACAATTATTTCTGTGTGATAAAATAAACATTTGTATATAAAACCCTGTAGTAAAGCACAAATCCTCAGATGAGTTGTAGTTTTTTTTTTATTCAGGAGCACCCCATCCACAGTTCTAACACTCCAGCATCAACTGTCCAACATAGAACATTGGTCACTTCATCACTAATCTGGAACTTAACCAACATTCTACTTCTAACGTTCTAGTCGGTACCTCTAGGATACCACACATACCCCACAATCTTCAGAAATTGTTCAATTTCTTTAGAGCACAATTGTGCCCCACTGCCAATGAGTAAGGAGCCAGGAAAATCTTCATGACAAAATAATCCCTGTAAAACTTTGATTAAGGCACTAGCACAAGACATTTCTGGCCACCTTGAGTATTAATCTATGGCAACAAAAAATCTGGAGTAGAACCCTACCATCCCAAAGGATGCAAACATATCAACAGTAATTACTTTCCAAGCACCTTTGGCTAAATGGCTAGAAACCATGGAAGGGACGTGGGTCATGCATGTTTTATCACTCCCATTGAATTCCCAACACTGTGGGACAACTCTCTCCATATCTAAGTCAATCAGGCCACCAAATGTCTCCATCTTGTCTTTCCTTGCACTTGACAATGGTCTCAATGGGCCTAATCCATCAATCTACCAGTCAAACACTTCTGGTAATCCTAGCCTCTTACCTCTAAATAACAATTTGTCTGTCCTCTAATGGACCATTCTCCTAGGTAGTGAGTGGTGGACTCTAGGATATCCCTACTGTTGGTCTACCCAATGAGGACCACCAATTGGTAACTAACGCCCATGCACAGTTTCAAAGAAACACATGAAGTCAAATAAAGGATTGCAACAAGTCTTTAAAATAAAAGAGTTGTATTAGAGGTTCAAAATTAATGCAGGTAAGCATCATCTTTAGAAATGTTGTCGTGCATACTAATTCATTCAATAAAAATCTCAACGTTTGTTCAATAAATGGATAAATAAGTGGATGGTTTCAAGATCAATAAGATAGTTCCATTTAAGGGTCTCTGAAAGGGGGACAGAGTTCAAATCAAAGTCCACTTGGGAGAGTCCTTTTAACCTAAAGTAAAAATAAATCATGAAGGTTCAGCAGGCATCATGACGTTAATTGTCAGTCCACTGGATCCATGTGATCACTCTTCCGTTCAGCAGGTACAAGTTGATGCGCCAGGATATTTTCCAACTAGTATGTGAAAGCATGAAAAATTGCATCCTTACAAGTTTGTAATTCAAAAGCGATCCCCGCTGGGATTCGCCCAGTCTTGCACTGCTTGAAATCCTAACTAGTATGATTGTTTGTAAAGTTCATGAATCTTAATTACGATTCAGAATCAATTTTTTATTCATGGAATTACCAATGAAGCTGTTATAGGTGATTGTCATTAGTATCAATATTGAGTAGTAAACACAGATTTCAAAAATCAAAGAGCTTTTTCATAAACAGAAATAAAACCATCACATCCCAATGCATTTCGGGCCGGATTAGCCCTTCATCAGGGGTTCATAAATCTGCAAAACAGTAAAGTGCAATAGTCACAACAATAGCCAGCCTCCTGGCTGTACCAACATAAATCATGTATGTACAATACGTGTATGTTTTGAATATGACATTTGCACCTCCTCTTCAAAAATATAAGTCTAACAAACTGTGTCCTAGTGCCCGGGTGATCCCGAAAGTGAACTCCACAGATTGAAATCAATAATGCAGAAATTTCAGCTAACCGTGTTCATATAGAGCACCAGTCAATCATGCCCCATTATGTACATACATTGAAAAACATAAACTAAAATAAACTGAAATAAACCAAGTCCTCGTATGCAAATGAAAGTGCTGGTGCACGTTCTTTAAGTGACGGTCCAACATGTGTGACACAGTGAAGAAAGTTACACTTACCCATGAGACAGTGGGTACTCAAACGCAACCTGGTGAACCTGATCTGCTTCATGGCATAGTAAACTCACGTGCAGCGATGTGAATACTTAAATCTTAAAAGACGCTACAAGACGCATCTTTGGACCCCCATGCGTAATTGCCAATAACTTCCTTCTCAATCCAGATGGGGAAACAAACCTATCTCCCGTCATCACTACATTTTCACCACAAAGGAATAACTCATCCACCATCTTAACGAACTGCCGAACAGACAAAGCAACACAACTTTCCCTTCTATCTCCTTGATTGAGCAAACACACCACCTCCTCAAGCACCTCATCACCCTCCATTTCTTGCGGCCATTCATCCGCTGTAAATGCTCCTTCTCCAACCATGACAACATTGTCCACTGATGCAACAGAGCTGTCAACCTCAGAATCACTCACAGGCAGCCCACCAACCACTGTCTAATCCAACCACAACCTGGATAAACAATCTGCCTGCAAATTTCTCCATCCATGGAGTGCACAATTTTATATTGATACTCCTGGATTTTGGTAACTAGCCTTGCTAATCTGGCTGACCCCTTTCCAGCCCCAGCAGGGGAAAATATTTTCACCTAGTGTTTATGGTCCGTCCTAGGTACAAATCTGGTATCCCACACATACATGCAAAACTATTCCACACCCCATGCTGCAGCCAAAGCCTCCCTCTCCTAAACAGAATAGTTCTGTTCAGCTGACGTATGCGTCCTAGACGCAAACGCCACCGTCTTTACACCACCGATGGTTTTGAGAGAAGACGGCACCCAAACCTGTGGCACTAGCATCCACCATAATGATGGATTTGAATTTTATATCAAATGGGGCCAACATGTTTGCTCTACAAATCTCTTTCTTTATATTAGTAAAACTCTCATCTTGCTGTGCCCCCCCCCCCCACTCAAAACTGGTGCCTTTTTTTCAACAAACACTTCAAACATGCTGTTTTGACCAATACATTCTTCATAAATCTTGAGTAATACTCAATCAACCCCATAAAGGATCTTAACTGATCCTTATTAACCTGAGCAGGCTCAAATTCAATCGCACCATGCACGCTTTTCTTTAGCTTAATACCCATCGCTGATATAGTTTATTCCAAGTACTCTTTTTCTTAAGTCAAGAATAAACATTTTACTTTACTCAAAATTAACCCCAAAGCAGCAATCCTATGCAACACTGACTTCAAAACCTGGTTTTGTCCTTCCACAGATTTCCCAAAAACCAAAATGTCATCCTGGAAATACACTGTATTTCCATTCCCCAATCACCATCTGTTGAAACATGCTAGTCGCCGACGATAGTCCAAACTGCAATTGAGTGGACTGGAATGTTCCATTTGAGGTGATGAAGGCTGTAAGGTGCTCAGACTCCTTATGTAGTTTTATCAAATGGTATGCACTCTTGAGGTCTAGCTTGGGGAAAAACTTAGCCTCATTCAATGTGGAACCAATTCCCCAATATTTGGCAAAGGGAAGGTGTTTACGCGAACTTGAGTCCACACAGAATCAATCAATCAATCAAATAATTTGTAAAGTGCACTACTTACCCGCAAGGGTTTCAAGGCGCTGAGGGTGGGGAGTGGGGGGGGTGCTGTTGCTACTGGTCGAACAGCCAGGTCTTGAGTCGTCTCCTTTAGGTTAGAAGGTCTTCGGTTTGTCGTAGGTTGAGGGGGAGGGTGTTCCGGGTCTTGGCGGTGCGGTGGGAGAAGGATCTGCCTCCGGCTGTGGTTCTACGGATGCGTGGGACGGTAGCCAGGGAGAGGTCTACGGAGCGGAGTTTCCTGTTGGGTACGTAGAAGGAGAGTCCACTGTTGAGATAGGCTGCGCCGGTCTTGTGGAGTGCCTTGGGTGCATGGATCAGGAGCTTGAAGGAGATTAGTTTGTCGACGGGGAGCCAGTGCAGGTTCCTCAGGTGGGGGGTGATGTGGTCGCGGCGCGGGACTTCGAGGATCAGGCTTGCAGAGGCATTCTGGATTCTTTGCAGTCTGTTGATGAGCTTGGTCGGGGCTCCGGCGTAGAGGGCGTTTCCGTAGTTGAGTCTGCTGCTGACTAGGGCCTAGGTGACTGTTTTTCTTGTGTCTGTCGGGATCCATCTGTAGATCTTGCGGAGCATACGGAGGGTGTTGAAGCAGGTGGAGGAGACAGCGTTGACTCGTTTGGTCATGGTGAGTTTCGAGTCGAGGATGACTTCCAGGTTGCGTGCGTGGTTGGTAGGTGTGGGGGTTGTCCCCAGCGATGCGGGCCACCAGGAGTCGTCCCATGCTGAGGGGTTGGGCCAGAGGATGAGTATCTCCGTCTTGTCTGTGTTCAGCTTTAGGTGGCTATCCTTCATCCAGTCGGCGACGGCCTTCATTCCCTGGTGGAGGTTGGATTTGGCGGTGAGAGGGTCCTTGGTGAGGGAGAGGATCAGTTGCGTGTCGTCGGCGTAGAAGATTATGTTGAGGTTGTGATGTCGGGCGATACGTGCGAGAGGTGCCATGTAGACGTTGAACAGCGTCGGGCTGAGGAAGGATCCCTGCGGGATGCCGCAGATGATCTCGGAGGATTCGGATCGGAACAGGGGGAGGCGGAGTCTCTGGGTTCTGCCGGAGAGGAAGGAGGAGGTCCAGTCCAGGGCCTTGTCTCGGATCCCTGCGTCGTAGAGTCGTGTGCGTAGTGTGCGGTGGCAGGCGGTGTCGAAGGCGGCGGAGAGATCCAGAAGGATGAGGGCCGCCGTCTCGCCGTTGTCCAGTAGGATCCTGATGTCGTCTGTGGCAGCGATGAGTGCGGTCTCGGTGCTGGGGTTGCTGCGGAATCCTGACTGGGAGGGGTCCAGGATGCTGTTGTCTTCAAGGTAGCGGGTGAGCTGGATGTTGACTATCTTCTCGATGACCTTAGCTGGGAACGGAAGCAGGGAGATGGGCCGGATTTTTTTAGTTCGCTCGGGTCCGCCTTGGGTTTCTTCAGTAGGGCGTTGATCTCGGCGATCTGAGTTTATTATCAGGTTTTTTAGTGATCACCTTGTCGATGTGCCAGAACGAGTAAGACACCTTTCTTGCCCTTAGCACACCTCTTCTGTATAATTATACCTTTGCAGCATAGGTTCTTTACTCTTCATCAAACCCCAATTATCATTTCTGGTGCCTTCCGCGGTACTTGCCTCCGATCCGGTCTTTCTATTACTAGTTGCTCCCTAGTGACCTCTTTTCCTTAATACAGTCTGCCTGCATAGGTTTACCAACCTATTGTGCTATCCGGTACTAGATCCGAATTTGCCAGATAGCCTCCTCCATGACACGTAACCTAGCTGTCCAGGATTACCGTCCACCTGACTACATCTATATATAAAATGTTCAAACTTCTTGATAATTTTAAAAAATTCTCTACGGAATTTCTAAATCCTGAGCCCTTCTGGAACATATTATACGGTACATGTGGGTCTATGAGAGCCGACACCACTTCAAGATGGCGCTCCTCCTACAATGTGACCCCACGACCCGGATCCGGAAGGACCGCGTGTCGCATCTCTACTTAAACGCAATGATCCCAGGGCATTTTGCCCACGCAGACGGATCGTTGCAGAGAACAGATGCTTATTCTTCGCATCTTAAGTAAGTGGCAATACGTGCTGTTTCTCGAGCTCGAGCTTTGCTTGAATCGTGGCCCACAAGGTGTTGAGAGACCATTCTCGATCGCCATGATGCCCTATTAATGTACAATTGTTTCTTCTCGTGTTTTTTCCCCCCTTTTAGGATTTGCCTTTAACGCCACACAAGGAAAGGATCTTATTGTATTTCTAACCCTTTATCTGATACTTAACGGTAAGCGTATTTTCGGGCACACCGGCGAAGTTATACAATTTATTCACGCAGTATTGATTTCTCTCCCCTGTTTCACATGGGTTATCTTATATGTTCAGACCCACCCTAACCAGTCATAGGAGACCTTTCTACACCACCTTATCAGAGAGCACCCACACAGGCGATAGATAATTATTCTAACACGGGAGTCTGAGATTCCTCTAGAGCACCATGGCCAGACAACCTAAAGCAATGCCATATAGGACTAAAGATCTGGCCCATGTTAAAATTGCAACAATTCACCACCCTCCATGTATGCTAACCTGTCGCTTTAAATTTCTTCTTTTAGCATGCTCACCCATCCTTGGAACCTTGACCCTTGTACTCCGGACTCCGTATGTATTGCGATGTCTCACATGACACCAATGCCTCATGAGGACCTTATTAACTATGTTTGCTTATGATAACCGTGAAGGACCTGGCTTTTGGAAATGTATATGTAAATATACTCGCCTTATATTTGTGCATGCTACATTATGCGCACCCTCCCTTGTTTCTCTTTTTCCCGATTTCGCCTTTTTCTCCTTTCCTAACATTTGTAAATAACTTACTGCCTTATTATCTTTTGGCGTGCCGGTTCTTGCCACACCTATTGTGTTTTTTATCATGCACTAAACTACAATAACGAATGTGTAACCACTGATGCCTTTTTCGGTTTTCTCTTTTCTTCTTTCGGTTTTCTCACTCCTTTCCACCCTGATATTTTCATTCTGCCTCTTCTCTTCTCTACGAATAACTTTCCATTTTGACACTTCCCCTCGCCTTCTCTTTCTTTCCCTATCTTCTTTCATTTTCTTTGTGAATCCTTCGTGCACCACCCCACCGGGTTGGACCTACTCACATACCCTCCACCTTTTCATTACTTGAACTCTGGAACCTCTATGATGTATTCACTATACAATCACTATACACTTGTCTTAATTGTACAGTCCTGAGAAAGCCCCAGGCCAGTGTAGGGGGGCGAAACACGTGTTGGCTGTAAAATGTTTTTCCTTTGTCTTGAAGCTCTCCGAAATAAATTGGAATTTGTTCCAGAAAACAAGTGATTTGTCTTACTCATTCTGGCACATCGAATGGGGAAAAAGGTCTCCCATTGTCACGAACGAGTAAACCACACCAGATCAGCTCTATTATTACAGGACTGCGAAGGCTCTGGAGCATTTACCCCCCACTCTATGAACATTCTTAGTGATCACCACTGGGGAAACCCAATCAGAAACCTCCACTGGCTCAATCACACCCTGTTAGAAATGGGATTTCTGGTTGGCTAGGGCAAGCGCCTAAGCCAGGCAGAAACCACCACTCTAGTCAGGGCAAGGGAGTTACACGCTGAAGATAACCCCTGCTCACCCCCTTGGTAGCTTGGCAGAGCAGTCAGGCTTATCCCGGAGGCAATGTGTAAAGCGTTTGCGTAACACACTCACACAGAACCGACACACTAGGCACACCACAAAAGAAACTCCACACAAGGGTATATAAATAATAGCCTTTGTATTACTCATAAAACACAGAACGTAATCACATATTTATACTGTGCCATCTGGCACTTTGGTATCACTTTACAGGGGATTGCATAAATCATTAGGCTCATCGGGCCACTATCATAACATTACATTAAGCTAACCAGAACTTACTGGTAAGAATACACTTAGCACAAAATGTTAGGCGTAACCAACATTATTCGCCGTGCACTATAGCGTACCACATCTAGTCATAACATATTATCAGCAGTGCACCATAGGGACAACTCGCAGCTGTACACATATTCTGAATACCATAAGTACATCAGACCCCTCTTAGGCGTAAACCAAACAATAGGTTATACATGCACAACACCATCAACCTAGCACATTCCACAGAATAGCATATTATGCAAGACATAATAATCACCTCAGGGCCACCTTATCAACAGGCAGCCCCAGCACCTCGGCGCACTCCTGTCGAGGCCCATTAGTATGAGCAGGATTGGGACCTCCGTCGAGGATTGCCACCCCAATCTGCTAACTGTGCGGGCTGGTCTAATGCCCCTACTAGCCTCTCCTGGCTGCTGATGCAGCAATTAAATATGGGCACAATTCTCACATGGGGCGGTGGTGCAACTCGACCAAGTCCCCCCACCAACAGGAGTGGCCCCACATTGCAGCTGCCCGCGATCTGGCAGCGCAGCTGTGTGAACCAAAAGGCACCAACAGTGTGCCTTCCATGCCCCACTCACCGGGGCTTCTTTCCTTCGGTAGGGCCAATCTGCAAACAGGCAGGATGCAGCCGCAGGGAGCCCGCAAGGCTCTGGTCCTCTCCCTCGGGGTCTGGCGAGCCTGTGAGGCTCCGTCTTCGTTTTTGACAGATAGGTGTCGGAATGCAGATTCCGCAGCGTCTCTGCCCCCACCAGGCAACGCCTGACTTCTGCAGATGGCCACGTCTGGTCCTCGGGATCTGTTCTCACCGCACAGCCCCACCCACGGTCAGGCTCTCCTGCCTGACTTCTGGTCCAGCACTCGGATCGAACGGAGCTGGAGCCCTCTTCTCAGGCTTGGGAAAAGGTGGCACCAAGTGTCTGCCACGCGTTCACATGGGCAAAGTGGAAGCCCTATTCCTTGGGTGTCTGGGAGCATGCAGGGCTCTCGTCACCATGAGAGATCCTCCCCAACCAGGCAACAACCGCCTGACTTCCTGCTCTGGCCCTGCTTCCTCTGGCCGGCTCCGCACCAGACAAAACGGCACGCAGGGCACAGTGCTCTGAAGAGCACAACAACAAAGCGCTATACACGCTTTTGGGGCACAGGGAGCCCACACCAGGGCTCAGGTACACAGGGCTAGGTGTCCTGTAGCGCTGTCAGCCCAAGCCCAGAGTAATCAAGGTGGAGCTCTCAGCCCCAAAATCACGCAGGGCAGAGCTGGGCCCAGGCAGGCCAGCTCACAGGGCCCTCCAGCGGAGGGGCAGTCCTTTGTTCGCCCAGCAGCCCTTCAGTAACAAGCAGGTCCCAAAGTTCCCTCTTTACATGGGGTAACAGCCCCAATACTTATACTAGACAGTGTCTTTGTTCTTCTTCCTGGCACAGGCCTAAGCCTAGTCCAAACCAAAGTTCTGGGAGGTACTTTCATACTTCTTTACATGTGCACAAACACCTCTTTTGTTAGTGTAGGCTTTAGCCCCAGATACACCACAGGGGGCGGAGCCAGCATTGTGTAAGGCAGGCACAGTCCTATTCAGGCCCAGGTGTGACTCCTCCCACTACTCCAAATGCAGATCAGCCTATTCAGCCTAGCGCTGACTCACCCAGCCCCTAAGGAGCCAATGCACCTCCCCAGCCCCTGTCATCCAGAGCCAAAGATGCAATACATAACAGGCATCCACAAAGACACATAGCATACAGAAATGTCCACTTCTAAAAGTGGCATTTCTAAAATAGTGATAATAAATCTGCGAACACCATTACGCAGCATTTATGACCACAATTCCAAACATACCAAACTTGATCATGCTACTCCTCTCATGTTAGGAATTACCACTGAAACACATATCAGGGAATCTCCAATGCATTTCTATGAGGGGGTAGCCTCACAGTAGTGAGAAACCAAAATGGCTGTTTGTCACTACCAGGACATGCCACACAGTTAAGGCACATGTCCTACCTTTTACCTACAGCGCACCCTGCCCATAGGGCTAGCTAGGGCCTACCTTAGGGGTGACTGATATGTAGTAAAAGGGGAGCCAGAGACGTGGCACCCACTTTATGTGCCTTGTCACAGCGACAGTAAACTGAGCGCACAGGCCCTGCAATGGCAGAGGCCTGAGGCAGGTCTGAAAGGCTACTTTGGTGGGTGGCGCAAGCAGTGCTGCAAGCCCACCAGTAGCATTTAATTTACTGGTCCTGGGTATATGAGCTATCGCGTTACAAGGGACTGATCAGTAAATTAAATACGCCAAACAGGTGTAGATCAATCTTGCCAAGTTTACCATAGAGAGCACATGCATTTTAATACTGAACAGCAGTGATAAAGTGCTCAGAGTCCAGGAGGAAGGCAAAACGTCCAGGAAGGACCCTGTAAAAAGGGCAAAGTCCAACACACCCTCATCCAACATTTCTTGTATATGGTTCTTTACCTTCTCTCGCACCACTATAGGCACCCTTCTCAACTTATGCTGCACTGACACTGCATCCACCTCAATTTAATTTTCCGCACATATCCGTTTAGTTGACCTAACTTCTCCTGAAACAGTATCTCAGCCCTTTGCAATACACTTCCTAATCCCTCATCTTCCACTACTATGACTTGTGAGGGAGCTCTGGAGTTGACGACGATGTGGAGATCATATTGGAGGACCTGAAAATGGAAGGTCCATGTTCTGCCACTTAAACTTTGCCCCTGATGGATCTACCAGAAAACGCAATATCATACTAAAAGTACCCAATTATGTCAATGGACTCACCCCGATACCCTCCCGATGAGATGTCTTTGGGAAGTAAAACTCTATCTTTCCATTGACATTCGTACAAACTCTTCGAAATGATGGTGTATTTAGAACCAGCGTCCACCATGATAGAAACATCCTTCCCATCCACTATAAATGTGGTTTTCGGCCTATTCAACTTTCTACCTTCATCTTTTGCTGTTCCCACATCCTCACTAGGCAAATAGACAGGAAGAATGCTGTCTGAAGGTGGCAAGAGAAGGGTTTAGTCACTCTACGCACTTCCTTGCAAGACTCGGGAGAGTTCTTGTCCGTACATGGAAACTTACTCCACGGCAACTAAAATGGCAGCCGTTCGTGGCCACGCATGTTACGGATGATGAAGGTACGTCCTTCGATACCCGTAGATTCCACAAGTGTGCACAGACAAAGTTTGCATGGACATCATACGAGCACATCTGCTGACATCATCATAAGACGAGTAATCGATCAATCAATCAGGCGGGGGGGTAAAGCGTAACTACTCATCCGTGAGGTTCTCAAGGCGCTGGGCAAGTAAGGGGAAATAACTTTAAAATCATGGTCTCCCCCTCAACATCCTATGGATCCGAGAGAACTTCGCATAAGTTATGAGTCCACCGGTTCACTTAATACCGTCGTCCATTTCGTCGTCAGAGATGCTAACAGAAATGGACACTTCCCAGCTGGTCAGGGAATAAACTGACCCTCCAGGGAATGTCCAATGTGAACACAAAGAACCTTCAACTCATCGAGTTCCATCTAACTGGAACACAACCCCTCATTAAAGAATACAACAAATACCAAAGTCTTGGTGGTAGAAACCTCGATTTTCATGCTACAAAATATTCATGTGTGCTCTCTCAAGCATGTTACTCTATTGCCCAAATGTATATCCAAGTAACTTTATCAACTCAATAGCAGATACTGTTGCCCTTTTTACTCTCAAGTATGCCAACTTGTCTGTCAAGTTGGAAATTTTAATATTCACATAGATAACCTTGCCAGTCATTCGACCACATCTCTTCTAGATGCTATGAATTTGTTCAATTTGCTTCAGTTTGATACCTATCTGAGTCATTTTAAGATCTTATCTTTTTTAACTACAATAATCAGACATCTCCTCCTGTACCCATCATCTGATTGAACCATGTTGCAATTCCATTACAATTCCAGCTTGGTTCTGACACTTTATCATAGGTTACCTTTGTTAAACTTTCTCGATCTTGAGCTTCCTTCAACCATTACAATTTGTCTAAAGATGTTTATTTCAGCTCCTCTGGCAGTGAAGGGGGATGTATTCCTAAATGTTACTAGCTTTAATCCTTGGTTCACCTCGACTCTTGACACAATTTCTTTTCTCAAAACTAGAATATCAACCTGGAACTGTCCAGGAGTTCTGTGGATTTAGGATTCCTTAAGGGCAGCCAGAAGTCACTGCAAATTGCTCAAAAGGAATTGGTGCCAAAACTATAACATTGACGCCAAAGCCATTTACAAAGCTGTAGTAAAAAAAGTAATAAAAACTCATTAAGAAAACATGGGTTACCCTGTTCTTGGACAAATGCCAGATAGATGTACGTTTTGCTTACCAATTTCCAAATAGCGATTCCATACAAATCGCTATTAGGAAATTACTAATGCTAATGTACGAAAATACACTTTCAATTATTCATGAATCGGTAACATTTGCAGTCCCTATCTGGGAACAGAGTTATGAACTCACTATGAGGAAATGTTCAAATGCACGCCCTTCTAGTTTTCTGTAACACAGAGGAAGTGAGCGCTGTTGCATGAGTTAAATTGTGGACACTTGTGGTAATCTTTGGCTGCAGATAAGTACAAATATGTCCAGGGAAGAGGCGGATAAAGATTTTGCTGCTAGAAAGAGCACACTGAAGTTTTCAGAGCAGGAGCTGGAGGTCCTCACCAAGGAGTTTGTTGCCCATAAGTAGGAGTTGATTGGTAAGAGGTCTTTCACTGTGGCAGAAGCCCAAAAATGTAAATCTGGAATGACATCTTGGAGAAAACCATTTCAATTGGAATGATGCAACGTACCATCCAAATATTCAGGAAAAGATGTTAAGACTTAAGATATCGTGTACGAAAGAGAAGGTTGCAATTCGCTTGGTGCAGGCATGTAAGACAAGCAGTGGACCATCTCAGCAGCCACCACAAACACCCCTGTAAACCATGATTGAGGCAACAATTCAACCGGAGAGTGTTGTTGGTGTATCCAACATAGATACCTCAAATCCCCCATCTACATTTGAAGATAGGATTTCAAAATATTTTCATTGACTCATGATAGTATAAGAAATACAGATCTTACATGTATATCAGAAAAGTCACTCCATTTTAATGGTTGTTTCGAAGTTTCAAATGCCTTATAGGAGTTGTACTAACAATAATCATTAATTTATCATATGTAGAGAAACAAAAGTAAAATAGTTTGCCCTCAAAAACTCTTTCATTAAAAGAGGCCAATTATGAGAAAAGTGAATTTAGAGTTACAAAATATCTTTCATGTTATGTTAAAAAAAAATCAGTATGCTAAAGTACATCTATACATTTTTCTCAGATGTAACACAACAGATAGAGCACGACACAGAGTAAGATGGCACTGATGAAAGTCCTTGTGAAATTGAGCAATCCAAAGACATGCCTACTACAGAGACAGAGCAAGTAAACATAAGAAGAAGAGATACAGCTTCACTCCTCACCGATTTCGCAGATATGGATGAACCAACCCCAGCTAGGGAACGCACTGCAACATCTTTGTGAGACGGACAGATGCATAGATTTATGGACTACTTGCTATGCTGACCGTATTTGTGTTATGCATTTTCCTGCTTATTGTGGCACATATGTTGATGGAAAGTCAACAAGGTGTTGAAACCCCTTTGCAGACTGCCTATTCGGGTGGCTCGCCAGCCAGAAGCCATGCTTGAAGGGAAGAAGAATATGCAAGCCATAAGGCTCCTGCTCAATAGCAGCAGTTTTCCTCTTGTTGTAAGGCCCAAAGAAAAGGTGATTCAGGTCACTTGGAGGCATTTGATAGGCACAGGCCTTCATAAAGAGTGTGCACACTCTGCGACCTTTATTCTCTACCCAGGAGGTAGACCATCCCAGTGCTGATAACAACTTCATTAAGCCAACTATTTATGATGAAGACAGACAGGGAGATTTGAATACGGATCAGAAATTTTGAGCCGGATCAACATTCCCACCCCAAAACTTTAGAGTGGGTCCAAGGGGCAGTCTCTGTAGCCAAAATGATCAGGAAACCCCTCCACAAAAAGGTTCATGTCCAGCTTCAGGAAGAGGCTCCCAAACCTTCTTTGACAGACAAAATTACCCTAATCCCTGAGACTGATTTGAAAAATGTGCACAGTGACTGAAAAATTCAATAAAGGTCCCAAGAAAGGGATTAATCGATCCTGTCGGCAATGTCAGGACGAGCTCATTGACACAGTAGGCCAACTCATAAATATTTTAGGCATGGCAGAGGATGCAAAGGTATCAGGCAACATTGTGTCTCCATCTATCATTACTGGTTTTTCCCCAAGGGGCATCTGCCTCCTGGGTAAAGATAATTGAGTGCTCACAGACTACTCTACTCATAAAAGTGAATCTCAAGCTGGCAGACCGGGCTCTCTCAGTCGAGGTGGTTATTCTGGGATTACTTCTATCCTCTCATTCATGAAGCCTCCCAAAGCAACCCCCCTCACCCTCTTTTGCTATATTTGTGCATGGGTCAAGCAAGAAGCTGGTATTAATTTTGGTACATATTCGCCCACAGGGGCATTGGCTTCCAAAACTTTTTCTCTAGGTGGTTGTTTAGAGGAGGTTATGAATGTGGAAGACTAGTCATCAGAATCCACCCTTATTCTTGTAATAATGGTAGTGGGAGTGGCCACTCGGGTGACGAGTGAACTTTGAAAATGATTAATCCTTACCTCTGGACCAGGCATATAATTTTACATTTCCTAGTGATCAAGAAGGAAAGCTTCAATTCCTTTATAAAGACATGGGGGAGAGAATGACCCCATTCAGAGGCCCATAGGAATGAATGGGAAGCCAGTTGCCATTACCGAATCTGTAAATACCGAATCGGTAATGGGGGAGGCATCATCATGGGTGGCAGGGTGTCACATGGACACCCTGTTGCACCCCTGATTCGTCCATGTGTGCACATGTGGCGCACATACATGCCCTAAGGGCATGTATGTCTGCCACATTGCACACTTCCAAGTGCACAAAAATGCTTTTTTACACCTATTCGTCATTTACCACCAACTTTTAGTTGGTGGTAAATAACGAATCCCCACACCCACGACACACTCCCCCTACATCTCATTTCAGGATCCGGTATTTACCGAATCGGTAAAATTACCGATTCGGTAAATTACCGAATCCTGAAATGATCCCCCTACATAGCAAAAGCCTAAATACCGGTCGGTAACGGTATATTTACCGAAAATCGGCCGTTACCGACCAGTATTAGGCTTCCTACATATGGCCCATGGTGTCTGAGAGCAGAGCTTCATAGAAAGAGAAGAGGGACGGATTACCTCAGGAGTTTTTGAACTGTGAGAGATAATAATTAGAGGAAGCTTAATTCACTTGGATCTATGAGGAATGTAGTATGTGCACATGTTGTGTTTTGACACTGTGAAAGGCTGCTGGGTCAATAGGAAAAATGATGATGCATAATCCTCGTCTCAGTGTCTTTAAAAAATGGAAGCTTTCATGCTTGCCAGCTAGGAAATTTCGCATTCAAACTGCTTTGCATTACTTTTCAGGCCATGTACAATCAACATCTGTGAAAATGTACAAACATATCTCATAATGTCCAGTAAAAAACAAGAATGCCAGAGCACTGGCTCACCATGAAGAGAAACCAAAATTTCAGATCTTTCACAATTTCTCAACAATCTTTCTGTGGAGGAGCCCTTCCAACTAGAACTTGCTTCCTACTGACCCGAGATCCTCAAAATAATCCCCTCCCTTTTCCTTTTATTACCACAATCATTAGCTGTAGCAAGCACAGATGCATGCAGTTTCCCTTATCTTACAAAACACTATACAGTGTGTCTTTCCAAGTTCAAAACTGCTCAATTCGTAAATGTTGGCCACATTTTAGGTCTCACCTGAGACTGGGCATGCGCTGTTGCCTGGTAGACATTTAGTTAGCTTAAAGATGGCTTTGAGACCACACATTGGTTACCACTGGTTGGTTTCATCGTCATGCTTTTGTTTGGTTAGCGTGTGCTGGTTTAATTTCCTCTTTGTGTTTTTGTCCCTCCTATGGCACATGACTAAAATACTGCTTTCGTTCCCACTGAGTGCCCTTCAACTGCTCGCACTTTGACAGCTACCCTAAATGAGGAAGCAATCCATAATAATGCAACTGTTTGCAGGGCATTGATTTCTATCCGGCGCCCTCTCCTGCTTCAAACAGGCTTCACTCTGACAGTAACTCCACCTTTGTTACTGTTTCAAACACAGTTGAGAAAGTTTATTTTTGGTGAGTGCATGTCACTTGCATTTTCAGGTCCAGCCGAGCAGCGCGCATGCGTTGCTCTGCGAGGCTTCTTATGTCTACTCCGTGTGGGTCTGACTCCTCCCACACATTGGATTGGCTTTTGCGTGTGACTTTCAATAATGAAAGCACGCAAATGGCTAAAGGCGGGTGCATGTCCCACCTCTTTTGTAATGTTCACTCCCATGGTGTTTTGCTCTCAGGAGCGAGCAGCGGCGCGCAGGGTGGCAGCTGCATTCCTCGTGGGTCAGGTTACTATTTACACACAACGTGCCGTGCTTTCGCTTGTTTTCTGTCTGATCTGCTTCAATCCAGTGCAGTCTCCTCGTCAAGCAGTTGTACTCCAGGCTTAGGGCTATTTTGTTCTAATGCGGGTTTATTCCAGGGCGATCTGATTCTATTGTTACCTTGCTCTGTGCGTTTCATTCTTATTTTTATTTCACTCTTGACCTGGGGCCCTCTCGCTCTGTTGTAGCCCTCGCCCAGCGCTGGCTTCTTCAGGTGGAGCCTCGGCCCAGTGCTGCAGTGGAGGCTGCACTGCAGCCTCGTTCTCGCGCTTCTGATTGCAGTGTAGCCTCATTCCACTTATAATCCATTCCAGGGTTAACTCGCCCAGGACTGTTGTAGCCGAGTGCCTCTGGTGCTGCCTCGGCCAGGGCAGTTTCATCTGAAAGAAGCCTGAGTCCGACGCTCTCTCGCCCAGACCCTGCAGCGCCTCCGAGTGCTGCCTGGTACCATTGCTCCCGCGTGTAGCGCTCTCATGCCCCTGGACTCCCTTAATGTAGCCCACTCAATCCCCACTCACCGCAGACTCACTCAGTGGTCCTTTCACAGTGTGGCCTTCGTCTATGGCACCTGAATTCCAGCATAGAATCCAGCTGGGGAAGCGTTATTTCAATAGTGCCTCATTATATCACTGTGTCATTCATTCCTAGAGCATTGTGGGGGTAGACCCATTCCAGTGCTGCCTTGTTCTAATACAGCCTCGGCCCCTGCCCAACCTTATTCCCTGTGCTCACATTCCAGCGCGGCCTCATTACATGGTGCACTGTCATTTCACCAAGTGCAGACTCTTTATAATGCAGTCTTATCCCAGCATAGCCTCATTCTACTGGTTTTAGGCAAGGCGAGATTCTACTCAGTGCTGTACCCTCAGTGCTGTATCATTGTATTATAGTCTTTTTCTAAGGTTGTCTCGCTCTAATACTAGCGCTGTTCAGAGCAATCTCGCTGCATTGCTGCCGCATTTAGGTGCATTCTCCTTCGTGTGCTGTCTCGTCCCAGGGCACGCTGAGCCAGAGGTGGTGCATTGAAGGCATATGTGGTCACTGCAATTAGTGTTGTGTATGGAAGGGTGGCTGCAGGGGAACGTCCGTGCAGGCAAACAATGAGATGTTTGTGATTTGATCTGTTCACTTCTGGCTCCGAGCACCTCATATGTTGTGAATGCATTTGTTTTGCTTTTTGTTCTAGGTAATAAGCAGCCCGCATATTATCAGATTGCTGCACCAGGGTCCTTGTCACATTCTTTACGTTCTTTTTCAAGACCTACATTTTGTAAAGGCTTGTGGTTCAGGGAGTAACTTAACACTATCTTCTTCTCCCTACTTCCTTTGTGGCTGTGAAGTATAATAAATACTTGCTACGGAAAAATGCAACCAGTTTTTTGCTGTTATACTGTTGTGAATGTATACTGAATGGCTTTGCAAGCGTGAACTCTTGCCCTGAATCAGCCAACTGCAAGTTTACATGTCATTTTTTTATGTCGAGCCTGAGCCAGCGTGCATGCGCTGCTCTGCGAGACTTATTGTAGACCAGTAGCAAATAGAAGCCCCGCCCACTCTTTGCCCATATTTGCCATTGGCTTGTGTCATTGTCTGCCCTACGTGCTGGCTTCTGATTCATCAATAGGCTTGTTAGTCCCTCCTTAGTAACGCCTCCTCTTCATTTGTCACCTCCCATGGAGACTGGCCCCTTTACTTCGAGTGTTATTTAGACTTTGAGCACTACTTTCTTTAATGAGGTTTTCCTAATGCCTTCTTTACTCCCCCCCCCCCTCCCGTTGTCCGTGCCTTCTCCCCCCTCCCCACACTCCATTTGTGCCTTCTAGCCCCCGCCCGCCCGTTGTCCGTCCCTTCTCCTCCGCCCTACCTCCCGTTGTGCATGATGACTACCATTTGCAATGCAATAGATCTTGTGTAAATGCGAGACCTATTGTATTGCAAATGCTTGTTAACTGTTGTTTTAGTTGTATTGCAAACATAATATTACATTGTGTTTTTTTCTCTCTGTCCATTCATAGTGCCTTTACCTGCTACCTTCCTCCCACCCTCTGTCTGTGTGCCTTTGTCCCCCCATCGCTGGCCCGGTGGCTTTTGAACCCCACTAGGTCACAGAAGGCTCTTAAGCTACATAAAGCAACATCAGAGGAAATCGAAAGGTTAGAGGATTTACATGGTAAGAACCCGAAACATGATTTTCAGTATTTCTTGGGTGAATAGGTAACAAAACAATTGTTACTGAGAGTGTACATGATCCATGCTCAAAATGTTACCCATGACGAATACAACTGGCATCTACTCTTAAACAAAGTGATTACAACAATCACAGCATCTGCTTTTATAAACAGTTAAATACTTTAGATTCCGAGACTTTGAAACCGATTGTCATTGATGGTTACTCTTTGTCCATCTGCATAACAGTGCTGGTTAGTGCGCCCCGATGACTAGCATTTGAGACTCATATATCACTCCTTTATTTTATTTTATAAATAGAAGCAAATTCTATTTTAAAAAAATACCAAGCCTTCTTATTCAGAGGGTGGGTGATCTGTATATCACTTTGCTGGGTATTTGAATCACCAAAAGCCTGAGCCCTATGGATATCCAGTAGGGCTAAGATGTCTTAATGCCCAGGCAATTGTCCGGCAGGCAGCTAGGCTTTCATTTACCGTTAGAAGAGACAGAGCTCTGAAATACTGGCACTTAGCGTCGCTTTTACAGATCCCGCACTATAGAAAATGAGTGAAGACCAGCTATTGGAAGACTGGACTCTATGGCCAGGCTGGCTGAGAGAATCCTGAGCTCTTTCACAAGAAAAGCAGTGCTTCCTATTGAAGGCCATCGGTGGGGTGGTGTTGCTTCAGCCGTGGGCACTGTGCTCCTTTTGCCAGTGGGAATCCAGGGTGGGTGCAGAAACACCCGTCAGCCCCTACATTTCCCAGAGAGAGACTAATATACAATTACTGGATACCATGAGACCGACCTGGATATGCTGCAGTTGAGGAGGAAGGAAAACAACACTCTGTGCAGTGTGAAGAGTGAAGAGGGCCATCCATCACCCCTGTGTGTTTCCCCATTTGGGTTGTGTGTCAGTGCAAGGTGGCAATTCACCAGTATGGGTGAATGTGTGTTTGCAGGGTGTACGCAGACACATTGTGGCATATATGTGTGTAGACTGTGCGTGTTTGTGTCGGTTGCTAAATGTGCACATAAAGCGTTTTATAAAATTGTATCCGAATTTCAAAAACCTGAATGCATAAAAGGAACGCATCCCATTTCTCAAGAATTCATGGGCAAACTGGCTAATCATTACACAATCGAAGCAGACACAGTGAATGCCTACCTAAAACAAAGGAAAATCAGCAGTACCAACCCATTTCAAAAAATCCCCTCCAAGAGTATGCTAACCCAGCCTCTGCATTACTTCAAACAAATATCACAAAGTGAATTTATGGATCGGTCAAAGCAAACAGGCTTGCCTGCAGCCCTTCTGACCCTTGTCCACCACAAATCTTCAAGAACATGATTTTAACTACCTCTTCTGCGACATCAGTTAAAAGAATTATTGATAATTCCTTAGCTACGGGAATCTTTCCAGAAGGCCTAAGAAGGGCATACATACGCCCATTATTAAAGAAAACTATCCTGGACCATCTTAGCCCCGAGAACTAAAGACAAAATACAAATGCACCTTTCCTGGGAAAACTGATAGAAAGAGCAGCATTTGCCCAGATCTCCCAATTCATTTAAGATAACTCCATACTTTCCAACTTCCAAACAGGATTTTGTCCAGGAAGAGGCACAGAATTTGCCCTCATCGAAATCTGGGATGACCTTAAAAACACAGTAGACCGGAACGGGGTTGCTGAACTACTACTCTTGGACCTCTCAGCTGCCTATGACACAGTTGACCATAACGCTCTATTAACAGAGACTCTACGATGCCGGCATAGAGGGGACTGCCCTCGACTGGATTACATCCTAGGTTCAAAACAAAACAAATGTCTTCCATTCTCACCCTTTCTCATCCAAACCGTACTTCACAAAAGCAGGGGCCAATCAATGCTCTTTCATCTCACCCATGCTTTTCACCATCTACATGAAGTCACTACCAGTAATTATCAATGAATTTCAGCTCAAATGCATGCTATAACTATGCAGATGACACACAAATACTCCTTAATCTGGAAAGCCCCAAAGACATTGGTAAATTTTCAGTTGCCTCAGAGCTGTTAATCAGTGGATGACATGAAGCCATCTTAAACTGAAAGCTTCCAAAACGGAAATACTCACATGTGGCGAATGGAAAAATGATGACTCACTCGCCGCCTGACCAGACGATCTAGGACCACCTCCTAAATTATCGAGGAAGTAAGAAACCTTGGAATTACCATGGACTCTACACAATCAATGAATGCCCAAGTGGACAAATTAGCAAGACCAAGCTTCATTACTATGAAAACTCTGCGACACATTTCCCCCCACCTGGGATTTTCCCATATGGTCCAGGCTATCTTTCTTGTACTGTCTAAACCTGATTACACCAATAGCCTCTACCACAGATCATCCTTATCAACTATGAAGACTACAACAGATTTAGAACTCTGCTGCCAGTTTACTCCTAGATCTAAAGTCACAAGTCCAAATTTCCCCTGCCCTTAGGGACCTACATAGGTTACTGGTTGCCAGAGGATCCACATGCAAGCTGCTTTGTGTCACCCACAGAGCAATACATGGAACAGGATCCTTTTCATCAGGAATAAAATCACAAAATACACTTAACAAAGGACCCTCCGCTCCAGATTGGCACCTCGCCTCCAAATCACACTATACAAGAAAAATAAAATAGGGGCCCATCCTTCACTGTCCAAGGAACCAAAGGGAACTCATTACCCCCAAAAATAAGATCCATGGATAACTATCTTATCTTCAGAAGACTATTAAAGAGTTGGCTTTTACCTATACAACCACAATACTCACACACAAATGTACAGCATATCCCTGTGTATATAAGCATTTAATTTGATTACATGTATGTATCTAGATAGGTGTATAAATATGTATAGTAATCATGTTTTAAATATGTAGATATTCTTTAGGTCTGCTTAACAAATGTACATATTAGTTAAAGGTAAAATATATATATTCTCTACTTAACACATATGTCACTGCATAGTTTTCGTGTATGTTATTTGATTAAATGCTTATGGTTTGTTTATTTATCTATCCCCATATGGGCGTTTTATCATAACTATCTAAAATGTCTTCACTATCAAATTACAGAAAAAATATTTAACAAAAAAATAGCTTTAAGTACAGCAACACTTGAAAGTTTGAGTTTATTAAACAAAACTTACACATTGATATATTACCTTCCTCGTACCTGTAAACCAACCATGTACTAATGTATCTATATATTTATTGTTTTACTCCCACTGTAAAAATAAATGAGTCTTTTCAATGCACTACCATATGTTTCACCCTATACCTCTCTCAATATAGCCTCTACCGCCACTCTCTGACTCAACCCAAACCTCATTCAACTACTATGATCTCCAAAATAACCATTTCTAGACTCTTCCCTCCTCTATCCCTCCGTGCATCATCCCAAACCTCATTTTACTACTAAAATCTCCAAAATAACCTTTTCTAAATTCTTCTCTCCGGTATCTCTCCTTAGACTCATCCGTGACCTCATTTACTTCTATGATCTCCCTAAGTGTCCTCCTGTAACGCAACTTGTGCTATGTAAAGCGCTCTGATACCCGATACCTTCGGGTCAAGTTCGCACTATATAAAACTCCGTAAAATAATCAATTTCTAGAAACTCTTCCCTCCTCCATTCCTCCTTTACTCATCTCAAACCTCCTCCTCCTACTACTACTATGATGATCCCCCACTAAACACTTTCTAGGCTCTTCCCTCTTCCATTATCTTTTCAATCCAAATAACAGACTCCCATGTCCACTGCTCAAATTAATTCATATATCCTTATACTAATTCACCACTAATCCTGTTGGGTTCCAGAGTAGCGTGCTACTCGCCGATAAGCACTTCCACGCCTTGTCAGGGGTAGTAAGCGCTATATAAATATAATTACAATAAAATGACAGGCCATACAATACTATACAACTACAGGCTAAACCATACCATAATATATGACAGGCCATAAAATTGCATTTTTTGATTGTATTTTGTTGTATTGCAGCCATGATATTCCTTTGTGTGGCCCTCTCTCCCTCTGTGTTGCCTATATATGCTCCTTCCTACCACCCCCTCCACCCTGTCCCTGTGGCTTTTGATCCCCCCCCCATGAAATACCATTCCATAGTATTGTATACGACAGGCCATACCATACTAAACAGTACATTGACATACCATACTATACAGACAAGCCATACCATGCTATATTATGACAGACCATGCAATACTAAACAACGACATGCATGCCAGACAATGAAAGGCCATACTATACCATGACAGGGCATACCATGCTATACAATGGCAGGCCATACTGTATCATACCATACCATACAACCGGTCACATAATAGTATACAAGCCATACCATACAATATTAGGCTATAATAGCATACTATTTAATGACGTCATACCATACTATACAATGACTAGCTATACCAAAGTATACGATACGCCATAGCACGCCATGCTATACAATGAAAGGCCACACCATACCTTACAATGATAAGCCATTCCACACTTTATGCACAGCAGTCACACTATTGTACAATATGGCAAAATAAAACATAGACACAAACCAATAGATATCACAAAGCGCGACCTATTGGTTTTGCCAGTGATTGTTTAGCTATGTGATCCACTAATGTGGGGGTGAGGTTTCACTTTTTTTTGCTGCTTGGGCATGTACCGCAGGTAGCCGGGTGCATGGTGCCTACCTTATTTTACCGCACCTCCTCCCTCGCCCTCCCTTCCTCCCCGGTCTATTCCCATTCAGGAACGCAGGTAGCGCGCAGTTTAGCACGACCTCCCATGCCTACCCAGCGAAAACAGACGATCACCACTTGCTCTGTGACTAATCCAAAAAAAATTCAATAACTCCTGCCGCACTCGACGCTGTAACCTCTACTGCGCATGATTACTGTATTAAGAAACCTTGGAGGAGCACGTGCAGTTGTCACAGCCAATCAGCACTCGGAATTCTGTGCTGCGCATTTGGATTGGCTGAAATCTAGCTGGTGCGCCAGTCGTAGGTCACTTTATACATTCGCAGATCTTCCCATTTTCAGAATATGTTCATCCTTCGGATTGGTGGTTATGCGACCCGGAAGTGCTGAATGTATGCTGAAAGATATCCGCTAAAAAAATCAACCACCGATAACCGAAATTAATCTTATGTGTTGGACGTGTCAATGTAAGTAGTGGACATGTGACATCTTATTGAGACTATATTGTATTCTATAAAGAGGTATTGTTTCCCGCGTTGTTGAGTGCCCGAATTGTACAATCTCCGTTAGAGGGCAGAGGGGGTCACTGTGTTTAGGCTAAAAGAACGTTCATTGTGTATTGGTGAAAGAAAAGGCAACGTTCTTAAGAGTGCTGGAAAAGGGTGTCATAATGTTTCTCCAGAAGGGATAGAAATACTATCATTACAATGAACATTTGTCAATGTCATTCATATGTTCCGGGAAATCAATGAATGGCTCCTGGACATTACTGGAATGTTCATTACCCATCTCCTTCCAAGCATCAGAGTGACCAAGGGCTACTCTTTTGAGATTCCATACCTTTCCACTGCTAAGTCTCCGAGAATTTTCTAAAATTTTGGTAACCTCCTCCGTGTCATAAAATGTACTCTCACTCTTTGTTACACAACCAAGGGGCATATCAGCAACACCCGGCGATAATTATAGCTCAGCGCTCTTAGCGTGAGGATAATTATTGTCGGGTAACGTGGATTTTTATCGCTCAGATAGCGTGCTATTAGCAACGCTTATCTCCTCAGCGATAAAAATCCTCACGCTAACTGCCTAACGTGAGATTATCTCACGTAGTGTGGCGTTAGCTTGCTGATAGGGACTCACAAACTTAGCCATGATATCCACCTTCCATAGGTTATCATGGCTAAGTCAGTCCTGAAGCAGGCGTAAGGAAAGTAGCGATAACAGGGGTTATCGCTACTTTTCCTGCCGCTATGCTTCATAGCCTGGGGCTTGATGATAGGAGAAATGTCGCTTAGCGACATTTCTCCTGTCATGTTAGGTCAGGAACACCCACTTTGCATCTCACTAGAGATGCAAAGCTGGGAGTTAGGAATCTCCACGCTAAAGCAAGGTTTCAAACGTTAGCGTGGCCTTGCTAATTAGGCGATAAAATTATCGCCGCTTTTCGGCCGAAAACGGCCGCAAAAGCGGCGATAATTTTTTATCGCCAGCTTGGTATATGCCCCGAAGTTTTTTGACTGAGACCCAATCTCCTGTCTAAATCTCCACAATTTTAGCACCATTTTTGGAATCATAGTACAGTTTAAATTTTTCCTAGCAAATTTTTCATTCCCCCTCACTTCTTCAATGAACCAACTCTCTACGCCGGAACGGAACAGCCATCTCGGGTTATATTTGGACCTGGGATTCCGCCCTCTCATCATAACAAATGGAGATACTCCAGGAGACTAATTTGTGGTAACCCTATAGGACCAAACGGTTTTCCTGAGTTGGGTCACCCAATCAACTTTACAAGCAATGGCCAATTGAATAGCTCCCTTTATGACACGGTTGAATCTCTCAACCATGCCATTACCGCTTAAATTATAATGTGAAGTAGCTTTGTGCAGATTACCACTTTTTCAAAATAAGATTTTGCTTTATGAGAAACAAACTGGACATCATTGTCCGCTAAAATAGTGGTGGGAATCCCTTCAGACCCAAACACTTGGTCTAAAAATTCTACAAAAGAGTCAGTATCAGCATAGTCAACAATTTTGGTCACAGGCCACCTAGTAAACATGTCAATGAGCATCAAAGCATACCTTTGAGGCATACCAATTGGTCCCATGATGTCCACGGCTACAGATTCCCATGGGATTTGAGGACTGCCAATAATGATTATGGAGGTCAGGCACTAATGCACTGCTTGAAACCCATTCCAAATTTCACCCATGCATTCTTCCATCTCAATTGACATTCCAGAAAGGAAATCTGCCATAACATTATCCTTGCCTGGAACATACGTCATTTTGTAATTGTAGTCCTGCATTTGCATGGATAATCTATAAATCCTAGCTGAAGCTTTAATGGTACCCAGCGTAGTTAACAATTTCACTAGGGGTTTATGATTCGATCTAATAGTGCAAGCTTTTCCACCAAACAAACGTTCTAAAATATTTCAGGGCCCAATCGCAAGCCAAAGCTTCACGTTCAGTTGTAGGATAGTTTTCTTCAGAAGGTGATAAGGACCTCAATGCATAAGCAATTATATTTTCACTTCCAGTCATGTTACCTTTTGATAACACAGCTCCTAACCCCTTACTGCTAGCATCTGTGGTGAGAAATGTGTCAGCACAGGGGTCGAAACTCTTCAAAGATGAAGCTTTTGCAATAGCAGCCTTACATCAAGAAATTCTTCCTCACACTGACTAGAACAGTCAAATTTGGTTTTGTTATTCAACAATCGCCTCATGTGGTAAGTTCTTTCAGAGAACCTAGGAACAAATTTTGCACAGTACTCTACCATCCCCATAAAGGAACGTACATCATCCTTACTATTGGGACTAGAGGCATCGTTGACGATGCAGACTAAGGAAGGTTTAGGTCTTACACCATTCCCATCAATAACATGAATAAGGTAAGTCACTTTTCCTCTGCAAATGTGCACTTTGAAAATTCAATAGTTAAACCCCTTGAATTAAAAATTTCGGGCACATTTATCAATATTTTCTCATCTTCTGCTTTGGTGTTTCCAAAAACTAAAATATCATCCTGGAAAAATGTCACTACAATAACTTTAGAGAATAATCTAAACATTAAACGTTGGAATACAGCTGCTGCGGAAGCTAATCCGAATGGCATTCTCTTGAACTGGAAGTATCCTTCCGGAGTAATGAATGCAGTATAGTGTTTTGATTCAGTGGACAAGGGTATCTGGTAGTAGGCGTATAATAAGTCAGTGGCGGAGAACCATTTAGCCCCTTTTAATGAAGCAACCATCTCGCTTATCCTTGGTGGAGGAAATTGGTCAACTACAATATTGTTTTTGAGACAGCGCAAGTCAACACACAATCTCAATTTGCCATTTTGACGCCTGGCCACTACTAATGGAGAAACCCAAATCGAGCTTTTTACTAGCTCAATAACCCCTGAAGATGCCATTCTTTGTAATTCCTTGGAAACTTCATCACGGACCATAAATGGCACATTTCTGACTTTGTGAATTTTTGATTCAGCGCAACTCCTTAATTGTATTTTGTGCTCAAAACCTTTTAGTTTCCCTAACTCCTAAAAACATTGGAGAAATCCGACAGAATAGTGTCACCAATTTTCTTGCCCTCATCCATATTCAACACCTGTTCTTCACTGTTGGGATCTAGAATTATATGTAATGTATTTTGATCAAGCCAACCAAACGTAGGAGGTCCCTTTTTTGCAACATACAATTTTCCCCTAGGGGATCTATTTTTGAACCTAAATCTGAACCATCTAAGCCCAATCCTGTCAATTCGTTCACCACTATATCCTTCTGGTTTAGTATCAGTTGGCAACAATTGTTCCCCTGCCTTGCCCCCAATTTTCTTTCCATAATTCTTCATTGATAATAGTAAAAGGAGAACCTGAGTACGCGTAAATTGTTAATTGAACGCCGCCAATGACCATTGAACATTGTTTCTTTTTCCAACCGTACCATGATGTTTAAAACTAAGTTGTTGCACAAACTAGCTACATTGTAGCACCCTTCTGCATCACTAGTAGATGACTCGCCACCCTCATTATTTGCATCCTCATACACATTTTATACATTTCATCTTTTTCCTACATACTTTGGCATAATGTCCCATAATCCCGCAATTGCTACATGTTTGATTGATAGCTGGGTACTTTTTACTAAAAGCAATATGTTCTTTACTATCACATCTGTAACACCTGAGTTGCTTTTTTTTTTATCCTTGTTGTAATTCGTAGAATTATATACATGCTTATAACGTACTTTGCAAATACTTTCACCTTCCTTAGGTTCTTTTTTTAAAGCAGACGCTGATTTACTAGATAATTCAGTCTTTTGCAGAATTGCAACTAAAGAAGAGTCACCATTTATCTATAGATGCTCCTGAATCGCAGGATCGCATGCAGGCATTACTACCTGATCAAGTATATCACTAGCCTCATGTTGTTTGGCATTACCAGCTGTCAATTATTAAAAGTGAGACAGCCGGGGGAGAGACATAGCTGACCGGTAGAACAAGTGACCAAGATCTTTCAAGGTCTGTAAACACCCTTGAATGCCTCAAAATATTTCTTTATAATGAGTGAGAGATACTGGGGCGAGCGATCAAATGCTAAGCATTGCAATGGTGACTTCTTCGTTAAGGCACATGGGGTCCTAAAGGAAAGTGAGAAAAGATGGTTTCCTCCTGAGAACCAGTTACTGGGAAAGTAAGTAAGAGAGAAACCATATGCTGACAGTGAACAAATATCAGGTTTACAGTAAAGTGCAACTTCTGTAGTGGATTCTGTTGATTAAAAAATGTCATCTACTGGAAGAGGTAATACACAAAAGACAAACCATTCAAAAATAAGATATAATCTCTTCATGAAATATATAACAGGGCTCAACAAATCTAAAAAATCTTCCTTGACCTGCAGATCGAGTGAGTAGACTTTTCTACTTGACCTAACATCGACCCACAAATTGGTCGCATATGAATTTTTTTCAAAACATTTGCAGCGCCAACAACCCAAGAAAACGTTGGCTAACCAAATTGACAGCACATTTTAATTTATCACCCAAGTACCTCCCTAAGATGTGTGTATCAGAGTGCCGTGGTGTACGTTTCTGTGAACATACATGGCAAAAAATACCCCATAAACTTTAACATGTCACTGAAATAATATCCATGACAACATATCAGGCACTTACTTGTTAGTGAAGATGCTGATGCTCTGAGCTAACCATAGATGTAAGGGTTGCGTTCTTCAGATGCAACGCTGCCATCTGTCCTTGGAATACTTAATTCTGTCTTGAAATAACTTTGTGCAACAGGACCAATGTACTTGTATCAATCGAGGTTGAAACATACTGAGCCATCAGTATTTATAGACAGAGATCAAGTGCTTGTTCTTTCAAAATAGGGACAGTTTTGCATATTCATGGACCTGGAAGGCTGTGTCAATGTTTCATTGTCATTGTCCTGGGTTTGCTTTCAGCGAAAGCACTAGTTCTCGGGTTGGAGAAAGTGTCAACTTTCGAGCAGTCCACTTGGATTTGCATTACGCTCCGTCAGCTTTGAGGCAGGATGTAGCTCACTCTTTAATCAGTTTGTGCTGCCAAGTCCTCAAAGTTTTCGTTTATATTGCTGTAGCTGTGGCAGTGCTTAATTTGTATTAAAAAAAAGTGCCAGGGCCCTTGTCAGGAGTCCATTGGCTTGGCAGTTCGGGCGGTAATGTTCCCACGAGGCACAGGGTCAAGACTGATTTGCATATAGCCAGTCCTGAACTAGGGTGGCGAAGTAAGCTAAAGAACAATGATGGATTCAACCCAGATCTGTGACTGAGGGATGAGTGTCTCCAAAGTAGACAAACAACTGCTCCACCATGGCAAATTGTCAGAAGTATCATGGCAGACACCAAATAATGAATGGTAAAATAACACAACGCACCAGCATTTACTAACTTGTTAAGGAAAATGGTGCTGATTTGAACAAAGAGAGTAGTATAGCAATAAACTTAGTCGCTATCTTCTGACTCAGTAACAGTCTTGTTTTGACAAGGATGTTTGTGGCCCATAATATGTCTCTTTCCTGAATTTGCTGAAAGCCAATGCAAAATGGCCAGGGTTGGATCAAAAGTGTCTAACTCTGGCCTATCTACTTGGATTCGCATTAAAGCAGACATGGTGTCACTTTTAAGGGACGTACGGAGCTCATTTTTTATTCGGTTCATGCTGCTAAACCCCCGTTCACATATTGTGGTTGTTGGACTGATGGAAAGCATGATTTCTAAAATTGAAAAGACATGTTTAACTTCTTCTGGGCGTTTTTTCAATAGCTGAGTGAAGAGGGATACAGGCTTATGCGACGTCATCCGATGAAAGACGTACAGTTTAAAATCTAGCCACTCTCCAGGGACAGACTGAATTTCTTCATCAGTAAGTACCTTTTTGTAGTACGTAACAAGCTCCTCAAATTCTTGATCCCCAAAACCTCTAATCTTTTCAACAGAGTCTGGCCACAAAGTAAAATCAAAAATGTTAAACAAAGAATGCAGCATGCCAGAGATGTGCTTGAGAAACCGGTAATTTATAAAAGAAACAGCACTTTCTATTAACTCACTTGTGTCCTCCTTGATGACACTAGTTTCATTAGAGCTGCATTTTCTAGCAGGCTTTGCCTGTGTTAGTAACAGGACCCCTGCAAAATTATTATTTTTAAAAAGCAATTGAAATTGTGTTAGTGCTTTTCCTGGCTTTGTTTTCAGCTGTATTAGCTTCTGTTGAAGCACCTCAATCCTTCTTGCAACTTCAGAAATAAGACTGTCTTCTTGTTGAAATTCCGTAGACACTTGCTGAAGCAGCTCTGTGAAGTCTATCATGAAGTGCAAGAAATAAAGAAACTTCTCTGATTTCATGTCATGAAGCAATCCTTTGGCTTTGTTTGAATATTCATCACTACCAGTAGCAAGGTGCTCAAGATTAAGTACTGTAGATTCCCAGTTTGTCTTAAGTGCTGTTACTGCCCTGTGCTGACTTGCTACCCATCTGATTTGCTGCAAGTCACTAAAATGTTTTAACTGCTCTTCCAGATTATCAGCTATCTCTTTAAGTTCCCTTCTCCGCTTAGGTGAATAATAATATATTTTGAAACATCCTTTGAGCACCTCTTCAAATTTGAATATGGATGAACTTTTTCTAGATTGTGAGCTACACAGTGCACAACTGCAATGTGATCGCAATTGTCCCCTCCTTGATGTGTGGAGACTTCATCCAGTAGCTGCTTCACAGCACCAGATTTACTACCAAGGTTCACAGCAGCTCTATCTGTATTCAGACCAATGCATTTCTGGCTCAGAATATCCAGAGATATGCCCATGCTTTCCAGGCCAACTATTATAGCATTTTTCACTCCGGATGCAGTGGAGTTTTTCATGCTGACTATGGCACACAGATGGGTAACAGGGGTGCCTTCGCAAACGAATCGTACATAAATCAATTCCTGTTCCTGAATTCCTTTGTCAGTTGACCCATCTGACAGAACACTGAGGAACCTAGCATTTTCTATCGAATGGTCATTTTTAGGGTCTCTCAAATTGCTATTAGAAAGTTACGGCATGCATGATCATTGTTATAATTTTCCAGGATTGCTCTTTTTCTGCAGTGCGCGGAGTTTTGGAAACTTAATAAAAGCCTCACCTTCTTTTGCAAGATAATAGGCTGTATTAAATAAAATGTTTAAGTGCCCAATATTTTTTCCATGCATTTTTGTGATCGATTTGGCTATACAGGTCTCATGTGGGTTTTGAATTGCAGCTTCATGTAATATGCATTTTGCATATGATTTGCTCTTGTGGTGCCATTCCAAAGACTCCCTTTTGAATTTTTCTGTCACAACAACATATAGGGAAGACTTGCGAGATGAGGAAATTTACTACAAACTCCACAATACAAAACTTGAGATTTTTTAAAACTGGTCTTGACTAGCACAGCTCCGTTACTTTCCTTTTCAAATTAGTCTTTATTCGATATTTTTCCAATCATTAAAGACACAAGTAGAATACATACAATGTCGTAAAATAGCATTAAAAATTAGGATTCCTTATTAGAAAAATATCATTAAAAAGGAATTTTCCGTTAAAAACGTACAATTTTATATAAAAGTTAATATCATTAAATGATGGTAAACATGTAATCACTAGGATTATTATATCCTTAGAATTTACAATTTAAAAAAACACCAGTATAAAGACAAATTGTTCATGGAGATACAATACACACAGGAAATACCACACTATATATGTGTAACAGCTAATTATTGCGGGTGGTAATTGCTGTAACCTCCAGGCTAATTCTTCTAAGGGACCATGTCCAACTCAGAAAGTTTGCCATTGCTATAGCTACAGCTTCGCGTGTGTCTGTTTTCAGGATACGCAGCGCTGTTTGGCATGATCTTGTACCAAGGTTTAAACAGATCGTCTTCAGCCATTTGTGTCGAGGGCCCTTGTATGCTGGACACACAAACAGTATATGGACTATGGACTCTTCCATCGTTAAGCACGTAGGGTATTTGGTGTCTAAAGCATTGTGCCAATTTGCCGTGAAAGATTTTATAGGGAGGGTACCAACTCTAAATTGGTGATATGTTTCCTATCGCAAGGTCTTGCGATAAAATCCCAATATGCGTCAGGCCTGGATTCATATTTGTGTTCTAGAAAAATGCCTGTCAGGGAAGTACTGCTCACCAATGACATGGATTTAAGATTGGCCATGTCCCTGTATAATGCTTTATAATCATTTTTAGATTGGAACTGGTTACCTATTGGGTCCTCCCACAAATGGCTGAGCCCCATATCAAATAACGTGCCCTTGATCTTTTGCAGCCTCTTAATTTTTGATGACAAGTCTGCTTCTCTAATATGCCTCACTGCATTTGCGTATGGTAATAACTCCGGAGTTGTCCATAATCGTCTCCAGTAGGACAGGGGTCTAAAACCCGTAGCCTCCTCAAAAGAGTTACAACCCAAGTCTAATAATCATGGTTTAAGGGGAGTAGATTGAGGAAGACCGGTTAGGGATCTCAGGAACTTATTTTGTGCAAGGACTAGGGGAGTTAAGTTTTCAAAACCCCAAAGCTCTGCACCATAGATTATCGATGCCCTGATTTTCCCTTTGTAGACCGTTCGAGCAGGCCCTACCGGTTTAGTGTAGGAAAGTCGATGCTCTTTCAGTAGGGCACCTGCTAATTGGTTATGCCTGAGGACTAAAATATCTATCTGGGGCTTCCAATTCATCTTCTTACCCATTGTTACACCCAGATATGTAAAGGTGTTGGTTTGCTCCAAAGAAACCTTGTTCATAACTACTCTGCCTTTCACTATTTTGCGTTTATGCAACACCATGAACTTTGTCTTATCGACATTTACTACTAGCTCATGGTCGTTGCAAAAGACAGTAAATCTGTCGAGGGCACGTTGCAAACCTGATTGAGTTTTAGACAGAATTAAGGTATCGTCTGCAAACATTAATAATGGTACCTTCGAAACGGCGAGAGTGGGAGCATCGGTTGGATAGGCAGTATAGTATGAGATAACCTTGTTTATGAATAGGGAAAAGAGGGTAGGGGCCAAAACGCACCCTTGTCGTACCCCCTTACTTACTGGAAAATGATCCGTTAATTCATCCTGTTGTCCCCACCGTACCTTTCCTTTTCTTCAATCACTGCCCACTTGAAATCTTCAAGCCATTTCTGTTGTACAACTCTCTGTCTTTTTGTTTGATCATACTCCCTTTGCTTTTGGTAGATTTCTTCTATTGACTTCCTTTTCCCAACTGCTGAACTCTCTCCTGCATTATTCAGTGGAGTTTTAGCTCCAGTGGTTTTTCCCAACCATAACCTGATGTCTGCCATTGCGGCTGCACTCTCTGCCTGTTTTCTGCCTTCTCCTCACTAAATAGTGCTGCCAGTGCTACTTCTGTCCGCTCTGAGCTAGAATCTTGCAAAATAAAAGAAATGACTGTAACTAATTTAAAATAACACTGTGTACAAACTACTGACTTTAAAGGCTTAACAAGTTTGCTTTCCATAAGATCATCATTACTTACTGCAAAGATGTATCTGTGACTTGGGTACATGGCTATCCCGTCACAGGTCATGAGATTTGGTGTCCATTCAAAGTAAGAATCTTGACTTAATGCTAATGCTCCCAAATATTTATTACTACTATAACCTTCTTACTGACCTTTGGAAGGCTGTGTCTGCCTCGCTGGGATTCTAAAAACTCATGACTTTAGTCAATGGGTACTCAGCTTGCATCATATATTATTCAAATATGTCCTCACTCCCAGACATCTATAGGATTACTATTTGACAATCCTGTGATTCTCAGCTCTTTCATCATCACATCAGAGCATTCTGAGGGTTGTAGTCTTGTTTTTTTTCTTCTAATTGAGCCAGCCGGACACCTGAAAGCCCTGACTTGTAACAAGAAGACCAGGACTGTAAGAGCTTTGTCTGCATGACCTGGAGTCACGTGCTAGCCCTAAACCTGTGTCTGCCACAGAAAGCCAGCAGACCGCTGCTAACCACAGCAGGGTTGTCAATAACTCTGCTGTGCCGCCCGCCTTCTCAGTAGAATTGTGAACTTTACTCAGGTTGCTGCTGTCCTTAATTGACTTGCTTTAGTAAGTCATCTTTGTCGTCACCGTGAGGCACAGCAGTGGCCCTGTATAAAACACCCCCGTTCAAGGTTCCAGCCAATATGAGAATCGAAGACCGAGAAGTGAGGGATCAGCCAAGGATACACACGACACTGGCACTCCAGGTGGACTGTGACCTCTCTGCACAACCTTCACCCTTAACTTTCAAGAATGCCTTGGGCGCTACTTCCCTCCGCTGAGTTTGTTAACCGAGCATGCAACATCGACATTGAGGACAAAGTGCAATTAAGATGGACCAACAGCGATGTGGGCAATAAAAATGAGGTTATTGGCATCTTTCTCCAGCCAAATCTCACAGGCAGAACAACAAACTGACAGGCTCCGGCTGTCACAGAATCCACTTAACTTAAGGATGTTAAGAACAGCAGTTCGTGCCAGTTTCCAAGTCTTCGGATGGGCCGATCTAACCTCAACATTTAACAAGGGTTTTAATGTTTCATAAGAGGCTCAGCTCCTGCCTCACTCCCACCTTGCACTCTTCACAGTCTGTTTAGGCATGCTTACTCAAGTCAAGTGTCTTTAAAGGCGCTACTTGAAAGAATCAGTAACAAACTGCCCTTTTAAATACTGCCTGGCAGCACCACCCTTGTTGAGCGCATTCATGACCAGGCGCCAGCAGGGGAACTGAGACACACTGAAGTGCCCTATTATCAATCTAACCCACCGGCAGAGGATACAACCTGCTTCTATACGGCTGTGGATAGAACCAGTGATTCAGAGTGACTGACCCCCAGCGCTGTCCCAAATGAGTATTGCGAAGTCACCAGAACTAAGGGGCATATGTTAAAGCTGCATTTCCCCATAACAAGGCACAGAATGGGTTAAACCCTGTGATAATGATCTGGCCCTAGGTTCCGACCACTGCACCGCCTACCAGGACGTCCCCCCAACACGCTAGAACACCCTTACTATCCGCACAGAGCAGCCTCGAATGCCACAGGCCACAAACTGCGCAGGTGCACAAGGATGTGCCCATCACCCAAATGGTTCAATGTATCTCCAACAGTTTCTCCTTGACACCGGCACAATCTCATGGCAACGGGCAATCACAAAAGTGACTCTGTGAGGGTTTGCTGGGCTGCAGCCCACCGAAGCTGCTATCACTGCCGCCCAGCATGCCAGCGCAAAATGGCTGCCGCCGAGAGCCTTGATCTGCCCACGCGTAACGAGGCTTGCTACATGACCACACACTGGCCCCTGTTCCCTTCATAATTGCCAACATCTTGCCTATAGAGCTATGAAACCTTCAATGAAAGCCTTTTTTCTCTGACCTCTGAGATATTTTTTGAAACAAGTATGAAATCGACTTTAAAATACCATCATAACAGGGGTAACCGTAAGCCCACCAAAACTATCACTGCCGCCCAGCATGCAGGCACGAAATGCTGCCGCCGAGAGCCTTGATCTGCCCATGCGTAGCGGGGTTTGCTGGCTGACCACACACACTCGCCTCTGTTCCCTTCATAATTGCCAACTAACATCGGAAAGCCTTTTTTCTCTTGCCTCGGAGATATTTTTTTAATGAAATCCACATTAAAATGCCATTGGTAAGCGAAATTAAATGGGAGTGTTCTGGTAATAAAGTTTTTTTTTACTAACCTTAACATAGTTACGTTTACCACTCTCAGATTTTACGACACATAAATAAGAATTGAAAAAAAACAGAACAAGATTTTGTGCATTATGCAGCAAATATTTCACACTTTTCACTAAGGTTAGAAAGGAATTCTTTAACGTTCCCAAAAACATTATGGAATATGATTTCTGGACAGTTTGACTTAGAGTTTCTGTTTTTTGCTACTTTAGAGACATAATGCAGACATTTTTGTACACCAACACACGGTATTGTTAAAGCCTCCATCTCAGTACGATAGAATATACAAGAACCATGATGCCTTTTAAGTCCAGACTCAAGCTACACAAAAACAGAAATGTCAACGTTTAAACTGTGCACTGCTAATGAAAATCCCAATGCCATTTCTTCTCAGATCAAACAAGTCATCCCTTCAAGGAAAAATCGAAACATGCCGTGATCAATTGGCTATAGGCAGTGCGTTTATTTAAAAAACGAGCATTGAGAACACAAGATACCCTGGTGCAAAAGTTACCTTTAGTCTGCATTCTTGTTTGCGAAACAAGTGAGTTTTGCCTAATACCTTAGAATCAATTAACACCAGTTCAGCACTGTAAAACGAGTATGTACATTTGCCTAGTTCACAAAGTAATTTGACCCATAGTTGGACACTATGAGAATTGACTAATCAACATGAATTTAGTCATAAAACAATCCACAGGTGAATCATATGATCACCCGTTATAGCTCGACTTACCTCTCTGTGTAGACTCACTGCAAGCCAAATCGCCCTGCACTTCCGACTCCACTCAAGAGAGAGCGTGGTGGCGTGCTGCGTCACTGCTGCATTTTAGCAGCACAGCGCGGGGCTAGCCAAAAATTATGTCCAGGGCCGTCATTGGTAGTTCTTTCGCGCGCTACAAGGTTGACGGCCCTGGGACCCACATAGACGATACATCGCGCACCGCACCACCACCACTATGCTAGGTGGTGCGTGCACTTGACTGCCTGTGCTTTCCCGCATTTTCATGTTCGCCCCCTAGAGCCTTCACCTGGCACTGCGGCTGCAGATACCACTCACCAGGCAGGTCAAGTAGGCCTGAAAACTGGCTCGCCCTTGAGCCGCCATAGATCCACTAAGCCCATGGCCTCGACAAATACTCGAAGTGGCTCCACTCCTCTCCCTCTAGTTGTCGTAGTTTCTCTATCTTGCCCTGGGTCAATAGTGGAGTTCATGTCGCCCCCCAGCATCAGTAGCCCTGTTAGGAGATCAACCATTAGGGTCCCCAGCACTGAGAACGCCTCTGACTGTATGGCCGGCATTATGTAACTTGAGACAACATTAATAGTCTGTCCCTCCCACCTTTTTGTGAGGGCCACAGACCTTCCCAGGGGGTCGTGCCAAATCTTCCATACCACCAGTGGGAGGCCCGTCTTTACAAGTATTATAACCGGCATGGGCGACTAGCTTATACCCATACTTATCTATTGTTCGATACCTATTACCCTTCTGGTGGGTTTCTTGAAGCAACACCACATCCAGGTAGTGTCAATGCAGGTACTGTAGTACTATCGTTGGTTTAATACGATTCCCCGAACCATTCACATTCCATGACATGACTCTGAAGCTAGTATTCCCTCGATGCTCCCCCTGTTGCTGCCCTTTTGCGTTCTGACCCTTCCCCTGGGATGTCACAACCTCTGCAGATGCCATGTCTGTACTGGTTCTCCCACCACAACATCAGCATGCTGTACTAGCATCACAAACCGACGTCTCAATAGTAAATAAAAGACATTAACACAATATAGACATATTAAACACATCATTCCCCCACCTTTAACTTCCCCCCCCCTCCCTGCTACCCTGCTGGCGGGTGTGACAACCACCCGCCTCCCCAACTCGCAGAGTGCCTGTCGCCCTGAACCTAGTAACTATATGGGGGTTGGCAGGTGCCGAACTATAAAAATACCCCCTCCAGGTCTCTCCACTCCCTCAGATCTTTTAATGTTTGTTTTAGTCCTGCAGCAACTTAACTGACTTTTAATTGCCAAGATTGTCTCTATGGGCGAGAGTCTGTTCTCATAGATCCCCCACCCCCTCCCACCTGAACCGTGGCATACGACCTGCCCTTCGCTGTCCTCTGAATATGTCTTCCGCGGGTTTCTTCATATTCCAGACCCACCTTCCACTGCGCCTGTTGCCTGGGCAGGCACTTCCTTACTCAATGCTCTCCAATGTCGTCTTTTGCTGTCCTCGTCGTCTCCCATGTTGAGAGTTTTGGCCCACGTTGCGCCACCCCACCAACCACTCCCTTGCTTCCTCTGCAGAGTTAAAAAAACATGTTTTCCCTTCGGGGATGATTCTTAATTTTGCCGGAAACATCATGGATTACTTCATTTCTTTGGCTCGCATTTCTCTCTTTACTCCCTCAAAGGCTCCTCTTTGCCATTGGACATGCAGTGTAAAGTCCGGAAAGAACCAGATCACAGCGTTCTCATAATGTGGGTCTCCATGCAAGCATGCTGTCTGCAGGATAATATCTCTTTCTCAGAAGTTGAGGATCCTCGCAATATATGGTCCTGGACGGGGCACCTGGCTTAGGCTTGGGGATAGGCGCTCTGTGTGCCTGCTCAATTGTAAAGTAGCTGGAGAGTCGTTTTGGCTTCAGTTGGTTTAGAATTAAGTCCTCCAGAAACAAGTCCACACTGGGTCCCTCCTTGAACCTCTGGGACCCCCACCACTTTTATGTTGTTCCTTCATGCCCGCCCTTCTTGAGCTTTCAGTTTGGCCGCCATTGCTTCTGGTTTTTTTTGTGAGGGCCTGAACTCGTTTCTCTAGGCTCTTCGTATTGGTCTGCAGATGCGTCACCTCTATTTCTGTTGCGGCGACCTTGTCTGCCATTTTCCAGAGATCCGCTCTCAGGAGATTGACATCCACAGTTACTGCATCGATCATGGGGTCTTTCATGCCCTTCGGATCTGCAATGGCTGCCATAATCGCGCTCAGTGAGGGTTCTGCCGGCTCTTCCGGTTGCTGGGCCTGGGTTATCGCCGTTTGCATTTGGAACGCATATTTATCCATCTTGTTAGTCTGTGCCCCTGCGTGTCCCTTTGGCTTCATTCGGGTGCTCTATGTAGTAACCTACTATATTTTGAGTTATTCGAGGATTCCTGCTCTCTAGTCTGTTCTTCTCCGTGGGTGCCGTCAAATTTCCCTTCTTAGGGCAACCTGGCCTTGTGCATGGCATGTGGGATCTCACTGAACGGCTGTCCTGTACCTTGGTTCGCCCCCTCGCCTGTATCAGGCGCATTATCTGTCTGTTGGGGTCGGTCCCTACTTATGGTGTCTTGAACCTTTGCTGCACTTTATCGATCCTAGTACGATCTGTATGGGCAGTCCTCCTCACTGCCCCTTCCAACAAGGTCTTGATCCCAGCTGCCTCCTGTAGCTCGTCACCATTCAGCCATTTTCTGTTGCATGACTGCTGCTCTCCAGGTTCACTAGTACCCAGGGCCAACTACCACCTTGCTGTTATTCCCTCCATTCGAGCTCCAATATGTGGCTCTTGTTTCAGTGCGGGCTCCATGAATGCTTCCTGGCTCCCTGATCCCCTGGGCCTGGTCTCAGCCGTTTGCGCACCTCTTTGCTCCCAGCAGGGGTCTCCTTATCCCAGTTTAGCCTTGTGCATCCCTGTGCGCTGTAGCCGGCAGTCTGGCAGAGGACAGGGGCTATGGGTGATTTGGGGGTGTCCTCTGGATTTACAAGCCCAGATATTTGATCCGATTACCGTGTCTTCCCCTGTGGTGTTGTGTGGGAAGGCGGAGGAGCAAAGCCGCTCCCTCTGATATATAGCCCGTTTGTCTATCAGCTCTGCCTGGTACGAACGTGCTATGCTCCTAGACGGCCCTCTGTATATAATCGCACGTCTCCTCGCCTCTGTCTGTGAATGGTGCTCGGCGGCGCAGTGATATCTCGCCAGTTCTTTCTCACTCGCCTCCCAACCTTTGGCTACGCCCAGCGTGTGCATCACCGTCTGCAGGCCTCAGATCGTCTGTATGAAAAGAGACTCCTCATGAGCCCTGGTCCCTTGCGATATCGTTTCGATCGTTGGCCCTCACCACTCCGTCACACTTCAGCAGATCTTCCGTCGCCGCAGGATCAGCTGGATGTCCGGATTTCAGGGTATCAGAGACCCAAGAGTCGGAGCCCTGCTAGGACTATGCTGCCATTTCGCTCGGCCCCTAAGCCATGCGCACATCATGACAAATTCTTGACCTTTGTTTACAATTAACTTAAAGGTCCGCCATCGTATCACCTTAAATGTACAAAGATTAACTCTTCTTACGAGCCTTGTCTGCACTGAAATTGTCCCACCTGCTCTTCAGCAACGACCCCATGATAATTTTTAGTGCATGCATACAAATGTAGAGAGGCTGTTCCTGAAGTGGAAAGAAAGGTGAGGTTGGAAAGTCAATTACTTCTGGGAAATCTACCTCTTTGGACAATAAAGCCCTCACACAACCGAAAGGGTGTCATGCTTCATCACTGTGCTTTTGCTCCTCTTGGGGCCAGTGGTGCAATTCACCACGGGCCCCGTAAGAGGACTCTTTATCAGAGATCTTCATTATTTGCTGTATTGGTAAAAGCAGGAATGTGAAAGTAAGGTAGTTTGTGTAAAAGTGTATTAAAACTACAAAAGGTGTACCGTAACCTTTTTAATCAAGTGGTACCCTTAGTAGGTATAAAAACAAAGATTTGAGCGCTATCATTTAGAAACTTATGAGCTGTGACAGTCCCACAGTATCAATATTAGCGTTTTTTTCTTATACTGAGGTCGTCCTGTTTCACGCCATTATAGTCCAAACGGGATCTGTGGTGTTTCTTCAGGACCAGAACATAAAACCTCTACTCTACACTCAAGTGATGTATGCATTTGAGGTGAAAATGAGGAAAATTAGATTCACTGTACCTATGTGTATGCTGAATCTATATCTCAAGATCCAACCCTTCTGGTGTTGTAATGATTGCCTATTAGATCGAGGCAGAAGACCACATCTTAGTTGCAGTATCAATTAGTCCTGCACGGTTCTGTGTACAAGGCCTACTCTCTCTGCCTGTCATTTTTAGTGTACCTTTTTGGCAATAAGAGCTACTTATGTTGAATGGAAATCATAGCTATAGGAAGCTGGCCTTTTTGTGTTGTAGTGATAATGTAAGGGCACACCATGCAAAAAGAACAGACGACCCTTATTGGTCTACATGGCTTACATGGCTTAGATTAATAATCCCAAGTACTCTATTTGTGGTAGTGTGGACGAGCAGTTTAGGCTTATCAGAGGGCAGTGTTAAGCATTTGTTGTACACACAGAGCCAATAAATGAGACACGCACTCAAGAAGGAAATCCAAGACCAATTTAGAAAAAAAACACAGATTTTTAATATAATTTGTAGAAATAGAAAAATATAGTCGTATTACAGTTTTGAGGCATGAGCCTCGAACGCGGTAATGTTATCATATGAGAGAAAGGTACTTAGGGGAACATGTGCAAGAAACCATCAGCAGTTCGGGTTTACATGCCCTGGTAAATCTGGATGCAGAGGTGCTGGTTGCGTTGGTAGCCTCGAGAGCTATACGTTAAAGTCAATGGAAGAAGTACCTGCAAATGAAAGGCTGCAAGTGGGGACTTGGGGACAAGCTCAGCAGAACCCAAATGAGGGCTCTGCAGCACAAGGATACAGCCAGTTTACATGAACCCGAGCTGGGGCTTGGGTGCAGATACTTTTAGTCCGGCAGGTCGCTGTAGTTAGAGGTTCTCACTTTGATTTGGTGACCTGGAGAGGGAAAGAAAACCGGGCAGCAGGACCACTCTGATGGCCTCATGGAGCCTGAAGTCCCTTGACGGCAGGTTGGCGTCTGTTGTGCCTGGAATGGATACACAACAAGCTTTCCTACAGCAACTGCTCCAGTACCCATGGTTTTGGTGCTGGGCGTCTCGTGGGGGACTGGCATTTCCAAACTCAGCAGGAAGACGGATCTGACCTCGCAGAGCCACAAAGACATCTTGCTGAAGTGATGCTCTCTCGGTGGGACCGATGGCCAGCAACACAGGGACCACACCATTGCAGTCGTTGCCTGCAGGGGGATGGCTCCTCCACCTCAAAAGAGATGCTGTTTGGTTGTTGAAGGGGAGAACAGTCCTTCACAGGTTTGGGGAGGCTGTTCAGCTTCTATATGAGTCGGTCTTTGTGATTGTCATGGTGCAAGCAGCCAGGCAGGGTTTGGCACCAATTTCGGTGCAGGCCCTCAGTTCTCATGACTCTTCTTTGTTTCCCAGTAGACGAATATGAGTTCTTGGTGTCAGAGGAAACCCCCTAAATACTGAATTCAGGTATATTTTGAGGACTGTGGGGTAGTAGCCAACGGCTTACTTTACACCTGGGGTGACTACACCCCTTATATGACCTAGATGTTTCCAAGTTGGGGAAACCTTCCCTTGACTGTCCACTCTGGGTGGCCCACCTTAGGGGTGTGCCTAGCCTGTAAGTGTACAAGAGAAATGGGGCCAGCAGCCAACTGGCTACCTGGACAAAGGTGTGCACTACTTTTAATATATATTGACGTGTAACATAGTTTATCTTAAAATTAGTGTGCACCTTTGTCCAGGTAGCCAGTTGGCTGCTGGCCCCATTTCTCTTGTATCACTGTGGAAGGTAAACACAAAGAAGGGTGCAGCACACAGATCAAATATTTCCATTGAACACTGGTTTAAGCATTACCATTGAGGTGTGCACGGTCTACACCAATTTCTACTCACTAGCCTGTAAGTGTGACACACCTTCTCCCTATTTAATTTTTCCACCTGGGACTCAAGGCAGGGGTGGTGTTCCCCAGGTCTGGGGAAACCATGGTTGCATATACAAGGTGGCAGGGGCTTTGAAACCTCTGTCCTTGATATGATGATTTTACTAGCCATCCTGCTGGATCAGGTGTGATCATCTTCCTTCGGAGAAGGCATTGTTTCTAGCCTCTGTCAGTGCTTACTCACCTGCATTGGGTCAGAAACCTGTCTGTGGTGGCAGGCTGGACGATACCAGTTAACCAGCACACTAGAGGACTAGACGGTTTTCAGGGGGCATCTCTAAGGTGTCCTCTGGGTGCATGTCACAATAAATCTGACACTGGCATCAGGACAGATTTGTTGAGACAAGGTGTTTAATTCCAAACACTATTATTTTCACTGCAGCCATTATGTAGCTGTGTAACTTGTAAAAATCAGTGCCCAGTACATACCTTTAACATGGTTGCCTGATCACTTGCAATGGCCTAGTAATGGGACTAGGCATCACAGAGGCATACCTGCTCATGCAGATATGCCCTCACGTGGATTATAATGCACCCTGCTGTAGGGCTCTAAGGCCTGCTGTAGGGGTGACTTACATATAAGACTTGCAGGGGATTTGGGTTTTGCACACAGGGAGTGTGCAATGTCGTGTATTCAGAAAGGCTTGCACCCCTTCACGCATCCTGGAAGTGCCAGTCTGTATGCAGTTTTTGTGGTGGTCCCTTTGGGTGGCATAATACAAGATGCAGCCCACAGGGACTCTTTAGTACCCAGGCCCTGGGACATTTACAGGGGTGCTAAAGTCTTTGCCAAATGGATTACAATTAAAACATGCTGCAGTTTTTTAGAAAAAAAGCATTGGCACTAGGGCCTGTTTAGCAGGTACCCAGTGCTCATCCTGTCAAGAATATCAGTTGGCAAAAAGTGTGGGTGTCCATGTCTGAAAGGGCTCTTTCCTACAATTCTGCGGTACTAATATTATCAGTGTGGTGGTAGTGACCAAGTCAGACTACATTACATTATTGGCCACCCCAAGCAAGATTACCAACTGTGATTACCTCAGTGCACCAGGCAAGGTTGCCAGCAGTAATGCGAAAATGGCTTTAGCTATTTACAATGCATGTACATGGTTAATACAGGAGTCATAGCTGCAAAGCTTCTGGCACCAAGGAAATTACTTTAATAATGCTTCCTCAGTGCCTCATTATTTCTCTCTCAAATATCAGCCTTAAATATAGTTTGGAAATCCAGTCATTTGTCACCAAACATTAGCTAAGTGTATGAGTTCTGAAAACAGACACATTTTTTTCAAATAAACACTTTTCAATTTTGGTATGCTTAAAATAATTCAACCAAGCCAAAGCTTTTACTTTAGTATGCTGGCCTTCACAAAGGCAAGTTATTTACAGTTAGTTGGAGAGCTACCAGTAGCTCATAAAGTATTTGTTGGAGAAGCCTGAGCTAGACCCTCTAAATTGCATACTGTGCTGGACTGCACTTCTGGGAGCTACTTCTAGGGTAATGGCGAGCTACCAGTAGCTCCTGAGCTGCCTGTTGGAGACCTCTAAAAGAGGCACAAATTGAAGCAGGACAACAATCTAGGGTAATAGTAATTACAACAAGATCTACGGCCCAACTCAGAGTTGCACATATACACTCATTCACCCAAACTCTAAAGGTAGCAAAAGAACCATCATGCACATTTTGACTATCTATGAGATTGCAGAGTTGACAGCAATTCAGCAGACTCCTGTTTGCTGCCGATGGGTTAGGGGATTAGCAAGACGTGTCTTCATAACTCGGTGCGTGCATTGACTGCTAGCGTAAATCAAGGTGTAGCTGAGGGCACTCCAGGTGTAGCAGTTGATACCACTTTCTTCCCTTAAGTGATTTGAATATAATGCAGGCTAACAGGACAAACATTACATCCTCCTATACGTAGCTCATTACAGCACCAAATTTAAAAAGAAAAAAAATTTTTTCAAAGAAAGGTTAGAAGTTTCTTAGGCAAAACCGAGCTAACCCAGAATTTTCAACTGTATGACTTTGCTCACCCAAAGTCAATAGTGCTATTGTTGTAACTTTTTTGTTATGAGTATTGCAGCGGGGTAAATATATTTTCTATGTGGTTCAAGAATGGGATTTAACATTTGTTCTTGTTTTGACAGACGTATCTCTATGAAAGAAGCTGAATGAACAAATTAAAATCATGTGGTTCTCACGACTAGGCGCTCATTTGGCAAAATCATCCAGATTTGCAGGTAATGAAAGCTACATTTTATATTCTGTCAATCAGTGCTAAATGTACGTCAGTTCTTAGAATATAGCCATTAAGTTCAGTACAAAATAAAATTTACAGATTTTTTTTTTTTTTATTCAGTAAAAAAAATATATTTCTAAGTTACTTCAGAAAGTTCCAAATTCACTATTAAAAAGCTACTGTCATTCAAAGATCATTTCATTATTATTGGTTAAATATCCCGTTCTGCTTAACCTGGTACAATCAGTATAGTTTGCAGCACTGAAAATTACATTGTGAACAGTAAAGGTTCAGAGCCACCATTGCTGTCGAAATGCTGCTGTATTTAAAATTTGGAAAGTGTAAACTTCATGCGTAACCTTCTATAGTACTGACAAAATAATAAAAATGAAAATTCGCTTACTGCTTATATAATCCATGGGATCTCCAATCATAAATGTCTACACCTTCTTTTCCAGCATCTTATGTACTGACCAGTTGGCAGAACACCCGAATCTAGAGTAGAATAAACACATGCACAGTGCAACGTTAATAATATTTCTTTCCCTGTATGACTTGATGAGTAAATACTGGAAGCACGTTCTATTGCTTTTTTGCACCTGATGAATTTATCATTGGTACCCATTCCCAGTTACCATCTCTGTCACTCTTTTTGATTCTGAAGTTGGCCACTGCTGTTCTAAGTCCACCTCAACATAAGTGTTGTGGTGTTAGGAAGTAAATGAAGACCTGCAGTGTTGTCTGTTCTTAGCAGATCCCATAATGTATCGTAGAATAAGACACTCTTGTACACATACCCATTGTAAACGGGGGTGCAGGGCAGCCAGGGGGATGACACTCATAACATCTAATTCTTCACATAAGGATTGAATGAAGAAACTGTAGACGAAATGTGGAAAATCCATTTTCTACTGTTCCTCCAGCTGCCGCTAGCAATCCCCTATTTAATGAAGGGTACTTAAGACTGACTTGCCAGTGTGCACCACCACTGAAACAGAGGTGGCATAGCTACCCCCCTCCCTCTTTTAGTTTTTGTACAGTCCATTTATGGCTGTGATTAGGACGGATTTTGACCTGATCTCCTAGACCTACCCTCTTCCTGTGTCGAAACGCCCAACAAATCCAATGTGATAATCTGCTCACCATTTATCCTGAGCCTATTTCATATTAGATTTTTCCCTACCAGATTAGAACATTGTACATTTTGGGAAATTAATTCTCAACTGGTTCTTTGCACAATGGGTCCCATTGCGAGTCAGCAGTTTCAAACGGCTATTCTCAGTGTATACATAATACCGTGTCATATGCATAGACTAAAAGTGGGGTATCAAACCCCTCCTGGGTATACACATGAAATAACATCCCTTCTATTAACATCAAGTGAGTTTATGAGTAGATTAAAAGGAATAGGGTCCAGTGTGCAGGTCAACAGAGAACACCTCTGTTTGTTGAGACTCCCATCTGTTGTAGACCGAAATACCTGAGTGTAAAAGCATAGATATTTCCATCAGTCACTGGCAAAGCTTGCCATTATTCAGAGATTTGGGGTGCTTGGTTAGATCGACTGCATCATTAAGTCGAGAACCCAAATACAAGGTTCCTTTTCCCAGGACACACTTCCAAATGAACACAAAAAAGGCAGAAAATCTGTCTTGTAGTCAACTGTAGGCTCTCTTTCCTTTTCTTGTGTTTTTCCCTCCCCTGGAGCATGGATGCTTTACCTGTGACTTTCCACTGCATATTTTTCAGGCACTACTTTTGTGTTTTTGTTTAAGCATTCTAAGCTAGTGTTGTGTGTTCCAGCTGTTTCCCTCGTGTACATCTCTCCCATCCTTGTTTCCTCTTTCTCTCCCTCCCGTAGCCTCTGTTTTTCCTTCCTCCCACTTCCTTGTTCTTTTGATTACCCCCAGCTCGCTCAACCACTCTCCATTGTGATTTTGCTACCCCAGACACTCCCACGTGTGCCCTCTGGTGTCAGTTTTCTTCTCTAGCCTCTCCAGGCCACCCTCCATTGTCCATGTGCTTCCACAGCTCCTTCCACTCATACTATGTTGTTGGTGTGCTTCCACCATTGTCTCTCCCACCACCTGAGGCCTTGTTTAACACCCGCCCTCCCTCTGTGTTGACTCGTCCTGCAACCCATTGCCCTATTTTTTTTAATTAAAAAAAAAGCTTAAAGGTCTGGCTGCGACATAGTACTTTTTTTTAGCCATTCTGCTCAGCAGCTGCACTGCTCTACAATATGGCTAAAATTATTGCAAAGTAAATAGCTCTAAAAGGCGAGACCTATAGTGTTTGCCAATGCCTGTTATATAGAAGACAATTATGGTGGTATGTTAATATTGGGGAATAGTACCTGTTACAATAATGGTGTTTTCAACTCTTAACTACGAACCATATTCCCAGTACAGAGACCCATTTAAACACATTTGAAGGACTGTAGTTGGGGCCCCTGGGCCTCCCTCAGTTCATGAATTGTCAGAGACAGTTCACTTCCTTTGATGAAACCCGATGTATCAAGTTTAGCAGTGCCATGCTATGGGGAAAATGTATCTCCCTTGGGATTGTTGAAGAATTGACTGTGAAAAAGATGGTCACCTAGGTATTTACTGAAATCCCCGTGGTGGGGGTGTAGGAGAACATATACCCGGTTTACCTATGGCACAGTATTCCAGAACACACCAGCATCCAGTTCTGTCAGGCTATAGTTCATACTGGTGAAGTATAAATTAGAAGAAGATTCCTCATTATACGTTGTCGCTAAAACATACAATTGCAACAGTCAACGGACTACAAATAAGTAAAGAGCTAGAGTCCAATAAACTATGGATGGTATTGGTGGGAACGGTTTATCCTGGGTGTAGCTTTTTGCAGGTGTATATTTTGTTATCCCAGAAGGCAGCCTTACTGTGTGAAACTCTGTAGAGGCAGTGGGAAAAGTCAATTCATTCTTTACTGTGGACAGATAGGCATGCTACAAGGGCTCAAGAATTGCTGGGGAAAATAGGTAGTATATACTTGCTTATGGCCAGGAAATATTGCACAAGTTCCTTGAAGCTTAATTACTTTAAAATTTGTAAGAAATTAATAAAAGTTCAGGTCTCCTGTTTTGAAGTCCAGCCACACTCCAACTAACCCCAAAGTTGTTTTAAGAAAGGATCCTTTGTCACGGTGGATGGCGCTTCTGATAATATTTCTGAATCCGTACCTCCAATAATCAAGTGACCTCTCACTTGAGGGTTAAGACACCCAGTACTATTATAACTTACTTCTAGCATACTCTTTTAGTCCTTTCTGTACCCTAAAAGTTCACTGTTCATACAAAGTTATTCCCTGGTAACCTGGTCTCAGCACACACTACCTCCTTCCCGCTCTGATCCTCTGCAAATCTGGCATATGTAGTTCTAGTTCTGTGCAGTGTTCGAATACCCACCAGAGAAAAACACTGTAAATAGAATACATAAACGAAATTCACTGAAAGTCCTATTAGGTTGGCAGAGCTGTATAGTGATTATTATCCTCATTAGCTGAGAATGTATGATGGGATAGGAGGTATCCCATAGAGATTTACCCTTGGCCCCAGTCAGCTCGCTTTTGGTGAATGTCACTATTTTCAGTTTCTGAAAAAAGATAAAAGGTTTCTGGGTCAGTCTAACTGGGATGTGATTTGACCATTTCTTGGGAACGACCCTTTATTGTTTTTTTCCTTTCTGCCAGTAATCCAGGTGTAGTTGGATAATTTTTTGTACATTTCTTTAATCATGTTTTTAGAGCATTCAACTGAAGTTAATGTGACCGTAGCTTTAAAATGATTTGGGGAATGCGAAGTAACTCCCTTTCAGGCAGTTCAATCACATCAACAACAAGCATTTGCAATGCAATAGGTCTCGCATTTGCGAGAGTTTGAGCTATTGGCATTGTAAATGACAGTGACTTTTATTTATGTGTTGGTTTTAAAAACAAATAAAAGGCATTGCCATTTACAATGCCAATAGCTTAAACTCTCGCAAATGCGAGACCTATTGCATTGCAAATGCTTATTTGTAAAAGCGCCCCATGACGCGCTTTCACTTTAATGGCACCCACGCCCCTTTCTTTAGACAGCCTGTGTCTAAAGATAGGTGCGTGGCTGATATTAAAGTGAGTGTGTGGTATGGGGCGCTTTCACAAAATAAACGATGTTTCAGTTGATAAACAGATTATTTTTTTTGTAAAAGCGCCCCACGTCACGCTTTCACTTTAATGGTGGCCACGCTCCTTTCTTTAGACACAGCTCCTCCAAAGAAAGGAGTACAGCCGCCATCTAAGTGAAAGCGCGGTATGGGGCGCTTTTACAGGTCTCGTATTTGTGAGCGTTTGAGCTATTGGCATTGTAAATTACAATGACTGTTATTTGTGTGTTTTGAAAAAATTCAAGCGGTGCGTAAACACCATTTACAAAAGACAATGCAGGAGCCAATTAAAAAGATGGGCAGAAAGTGGGCATAGCTTCATGCCCATATCCTGAATACTACATGTCTCAAAGAGATAGTGCAAGCGCTGCCTAGTGGAGACCTAAAAACGAGTTCAATTTATTGGGGAGATGTCATCTGAAACCAGATGTGGCAAATATGCATTAAGGGGCAAAAATGAGAATGTGCATGACATGCTCAGGGTTCACTGTGTATCCTTTGAGCAATTCATCAGAAGTCGACCCTGTGATACACTTTTGACAGTTAACACCCCCAGTGGCCTTTGGTAACAAGTGGACTCCAGCCAAGGGTGTCACCTTTAGTCAGTTAACAGCTTTTTGTATTAGGGCAATGCCCCTTTAACAGCCAACTTAAAGAAGCTCAGATGCATGTTGCACATGCAAACAGATAAACCGCTGTATTCCATCAAGCTTTTTTCCTGCATGCAGCACTCCCTATCTAATTAATGCAGGAGTGATTACTTACCAGATTGATGACAACTAATCTTGCTAGCACCAGATACCTACTGCCGAATCTACTCTAGCTCTACCTCCCTGTGCCTACCGCTCTGATGTGACAGAGTGGGCAAGGCCTGTGCACTTGAGCCAAACAATGGCAAGAAGAAGCGGAGTACACCGTAACCAGTCGCAGAGAGCTACTGCACTTTGTGCCGTCAATCCCCAGAGACTTACTCACTCCAAACAGCCAACTACAACAGATCCGGGCTCACGCAACAACCAATTATAAGAAACTGAACACTGATTTTACTGGATGCGTACGTTAGATACCATGTCTGCTTGTCAAGCGTCTCAGAATTCAGAGAGAGCTGGTTTCTTTCTTTCGTTTTTTTGACAGAAGTAATACCAGAAGCAGCAAGCACCTAAAGAAGTGCGATGACATCCTCGAGTTGTAATTAAAAACAGGAGTGCATCTTTTTATGCGAACAGGCATAGTTTGGTTCCCCGCTGCACTTGAAAGTTTCGCCGGAAATAATTTTCCTATGCCATGGTTTTTACTGTAGGTAACTATGGTGCTTCTCTGTTGTAATATCAGCATAAAAATGTTGCAATCGTAACAAAAGAAAACAAATAGAAACAAGCGCGTCTCTGCCTTGTATAGCTGCAGCGCGCAGTGAAACTACAAGCTGAATCAATTGCGCGGTGGGAGCGTGTGAGGCAGAGAGGAGACGCCATTCGCGTGCACATCGCCTGTCCGTGCGCGCACATGGTTTGTCTCCCTTCGCGCACCAAACCAACAATAGTCTCGCCAAGGCGAAGCAGCGCATGCGCTGCATGAGCTAGGCGAGATCTAAAAAGGACACGATCATAGGTCCAATACCCTAAAGAAGCGTCTTGCATATAAAGGTTTCAAGAGTAAAACCCATCATAGACTTACTGTGCACGAGTATAATCTTTCCTTAATTTAAAAAACAATAACTTTTACCAAATAATTTTGTAAAGAAATGTTGGGAGAACATACCACATCAATTTCGAGTTTATAACAAGAGAACCTGCAAATTAAGTGATATTAATTTTATAAAAATATGATAATTGCCCACATCCACAACAGTTTTTATGTTTTTAATATACAGCTAGCAGGATTACGGGAAGTGGTGGCGGTACACTTTTATTGCATACATCATGGGCGAACCATGTAATCAGTGGATGGTAGTTTAATTTGCGATGTTTAGACACCAGGGTAAACCCGCTTCGGGAGAAGGTAAGTTCATAGTTAAATGTGAGTATGGGCCTGTACTTTCTTTCATGCTGTGCTCGCAAACAAGTGCGAACCATTTTATCTAAGAACTGTTTTTACTTAAATTATACATTTCAATGATAAACGGACATCATGGCAAAGAGTGCACATTCATGTCTTCTATGCATCTATGGTAAAATGCGGTCACTCTCCAGGGCTGGACTGGCAAAGTATCTATATACTTGAGACGGTAGGGAGTTTGGGAGAAGTGGTCTATAGTGAACACATGAGAGGGAATCCACTCAAGTCACCTCTCGGAGCTCGGTGTCTTGTCAAATTGATGCAACTAAAAGGACTATTAAGCAGCACAAACCTCTTTCGCCCTGCATTCTGGTGTGAAACAAAGCCACTGGAGAAGGAACAGTTTACATTCAATGACCACAAAAGGAACGACTAGAATGACACCACCAAACGATTAGGAGTGCCTTTCTATACTAAATGTAAGACTAAGGTATTCTGATCCTCGATACAGGCGCAAATCCATTTCTAAACTAACATTTAGTAGGTGAGAGACTATGTAGCCCTGTGCCAATCTGCTGCGCCATGCAGTGCGCAAGGGAACCGTCATCATTTGCATTCTCTGCAAAAGAGCCAGCATATTGGAAAGAGGCATTAAGGCCTTGCTAGCAGGTCACCTAAAGAAGTCGCACTCGTGAGCCCAGAAGCCCTTTTCACAATTTACTTATACTGTTTTCTATAGCAGTGGCCATCAGACGGCTGTAGGCTACACGGCATCCGAAAAGAGTAACAGAAAAAAACAAGATGAAGAAAAATTGTGGTTTAAAATACTGCGGCGCTTGTCCTAGCAGAATACACCAGTAGTATAAATAGTTCTTCATTCTGGTAGTTATCAGAGCAAAGGTTTGCAAGTAGTGTCATGCAAAATACAAAGACTACTTAAAAAATCGCATTTAAAAAGTTTGAAGGCGTGTGTGCACACACACATATGTGTGGTTGGTAAACGAATACAAGGACATCTTTTGTTACTTTTTAGGAACTTTAGGCAGAAAATGACTACGGCCTTAAAAATTTGATCTGCACTTTTTAGAAGAAAAAAACATCTTAAAACCTTTACTAATGAGTTAAGGAGCCCCAGGAGTACCCCTAATGGATACCCATCTCCTCTTTCATGTCTGCAAGAGAAAGGTAGCAAGTAGATGTAAAAGGCAGACGGGGTAACTGAGATTTCCCATACAGCTTACATGAATTTCTGAACGAATGTCTGTTACTTTTAGTTTCTTAAAGTTTCCAAATATACCCTCTTTACGATGTACAGAGATTTCATCCCTAGCTCTTGGGATATATTTTATCACAACGAATCTTTCTTGTTAAAAAAATCGCGATTGAAATGATTTTACATTGTGCATTTATTATGTGGTGCACTCTTGCCAATTACTTGACCCTTTAGTGCTTCTTGTTGCCGAGTGTGGGTCAGAGGTTGTTGGCACGCCAATGGAGGGTCTTACATGAGGGCTTTGGGACAACCAGCCATAACGTGAGAGTGCACACAGTAGGGATGCTGCAGCTATGAGGGATTTTGCTACGTGTTTTAAAGGGGGAAGCGCCCGACGAGTAGGGTGACCAGACCTCCCGTATTTCGACAGTCCGGTTTACTATAGACTATGCCGGCGTCCGGACGCTTTGCTGAATTTCAAATACATGTCCCGGTTTTTGGTACAAGGGTCAAGTCAGCCTGCAAAGCACCACTAAAACGTATACATTCATGAAGTAATCTCTGTTTCTTTCAGACAAAGCAGGGGAAAGTCGACTTCATGGTCCCGGCAGAGGTGGGACACAGTGGGGAGGAGGGAAGAGTTTTACATATCTTTAGCTATGATAGGGTCTCTACCCTGAGACGCCCTGCCCTCCTCCCCACTTTCTCCCCTCTGCTAGGGGCATGCAGCCGACTTCGCCCTGCACTGCCTGAAAGAAACAGACTTTACATTAGGAGTTTGATAAACACACCGGCCCCGCTCCCCAACGCAAAAATCGGGACAGACCAGACATGCAAGGAAGGCAAAATGCTCTCGTTTTACTTTTAGGTCTTCCCTGTCCCGGTTTTTACTTCTCAAACTCTGGTCACCCTACCTGTGAGAGCCTTGCAGTCTACCGTGCAGACTCACGTGATGCCATTTATGGGCCGTCTCTGCCATCTCTCACTTGGGATTCAGTGATTTAGACCCTCTAATTAATCTCTATCTGCTGCTGTGATATTGTTGTTTCTGTGGGTCTTCGCAGACTTCCTATGAACGACATCATCTGTGCCATTTCCTAGATAGGAAAAGAGAAACAAAAAGATAAGGAAGATGAAGTAGCTGTAGTGTTGTGTTTGTGGCTATGCTGCTCAGTATATCTAGATCGTCGATAATGTTCTTTGTTGGTCTGGACTTTTTTGCTCTTAGTGGTGTAACCTGACCTAATGTTTCCAGCTCCGGTCCGTCTCAGAGTCTGCCTTTGTAGCTTGGGCTGCATGCAAAATTGTGACCCCTGGCTTTCTAAAGTCTAAGTACCAGTCACTGTGACTGCCACATTCCAAAGTCCCCCAATTCCTTCGGTCACACCTCACCAAGTCCCTCTTACTGGCACCCAATGGAGTTAGACTCATGGTAGTATTTCCTTAATTTATAACAAGCACATAGTAAGAACAGGCAGCACTCGCAGTGTGCGCCGGAAGCTGTAGACCCAAGGTACGCCGGGAGCTGTAGTTCGTTCGTTCACGGAAGTGGGGGCGGGACATCTACGAGACTGGGCCAGCCAGGCAGCTGCTATGGATTGGGAGTGAAGGGGAGCGGCTGGTGCAGCAGTGACCGGCTGCGGCGATGGAGGTGTGCAGTGGCCGTCTGCAGGAGCCGCCGCTTCAGGGTGACAGCAGGTGAGGAGAGACAGAGACTGTCATGGTGGGAGTGGTGTGGCTGAGCGGGGTCGGCAGCAGACCCCGATCGCTGCGCGTGCCCCGGTCTGTCTCCCTTGAGAGGCATCTAGGCAACAATAGTTCTCGTTGGCGGCAGCGCTTCGCGCTGCAACGCCAGCGAGACCTAAAAATAAAATTGCAAGTGAATGATTTACTTTGAGTTCAATGCATTTAACATCTGGTGTTGCTGTGGCCAGGGTTACTGAGCCAGGCAAGCCTAATCCTGGCTATGACTGGTGTTGACTTCGGGTCGCTTGGCCTATAAATTACTTTAATACATTGGTAATAAGTAGGGGGCAACAATAAAACTTACTAGTCACTCATACCTAAGGCTGTAAGGCTGTAATTCCAGAACAAAGCCAAAGTGTGGTAAAACAACATGGCTGTCTTTCACTTAGTAAAGGCAGCTATAGGTCAATCATACACTGCCTTGTCATCGGTATGTACTGCAGTATATCGCAAAGTTACCGCGATATACCGTGGTGCAAAATATATAATTAAGGGCAAGATTTATTATTGTAATGTGTTACCCTTGCGTCACGCATGGTGTTGCATGGGCAATGCAATACTTAATTCAAATTGACTAAACAACGCAAGGCCACCACGTGTGCTCCTGTGTTGCTTGGGAAATCTTGACTACCACAAGACATTGTAAGTCTCTCCACCCTGCTGTATTTACTGCCATTGGGAATGTTTATTTGATCACTGTTGGATGCTGCCTAGGTGTTTGAAGGTGTTTCTCGGGAAGAATACAAAGTGGCCTACTGTGAAAGTAAAGTTGTAAAAAGAACGTACGATAAAGCAGCTCTTCTTTGGGTTAAGTTCTCACTCAGAGGCCAGTAGAACATGCATTTAGTACTGAATAAAGAGGCACTGAACCAGCATTGTCTGGGCTATGGACCAAGAAGGTTAACAGAAGATAAGTTCGGGTAACCATTCAGTCTGCCGAGAAGAACTATTCCATGTAATCCATTCGCTATATGGTTATGAGGAACAATCTTCCAGTCTCTTACACAGCCAAATAATTTACTGATCTCCTTCGAAGTCTTTTCTGGTGCGCCATACAACAAATCAACCAGCAAGTTTCAATAAATAAGAATGCTAACTCCTCTGAAGTTAACATATATGGGGAACACACTTCAGCTTGTACTACATACATGGATTATATTATGCTCCTTCACACAGGACTTAGTCAGCCTTAAATACGTTCCAAGCCAGAGGCAAAAGCTAGATACTGGACATCTGATGCACCTGTGCAGCTACCTTCTCATTTCCATCCTTTCTTGGAGGAGCATATGAGAGATCTGGTGTTCTCCTCTAAGCCAATAACCTAAAATAGGGGGAACAAACTGTGCAACTTCTAACAGATAGCCATATGTATGTGTGTATGCATTTACGTGAGTGTTATCATGGCACTGTGTTGCCATTTCAGAGTGCTAGCCCTCCAGGCTGGTGCTGAATAGATAAGAGCTACATTTGTTCAGTGGAGTGTTCTGCGATTGTTAGGGAATGTCCTAAGGTAAATGGGGAAGTAAGTTGTTGCCATTCCAGTCAGGTCTGCTCTGAAGTCTGTGTCTCGGTTTCCTAGTCTGTAAAAATTGAGAGAGCTTACAAGCAGGCTAAACTATCAATGTTAACCGATCTATTTAATTTGTGCCCTTTCCAGCAGGCAGATAAGCAGTGTGAGACTTCTTCAATCCAAGTCCTACATCTTGACTGTTCTGACGAATGGTAGCTTAGCCGATTTGATTGTGTACAAGATGAATCTATTCTTTTGAAAAGTTTTTTTTTTCAATAATCTTTATTCATTTTATGCACAAAACAACATACAGCTGGAAATACGACATACTAAAGTACCTATTGTAGTACATTTCCCTTTGCATTTTTGTGCCCACTAGGTGGAGGGAGGGGCAAATCGTCGACATTGCAGTTAAACAATATTTGAATTTGAATGCGGATTTATAAAGCGCGTAACTACCCTGGGGCGTCCCAGCGCTGTCAGTCGACCTATTGTTCCGGAGGGGGGGAAGAGGAGGTGAAGAATTATGGGAAGAGCCATGTTTTTAGTTGCCTACGGAAGGCAAGTAGGTTGTGTTCTCTTCGGATGGAAAGTGGAAGGGAGTAACACAGTTTTGGAGCATTGTAGGAGAACAATCGCCCCCCAGAGCGGGCCTTTTTTATTCTGGGGACGCTGGCCAGGGAGAGGGAGTCTGATCTGAGTTGTCTGTTAGACTGATGGGGTTTGACGAGGGATCTCCGGATCGGCGGGCCTCTGCCTTGCATTATTTTGTGTGAAATGCAAAGGGTCTTAAAGGTGATCCTTTCCTTAATCGGGAGCCAGTGTAGGCTTTTGAGGGCCGGTTTGGCGGAGCATCTGGATGTGGTCCTGGTTAGGAGTCTGGCAGCCGCGTTTTGGGCGTATTGCAGTCTGTTAATGACCGATGCAGGGGCCCCTAGATAAAGGGCGTTTCCGTAATCTAGTCTGGAGTTCACCAGCCCCTGCATGAGCAATTTCCTGGACTGGAAGGGGATCAAGTGGAGGATCTTCCGCGCTGTTTGAATGAGACCGAAGCAGATGCCTGTGGTTTTTCTGGCCTGGGCTTTAAAGTTGAGCTCTTGGTCCAACCAGATACCAAGGCTCTTGACTTCTGATTTGGGGGTGGGAGGTGGTCCCATGCAGAGTGGCCAAGAGAGGGAAGGAGGGAGTTTGCGTGGGTTTCCCAGGAGGAGGATCTCGGATTTCTCTCCGTTTAATTTCAGGCGTGATTCGCACATCCAGTGGAAGATGTTCTCAAGACAAGCTGCCAGGTTGTCCAGGCTTTTACTTGACTGGTTTAAGGACACCACCAGTTGGGTGTCATCGCATACATGACTGTTTTTATGCCGAATGGGGCTATAATGTCCTCTAGGGGGGACATGTAGACGTTAAAAAGTGTGGGGCTAAGGGAGGAGCCCTGGGGGACCCCACACTGGAGAGGAAGAGCTCTGGACATAACTGTGCCATCGGACACCTGAAAGGTTCTGCCTTCAAGGAAGGATTTGATCCAGGACAGGGCGGTGCCTGAAACTCCTACCAAGCTGAGCCGGTGGATGAGTATGGCATGATCCAACGTGTCGAAGGCGGCACTCAGATCGAGGAGGATCACTGCCACTGATCCTCCTGCGTCTATGATGGTTCTTGCCTCCTCGACCACGGCTAGTAGTGCGGTGTCTGTTCCTTGTCCAGGTCTAAACCCTGTCTGGGATTGGCGCAATAAGCGACATTATTTCACTACAAAGGTTGCCATCCAATGTTACTGTACAAAGCTGCAACGTAACATGTCCTAAGCATAAAATTAAAACATATTACCACCTATCTAGTGTGCCTGTCCTATGATTGCCATAAATATGTTGCCGCTGATTGTGTCTCATGTGCACAGTGCGGACCACCAGAGTCCTGCTATGATGAATACTGCATGGGGAGTAGAATAAGAGAGGAGTATTATAGTGCAGGTGCCACGTTATGTATAGGTGCGCTCAGGCCAGGCTGGAAGTCTGGGGCTACTATAGTAATCCACGGTGTCTGCATAGGTGTAACCGAGCACTCTGGTGGCGTGCGCGCCTTAGTGTAGGTGTGCGGCATGTCCTTGTTACAGCGTCCGGTTGTGATGTCAGTGCCACTTCCCTATCATCCGTGGTCAGTAGAATCACTGAGGCTTGCTTCTATACAAGTTACATAGTGCTGCCAATCTACTGGTTACGTCCGAGTCATTGGGCGCAGGGGCTGAGATGTCAGTGTCTCGTGTTCGGCTACCAGGGCACGCCGGAGGGCGTTCAACCAGTGTCTAGTGGAAGGCCCCGTCTGGGATTTCCAAGCCATGGCCAAAGAACGTTTGGCCAAAACCAGCGCCAGGTCAATACATTTGTTAATATTCTTATGCCGTGCATTCCGTTTTGTGATGCCTAGCAAGTAGTGTGCGCCCTGCATGGGGACTGTGGTTCCGGTGGCCTTCTTTTGAAAAGTTAATCGCTAGACTGAGACATAGCAGTTATTGGTATAGAATTTCGATATAGAGGTGGCACCACCTGCTGTTTAGCAAATTGACAGTTTGCACTATGCACTATGAAAAGAGAAGGCAGTGTATGGGAATTTACCTCTTTTCCTTAAACCCTGGTTGAATATCTGTAGAGACTAATATATGTATATTAGCTCTCTGAACTTAACAAGAATATCCTCTGAATGAAGGAATTTATTAGAATTGACTAAAAATGAATCCTCTTTAACTAACAAGCTGCAGTGATAGGTCAATCCTATCTCTACGTGCATATTGCCTTATCACCTAAATGGCATTCCTTGATTTAAGCATAACTGAGTACCTTTTTTTCTCTACTGCTATAGGTACATTTCTGTCGAGGCCGTTGTCATCCAGCGTACTGTCTGCTAATGGTGGAGTGAGTTACAGCACACAGCACACCAGTAAAGGTGGAGGTCCCCCACCGAGATGGTATGCACTGGATCCAGAACTGGAAGACATGCTTGTGCCTCGGAGGCTCTCCATCACACCCCTAGAAAGCTGGCTCACGATTCGTTACTCTTTGCCCAAGGTGGAGGTGTTAGATCTTCATGAAAAGATCACTTATGATCCGAGTGTCCAAGCCCCTCTCTTTGACTGCCCCCCTGCTGAGCCTGCAGCCCCTCTAGACGAGGCAAATGAGGAGGCACGTGAAGGCAGCATGCACTGTAAGAACATTTTAAAAATCCGGCGGCGGAAGATGAACCGCCACAAATACAAGAAGCTGCAAAAAAGGACAAAGTTCCTGAAGCGGAAGATCATGGACAACCGGAAAAAAAGAAAACAGGTAAGGGCCTGGGAAAAGCAGATCACAGAAAACTCCCACGTTCCGGGTATTTGAGAGCACTCTAGCATTGAGATTCTCCATTAGTGCAGTTTTTATACTTTTAGTGATACCTCTAATAATGGACATTGTTCTCGTTGTCTTTTGTTTCTCTGCACTAGCAAGACATCTTATCTTTCATTTAAATGAGATAGGTTATCTGGGGTTCTGGTGTTCCCAATATACTATCTCATGGAAATTAAGACAACCTTTTGCGTGAAGACTGCTCGGCAGTCTAAAAAAGCCCCTTTGTTAATTTTTTTCTTTCTTGATTTTTGTATTTAGCTGTATATTCACAGGTATTGCAAGACACCAAAGAGTTATATGGCAATATAGATAAACTAGACCAAGGTCTAAGTTCCTTATAAAGTCACAGATCTCTGGAGTGACTGGCAGTAATCTTTTGCGTATAATATTTGCATTCATTCCTCATGCACACACCTCACCCTCCACAGTACTCATTTTAAATTATTTGTGGCCTTTTTTCATACAAAGCTTCTTTTGTCGGTAGATTAGAATATGCAGTGACGTGCATATTCCTGCTACCCCTTATTAAATGCCACCATTTGAAAGAATGAATGAATACATTTTATCTCTTATGCATTACAAGCGAGTAATGATGTTACAACTAACAGTGTAATAAGAACATTAGACATTGTTATCCCGTTTTTGCAGCTATATATACATCTATCATTTTAACAGTTTCTAGCACAACCCACATATTGGATCATTTCTTGGTGATCCTACCCCATTCAAAGACCATCATAGTTTGGAGCATCAGAACACGTTTAGTGAAAAATAGGCTTGTACTCTCTTACAGACCTCACGATGTTCTTAACGAGAGTACACATTGAGGTTTGACCGCAACTTTTCCTACTTTTTAGACACGTTGTACATACAGATTTGTCATGATATTGGACCAAATTCTAATTTGACAAACATTTCACTGCCTGGAAAAATACATGATTTTTTTCATATTTATGTCTATTAGAAAATTCAGTCAGGCAAACCTTCTTAATAATATCCACAACAGGTCTGTGTTTCTGAAACAACGGAAACATGATTATACTAAGTTACAAGGAGGCCGAACCTGATGGGCAGTGCCCCAGCTCTACCAGTTTTTTAAGGGCAAGGCCTATTGGGGAATGTCACTTTTTCTGTAGATCCCAATCCACTACTAGGTGTGTTCTGCAAATGCAAACCTGATTTAATACCACTAATTAACACGTGTAATAAACACATGCAAATCTAGAAGGTTGAGTCTCACAGTGCAAGTAAATTCTTATTTTATGTCTGTGGTCTGTCGACTAGGTTGCAGTTTCTATGGACACATTTTCCTATAGACACAGAATGGGTAAAACCCTTTGATACACCTGGCCCTTAGTTTTGTGAGTATCCAGCTTGTGCAATTTAGATTGCATGCCCTGGCAGGATATTTTAGGAAATTGGTTTATTATGTTAAGCATTATTTTCTGCCGTGCAGAAGGAGAACTACAGTGTGAATACTGTTTTGATTGAATTGTATTTTGAGTACGAGAGAAATTAACGACCCATTGAAGAGAATGAGTAGGCCTTTGGCAAGAGCAAGGGTGACACCCTCTTTGAAAGGAAGAGTTAATGTCATCTTTCAGGAGACAGTCAGACTGGAGCCACAATTTCAGGCTGCATTAATGACACTGAAGCAACATTTGTTTATGAAGTTTGATCCTTAAGGGCAGGATGAAGAGCACAGTGTTCCTTGGGCAGCAACGTCCAATAACACATTTTCAGAAGTGGTCACTATGAGTAAATAATAAAATAAGAAGTTTGGGGATGGACGTAATCGCAAGTAAACCGTTCAGAGTTGGCAAAAATGAGTACAGCACAGCAAAACCTTGAGGCCAGAATGTCCCAAATTAATATACTTACTTCACTTCTTCTCCAACACCAGTGTGCTAACTCACCCTTAACTCGTACCCCTGACTTCACTTATGAAAGCTTTATGAGATGTGAAAGAAAGACTGAGTGAGAATGTTTCAGTATGTAAATGTATGCTTGTTGAACAAAGTAGCTTGAATCACGGGAATGGTAATTGTAGAATAGTTTCCTACTAGACTGCAAATGCTCTGTTACAAGGCATATTGTGGCTGATGAGGAGGATTTGGACCACGCCCATTGCTTGCTATTGGTTGGCTTTCCTATCACTCATTTGTTTGCTTCTTATTTGTGTCCCAACTTGTCAGGCTTATGTTTGTCCCTCCCATGGAACATTGCCTGTTTACCATCTCTTTGACAGAGAGCAATTGTGGAAGCAGATATGCCAACCAATCATTGCTTTTTAAGGTCTCGCCTACGCAGCGTGCATGCTCTGCGTAGGAGACCTTTAGCTGTCATGCAGCTCTTTTTCAAAGCACATACTCGTGCTTGTGGCGGCATACGCCTTGTGGGAGTGTGCAGTGGCGCGCCACACGTACGAGTATGTGCTTTGAAGAAGAGCACACTGCGCGATCACTTTCACAGCCTCGCGGCCTTGTCACTTTCACGGCCGTGCGGCCAATGCTGGTTTGTTTTTTGTCTCAGTTTTCCCATTCTGCCTTCTTCTTTTATTCTTGCCTTCATTCCTTCCTTCCTTTCCCTTTATTTCTCTCTCCCCACTTCGCTGTCTTTTTCTTCGTTTTTATCCCTTTCCTCTCCCGTTCTCTCTCGGTCTATTCCTATAGTAGACTCTCTCTCTCTCTCAGCGAAGCATACTTACTCTCTACCCTTCCCATTTCTCCACTCCCTCTCGAATTTCTATGCATATGACTATCTCTCTGCTCCTCTCCTCGCCACCCCCCCCCCCTCGTCGCACCGCCCTCTCCTCTTCCTATGCCTCTTCCTCCCCCATTCTCCACTTCACGTTCTCTCCGCTCATATATTCTCACTCAATCTTCCCCTCCTTTACTCCCCCTCCCTGCCTCGCCCCACCTGCTCCTTAGCTTTCATCAGCACACCCGCCACCTTGGCTGTGTGAGTGTGGGAGAGCCATCTGATAGCTCTCTACCTGCCAGTCACAGTCCCACCCCAGAACTCTCCGGCAGCCCACCCCCTCGTTCCTTCCTCCCCTCGTCCCACCACAGTGCTGAGGACGGGAAATTCAATTAAGGCTTCTCCCGCCGGGCTACTAATAGAACAGACAGACGCCCTTTGCCTGCCTGGTTCAAGAAGGTACCTGACCTCTGACCTTACCCCTTGCGAGTGTCCTCAACTGAACCTGGCCATCGCGTCACCTGAGAGTGTGCAAAATACCGAATATGTTTCCGCTGCTACTGTACGCATAGCTATACGCATTATCCGCTGTTAATGCACTGCCGAAAGTGATGCATTTTCTCCTGTTAATGCACTCTTAAATAAGTGGCATTATTTACTGTAAATACACTATCACACAAGGGGCATTACCTGTTAATAATGCACCGTCACACATGGCATTACCTGTTAAGAGTCTGCCACCGAAGAGACAGTAATGCCCTGTTGCGCGTCTACAGGAGGAGTGCCCATTAATCCCGCGGAACTCCTTTAATTCCATTAATGCCCTGGGGTAGCCCCTATATCCGTCAATGGCCCCAGATTAGAAGCCGCTGCCGCAATAAATATCCAGGGATTGCTCTAATACCAGAATTAACGAGTGCCGTTATTGTCTTCGGGTCCGATGACAGCAGTAGTGCCCTCATTAAAGCCCAAAAACTCGATGACAGCAGTATTGTTGTCATGAATGCCCCGGCATTCGGAGGGCATTCCCGGCCATGCCTCCTGGAGGTGTGCCCGCGCGGGCTCCTTCACCCGCCCTTTACCGCCCCTCTTCTGCTGATCACATATTTGCTGGGCGCCTCATCACTCCAGCTGCTAATTTTATACCCGGCTGCGATGCTGCGTAACCCGAAGCGGGCGCCCCTTCCCACCTCCAGGTGCCAGAGGGCCAGGGGCTGGGCTGGTGCCAAGCCGGTGTCCTCTGACACTGGAGCAAAGACACTAAGCAGCTAGGTGGCTTTCTTAACCTCTGTGCCCACCACGCTCCAGGACAGATCCCCACCTAACATAACATAACATAACATAACATAGGCATGTGCGTGCATGCTGAGTGCACCTACAAAATGACACGGGCGGCCATGTCAAAGGTATTTTTTTTAAGAAACTTTAGCCATGCTGCACAGCATTGGTGATGCTGTGCAGCGTGACTAAAAACCATTGGCAGAGCTTATGAGTCAAAAAAGCGAGACCGATTGCTTTTGTCAGTGCTTAGGGTTTTCTTTCATTGTATTAGTGTTCTCTAAAATTACCTAACTTTGAGGACGATATTGGTTGTTGTGTTATTATGGTCCTTATTTAGCTGTGATAAAAAAACTTACATTGCACAAAGACTGCTGGGCAGCTGTGAGCTGCACTATTCTCCTGTGGCCTGCATCTCCTGTCATTTTTTAATCCCACCTTACCCATGGGCAAGTTGGAGGAGATGCAGATGACAATCACCTTACTTTAAGTAAGGTCGGTGGTTTTTAGGTGGGTCTCATGGACTGTTTCAGCTCATGAGCGGAGTTTACTGCAGCAGGCTTTCTTTGTGTTTTTTCTCCATATGACCTGCTTGCACCGGAGGGGGCGTAATGAATGTACGTGGTTTTCATTGGACACTGGAGGATGGGACAAACATTCACCCTGCTCTTGGGCAAGGCAGTTGAGAATTTTGGAAGAAGGGAAAATATATTTAGATATATTTAGGGGATGGAGGGGAGCCAGTGATCCTGCACTTGAGTAATGCAGTGTGGCTAGTAGGCTACCCCTACCCGTCATTAATGAATGGGATGTGGGAGTTCACTTTTCTAGTAGAAGAGCAAGTATAGCGCATGCCCTTTTTAAAATAATGTTTTAAATATCTCTCTTGTCAAGGTCATATACTAACCCCTGCCCTTGGGCAAGGAAGAGAGTGTTTGCAGTGAATCCTCTTCACACTGTTTACGATGGAGGAGTGAATAGTCACTCTCCCAGCGTTTAGACATGGTTGGGGTGTATCTATTCCCTCGCTTGCGCACACACCGCCCGTGGGCATGGCCACGTAGTAGCAAGGGAGATATAATAATAAATATACCCCTTCTCCCCCTTGTAGAAGGTGGGAATGGATGCATTTTTAACTCTCCTACTCAGGTCTGGACTAGGGTAGGTGTGAGTAAAGCCCTTTTTTTTTATTTGCATTTAATTCCGCATGAATAGGCTCACATCTTAATTAGCGGTGTGCGAAATTAACTTAATTTGCTTTTGCATAATGATGTGAAATTTTGGGTGAAAAATGATCTGGAATTGTATGAAATGCAAAACAGGAATTTGGCTGCATACCTTTTAGATGCGAGGGTGCATTAGCACCAAAAACAGCACACAAAAAACACAGGGGACGAGAACAGCCACTTGGGTTCTAGTCATTTCCGTTGTTCCTGTGCATACACTAACATTTTTGCTGTGATCAACACATAATTACGTAATTTTGTGATGTAGCATAAATAGCATACATTTTGCATAACAAACCTAATGTGAAATTACCAACATTACACCGGCGTAATAGAATTTGTTCCTGACTGTAATTTTAATGCTAATTGCAGCATTGACCTCTATGCAGTGCTTTTTGTTTAAAAAAAGAAAAAATTGTATGAGTATCTAATGAACATGTTACTCAGTGGTGCTCGTGTACTTTATTTGCTCACTGTTAGCAATATATTTGACATTTTGTTTTGTAGATTGCAAGGGAAAAAAAAGAAGTTTAGATAACTAGTGGTTGTGCATAAGGTACTCGCGTTTTGCCTTATACCCCAGGAGCAGCTGGCTGAAAAGTTACCAAAAACGGTGATGGGGGAAATGCTTACAATTTGTCTAACCACTGGCAATTGCTCTGGGTAGCAATCCAACCCATTGTTCAATTTCCCTCCATACCATCTCAATTAGACTCAAACATATACAAATTAGTCTTGGTCCTGCTCCAATAGGAACAGTACAGCCAGATCTTCCAAGCCAGGTCCTCTCTGAACAATAAAACACAAGGAACCCAAGACCAGTTTCGCCCTGATTAGGGTGTATTTTGGCTCCATTTGCACAGTGAGCAAAGGATCAAGGTTTGACCATATCTGTGGTCACTTGAGGTGTTGCATCAAACACACAACAGATGATGGGAGAAATGCTGGCCTGACAGTTAGTCTAACCATTGGCAATCGCTTGGGGGAGAATTAACCAATCCAAAAAAAGGCACGGAGTTAAAGAAAGACTTATGAGTCTTTAAGATTTAGTAATTATTCATCCAGATGTTTTCAGATACAAAAACCGTATAACGGATTTAAACCAAACTACAACATGCATTTGCAGAGCCAACATCTTTCACCCTTAAGATGCCGGTGCCTTTTGCACAAACAAATAACATTTTAAAAAGGCCAGATGTGGCAGCCGCATAATTTTTAGGTCTCGCCTGACCCAGCGCTTGCGCTGGTCTGGTGAGACTTGCAGTGCATGTGTGCGGGCGCGCTCTTGAGCAGAGGTGCCATATGGCATTCCTCATGCTCATTAAGCGCATCGCTCGCCGCGCGCTTGATCGCGATCACTTTCACGTTGCACGTCGGCCGCGCGCACACTGGGAGAAGCATTCACACTGAGCAGCATTTGTTACGACAGATTTCCGAGATGTATTTTCAATGCAATGGACTGAATATATTTCAGAAAGAGTTCCATATCTTGTAGCCCAGCGGGATCTTTATCGTTTCGCTCGGATGTGTTTTTACCATAGCATATTAACACAATTTCATCAACCTCAAGCTGTAAAAGCAAATGTTCTTATTCATTCGTCTCCACGATTCAATCACATATAAAACATCAGTTTTTCAAAGGATAAGGTTCTATTTCAGCATAATAATATGAGTAGCTTGTCATTTGCCCATGTCACTTGAGCTGAAAAACAATTGATTGTTTGAAAAGGGCGCAAAAAAAGTAATTTTCCGTTTCGGTTCCGAGTTTCTAAAACAAAGCAGAACGTGTAAAATAGCCACCTTCAGATTTCAATACTTTTAAGACTTCTGAATTGCAGAATTTTCGAGTGTTTGTCTAAACCAGGCCGGAGTCATCCGCCCTTGATAACAGTTCATTCGTCTCCTCTCGAGACCCCTGCTGTTCATTTCATCAGCACCAAGCGCATCATGTAATCTTGGCGACAGAAAAAGAAAAATTAAAAGCAACATGCTAGGCTGTCACACTTAAAATTTGTCATCAGTTCAGATGTGGCCAGCATGACTTGAAACAGAATAACACTTTGAATGAGTTTTACTAGATTAGCACTTAAACGCAGCTTCCTGTAGACCGGAGTTTACTTGCGTGAATTCCACTTTGCCATTTAATCCAGCAATGCCAGGAAACTGGATGGGGGTCTTTGTCATTTCACTTTTTATGTCACATTAATGGGACTTAATGGAAGTATCTGAAAGAAGTGCCCAAATGGACTTAGACGTCTGTATAGCTGTGACATCAGTTGTAGTCTTCAGCCAAACGACCCGTCGTGATTGATTCTCTTGCATTTAAACTGAGGTTTATTAGGGGCAATTCTGTTTTGATTGCTAGTTTGCTGTGAATAATGTACTCTTCGTCACACTTAATAATAGTTATGTATTACGCTGAGTAACCATTATCACTAAACGCCTGTGAGGACCTTTCAATATGCCCTCCTGATATACTTGATTTCATATTTTTTTATACATCGAGAAGCCTATTTATACAAATCATGGAGCTTTACTGCACATTTGACTTATTCAACAACGCCAAACCAAACAAGCATTGGCATAGCCAATAGGTGTCGCCTTTGGGGCCTTATAAGTGTTGAGCCATGCAACAGTTGATGTTGTTGCACCAAGGATATTGTGCTGGATAACCAAACGCTTATAAGGTCCCAAAGGCGAGACCTATTGGCTATGCCAATGCTTGTTTATGTGAGTGCTGAGATACAGCGGGAAGTAAAACAAACATGATAATAAAAAGCAGATTTTTAAAGCTGAAGGGCCGGTGGCAATTTGCTACCTAGCCATTTAATTATTATTATTATTTTTAATTTGCAGTTCTGGATAGTGGGTTGAAGAGGAGTAAGGGAAAAGAAGCGCATGAAGTAGGGAGCAAGAAGAAGGGCGTTTGATACTGACACCAGGGAGAGAACAACACAGGGCAAAGTGAGGAGCACACGGGTGAAAGCAACACAGTGTGGCAGGGCAGGGAAGCACACTGGCAAGAGACAGCACCACAGAATGGGTGGGGAGAGAAGCACACAAGGGGATAGTTGAAAAACCGTGCTCTCATATTGGGTGCTTAAACAAAAGAATTGTTCCCCAAAAGTGAGTACTGGAAAGACACTAGGAAAGTGGCGATGCTCCATGAGATAAACGTACATCAGATGGGCAAGGCAAGCCATCAATAAGCAAGCAAAGAAGAGCGACCGTGAGGCCAGTAGTGGTAAGCAATGAGCTGGCTTGAAGACCACTCTACATTCTTGATAAACTGACAATAGGTCATTTGGAATTTCGCTTTGGTAGGTTCGACCTTAAAAAAGGCATGTTTTAGTAACATTATATCTCCATGAGAGGTCTTTTGTAACGGAATTCGGCAATTTTTGCTGTAGGAAAGAGTTACTTTTCTAGTGTGGCTGAAATTCAGGTGATCTACTTTCAGATCATCCTAAATAACCTTTTTGCCCATCGTACTATCGGTGACAAGGTTATGTGAGCTGGCCATGGAAAGTGTCTGCAAAATTCAAGGCAGATTCATCCAACAGCAGCATAGTTATTAGCAAATCAAACACCTATATTTAATGAAAGTCTAAACTCGAGCAATAAAGCAGTCGCAATCTCCAAATTAGTAACGTTGTGCCTCTGAAAGCTCTTAGTTGAGTTACGGGCATTTAACACATTGAAGACAAATTACAGAAAAGTGTTATGGTAAAGCTAACATTAAATTAAGTCCTGTCTGATGCTAATGTGGTAATTCTGAATGCAGAGTGGCACAGAAGGTGTTTTAGGTCTCGCCTTGCATACATTACAAGCAGTCTGTTGGTAAAAAAAAGATATGATCTGCTCGAAGGCGGGCTTAGATCCTGTCTGTTGCTTAACATCAGTTGACTTTATTGTCACTCTTATTTGCTTGCTTTTTATTTGTTGCCTCGTGACGGCTTTCCCTCCACTTATTGTGTTTGCCCCTTCCATGGAGCATGGCCTTCTTACTTGTGTCCTTCCACTGCTTACTTTTCAAGCACTCTCTTTTTCTTTTTGTTTAAACACTCCATGAGAGTCCATGTGTTTTCCAGCTGTCTCCCTCGTATACTTGTCTCCTCTGTGGCTTTGTACTGCACTGTCTCAACTATATGCTTCTCTGCCACCCAATTCGGTGATGCACTCGTCTGAGTGTTCCACCTGCGTTGCTTTCTTGCCCATGTGCTTCTTCCGTCCCAACTCCACGTTGCTCATGTGCTTCTCTTCTCCCCCTGCACTCTATGTTGCTGTATCTCCTTATTATCACATCTCTTCTCTTCTGCCCTCCATGCTGGGTGCCCCAGCATCCATCTTTGCTGCTTACCCATCGTCTGTGTTGTTTCTGCCCCTACTTTCCATGTTGCTTCCCCTCATCCCACTGAATTCCTTTCTCCCATCCCACCACCCACAAAAAAAGAATGCTTTGCCCTACTTTATCGCTTTTCATTTACCGATGCAACTCTGATTGTTAAATAAAAAGAATAAAAACATCTATTTCATTTGGTAAGTGCACACATGCGGGGTGTGTGTCTGTCTACCAAGTGACCCAGCCCGCTGTGTCATCGTTTTTTTTCTTCTCTTCATTTGTAGCCCTACTGCACAGCATCGAGGATGCTGTACAGCTTAGTAAAACATTCAAAAATAAAAGGCAATAGGTCCCAAATGCTAGTTCTTTTGGCTTTGCCAAATGCTTGTTTTCTTATAATTGAAGAGACTGGCCACCAAAACGCAGACTTGTGAGCTACTTTCAGAATTGTTTACTAAATTGCAGGATTGTTGGCTCGTAAGCTCCCGTTAACATGACAACTTTGAAGCCAGCCTCTCTGATAGTGACCTATAGACTGATTTTTTTAGAGCGTGGGAACAAGAGTTCCTAAAATCCTTTAATTAATTGTGGCCGTTTATGGGACTGGAATCAAATTTCAACATAAAGCAACATCAAAAAAATGATGGTCTTGGTCTAAATGTCTGATGGGAGATTGCCATAAGTGGCATGGTATTGTGGATGTATAATATAGGAGGGGGTGGTGTGAATTCTAAACGTCTGTTTAAATTTTTGGTCATTAGGCCATATTGACAGGAACAAAGGGAAGTAGCACACTGCTGAGATTTGCCGGCGACTAGAAGTGCATTTTAGTCGTTGCATTGCTGCTCAGTGGCAGGCAGAGGGCAGTGGTTAGCCAGTCATGAAATGGATGTACTATCGCCGTAGTTGAGTAATGTGATATTTTGTGGTAACCGAGAAAATTGTTCAGGGTGGTGAAGGGTTTTGTAGCCTTTCATAGTGACTGTGCTCGAATAAGATACATCACGAGCATGTGGAACCCTGTAACCAATGTTCTTTCTGCCCTGATATATGCTTTATGTTCATGGCGCGCAAACTGCCCTTAGTGCACTGTACATTGTTCTGTTTACTGTTTAAAGGTTCCCCTCCACCTCCTCACTTCCCTACCCCTTCTTCCCCACCCCTTACCCTCTATTGATTTTATGCAATGTAAAATATATCCCCCTTGCTGTGGTACTGCTAATATTTACCCCAATAAGCCATCCCTGAGGACTCCTACGCACATGGGCACAATTTCTTTTTCAGGATATTTCTTGATATATTGTCAGTTGTAGGACTGCTCCCCTCTTTTAGGGTTTTTTACTAATAAAATCCTGGGTGTGGTTTTCCAACGTAAAGTCTCACGTTGCATTCAGCATAACTATATTCTAGAGAAAAAGATAATACAACGTAAGGCCAAATACTAAGTGATAACGGCTTGTATAAATAATGCAGCACTTTTTTTTTTATAAAGCTGCTGTAAACAAACAGTAAAATCTCACTTTTGCCAGCTCTCTAATTGGGTTTTCCGTGGGGGTGGGAATGACACCCAGACATACAAAGAGCTTGTTTTCGGCTAATGGCAACTTCCTGTTTCTTCGACTTTAAGCATATAATGGCATTTAGTCTCATCCCTCCGCAAACAGAGACATTTGTTTGGGGGAAATCAGACTAGGCAAAATGGGAGCTTAAAAAGGAGAAGGAAAGTCTCAAGAGGATTCTAGGACACCATATTGGATGGAGTTTCTTGGGTTACTTAGGCAATTTTTAAAGAAGAGGTCTCCTAAGCCATACCGTTGGGCAACATAGAGGCATGGATGAACCAAATCCTATCGCTCAGGTAAGACACATAGGAAAGCACGAAGGGACAGAGACCAATAAGTAAGAGGCGTACTAGGTGGGAAATCGTAGATCACTGTCCTTGATAAAGAAAATGAGGATAGAATCCAAATTCTGTTCAGTGACCACGGGAGAAGGACCTTGAAGGGTGTTTGTAATTGTGGGGATCTGGCTGATGTTTCACTGGAGTCTTCAGCCATTTTGGAATCCGATCTCTCGGTACCTTTTGTTCTGCCCTTTATATTGGCCAAGCATAATAGATGAGAGGACAGGTTGAAAAGGGGCAAGTATAGGGTGCTCTTTGATGACTCTAGGTGGATCTGTTCATTTATTTTTTTTACAATTGCCAAGCATCCTCCCGCCTTCCAATTCTCCTTCCTCCTTTGTTCAGATGATAACTTGTGCGCATGTGGACTGGAACCCCCCTGACGGGTGAATGGCGGTGATTCTAAGTCCACTGATCCTGGTCTACTGCTCGGCAGTGTGGAACCCTCAGACCAAGGCACTACTGGTCAGAAGTTGAGATACTCACCACTCCACCCCCTACTCTTGTCTGCCATCTAAAGCTCAGAGACTTAAGTAAGTAGTAAGAGGATTTCAGGGTTCAGTGATGGGTAGAATTAAAGAGTAGTAAGGCTTTCCAGTTCAGGGAATGGTTGCATTAAGGGTTTTAGGGTTCTGGAAAGGGTAGCTGTAAGTGTTAGCAACGATTTTTTAGGGTTGAGGTTTGAGTAGTATTCAGGAATTATACGTTTTTAGGGTAATGGAAGGGTAGTGTTCAGCAGTAGTAAAGGTATTTAGGATTCAGGAAAGTGTATCTTTAAAGGATAGTATGGGGTTTTTAGGGTTTGAGGAAGGCTAGTGTTACTAGGTCACAAGGCGTTTGTAGGGTTTAGGGAGGGGTACTATTAAAGGACTGTAAGGGTTTTTTAGGTCTCCGGGAATAGTCATTGAAAACTGCAGTATATTAAATAAGTAATTTAATATATAAAAATATTAAATTTGACTTGAATTAAATATATTATGATGTAATTAAAACAATAGTAAAGTAATATTTCAATTAACTTTCAACACATTCCCCTTAACTGCCCTCCTCCTATCTCTGCTACTGCCACAGAAGTACAAACATAATTTCTGATTTTCTAAGTGACCCATTGCATTGTAGTCACATGTGTTTGACCTAAAGGTCCAGCTCTGTTGTAGCATAATACCTGGACTTGATAAAAAGCTCTGGCTCCTTCATAAACAAATAATTATAGTTCTTGAAGGATATGCACACAAGTTCTGCCCAGTCACAACATGTCCTCCTCTCCACCAACACTTGGGCGAAGCCAAAACCCCTCTCTGTAGTACTCCTGAAAGCTCTTTATTTAAGTTGATCACATAAGATGCATCACAGCGGCTCTGTCAAGCCAGACTTAAAAAGCCACATGTCATTCTCTTGTAGCATGATTTTTGTCCATCTTGGATCCTTTTTTAGCATTTGACTAGAACAGTATTGAAAACCTATAGCTTTGGTTGTGCTTCAGGTAACCGGATTACAAGCGTGATACATTCTGAAACTCCGCTAATACTACTACTCCAAGAGAATATATTCTCAAATCAAATTCATTTAGCATGAAAAAATTCTTTTCGTGCAAAACACTGTGTACTTTTGCTTTTGAATTTTTATTCATATATTGTTTTAATAAAAAATATCTGTGTTAATAGAATACATATTACTTTTATCTGAATTGTGTGGAATCTACAATGCTTGTTTGAAACTTTCCTATAACACTGTGAGTAATGATCCACTGCTCTGTGTGACACAAGAAATGGTTATAATATTGTTTTGGTGTGATAGTAAGAGAGCTTTTGAGTTCAACAATATAGTTTTTCGTTTACAAGAAAAATACCCACAGTAATCAAACTATTGTTTAAAAGTATTTTTTTACTCACCTGAAAAATGCTCTTGTCTGGAATGAAAATTAATCTTTCTGTGACTTCTTCAAACAGATTGAAATATATTTGTATTTCAAAATCTTCCTTGGAGTCCTGGTTACAGGTTCAATTTATAAATTGACCCTGATCTGTAGCACGGAGAATAACTTCGTTTGTTGCCCTTTGACTTAGAGGATTTTATCCGTGACTGCTGGACCTTTACATGATTAGTTTAGATACTCTTTATGATTCAGACTAAATTTAGTTTAATTTGCAATTGTTATTTCCTCCCACTCTGTTACAGGTAAAATTTGAACGAGATCTGAAGCGCATTTGGCGTGCAGCAGGGTTGAAAAAACTTCCAGAAGGCTGGCAAGCCCCCAAGATCTACACAGCAAGAAGGGGGGGAGCAGAATGAGAGTCATATGAGATGGAATTTACTATTTAACTTGAACTTGTGCATTGTAATAAAGTTTGTTTAAGTGGATCTGAAGTATTTTGTTACCTTATGTGAGTTGTTAAATTTCCTTGTCTCTCAATTCATCTCAATATCTTAGACACTTTTACCCCTATTTATGAAAGCTATTTTGGAGGGCCTAAAGCAGTAATACTTTACGTACATTAAAAGTATACAGGTCGTTACTTCACATGGCTTTATATCTGGAGTCATTACGTTGCATGAGGTAGTGTTTTTATATTGGAAGAGTTTACATCGAGAGTGCTTTTTACTTCTCATCATTGAAGGTAAGTATATTTTAAGTAGGTATTTAAATGCACGTTTGTGCATATATATCTGTGTACTTTATTTCTAAACATTTTGTTTTTATCTATTGTCAATTTTTAAATAGTAATTATAATAAAAATAACAGTACAAATAATCATAATTCGATTAAGTTATATTTGTAATATTGATAATATAGTAATGTTTCATTTAATCATTTTTTAATTGGTATTTAGGTCGAGCATTCAAGACCTCTTGTATATACTTTAGTATATACTTATCATATACTTATATGTCTATGTACTATGTGGGCTCTGGACATCAGCCCTAGGACTTGTCTGCTTCCGCTTAGGGACTTTTTTTCTGTTCATCTGCCTCTATTTAACTTTCTTGATAGAAAACGACCAGCAGAGGTCAGTAAAATACCAGAATCACTTCAGCATTCTCTAGATTCCAGTCCATAGAAATTGTCTTCCATGAGCACCCGTGGACAATGTTTTTTTCAAATCTTGTATTTTCAGTGATATGACCACCGAAGGCCCTGATTTTATATTAAAAACAGAGCTTTGGACTATAGCATTTCTCCAAGTGTTCCCATACCTGGTGTGTCACGCAGTTTGGTGCTTACTTTCCTCCATGTTAAAGAACAGTAGATGTTTCAGCACCCAGACTAATGTGCTGCATAGCTAAATACATATAAAGTCCCAAATGCGAGACCGATTGCATTGCAAATGCTTGTTACTATTGCAGTACCCTAAAACCTATTCCCCTAAAATTATAACCTTCTTTGAACTCAAAAAATCCCATCAACCCATAGCCAGAAAAAACATACTCAAATCCTAAAACGCAGTAAAGCAATACCCAAACACTAACCTAAAGCCGTACTGGGCGCCCGAAGCAGCCCTGGCAAATTTTGTAGACCATCCCCCATACGGTGCATAGCGAGCACAGTGAGCCTGACTGCTACAAGGAGGATTGGGGGGGGGGGGGAGGGGAGGGGGGGAGGTTCTCCCCTCCAGAACATTTTGGGGAAAAATGGTCATTCTATAACACAATTTTTCATTATATATTTAATTGTATTTGTTTTTAAAGCATAGTAGATGATGACATTACCGTGCACCAGGATGTGGCAAACTTTATTGGGGCTCTTCAATGATTCCCACACTATCACCCTTCAACAGTGCCTATCATCTCTCCATTGCCCCTCTCTCTCATTTATTTTATAGCACCTCTCATACCAGTTTAGTGTGTCAGAGCATTTTACATCACACACAGAGACAGTGAGTCATACGTGTGTAAATCAGTATATAAAAATGTGACATAATACAAAGGGGACTACAAGGTGTAGGATTCACATGTCATCTGTACTGGTAGGCCTCTTTTAAGAGTGCTTGGTCTGGGGAAGCACAAACCTCAGGATTCAGAACATAACACAGTGGTTAGGGTTGACTTTACTGATAAGACTTTATTTCTACACAAGTAAACCCTTTTTAGGAAAATGTGGATAATGAAAGAATGGGGAAAAACATAGCTTTCTAATCTAGATTATGATTGTAATTTATGAACTGCACAGTAACAAAAGGATCCGTGTGACAAAAGCAGCGACCCACTGAACTATGCACATAAAATACTGTTCTGTGATCTGCATAGTACACACTCTTTGCAGCAGGCATATTAACGCTATGCGCTGCTTTAGATGAGTCAATACTTCTACTAGACAAAACTCCAATCTCTCCAGCAGGTATGTTAATCACCAGAGTTGTATTGGCACTTTTATTATTGCCTGAAAGTCCTTGGTAATACAAGGAACTCTGCAGTGCTTTTAAAACTGATGCACTGCTACAAAAACGACCCCCACCCTTCCAGCCTACTGGGGAAACACCCTATACGGCCATTCCGCCCTTGACTCAAACCCAAACCCATTCTCAACCCTGAACCCTAAAGCCCATTAACCCGAAACTCTACACATCCCTGAACTCTACAAATCTCAGTTATCATAAATAAAACACATTCCTGGACCCTTACCAAAATTGTATAACTAAAAAACTCTCCAAAACCCCTAAACCTCCCCCTTAACCCTGAACTTATTCCCATCCCTGAACCATAAAAACCCTATACATAATTACGTACTAAAACCATATAGATATGTATTTTCACTGGAAAAAAACGAAGGTAACAGTGACATTATTGTTAGGTCTGGTAATAATATCTTATTTATCGTGGAGAAGTGTGGCTCACTGTTAGAGTAGGCAGACCTGGAAGCAGAGGTCAGCCCGGGACCAGGGTTCAATTCCCAGCTCGGCTGGGTCTTGAGTCCATAAATTGTCCATGGACTCGATAATTCTCGCTCCAGTGCATACTTGATTCATGGGTTCACACTCTGCGACTCTGGGCAATAGCTCGCTTAATCTCCACAATGGCCCCTCGTGGCGGGATGCCTGGCTTTCACCTTGTGGATGCCCTGCTGGGTTATCTCACAGGGGAATACCAGGACGGGTTCCCTAAGCAAGCGCTTAGAGACCGGTTGGTGATTTGCGCTATATAAATATCTGCACATTTACATTTTACTGGGGGCGACCCACACCCTCACCCCCCCCCCCTCCCCCCACCCATGCAAGACCAGCCAATGAGAGCACCCATCATATTAGAAGGAGAAACTTTTTAAATAAGGCGGAACTACTTACCTTGTCAAGGGGTAACCACATCAATATATAAAAGGCAGGCCTGTTGGCTTTGTCAAGGGGTCCCCTCATTGATAAAACAGCAACCATGTAATGATTAAACATTACAACCAATAGATTACAAAACCATGTCCAAAGGCATTAATTATTACCTAGCATTACTCTGTTCTCAATAAACGTTTAAATAAAGCGTGTGAATCCAAACAAATTCCAAGAAGTCAGGCTTTCCAATTGTATAGTGTACCCAGCACTCTGTAAGACACGTAAATTAACAGTCCATTAATCAATATTAGTAAATCTAAATGATTTATCCAAGAGTAAAAACTTCTCTTGGCTGCAAATGAAACAGAATACAAGATGGTCCGATATTGATGTGTGGTTAGTATTGGTATTTATTAATCAATTTATAATCAAGCTTGTTTGTAGCCTAAAGAAATATCATTTGCTTAAGCTGACGCTTTTTATTCCGATGGAACATCCTCAGGCCTACAATTAAAAATGCATAAAATCATTACTGATTCACTGTGGGAGTTGAAACTCATCTTGAATACAAATTAAAAGGAATATAGAAAAATCTTGGTATCTATTTACACTAGCGTAGCCTCGTTGAGCAACACAAATATATATTTTATCATTCATTGTTTATTTGGAAACCTTATCCAAATGATGATAGTGGAAGAGATGTGACGCAACTGCCAGGGCGACTGACTCCGGAACACCGGGGCTCACGGTTCGATCGCCGTCGGCAGGTTAGCCCAGCACCATGTGACTCGGGGCAGAAGCTCGCTTAATCTTCCCAACGGCCCCCAGTGTCTTGACACCCTTAGAAGTAATTGTTTGCACTTTACAAATACAGGTATTTCATTATTTTATTATCAAACCCTGAAAACTGCAAACGTTAGAGAGACTTCATAGAACAAAAAACCTATTTAGACATAGATTATGCTATTGTCTAATAATTATTATTTTGCCTCTGCCATTCATGACATTAACTAAAAAATTATAAATAATGCCCCCCCAAATCTTTTTTTAAGGAAAAGAGAAAAGGAAGACGTTAAAATGTCATATTTGAAAAATGACTCAAATTAAATGTAATAGGTGTTGTTATCCATGCTGTGCAACAATTACTTGAGAATTTGATATCCATATCTATATCATAAAGCATTTCTTAAAATGTTTAAGGAAACTTGTACATTTATTATTTATGTATCTGTTTCTAAAGTTTTATAAAGCGTGAACAAGACCCAGGACAGGTATCAGAGCGCTGTACAAAGACGATAATTGGCGTTGCCGTGAAGAGACAGTAAAAAGTACAAAAAAGTATCATATGAGGAACCAGCTGAAGGCCCTACTAGACGAGGCTGTGCAGTTTAAGCGCGCACTACGCCCCAAGAATGACATAGTACATTTCGAATTGAGTGCACATTTTAAACCATAAAGAGAAAATGATTGTCAGGCATACATTTCAATACAAAAAGAAAAATGATTGTCAAGCACTCGAGGGAAGTGATAATCACATGACATTGACGCTATTGCTGCGGAAGTTCCTCCAAAAGTAGCTATTTGACTTGTTTCTTGAATGAAGCAGTTGATGGGTTGGCTCTGATTTCCGTCGGTAGGGCATTCCAGATTCTTGGAGCCAACCCTGAGAAGGTGCGATTGTAAGTTCTATTTTTGTTGAATTTAGGTGGTTTCAGGAGTAAGGTATTGCAGCTTCTTAAGTTTCGACTGGAACCAGAGAGCTCGAGTTTCTTTGCCAGGTAAACGGGGCTATTGTGGTGTATAGCTTTATGTCAAAGAGAAGGGTTTTGGGACCAAGAGCCAATATTTAAATAGGTCCTGCACACACGCTCGTAGTAAGCTGTGCAACCAGGGGTGTGCAGTTCCTAGGGGGAAGATGGGTCTTGCTTCGTGATGCCCTCACACACCCCGGAGGATGTCATGCTTCATCATTGGGCTTTGCTCCTCGTCGGGCTGGCGCTGTAATGCCCGACGGGCGGAGATCTTTTAGTGAAGCAGCCGTTAGGTGTGTGCGGGTATGAGGGCAAGGGTAGTGCAAGGATAGTAGTGTTAAAATAAGTAAAAATCAGTCCTATTCCAAACTATTTTATTGTTTTAGGTAGATCCAGCTTAGTTAAAAATATCAGGATGCCATATGTGAAGGTAATGTTCCTAGAGGGCTATCTCTGTGGAAAGGGTCGACATGTTTCGTGCCTTGGTTGCTCCTAGCGAGTCAAATGGCACTTCATCAGGACCTAAGTGAGTGGTTTGTGTTGCACTACTAGATGTCTGGCTCCTAATGTTAATGGATGGTAGCCAGGCAAAAATAGCGTGACGTCCTAGTAGATTGTACTGGACGGTAGCATATGACCAATGGGGAGGGCCTAAATGCTGATGGGGATGGTGACAAAGCAAATAGTTGCTTTAGCGGGTGGCAGAAGAAGCAACCAGCTGTCCTACCCTTGCTTTGGGCCCCGCTTTATGTGTCAGACAAGCTATCTTGAAGCGGATCCTTGCTTCAATGGGAAGCCAATTAAGTTGAATTAAGTCAGGTGTGATATGATCATGCTTTCTGGAGCCTGTGATTAGTCTGGCAGAGGCGTTCAGAGTAGCTCTTAGCGGAGCTAACCTTGCTTTAGAAAGCCCTGCTAGGGTTACCAAGCCATATTCTACTCACAAGATAACAAGGGATTGGACTGCTGACTGGATGTCCTTGGGAGGGAGGAAAGGTTTGATTTTCCTGAGTGTTGAGCTGATGATTGGCACTCTTAGTAGTGGCACTGATGTGTCCTTGCATGTTTAGAAATTTGTCCACGATGACACCTAAAGAGCAAGCGGAGTCCACCACGTGCGGGGAGCAGTTGAGTGCAGAGATATTTTTGATCCAGTTTTGCATTCGGGTCTTTTGGTTGCGGGTGTAATCAGGAGAAATTCTGTTTTGAGGAAATTTAGTAACAAGTGGTTATATGTTAGCCATTGATGAGTTTTTTTGAGCGCTCCATTAAGAGTTTTAATGTCATCTAGAGAGGAGATCTTCAAATACAGTTGAGTATCGTCCGCGTACATATGGTATTGAATGTTTGACCCGTTCAGAATAGCAGTTAGAGGTTCCATGAAGAGATTGAAGAGCGTGGGCAAGAGTGCAGATCCCTGAGGTACCCCAATAGTGACCGTGGTGCTTGCAGCCAAAGATTGATTGACTTTGATTCTCTTTGTTCGGTTGTGCAGGAAGGAGGAGAACCAATTTAAGACAGGGCCAGATAACTCCATCCTATATTGCAGAAGGTTAATCAAGTTATCATGTTTGATAGTGTCAAAGACAGAGGACAAGTCCAGAAGAATTAGAAGACAATGCGTATCTTGGTCCAGAGCTCTCAAGGCGTCATCCACAATGTGCGTTAGGGCTGTTTCCGTGCTATGACCTTGTCTAAATCCTGACTGATGTCGGTCTAGCAGCTGAAATTTCTCGATGTGGTTGTATAGCTGTGTGTGAACGCATTTCTCGAGCAACTTCGCTAAAGACATGATGCTGGAGATCGGCCGGTAGTTATTGGGGTCAGTTAGGTCTGCATTGGGCTTCTTGGGGATGGGTGTGACTTGCCCCGTTTTAAGGCAGTCGGGAATCCTCCCCTGTAAGAGAGATTGTTGGATGATCTTGGACCAGAGAGACAGAATGGACAGGTTGCGGGGAGTGGATCACTGAAATGGTTGGATGGTTTGATAGATGCCAATGAATGTGATACCCCCTCCAAGTCCGGGAGTATGAAGGTGTTCCAGCAGGCATTGTTTTTGGGTGTGTACTCTGTGGAGTAAGGCGGAGCACTCACTGCTGCAGGTACTGTCAAACCCAAGGAGCTCATCGACAGCAGGTTAGTAGCGGCATGTTGCAGCTCCCGATCAATAATCCTAGACTTTTCAGGGAAGTGCGCTGAGAAGTCTTCTTTGCTGGGACCAGCGGTTTTCATTGCAGGAGTCAGATTATCCTGTTGTTTGATGATGTCAAACAGTTTTTGGGGACGGTTTTTAGCTTTATCAAGCTGAGCTCTGAAATAATCTGATTTGGCAATGCGAATGTGTTTGTTTTAAGAGCTTCTCTTCTTCCTTAACTGTTTGAGACTAGAGGTTGAGGGGGCATTCGGCCAACATCTCTCAGAGAGCCTTTAATTGCGTTGTTCATCATTAGGGGCACCATTGAACAGAGGTTTGGATTGTTTGCAAGGAATCCTTTTGAGTTGCTTCGGGGCTGCAGAGTCGAGAATGTTTGCCATGGAGTTGACGTAGTGTTCTGTCAACTCTTTCCAAATTATTCATGTTAGTGGGAAGTTCTAGAAGATTCTTGCTCAAGTTGGTGAGGTTAGGGATGTTGATGTCTCTCAGGTTACGAGTCAGTTGCTTGTTTTTGAGCGGTTGACCTTGTCTGAGCAATACCTTTTCCTGGATGTGAAAGTACATTTGGTAATGATCTGACCAATTACATGGTACTATGTCATCCAGTTGAATGATGTGATCTCTAGCTATAATAAGGTCGAGGGTTGCGTCCTTGGAATGAGTGGGTCCGTTGCAAACCTGTAAATAGTTGAGGTCGGAGAGGAACGACTTAAGAGAGCAAACTGGTGTATCATTCATGTCATTCCAGTGAATGTTGAAGTCACCTAGTTTTATATGGTTGGGGTGGAGGGCTGAGCTAGCTGAGATGAATTCCATCAGTTGCTCTACAAAGCTTAGGTTATCCCCGGGGGGATGATAGATTGAGTGAAGCAAACAGACCATCTTGCCCTTGTTCCAGATTTCAGTGACAAGAATCTCACAGTAGGACATCAAATCATTATGGGTCTGCTTCAGAACGAGGCTAGAACGATGGATGCAGGCAATGCCCCCCTAGATTTAATAGATCTATCGCATTTGATAATGTCATAGCCAGGAGGAATTAAGATGTCAAATATAGGGGAGGAGGAGTCATTGGGCCACGTTTCCGTAAGAATCAGGAGATCTAATTCTTGTGATAAGATGAGTTCGGAGATATCCGCCAGGTGTTTTACTGCTGATCTGCAGTTGATCAGCATCGACTTGATATGAGAGTTGGTAGTTGCTTCAACTGTGCGACGTGGCGATCTGAAGTAAGTCATCCTTATTCATGGATCTAAGGTTAACGCTAGATTCCCTATCTGGATCAGAAGTGATAGTGGGTATGATGCTATTAGGGACCTCAAAGTCATCATATGAAAGCGAGCGTGTCCTCTTCAGACATCTGAGGCTGGAATCTAGGGGGTCTAGCATGGAGGTTAGGATTAGGGCGAGAGGGCCAGCGTGGGTTACTAGAATAAGTCTGAGGACCTTTCCATTCCACCACTTAAAGTGGATGCTAGGGGCTTACGGAGATCAGACCCCAGGTGTAGATAGGGTTTGCATACCTTCTCATTCTTCAATGAGCAGTGTAGGAGGGTCTAGAGGTTATCCTTTACAGTAAGGGGGTCCAGCTTCAGTTCAGCTAGTTTTTCTTCAATTTGACGCAGGCTGTCGCCGTCATTTACTCGCCCAGAATAATCTGACGGGAGAGGCCCTTTCTCATCACAGTGCTTGCACGGGGAGATGGACACCTGTTTGTGCTCAATGATGGGCTCCAAATGTGGGGTAGTATTGGCATGGCTGGTGTTAGGTATCTGAGCAAGGGGTTGGGGAGAGCACCTTTGAGTGTGCAACTGGTGGGGCCCAGTGGTCGTGTCCTGTGCTAAGGAGGTAGTGATATATGAAGCGGAAGTTCTAGGAGGGTTCATAGTAAGTAAGGGCCCTGATGTAGTGTCCAGTGTAATAGGTGAAGCGGTAGAGGAGAATCTGGAAAAAAGCTCCAATTGGATAACTGTGTCAATATTTACTCCTTCTATAAGTTTACCACATTGCGATGGATGGGGCGCTAGCGAGCCGGCTGCAAGATGGCCGTCACTTTGTGAGGCTCTGCAGGCTGGGCAGCTAATCCGTCATTTATCCTGCGGGTGGCCTGCCCATCGCGACACCAAAGGCGTGGGATTGACGTGGTGTTGGCTGCTGCACTCGCTGATAGCGAAATTGGCTCTGGCGGGGACCCTGCTCCGGTGGTTTGCGTCTGGATCGCCCCCCTGTGGTGAAATGGCGGCCTTGGCCTGACTGCGCCCTGTCAGACAGGGCCTGTGTGGTGCCTGAAACTCTGATCGGAAGAGGAGCGGAGGCCTCACTCCTGCGGCAAGCTTACGGTGAGGACCTACGCTGGCTGTGGTGAGCACCGGAGGCCCGCGATTGTAGGAGGACGACCGGGGCGAGCGGCTTGCGGCTCTGCCCACTGGACCCTGATTCGCCTCTCTGTGGAGTTTCCTGCGGCCCTGAAAGAGACACAGTGAGTGGCGGTGGCGCCGGGCGGGGGAGAGTCAGCCGGAAGAGTGTCCAGCGGGGGTGCCCCATAGTGGACTACTTGTGAGGAGGGGAGAAGCGGTGAGTGGCCGGCCTGCGGGGTTGCGGCCCTAGATCTGAGGGGCTCGCCCCTGGTCGGGCTCTCCTGGTGGCGTGCTCCTTCTGCCTGGTGTGGTGCCGGGTGGGTCCCCTTCTATGGGAGACTTGCGCGGTGGACTTACCGGAGCCCGGCCCCTGCTTGCCTGGACTGTGCTGCCGTTGTTTGGTGGGCCGGGGTCTCTGCTCTACACTCCGGCGACGGACTGGGCCCTCCAGCGCATTTGCGGGTTGGATGGAACAGTGGGGGTGTGCGCCGTAGCCTCACTTGCATCCCAGTGGGGAGGCCCCCTGAGACCAGCGTAGGATCGAACCTGGCCCCCTGAGTGACTGTGCCTCCCACCTGGTAGTTTTGTGCAGCGGCCCCTTGAGGGGTTCTGGCGGGCCCCTGCTTCCGCTCTGTCTGCCTGCTTGCTCTGATCCTGGGCTGACAGTGCTGGCCTGGCTGCGGACAGCAACAGGGGTGCAGTGTGGGCCTCTCCTGCGAACTCGTGAAGCCGACCCCTAAGACGTGGGTAGCCTGGTCCCCAACGTTGAGCGGCTTTGGGCCTCCCAGCGGACCTTGGTGGATTGCGGGAGCAGATTCTGGGGGTCAGCGGTCCCCCCGCGAAGTCTACACGTGATCGCCTAACCGCCCTGTGTCTGAGCGGACTCTGTTGCGGTGGCCGGATGCTCGACTGAGGGACACCCCATCGTTGGGTTTGGGTGATCTGACTGATGCTGGAGACGACAGAGGCTGTTCTTCCCCCACTTTCGACCGGCTTTGTGACGGCCTTGAGGCCCCTGGCCCCCGGTGAGTGACTTGTGCTTAGCGTAGAGCAGCTCGCCTGGCCCTGATCAGCGCTGCGCTGTGGGGGGCCTACCGGCGGATGGTGTGCGGTCTGGGCATCATGGGCAAAACCGATGTCTAACAACCTAAACTCTTCTTTGACCTTCGCAAATCCCCAAAGCGACTAATCCCCCGGTGGAGGAGCTTGAAGGAGAGAATATGGTGTCTGCGCCGGACCCTGAGCCCAGCATATGCACCATGTTTTGCTGATTTGCACATTGTTTTGTCGACTTGCACTCTGGTCACGGGGCCGGAAGGGGGAATTATCTACTCTTACCGTCATTGGTAGTCACTGCTAGCGGTTAGCGCTCTAGTGCTCTGACAGATTCCGGCATAAAACTCACGCTGGCGCGAACGCGCAGCGGACGCGCGCAGCGGGCGCGCCGAAGGCGCGCTAAAGGCAAGCCCGTCTGCGCCCGTCCGCGCTAAGTCCGGGCATAGGGCCATTTCCCCTGCTTCTCTCCCGTCTACTTCTAGAAGATACTCCAGGGAGGAAATGCTGAGCTGGGACCCGAAGGGGGGTAAGGCAAACTGTACCCGGATTAATCCTGATTGCATGAGTGGCCTGCAGACAGAGCTATGCCAACAATGTAACCACATATGGGCTGGGGAAAATGTAGATACTATGGGGTGCAGACCTGTTAGTGGCAAATCCGCCTCATCTGAGTACGAATCTCTGAAGTGTGTGCTTCTGAACGCAAGGTCACTAACTAAGCACAGTATGGAATGCGCTCTATTCATGGCAAATCACAATATTAAATTAGCTCTTATCACGGAGTCCTGGACGAATGAAAATTCAGGCCCTGATCTTGTTAATGCCATGCCCCCTGGTTTTAGATGTTATACACTTGACAGACCGATTAAAAAAGGAGGAGGTCTGGCGGTGTTATATCATGAAACCTTAAAGTCTGCCTTTACCAAGGCCTCTAATTCGGCCTGTGAGGCAACATGTATTAACATGCAAATATCAGATCATGATACTTTCAGTGCCATTCTTTTATATCGACCTCCTGGGCCTAAGGGCAAGTTTTTAGATTCTATTGGCACATTATTAGAGGAAGGGCTATGCAACAAATCTTTCACGGTGTTGGGTGATTTTAACTTTCATCTCGAAGACCTGTCCGACCCGGATAACATTAGGCTACAGCAGATTTGTAGCGGCGGGGATCTTAAACAACTAGTAACTGACCCCACCCACTCGGCAGGCCATACTCTTGATGGAATTTTCTCAAACAACTCCTCTCTTACTTACTCCAAAACAGTCCCTCTTATCTGGACGGATCATAGGGCGGTTCTTTTTGATCTTGAAGTAACTAATCGTAATTGTTCTAGATCCTCCATGAAGGTTTCTACGATCACTAGGGACTGGAAAAATATTGATAAACGAGAATTGGAGAATCTGTTGGACTCATCACGGCCTGCTCTTTTATTTAATGTGGAGTCAGACACAAATGCTTATACGAAATGGGTAGATTCTGCTTGTCAGAAACTTGCGCCAGGCAAACAATGTATCCTTAAACGAATAGTGCCATCTGCCCCTTGGTACTCGGAAAATCTTAAAAAACAAAAACTTGAATGCAAAAAATTCGAACGTAAGTGGAGGGAAAGATATGATACTCATGACAGAGAGATTTATAAATTATGCCTCTCCAAATACAAAAAACTGGTTTTAGAAACTAAGAAAGCATATTTTGGAGATCAAATTAAGAAGGCCGGACCTTCATCTAAGGTTTTGTTTAACACAATTGTTAAACTTACCACTCCCGATAGCCCTAAAACCGAGAGTAGTCCAGAACTCTGTGAAACTCTGGCTGCTTTCTTCCTACAAAAGGTAGGAAATATCTTTTCTTCCTTTTCCTCTTTATCTTCTGGAGCCGCAAAAGTTGTTCTAACTCAACCATCTGGCGGTAAAATTCACACTCCAACATTAGATTGCTTTATTCCCCCAAACCAATCTGAGGTTTTTAAACTATTCCTTGAGACTCGCTCCGGCTCCCCTTTGGACCCATGTCCAGTATCTATTTTGCACCTGGTTCCGGAAGTGAACGTGGAAGTTCTTACCCCACTGTTCGCAGCAATCTGTGACAGTGGTCATTTTCCATGTGCATGGAAAACAGCTTCTATCCTCCCCCTCTTAAAAAAAGATAATTTAGACCCTTCTGACCCTTGTAACTATAGGCCCATTTCCCGGCTTCCCTTTCCGGGGAAAATACTTGAGAAAGCCATGAATGGGCAACTCAGTTCTTTCCTTCAAGCCAACTCTCTGCTTGATAAAACTCAGTTTGGCTTTCGTGCTGAACATAGCACTGAGTCGGCACTGATTAAATCTACTGAGGAGGTCAGGAAAGCTCTAGATCAGGGAGGTGACGCCATACTTGTTCTACTGGACCTTTCGGCCGCTTTTGATACGGTCCATCATGTGGTTTTGATGGACCGTCTATCTGCGGCCGGGGTCACTGGCAAGGCTTGGGATCTTCTTAGGTCATTTCTGACCAAAAGAACTCAAACAGTGGACTTAGGCAAATACAAATCAAGACCTTTCGCTCTTCCCTGTGGGGTCCCACAAGGGTCCTCACTTAGTCCTACCTTGTTTAACGTGTATGTGGCGCCGCTAGCCGTTGTGATCAGATCATTTGGTTTTCAGCTGACCACATACGCGGACGATACACAAATTGTGTTATCTATTAAAAGGGGGGCTGAAACCGAGATTGGATCCAGTTGTCATAATTGTATGCAGGCGATTTCTGCCTGGATGGCATCGAACTGTTTGAAGCTCAATGCTGACAAAACGGAAGTGATTGTGTTTGGGAATAGCACTAACCTCTGGACTCCGGACTGGTGGCCAGCAGAAATGGGCTCACCCCCACTACCTGTGGTTCGAGCCAAGAACCTGGGAGTGATTATTGATTCCAAACTCTCCTTTGGAGACCAAGTTAGCAGGGTTGTTTCTTCCTGTTTTTTCATTTTAAGAACCCTTCGGAAAATTAAATTTCTCCTCCCTGAAGATAGCCTAAAGACAGTTGTCACGGCTTTTATTCTATCTAGATTAGACTATTGCAATAGTCTTTACATCAATATCCAGGAGAGACACTTGGCTAGACTACAGATTGTACAGAATGCGGCAGCCAGGCTGATCACAGGGACACCCAGATTTGTCTCTGTGAGGAAGGGTATCAGGACACTCCATTGGCTGCCCGTCAGGCAACGAATTCAGTTTAAAGCACTGTGCGTTGTTTTTAAGGCACTCAGTGGAATTGGTCCTGATTTTCTGAAACGTGCCTTTCAGTGGTATGTTCCTGGAAGAGCTCTGCGCTCGGCTCAGGCTAATCTAGTTACCCTCCCCCGCTTCAACAAAACCAACTGGGGAGGTAGGAGTTTCTGCCATTGCGCTGCGAAGGCTTGGAATGGGCTGCCTCCTAAACTCAGGAAGCTCACGGACCTTCTTTCTTTTAGGAAAGAATTAAAGACATGGCTATTTACTAAATCTTCTTAATAGCATTTCACAGACCAATCTCAGGTGGATAGCTTACAGCGCCAGGACACCTCAGGGTAACAGCGCGCTATACAAGTCTTTTTAACATTAACATTAACATGTTTGTTGAGCTGAAGAACTCCCTGGCAGCCATTGATTTCAAAATCGACTCTATGTCCGACTGCCTGGACTGGCTTAAAGATAAAGTGGCGAAACACGATGAGCGCATCGCGGAGGTCGAGCAGTGAACCTCCGCACTGGAAGATGAGGGTATGGCAACACAAGAAAAACTTCAAAGTATGGAAAAGGTACTTGAGGTAATCCGCACCAAAAATGAGGACCTTGAGGCCTGCTCCCAGCGCAATAATCTGCGCATTCTGGGAGTACCCGAGTCCACCGCAATGACCCAGGTGGAGGACTATGTTGAGTACATGCTTAAGGCCCTCTTTGGGGGAGCCCTGTTGTCTGTGTGCTTGGTGGGGCGCGCCCACTGATCCCTGGGCCCGTGGCCTCCCCCGGGCACCCTGGCCTGCCCCATCGTCGCGAGGCTGCTGAACAATAGGGACCGGGACACGGTGCTTCGCAAGGCCCGTGATCTGCCGGACTCCAGATACCAGGGCAATGTGTTCTCATTTTTCACGGACTTTACGCTGTCGGTGCAGGCGGCTTGTCGTGACTTTGTGCCTGTCAAGCAGATGCTGCAACAGCAGGACATCAAGTACTCTCTTTTACACAGCAAAATTGCATGTGTTTCACTCGGGCAAGACATCGTACTTTACGGATCCCGCATTTCGTCCGCATTCTTAAACGATCAAAACCGGCCGCCACTGGGGAAGACGATTGACTGGCAGGAGATATGCTTAATGGGAATGACTGATAATTGTGCAGCAACCTCCCTTGAATGACTGGTTCCATTGTGCCTTAGTGTTTCATTGTTCCTTGCCACACTTATACTTGCTCTTTTTGGTAATTCGTAACCATGGGGTGTTGCGTGGGATGACCGCCTGCCTGATATTGGGAACTCCCTAGGGGCTCTTGCCTGGCCACCAAGCTCCTCGGGCTGGGATATGCTGAGCTTCCTGGTGCTGCCCCTCTGGGATGAGTCCCATGTTGCGATCTGATGTTGGCCCTCTTTGGCCGGGTTGGGGTGGGTGGTTATTATTCCGCCTAGTTGGGTGGCTGTAGTGGGAGGGGGTGGGTTGGGTGGGTGGTGGTTTTACTGTATGTGGTGTTTTTTGTCTGTATTTCCCTTGTCTTCTTCCCTCCCCCCATCTTTACCCCTCTCTGGTCCAACAAATGCAGTTGCACGTTTTTCGCTTTCTTCTCCCCTCTCTCCTTCATTGCCCGCGACTTGAGGTGCTGTGGTAATGGCTGATAATTCTAACACCAAGCGCACGCTCAAAGCCATCACCTGGAATGTGCGGGGCTTAAACGATTGCAGAAAGGTGCGGCTCACAGCGGTGCTGCTGAATCGCCACAGGTGAATATATGCTTTTTGCAGGAGTTACATCTGACGCGTGACACGTATTCGCGCTTGCGGGCGGGCTGGATGGGTGAAAAATACATTGCAGGGTACTCTAATTACGCTCGGGGTGATGAGTACAGGCCCCAGCTAGGCCCGCAGGACACAAGGGTTCGCTCTCCTGTAAAGAAATCTATAAGGAAGTTGGCACGGAAACTGCAAAGTACAAAGACACGGTTTATTAACCCTTAAGGGTGGTCCTACAATCCATACAATACCCTTCAGTATTGCATAGAGTAGCACAAAGAACTTGCATACGCTGTCCCCTTTTATACACAACAGAGGGGTTCATAAGTGGGAGGATACGACATGAGACGAAGAATGTTACCTTTTATGGACATTTGCAATACAAGATCGATATGTGGGCGGAGCTGACATACTCCTTAAACCCGCGAAAACATGGTCAAGCAAGGACTAACTGATAACAGATGTGGTCAAGTCTGGGCATGCGCCAGACGGACAAAGGAACTATTTATAGACTGTTACTAGGCAGATTACAAGAGCAACTGACACAAAGATAAGACTCTTCTCGTGCTGAGCACGTGGAGACACGACAATACAAAATGGAGTCCAGACTTCAGTCAACATAACAAAAGGAACATATGTAAGGGAGAAGAATTCATGTCTTTAGTAAATGCTTAATCACATCGAAGTTGCAATTTACAACAGACGACCCTTTCAGCATTTACTGAAGACATCCGGCTTGTTAGAATAATCATCATATATATCAATTATCATCATCTCTTCTACCTCCTTAGCTAAACGTTTCTGATAAGTAACATTGGCAATAGCTTTCTTATCGGGGATAAAAAATGGTACACATACGGAACAGAGCAAGGGACCACATTGAACACAGATGCAGCAAGAAAACAGAACTGCTATAATTATACAGAGACCAGTCAAAACCTTCCAACCCCAAGCAGTGATCAATGCCCAGAACCATCCAGAAAAGGACCAAGTGCCGTTTTCTGTATGGATTTCAGCTGCAATTTTATGCAACCTGTTAATTGCATTATAGACTGAAGGTGTGTGGTCAGGAATAAACACACAGCAACTACTTCCGATAATTTTACAAGCTCCACCTCGATCAGCTAACATAACATCTAACACCATACGATTCTGCAATGCAACAATTCTGGTAATCTGTAATTCTTCCGTAAGATTCCCAAGAGCAGCAGCGGTTTGGTTTGTCACAGCCTCTACCACTCGTGTTAATCTTCGAACTTTCCTACTATTTAGAGCAGCTCCAACGAAGAAAAACAACCCTAAATTGAAGTCGATATACTGCTGCAAACTGGTGTCAGTCTGGTCCACGTCATCAATTGATAAAGTACGTTTATACCTATTTACAGTCACATTATTTAACAACTTTAAATCCTTATGATAGGATGCAGGTGCCAGAAATACAGGAGGTAACAAAAATGATACATAGCATACTCCAGACCAACCGGCTGGCAAACGATAATAACCTTTAGTTCCGCACACAAAGTACGTATTATGGGATGCTAAGAAAGTACTGTTATTCAATCCATCGATGTTTAATATGGTAATACAATCGCTAACACCGACAGGAATATAACCCACACTTTGGACACACAGGTCCGCTTGAGCTTGTGCCACTTGAATCACAAATTTGTCTTTTCCCACAGTGTCTCTGGTGTTCGTGAAAACATATGGAATCGATTCATTGTCTGGTCGATACTCTTCCCATTCCCAAATTGTCCCATTCGCTTGCGGATATCCATCTTTATCCTGATGACATTCTTTATTGAGTCTGAAGAGTAATCGTCCCACTGTGGGTTTCCGAGTGGCAAAAAGCAAAGTGTACCATGCTCTACAAGAGCCATTATGAGAGAAAGGAAGAGGTATGAATGGCGTTCCTCCTTTCTTCTGATGAGCTGGCATCATACCACATATCCAACAGTTCGTAGCATTGGTGGCAACATGGGTATGATGTAACATCTGGATGAAAGTGTTATTCAAATAGGACTGACGATGCTTCAATTCTTGATACGGAAGGGTATAGAAATAGTGCTCCGCAGGCACTGGAGTGGTCAGCACAAGCAACTCTCGGGCAGGAGTCACATCCTCCACAAACCATGTGGTTATCCCTACAATAGCTACTGTGAGCATAAAACCTGTTGCACAAAGGATCTTCTTTTTCTCCATGTCAAAATAGAAAATCAATATCTTCCTGAAACTAAAGGTTTGTCAGAACTCTTCCCCTTGGGCAGCGGTCGATTTCTTCACCAACGGGCCAAGACGGGTGTCGCTACACTAATGCAGGGCTGATCCCCCCCCTTGCCTCACTGGCTCTCCGTTTCACTAACCCAAGGGCCGTTCTGACAACATGTCCCGATACTGAAGTATTCACTTTCTTGGCCTCAGATGATATCGCCTTCCTCCAGGAGTCGCGTGGTCCGGAAAGAGCTCCTCAGCGTCGTTCGATTCCACAGCACGGCCTTTCTCTGTGGTCAGAATTTCTCGTTGATCGGTCAATACAGCGGTCTCCACCAATCCGGGCGGTACTTTGCGGCAGTGCAGGGAATGGATCCAATTCTTTCTGTTGGAAACTCGCACAGCCGTCCTCGTTGCCAGCAAGACTTGCTCAGGGCCAACCCATCTCGGCTCCAGGCTGTTCGTCCTGTCAAAGATTTTCAGCATGACATAGTCTCCAGGCCGGAGACTATGTCCTTCGCCGGTGGACCGATCAGGGAGCGCCTCCCGGACCTGTTGATGAATGGAAACCAAGTTATCCGTTAACTGTGCCAGATAATCATTCATCATTACACAAGGTACATCATACACAGTCTTAGGTTTTGGTGGACCCCAAATATTCATTGGACGTCCAAAGACAATCTCATACGGTGTAAGACCGATTCGAGAGTGCGGTACCGACCTAATTGACAACAATGCCAGCGGTAAAGCATCTGGCCAAGTCAAAGACGTTGAAGCTTGAATTTTAGCGATCTTGAGCTTCAGTGTACCATTATATTTCTCGACTAGTCCTGCAGATTGAGGGTGGAATACTGCGTGGAACTTCTGGGTGATGCCTAGACCCTTCAGAACATACTTTATAACATCCGCTATAAAGTGGGGCCCGTTATCACTCCACAGAAGTCTACAAACGCCATATCGAGGGAAGAACTCCTTCAACAGCATCTTAGCGGTAGTCATTGCAGTATTGTCCTTCGTGGGGTATGCCTCAACCCATTTGCTAAAGGCACACACCACTACTAGAACATACTTCAAATTATTACAACGCTCCAGCTGGATGTAATCCATCTGCAAAACCTCAAAGGGTGCAGTAGGCGTTACGAACCCTCCTGCTGGGGTCCGAGTCCCCTTTCCTGGGTTGTACCTCAGGCAGATCATACAGGTCTGCACCACCCTCTTTGCCGTGCTAGCAATCTCTGGATGCTCCCAGACTTGAGTAAGCAATTTTACAATTGCGGAAGCTCCAACATGTGCTAGCCCATGTGCCATCTGAACCATAGGTTGTACAAAAGCTGTGGGTAATTTCCATCGATCCATCTGCTTATTTCTCCAGCAACCCTCATCATCCAATTCTCCCTCACTGGACCATTGCTCCCGTTCTTTATCAGAAGCGGTCCTCTGTATTTCTCGCACTTCTTCCTTCGCATCATGCCATCTTTCTACTTGTGACTTCACTACATACATGGCAGTAGCACCGGGCTGCATCGCAGTCTCCCGCGCCACCCGGTCTGCTAACGCATTTCCTTCTCCAACTTTATCGACTACTTTCCTATGGGCGCTACATTTAATGATAGCAATTTTCTTCGGATATGTCAATGCAGTTAAAAGATTATGAACTAACTCCCCATGCATTATTTGTACTCCATGCGACGTTAAGAACCCTCTTTCCTTCCAGAGCAGGCCGAAATCGTGCGCTACTCCGAAGGCATAGCGGCTATCTGTATAAACATTCACACACAATCCTGTACTGAGCTCACATGCTCGTGTTAATGCTATCAGTTCCGCTGCTTGAGCTGATTTCTGTGGTATGCGTGCTGTCTCCACTATTGTTTGCAATGTGGTAATCGCATACGCTGCTGAAGTCGTACCATCTGGTAGCTTCAGGCATGACCCATCCACCCACAGTTCTCCATCTACATCTGAAAAGGGCGTATCCTGGAGATCAATACGACCCTTTGTTTGTTCCTCGGTCACAAGGATACAATCATGTGCTTCTCGTGCCTCAGACCGAGTCTCGGGGTATGGTAACAATGTGGCAGGATTTAACGTCACGCACCTCTTCAACGTAATATGAGGAGCCAAAAGCGTCAGCTCATATCCCGTTAAACGGGCACTAGTCAAATGCTGCGTCTTTGTCTGATTAAGCAGGGCATCAACAGCATGGGGGACTAATACCAACAGCTTATGAGATAACACAATTCCCTCGCTCTGGCGTATTGACACAGCTGTCGCCGCGACCGAGCGAAAACAACCAGGCAATGCTCGGGCAACAGGATCAAGTACAGCCGAAAAATATGCACAAGGGCGCTGCTTGTCGCCGTGCATCTGCACTAAAACCGATAATGCACATCCATCTTTCTCATGCACATACAGCGAAAAAGGCTTGGTATAATCGGGAGTCCCTAACACTGGTGCTGAACAGAGGGCCTGTCGCAGTTTCTGAAAGGCAGTGTCACACTCATTCGTCCAGGGGAGCGGGATAGGTGTATCTTTTGTCAAAAGGGCTAACAATGGCTTGGCTATGTACGAAAACCCTAATATCCACTGCCTGCAAAAAGAAACAAGACCCAAAAATGCGCGCACGTCCTTCTGCGTGGACGGCGTCGGTGTATCCAGAATCACTTGAACATGATCTGGTGTGAGTGCACGTCCCTCCTTAGACAAAAGGTGACCCAGATAAGTCACCTTTGGTCTACAGAATTGCAACTTTTTCCGAGAGACTTTGTGATTGTGGGATGCCAAAAAGGAAAGCAAAGACAACGTACTCGTTTCACACAACTCCGGAGTGTCGGCCGCCAGCAAGATGTCATCGACATATTGAATGAGGGCGACACCCTCGGGCAGAACAAAGGAGTCCAATTGTCTTTTCAAGGCTTGACTGTAGATGCTAGGGCTTTCCGTATAGCCCTGAGGGATTCTACAAAATCGGTAAGACCTATTATTTAGAGTGAAACCAAAAAGGTATCGACTATCAGGATGAATGGGAATCGAAAAGAAGGCATTTTTCAAATCAATAACTGAAAACATGGTCGCCGTAGGCGGGACCAAAGTAAGCAACGTCGTGATATCCGAAACCACTGGGTACTGAGGTATCACGATCTTGTTCACTTCTCTCAAATCAATGATAAACCGATAGACTTTGGCATCCGTATCCTTTTTCAGAATGGGTAGAATCGGGCTATTACAAACATTATAGGGAACTTCTTCCACCACTCCCACCTTGATCAAATCCTGCACAATCTGTATAAGAGCCTCTTCCCCCTCCTGCGAAATACGATACTGGGGAAGGCGTGGTAACACCGCCCCCTCCTGGACACTAATGTGAACGGGCGGAATCACCATCTGTCCCACATCAGTATCCGAGGTGGCCCACAGAGCACGAGGGAGGGCAGCTAACACAGCATCGTCTGTAACCACACACATCCGTTCAGACAGGGGGTAATTGTCATTCAATATCACCCGCACTCCAGCAGGGGAACACCGGATCGTAGCTCTGAAGTGCTTCAGCATATCAAGGCCCATAATATTATCCGGCGTGTTCGGAGCTAACAAAAACGGACAGGGTGCAGAAAAGGAATTAACCTGAAATGTGAGGGGCTGCGAAAGAGGGCTTCGGGAGAGTGTTCCATCAAACCCTACCGATGTAACCATTAAGCCAGATGGGGGAGCCCTCGGAACCAATTGTTTAGACAGCGCACTACGAGTCGCTCCTGTGTCCACTAGAAACTGATCAGTGGAGCCCAAAACCTCAGCTGATACGTAAGGACCCTTCTGATCAACTGGCACCTCAACTGATTCTAACCCCCATCCAACGCATTCCTATGCATGCTGAGAATCATGGTACCCAGAACGGTCAATCCCCGACACTTGATACTGATTTTGTCGATCAAAAACATTAGACCTATCTCGTTGCTGCCCGGCAAGGTCAAAACGAGCGTGATCATTAGAATTCCCTCTAAAATTCGAGAAACCCCCTCTACCTCTCGGGCCACCCTGAGTGTGTCCCTGACCGTGTCCCTGTCGTGAAGCATGCAACGCTGGGCAATCTCTGGCCCAGTGCCCCGATTGCTTACAATACGCACATTGATTCCTATTCAGATCAGATCGGCCCGAGGGAGGACCATAAAATCCTCCCCTACCTCTATTTACACCCCGCCGGGGCGGACCATATACTTGCGCTAACATCACCTTCGTTTTTAAATCCTTCGATTTCTTTTCCTCCTGCCCCTTCGCTTCTTGCTCCTGGCGCTCATAGTACTGAGCTATAGTCAGGAGGGCTGTCGGGGTCGTAGTGGACCAAGAACTTTCACTCGCTTTGAGGCGAGCTGCAATTGCCGGTAATAAATTCGCCACATATTTGTCAGCAAAAAGATGCCGACCCGTATCATCCGTTAGAGACTGACCACTAAAATCATGGAACGTCTCCTCAAAGCGCGTAAAGAAATCTGCAACTGATTCATCGGCTTTCTGCTTGCACGAGGCTAGCATATTCCAGTCAATCTTTTTAGGAGGAATGATGGTCTTCAACTTAGTCAGAATAGCAGCGGGGAGATCTAAGATAATCTGAGGTGGTTTCTGCGCGGGCTTTCTCTCCCTATCCTCAAGTTCAGACCATCGAGCCTTAAAAGTGGCAACATCATCCACCTTCCGCACGGATCGCCACATATCTGGTGGTAGAATAAGCCCAAAGAACAAATCGATATCTGCTAAGGTCATAATACAAGAATTCAAGGCCCCCTCGACTTCTTCGTAAAAGGCCGCTGGATTCTTGCGGGGATCAGGCAACGCATTCTTTAATGCCATGACGTCAGCCCTGTGCCAGGGAGTATAAACCCAATTGTACACAAAATATCCCTTAGCATCGGCGGAGGTAATATCCGAGCTAGTCCCCGCTCCTTTAGGAGGAACATACAAAGGCGCCGCCTCGCGCATTGGTTTAGCATGTACTGGATCGCTCTTATCTGATTGAGAGGTGGATGAATGGCCGCCTCCGGTACGCGAATCCGACCGCTTTTCCTCCTCAAGGTGTTGGCGCGCTTTCTCTTTAAGATCTGCTGCCGCATCCCGCATCCCGCAACGCAAACAGTCGCCGAACCGCCTCAGCCGCCTTAGAGGGAGAGAAAACACCATTACGCAATGCTTTAGAATCTAATACCACATCAGCAGGTTCAAAGACACTGGAATATTTCCGAAAGGCAGCAATCACTTCATCAGAAAAGTGTCCCAAGAAATACAACCTTTCTCTATCCTGCCACGACTCCCAAGAAGCCAACAGTTCATCAAGGGATAACTTGCCCTTACATGCACGATAGGAAAACTGTCGAAGCTCACCCATTCGCTCAGCCGATAACATGGACCGCGTGTCTACCTTACTCGAACCCGATCCAGAATCTTGTGGCCTCGGGGCAGACGCGCCAACATAAGGAGGCGGAGAACGATCTAATAAATAAAAATCATCGTCATGATTATTAAGGACAGGATAGAGTGGCTGACGAACAGCATATTGACCCGAGACTTGTAACCTATGTTCTTTCTCTTGTTTCTCCGTCTGTTCTCATTCCTCCCGACGCTTTGCTTCCTGCGCTCTCACATGATCATTCTTTCGTTGCTCTTTATCAAACAGCGCTTTCTCGCGTTTCTCTCGCTCACGCACTTCCTTCACCCATAGTCGCACACATTCAAACATGTCTTGACGCGCACGCCGTTTACACATACACTGTTCCACATACTCAATCTTACGTATATCAAACGACCCATACAACGGCCACCGTAACTCAGGATCCTTCTTGGTATATTTCCTCCATACTGTGCTGTACATTATGGAGGAAAGACCATGCTTCACATACATATCCCTATTAGGAGTCCCCTCTGGGGGAGCTGGAGCAGATTCCTCGAGGTTTAACCGGTTTCCAAAGCAGCAGCACCACTTACGGAGTGCGCTAAAAGCAGGCATGCTCAAAAATAATGCAAAATATGCAGTATTATCAAAAAAATGGCACTTAAACGTTGTGCTGTTCGAAGTTACACAGTTCCGGAGAAATATCTCCACATTACCTGCCTATATGTGTTGCAACGCATATATTCTCACAATAATCAATACAAGATATGACCGGTCATCACAAATCAAACTCAAGTAGCCAACCCAGGCTTCAAAAACTCGGAGCAAGCACCGTACAACGGTTCTTACCAATCAAGAGTCCAGATTCCAACTGCCAAGCTCCGGAATTCGCCCAAACGGCTGTCACGGCAAAACCGACAGAAGAGGTCTCAGTCGAGGACCGGCGCCACCCAGATGGTCAGCTCGGAAGGGAAGGAAGAAAAACCTCGGGATGCCAGGACTAAAGTGCCTCTGGCAGTGATCACATCCCCGGCCAAATTCCTCACCTTCGTCGCGACCAATCCTTCGAGCATCCGAGTCGCCGATGAGCCCCACGTGACGGGCGCCAATTGATGAGTACAGGCCCCAGCTAGGCCCGCAGGACACAAGGGTTCGCTCTCCTGTAAAGAAATCTATAAGGAAGTTGGCACGGAAACTGCAAAGTACAAAGACACGGTTTATTAACCCTTAAGGGTGGTCCTACAATCCATACAATACCCTTCAGTATTGCATAGAGTAGCACAAAGAACTTGCATACGCTGTCCCCTTTTATACACAACAGAGGGGTTCATAAGTGGGAGGATACGACATGAGACGAAGAATGTTACCTTTTATGGACATTTGCAATACAAGATCGATATGTGGGCGGAGCTGACATACTCCTTAAACCCGCGAAAACATGGTCAAGCAAGGACTAACTGATAACAGATGTGGTCAAGTCTGGTCATGCGCCAGACGGACAAAGGAACTATTTATAGACTGTTACTAGGCAGATTACAAGAGCAACTGACACAAAGATAAGACTCTTCTCGTGCTGAGCACGTGGAGACACGACAATACAAAATGGAGTCCAGACTTCAGTCAACATAACAAAAGGAACATATGTAAGGGAGAAGAATTCATGTCTTTAGTAAATGCTTAATCACATCGAAGTTGCAATTTACAACAAGGGCGTAGCACTTATTCTCCGAAGGGGCTCCCTTGGCACACACGTGATACTATCCTGGATCCCCAGGGTCGTTCCGTTATGGTCTCGGGTGCTCTGGCTGGGCGCCCCATTAGGCTGGTGTCGGTATATGGGCCTAATGATGACGACTGCCAGTTTTTTAGTGAAGTTTGGAGGCTTGTGGAATCTCTGGGCCTGGGGCAGTGCTGTGGGGTGGAGATTTCAACGTAGTGCTTAATCCTGACAGGGACAGATTGGTAGGTTCACGACAGCCCCACCCTCGGGCTGCGGCGCAGCTCCGGGTGTTGATGGAGGGCTATGGTGTGACGGATGTTTGGTGTCAGCACCACCCTCATGGCCGTGAGGGTACCTGTATTTCCCCACATGGTCCAGGATAGATTATTGGCTCATCTCCCACGATTTGGATACCTGGGTTCGACACTGTACGCACCTCGCGCGTACCCTTTCAGATCATGCTTCAGTGTTGCTGGAGTTCGCGTTTCCCGACGCGCCGAGCAGGTCCTTTAGCTGGAGACTCCGGCTGGAGCTCTCCGCCATCAGGTCTTTTGGGAAGACATCAAACTCGCTATAACCGAGTACTTTGAGCTCAACGAGGGCTCGGTGAACTCCCCATCCACGTTATGGGAAGCTTTTAAGACGGTGATTAGTGGCAAATGAATTGCTAAGCAGGCTGGCATCCTCCGCACACTCTGTGGGGACTTGAGACGCCTGGAAGGTGAGATACAATCAATCAATCACGCATTTGTAGAGCTCACTACTCACCCGCGAGGGTCTCAAGGCACTAAGGGGGAGGGGCTGCTACTGTTCGAACAGCCAGGTCTTGAGGAGTCTCCTGAAGGTCAGCAGGTCCTGGGTCTGTCGCAGGTGGATGAAGAGGGTGTTCTAGGTCTTGGCGGCGAGGTGGGAGAAAGATCTGCCGCCGGTGGTCGATCGGTGAATGCGTGGAATGGTGGCGAGGGCGACGTTGGCGGAGCGAAGCTGGCAGTTGGGGGTGTAGAAGGTGAGTCGTTTGTAGAGGTATGTTGGTATGGCATCGTGGAGTGCTTTGTAAGCGTGGGTGAGGAGCTTGAAGGTGATGCTCTTGTTGACTGGGAGCCAGTGCAGGTCTCTCAGGTGGGCAGTGATGTGGCAGGGGATGTTGAGGATGAGGCGTGTGGAGACGTTCTGTATGCGTTGGAGTCTTTTCTGGAGTTTGGCCGTGGTTCCTGCATAGAGGGCATTGCCGTAGTCTAGCCTGCTGGTGACGAGGGCCTGGGTGATCGTCCTCCTGGTTTTGGTGGGGATCCATCTGTAGATCTTGCGAAGCATGCGGAGGGTGTTGAAGCAGGAGGAGGAGATGGCGTTGACTTGCTGGATCATTGACAGTGATGAGTCCAGGATGAATCCCAGGTTGCGTGCATGGTCGGTGGGTGTTGGCGCAGCTCCCAATGAGGCCGGCCCCCAGGAGTCGTCCCAGGCGGAGGGGGTGGAGCCGAGGATGAGGACCTCCGTCTTGTCCGAGTTCAGTTTCAGGCGACTGTTCTTTATCCATTCGGTGACGGCCTTCATTCCTTCGTGGAAGTTGGTTTTGGCGGTGGCGGGGTCCTTGGTGAGGGAGAGGATCAGCTGGGTGTCGTCGGCATATGAGACGATGTTGAGGTCGTCCGATCGGATGATGTTGGCGAGCGGTGTCATGTTAACAATGAAAAGGGTCAGGCTGAGGGATGTTCCTTTGGGTACGCCGCAGGTCATCTTGGTGGCTTTGGATCGGAATGGATGGAGGCGGACTCTTTGTGTTCTGTCGGTGAGGAAGGAGGTGATCCAGTCCAGGTCTTTGTCACGGATCCCTACTTTCTGAAGGCGTGTGCATAGGGTGTGGTGGCAGACGGTGTCGAAAGCAGCCGAGAGGGCCGCGGTTTGACCGTTGTCTAGCAGGGTCCTGATGTCGTCGATGGCAGCGATGAGGGCAGTTTCAGTGCTGTGGTTGCGGCGGAATCCGGATTGGGACGAGTCTAGGGTGTGGTTCTCTTTGAGGAAGCGGGTTAGTTGTCTGTGGATGATCTTCTCTATGACTTTCGCCGGGAACGGGAGCAGGGAGATGGGCCGGAAGTTCTTGAGGTCCTTTGGGTCCGCCTTGGGTTTCTTGATTAGGGCCTTGATCTCTGCGTGTTTCCAGCTCTCCGGGAAGGTGGCGGTCTCAAAGGAGATGTTGAAGATCTTCCGGAGTTGGGGTATGATGATGGAGCTCGCTTTGTTGAAGATGTGGTGAGGGCAGGGGTCTGACAGTGAGCCGGATTGGATTGTGTTCATGGTTTTGATGGTGTCTTCGTTGTTGACGTTGGTTCCAGGAGAGCTGGGGGGAGGTGAGTCTGAGGTGTCGGCGGGTGTCTGGGGGGACTGAGTGTTGAAGCTGTCGTGGATGTCTGTGATCTTGCGGTGGAAGAAGGTGGCCAGAGAGTCTCAGAGGTCTTGTGACGGTGGGATGTCGTTGGAGCTGGAGCTGGGGTTGGCGAGTTCCTTCACGATGTTGAAGAGCTCTTTGCTGTTGTGTGCGTTGTTGTCGATGCGTTCCTTGAAGGAGGTCCTTTTGGCGATGAGTTGGTGGTGCAGGCGGATGACGTTCTTGAGGGCTGCGTGGTTGTCCGGTGTCTGTTCGTGGTGCCACTTCTTCTCAAGTCTTCGGCAGGTCTGCTTGGATGTCTGGAGGTCAGTGGTGAACCAGATGGCCCTTCTGTCAGTGCGTCTGTCTGAGGGTTTTTTGCTCGGGACGAGAGTGTTGGCGCAGTCGTCAATCCATTGCCTCAGGTTGTGGGCGGCTGTGTCGGTGTGGTCGGTTGGTGGGTCTCGGGCGAGGGTGGCGGTTAGCTGGTCTTCGGTGACCTTGTTCCAGCTGCGGTGGGGGATTTGTTGCAGGTTGTTGTGTGCGGTGTTTTTCTCGAAGGAGAAGTGGATGCAGCGGTGGTCGGTTCAGTGGAGTTTGGTGTTGCGGCTGTAGGTGACGTGGCTGCTGGCGGAAAAGATGGAGTCGAGTGTGTGTCCGGCGGAGTGGGTGGGTGTCGTGACGAGCTGTTTGAGTCCGAGGTTGGCGAGGTTGTCCAACAAGGTGGTGGATTTGCTGTCATTGGCGTTTTCGAGGTGGAAGTTCCCGTCTCCGAGGAGGATGTAATCTGTGGAGGCCAGGGCGTATGGGCTGACAATGTCTGTGATGGAGTTGCTGAACTGTGGCCAGGGTCCAGGGGGTCTGTAGACGAGGGTTCCTCTGAGGGTGTTGTTGGGATTGGTGTGGATCTGGAAGCGCAGGTGCTCGGCGCTGCTGAGGGTGTCTTCGGTGTTGGTCGAGATTCTGAGGGTATTTCTGTGGACGATTGCGATTCCTCCTCCCGGTCTAGCAAAAGAGAACCAACAGCTGATCAAGGTCAAGCACTTAAAGTTTCATAGGTTGATAATGTAAGCATTAGGGTGCAATAACTTCCAGTATCCGCTGTTTAAAGATACTTGTCACAAGGGACCATAGAGAAAGAAAGAAGGGAAGGTGCACTCGGTCATAGAACCTTATATAAGCAACAACAATATTCGGAGATACGTTTTCATCCTTTATTCGTAATCTTCAATAAGAAAATAGGCACACAGCCAACGCGTTTCGTTCCCTCAAGCCTTGGGAACTTCGTCAGGGCTTCCAACGGATATAAGGTAAAGTCAATAGGACCCAAAGACAAGTAATGCCATCAGAGTAGGAAATGAAAATCTTAAAAGGTAGGTCACGAAACACCAATATCAACGGATTCTTGAGGAATGATTGCGTGAAATTGTATTCCCACCAATAACGTATCGCTTCAAAGTAGCGGCCTTAATAAGGCTTTACACAAATCTCATGTGATATCTGAGACGTTCTTTCTCGATGAGGCGCAGTATAATAGCTGGTAACCTCAAGTTCTGTTGGTGCGGTCCTTGCGGGTGATCTTGTAGCCATCCGGGATGGCTATGACAACGTCGGGTGCCATCCAGGTCTCCGTCAGGAAAGCAACGTCCGGGGAGGATGAGTCGAGCAGATCCCAGAGTTAGACGGTGTTCTTGTGGACGGAGCGGGTGTTGAGTAGTATGCATCTCAGGTGGTTGTGCAATGCAAAATAAATTCCTAGGCAATCTATGCAAACATCGGAACAATCTAAGTGTGTCAAAAAGGAAGATAAAATAAGTGGAACAGCAAATTAATACAAAATGTATTCAATAGACAAATGATCAATATGATACACACTAAACATGTTGTCAATCAACATCTAGTTAATATGTTCATCATTAGTTAAAAAAAGGTTACAATATTGATTAAAATTGATACACAGAAATAATACAAGTGGCAAATTAATAAATCTTCGATGCGCGTTTCGGCGTGAGACACGCCTTCGTCAGGAAAAGCCACAGATCCTGAAATTGATAAAAAAGACATACTAAACAATACTATAAATTTGTCATTACACCATAATAAAACATTAATCCATATTTTTATTGACACACTTGAAATGACATACATCAAATGAATATGCCTTCATTAAACCTAAAACCTATCTCTTAATGTAGAGTATAGAAGGAAAGAAGAAGAAAGATAAATATCTAGGCGCGATGTTGAAGATTAAAGCAGCGGTAAAGACCAAAATTCCCATTATTATTGTTTTAACAACCCAGGAAGTGGATGATTAGATTTGAAATGCTTACTAGTTAATGTACTGCTTGTTGTTTGCTATACAGTAGGTCGATGTGTTATAGCAATAGACGATATTAAACAAGGACCTGTAAATTTATACCAAAATATTAAGAGGCACATAAATGACATATGAGCCGTGAAATAGATAACAAGCATAATTAGTAAAGAGAAGGTACACTAATTAATAGTTACCTTATATTGATCGATGCAGTCCGTGTTTTTTTTTTTTAAAGAATAGATGAAACCCAATTGGTGGTTTCTTAATCAAGTCTGAATAGACATTTTGTGAAAAGTAAATATGATAAAATTCAAAATCTATAAAGGAATAGACCAAATATTAGAAGGTTTCAATGTAAAGTTGGCAATCTGATGTTAACTTTGTTATATTAATATAAGGTATATTACCTGATATTGTGTGTCTAAATCTTCTTATTATGATTGATAAAGGTGATACGCATTGATGGCGATTCACTGTGGGAGGTTATACTCTCCTATAGGAATGTTAATTTTTTTTATATAAAACCATATATTGTCTATAAATGTTTTACCACAAATTGTATTATTGCTGTAAATAAATTATAGTCAAAATAAAGGGTAAACCCATATAGTCACTGGGACCTGGGTATAGAGCAGTATAAGAATAGTGGTCCCAGTATACAAGATCATTCAATATAAAACAATTAAACAAACAATGTACCAAGAAAACTTTTTAGGAAGGTTCAAATGCCTATTTAATCACATTGAACACAAATTAATAGTTATGACTGAGCTCCATAGTACAGACAATATTGAAATATCATAGCAGTGCCCAGGAAGGAGGAATGGGGGTAGGGAGGTGGGTGATGAAGTGTAGGGTTTGGAGGGAAGTGAATACAAAAAAAATTGGATGCATTGAGAACAAAATCAAATTTGAAGGCAAAATTAATTCACTGCCTTATTTACATTCCGATCAAATCATAAATCCAATATCGACAATTTTTAGAAAAAGCCATATATATGAAGAAAATCACAGTACATCCTGAACTGGTGATAATATTGGCAAAGATGTTGTGTCGACGTTTCGACCCCTTAAGGCATGTAGGTACTCATTGCGACCTTACGGGATGGGGTCTTCATCAGGACTGGAGTGCGTGTGGAAGGGGGGTGAGTGTGGGCACCTAAAAAACAAAGTTAAACATGCGTAAGGCTATTGGATCTATAACTAGGAAAAAGATTCTAATCAAAAAGTTTTAAAAGCAAGTTACCCAAACTGTCAGAAGACAGGACTCTGAGATGTCAAAGGATCATCAAAGGTAGAGGGTAGTAGACTCCTCGAGGGTAACGACAGAAGCGGGAAAAGGGTGAGGTTCCACCTACAACGAATGTGTAAGTTAATGGATAAGGTGGAGATAAAGATTTCAAAAAAAGGGTTCGCTCCATTGCTGAGCGCAGAACTTACTGATTCGCAGAAGAGCTTTGCTGTCGAATTACATCAGGAGGCTCCTATTGATCAGCACTCCCGGAGAGAAATCCATTGTGAGTAAGGCAAATGGGGATAAGTCACCACTGATTCACCATCAGGGAGTTAATCTAGTAAAGGGAAGGGAGGGAGGGAGAGGAATTAGCAACCAGAAGTAAGGACCTGCATACATCAAAAACCATGAAAGAGCGCCCATAATGTGCGCGTTGCTGTCAGATTCACAAAGGCATCGTGATCTAAGAAATAGGACCCCGAGGGTTCTACAGTGTGTTAACAAATATATACCCCAAAAGGGGAGGGGGGCGGTCACCGCAGAAGGTAGGACCGTGTCGAACAAAGGTATAATCAAAAGTTTGAAAAAACGGCTTAAGTCAAAGAAGGACACAGCACTACATGCAAAAATCTATACAATTGTCAAAGAGTTAAATAGGTAAACTGTATAGAGCATTGCCTTGATCAGATTGAGCGCAGCTAAAGCGATGCTCTTACCCTGCTTCTCCGGTCCCATGTAATGGATAGAAGGGGAAGCGGGCCGAGTGATCGTAGATTAACTTAAGACGCGAGATCAACACGTGATCTCCGTTACCGTGCTGGCGCTAGATGCCGGTGACTCAGTGTAATAGAAAACAGACTTTGGTTGGAAGGATTAACGGGAGCGGTGATCGTAATTCTGTGGTTGGCAGAATTCTCTACAGAGTGAAAATTGTCATGTTAAGGTCCCAACAAAGGTAAATTAAATGTATATACACGCTAAAGCAGCAAATAGTAAACGATGTTCATAGGTAGTTTAAATATAACAGTCAAGTAAAGTTTATCACAGGATGATATCGCATATGACAATAGTTCCTACGGAAAGTAAATGAACTTAATATTCACTAGTATTAGTTGACAAACAATAAGATGATACAGTGAAAAAATGGCAAATCCATAGACTGGCCCAGGGAGTTAACTTCTGAGAACTGCTAACTGGGCATAGCTACCATCAAGTTCATTTAATCCATTGATTACAGTGTCCATTTTAGTCATCCATTTAGATTCTCTTACATTTAGAATAGCTGAGAGATTGCCGCCTCTGGGGCCCACTTTCACCTTTTCCAAAACCAACCATTTGAGATCATCAGGCTTGTGATTTTTTAGGACACAGTGTTCAACAAGGGGTGCACCCATTACATTACACCTGATACGGCTGTGGTGTTGCAGAATGCGAGATTTGACTTTTTGTTGTGTCTGTCCAATGTATAGGAGTCCACAGGGACACATGATGCCATAAATAACATGAGTAGAGTTGCAATTAGTAAACGAGCTCAATGTGATCGAGTGTTCTTTGTAGCAGAAGGTTTTGGTGACAACGGTAGATTCACAGGCCTTACAATGACCACACTTGAAATGTCCTAACACTGGTGGCAAGTTCCAAATCTCTTGGATGGTTGGCACTGTAGCTGTTTCAAGAAAAGAACGGACTACATAGTCTTTCACACTTCTGGCTTTCTTGAAGGAATGCATAGGTGGGGTGTGTTGGTCGATGTCATCCGCTACCAATTTCCAGTGTTGGTTAATCACTTTCTTGATTGCGTTGCTACGTGTTGAAAAAGTAGTAACACAAATCATTCTTTGCAAAGCTGAGTCTTGTCTAACCTTGGGTGTTAGGAGAGTTTCTCTCGGGTTGTACCAAGCCCTCTTGCGAGCTCTCTTGATCAGCCTCCTCGGGTAACCCCTAGTGGTAAGTCGGTTACTGAGGTCTTCAGATTCCCTGAAATAGTCATCCTTTTTGGTACAGTTTCTACGGATCCTCAAGAACTGACCAAAAGGTAGATTATCCCTTAGGCCACGTGGATGATGGCTGTTGTATCTTAATAGGGAATTTCGTTCGGCAGGTTTGCGGTACAGTGTTGTGTGCAGTTTGTTGTCCTCACTGTAAATCTTAATGTCCAAGAAAGGAAGCTCATTGGCATCAGAGTGTATGGTGAACTGAATATTGTCATTACAATGATTCAGCCAATCGTGGAAGTTCGCCAGATCCGCAGCATTCCCATTCCAAATCATGAGAATATCGTCGATGTACCGTCTCCACAGATCAACCTTATTCGAGAATGGATTGTTATTGAAGATGAACGACCGTTCAAAGTGATCCATATAGAGTATTGCTAAATCTGGAGCAAAGGCGGCCCCCATGGCTACGCCCTTGGTTTGGACGTAGTATTCTCCTTGGAAAACAAAGAAATTCTTGTTCATAGCAATCGTCAAGAGTGAGATTATGAACTCCGTTGGTACTCTCATCGGGGTTGGTCGTTTGTCCAGAACTTCTCTAATCACAGCCAAAGCAGGTATCTGTGGAATACTTGTGTAGAGGGACACGATGTCGCAGGTCACCAGTAGCTGGACGTTGGGATCAAAGGCTAATTGGTCAACCAGGTTGATTGTCTGCATCGTGTCCCTTAAGTAGGCTTCCGTGTTTTCCGCCAGTGGTTTCAGGAAAACATCCACATATTTACATAAAGGTTCCAAGATGGAGCCACATCCTGACACGATAGGACGTCCAGGCGGTTTCTGGAGATCTTTATGTATTTTGGGCAAGGTGTATATGGTGGGTAAACGAGGATGTCTCTGGTTGAGGTAGTCAAACTCCAGTTTACTTAAAATACCTTGCCCATACGCTTCAGTCGTGACTTTCAGAATTTCTTCTGCTAGGGCATTGGTCGGGTCAGATCGTAATTTGGAATAACTGACTCCATCTTGCAGCTGTCTCAAAATTTCATCTTTATATGTTGATGTATTTTGGATGACGATGGCTCCACCTTTGTCGGCGGCTTTTATGACAATGTCTCTATTGTTTTTCAATTTAATAAGAGCCGCCCTTTCCAGTTTTGTAGTATTTGGGATGGTATATTTGTGAGTGGCTAGTAATTTCATGACATCAGTTAATACCATGCTCTCGTACGCCAAGATTTTACTGGTCATTGCATTGGCGGGTGGAACAAAGGTGGAAGGGATCCTCAATCCTGTAACCGAGTGTGGTAAAGTAGAAAGGGACTGTTTAAAGAAGTATCTTAAGCGGATCTTCCTGAAAAAAGCATGCAGTTCGACCCTGATGTCAAAATCATTTGGATGGGCTGTAGGTATGAAAGAGAGTCCCTTAGATAAAATGCGTTCCTCGTCATCGGACAGTGTGTACGATGAGATATTCACCAATGGGTTCTCCTTCTCTACCATCTGTATACTTTCCTCCTCGTTGATATTTCTCCGTGGTTCTCGGTCTGGAAGCGAACCTGCTTCCCTGCGGATGCTCTGCCCCTCTCCCAGTTCATAGTGTTGGATTGGCGGCCTCTCTGTTGGCCCCTCTGCCAGGTACCTCGTCCCCTGGGTGGTCTCCATTGGCCTTCCTCTAAAAAAGGGGGAGGGTAGTAGCCTTGAGGAGGATACCAATTGTCGTGGTAGTTCTGGTCAGAGCTGGTGGACGGTTGCTCGTTGTCACTTCCAGAGCTGATGGAAGAATTTGAGAAGGTAGTAAAATTTCTTCTGCCTCTGTATGAGCCTCTACCCCTGCCTGTGAATCTCCCTTGGGTGTCCTGCTTGTAATAATCCTCGTTAAGATAAGGGTAAGTGTTCTTTTTCTCGTAAAAACGAATATCTTTAGCAAGTTTATCCAACTTCTTGCTCTGAGTTGTAAGTTCGAAATCTTTTAAACTTTTGGTCAGGTTAGCCAGAGCTTCTTTAGCATTGGTTAGGGTGGAATCTGCTGCGATCTCCTGTTTGAGGGAAGCAATTTCTCTCAATAGAGTTTGTACCTGTTCAGCTGCAGTTTCCACTCCCAGAACCATCCAGTGGCGTGAGGCGTTGTTGGCAACAAAACTGAAGCCTTCCTTAAACTTAGGAATGTCAACAAAAATTGCTGGCTCGTTCTTTATCTGGAGTCCCACAGGTATCACATTGGCCTGAAGGTATTTGCTGAGTAAATGGCCATGCAGGCGGGTACGTATTAGTTTTTTCTCAAGACGTTCTAAACGTGTCACCTTGTCATTCAGAGTAAAGTCAATATTGGGGGTGTCTGAGGATAGGAATTGATTAGCAGGATCCTGTAACAACTGATTGATATATTCCTCTGTGTAGGAAAGAGTCTCGCTTTCTGCCATCTTATTGGGGTGATAAATCACCAAAATGAACCTCGCAGGTCAGTACCTGCTCTGAAGTAGTCAAAATAAAGGGTAAACCCATATAGTCACTGGGACCTGGGTATAGAGCAGTATAAGAATAGTGGTCCCAGTATACAAGATCATTCAATATAAAACAATTAAACAAACAATGTACCAAGAAAACTTTTTAGGAAGGTTCAAATGCCTATTTAATCACATTGAACACAAATTAATAGTTATGACTGAGCTCCATAGTACAGACAATATTGAAATATCATAGCAGTGCCCAGGAAGGAGGAATGGGGGTAGGGAGGTGGGTGATGAAGTGTAGGGTTTGGAGGGAAGTGAATACAAAAAAATTTGGATGCATTGAGAACAAAATCAAATTTGAAGGCAAAATTAATTCACTGCCTTATTTACATTCCGATCAAATCATAAATCCAATATCGACAATTTTTAGAAAAAGCCATATATATGAAGAAAATCACAGTACATCCTGAACTGGTGATAATATTGGCAAAGATGTTGTGTCGACGTTTCGACCCCTTAAGGCATGTAGGTACTCATTGCGACCTTACGGGATGGGGTCTTCATCAGGACTGGAGTGCGTGTGGAAGGGGGGTGAGTGTGGGCACCTAAAAAACAAAGTTAAACATGCGTAAGGCTATTGGATCTATAACTAGGAAAAAGATTCTAATCAAAAAGTTTTAAAAGCAAGTTACCCAAACTGTCAGAAGACAGGACTCTGAGATGTCAAAGGATCATCAAAGGTAGAGGGTAGTAGACTCCTCGAGGGTAACGACAGAAGCGGGAAAAGGGTGAGGTTCCACCTACAACGAATGTGTAAGTTAATGGATAAGGTGGAGATAAAGATTTCAAAAAAAGGGTTCGCTCCATTGCTGAGCGCAGAACTTACTGATTCGCAGAAGAGCTTTGCTGTCGAATTACATCAGGAGGCTCCTATTGATCAGCACTCCCGGAGAGAAATCCATTGTGAGTAAGGCAAATGGGGATAAGTCACCACTGATTCACCATCAGGGAGTTAATCTAGTAAAGGGAAGGGAGGGAGGGAGAGGAATAAGCAACCAGAAGTAAGGACCTGCATACATCAAAAACCATGAAAGAGCGCCCATAATGTGCGCGTTGCTGTCAGATTCACGAAGGCATCGTGATCTAAGAAATAGGACCCCGAGGGTTCTACAGTGTGTTAACAAATATATACCCCAAAAGGGGAGGGGGGCGGTCACCGCAGAAGGTAGGACCGTGTCGAACAAAGGTATAATCAAAAGTTTGAAAAAACGGCTTAAGTCAAAGAAGGACACAGCACTACATGCAAAAATCTATACAATTGTCAAAGAGTTAAATAGGTAAACTGTATAGAGCATTGCCTTGATCAGATTGAGCGCAGCTAAAGCGATGCTCTTACCCTGCTTCTCCGGTCCCATGTAATGGATAGAAGGGGAAGCGGGCCGAGTGATCGTAGATTAACTTAAGACGCGAGATCAACACGTGATCTCCGTTACCGTGCTGGCGCTAGATGCCGGTGACTCAGTGTAATAGAAAACAGACTTTGGTTGGAAGGATTAACGGGAGCGGTGATCGTAATTCTGTGGTTGGCAGAATTCTCTACAGAGTGAAAATTGTCATGTTAAGGTCCCAACAAAGGTAAATTAAATGTATATACACGCTAAAGCAGCAAATAGTAAACGATGTTCATAGGTAGTTTAAATATAACAGTCAAGTAAAGTTTATCACAGGATGATATCGCATATGACAATAGTTCCTACGGAAAGTAAATGAACTTAATATTCACTAGTATTAGTTGACAAACAATAAGATGATACAGTGAAAAAATGGCAAATCCATAGACTGGCCCAGGGAGTTAACTTCTGAGAACTGCTAACTGGGCATAGCTACCATCAAGTTCATTTAATCCATTGATTACAGTGTCCATTTTAGTCATCCATTTTGATTCTCTTACATTTAGAATAGCTGAGAGATTGCCGCCTCTGGGGCCCACTTTCAGCTCTGGAAGTGACAACGAGCAACCGTCCACCAGCTCTGACCAGAACTACCACGACAATTGGTATCCTCCTCAAGGCTACTACCCTCCCCCTTTTTTAGAGGAAGGCCAATGGAGACCACCCAGGGGACGAGGTACCTGGCAGAGGGGCCAACAGAGAGGCCGCCAATCCAACACTATGAACTGGGAGAGGGGCAGAGCATCCGCAGGGAAGCAGGTTCGCTTCCAGACCGAGAACCACGGAGAAATATCAACGAGGAGGAAAGTATACAGATGGTAGAGAAGGAGAACCCATTGGTGAATATCTCATCGTACACACTGTCCGATGACGAGGAACGCATTTTATCTAAGGGACTCTCTTTCATACCTACAGCCCATCCAAATGATTTTGACATCAGGGTCGAACTGCATGCTTTTTTCAGGAAGATCCGCTTAAGATACTTCTTTAAACAGTCCCTTTCTACTTTACCACACTCGGTTACAGGATTGAGGATCCCTTCCACCTTTGTTCCACCCGCCAATGCAATGACCAGTAAAATCTTGGCGTACGAGAGCATGGTATTAACTGATGTCATGAAATTACTAGCCACTCACAAATATACCATCCCAAATACTACAAAACTGGAAAGGGCGGCTCTTATTAAATTGAAAAACAATAGAGACATTGTCATAAAAGCCGCCGACAAAGGTGGAGCCATCGTCATCCAAAATACATCAACATATAAAGATGAAATTTTGAGACAGCTGCAAGATGGAGTCAGTTATTCCAAATTACGATCTGACCCGACCAATGCCCTAGCAGAAGAAATTCTGAAAGTCACGACTGAAGCGTATGGGCAAGGTATTTTAAGTAAACTGGAGTTTGACTACCTCAACCAGAGACATCCTCGTTTACCCACCATATACACCTTGCCCAAAATACATAAAGATCTCCAGAAACCGCCTGGACGTCCTATCGTGTCAGGATGTGGCTCCATCTTGGAACCTTTATGTAAATATGTGGATGTTTTCCTGAAACCACTGGCGGAAAACACGGAAGCCTACTTAAGGGACACGATGCAGACAATCAACCTGGTTGACCAATTAGCCTTTGATCCCAACGTCCAGCTACTGGTGACCTGCGACATCGTGTCCCTCTACACAAGTATTCCACAGATACCTGCTTTGGCTGTGATTAGAGAAGTTCTGGACAAACGACCAACCCCGATGAGAGTACCAACGGAGTTCATAATCTCACTCTTGACGATTGCTATGAACAAGAATTTCTTTGTTTTCCAAGGAGAATACTACGTCCAAACCAAGGGCGTAGCCATGGGGGCCGCCTTTGCTCCAGATTTAGCAATACTCTATATGGATCACTTTGAACGGTCGTTCATCTTCAATAACAATCCATTCTCGAATAAGGTTGATCTGTGGAGACGGTACATCGACGATATTCTCATGATTTGGAATGGGAATGCTGCGGATCTGGCGAACTTCCACGATTGGCTGAATCATTGTAATGACAATATTCAGTTCACCATACACTCTGATGCCAATGAGCTTCCTTTCTTGGACATTAAGATTTACAGTGAGGACAACAAACTGCACACAACACTGTACCGCAAACCTGCCGAACGAAATTCCCTATTAAGATACAACAGTCATCATCCACGTGGCCTAAGGGATAATCTACCTTTTGGTCAGTTCTTGAGGATCCGTAGAAACTGTACCAAAAAGGATGACTATTTCAGGGAATCTGAAGACCTCAGTAACCGACTTACCACTAGGGGTTACCCGAGGAGGCTGATCAAGAGAGCTCGCAAGAGGGCTTGGTACAACCCGAGAGAAACTCTCCTAACACCCAAGGTTAGACAAGACTCAGCTTTGCAAAGAATGATTTGTGTTACTACTTTTTCAACACGTAGCAACGCAATCAAGAAAGTGATTAACCAACACTGGAAATTGGTAGCGGATGACATCGACCAACACACCCCACCTATGCATTCCTTCAAGAAAGCCAGAAGTGTGAAAGACTATGTAGTCCGTTCTTTTCTTGAAACAGCTACAGTGCCAACCATCCAAGAGATTTGGAACTTGCCACCAGTGTTAGGACATTTCAAGTGTGGTCATTGTAAGGCCTGTGAATCTACCGTTGTCACCAAAACCTTCTGCTACAAAGAACACTCGATCACATTGAGCTCGTTTACTAATTGCAACTCTACTCATGTTATTTATGGCATCATGTGTCCCTGTGGACTCCTATACATTGGACAGACACAACAAAAAGTCAAATCTCGCATTCTGCAACACCACAGCCGTATCAGGTGTAATGTAATGGGTGCACCCCTTGTTGAACACTGTGTCCTAAAAAATCACAAGCCTGATGATCTCAAATGGTTGGTTTTGGAAAAGGTGAAAGTGGGCCCCAGAGGCGGCAATCTCTCAGCTATTCTAAATGTAAGAGAATCTAAATGGATGACTAAAATGGACACTGTAATCAATGGATTAAATGAACTTGATGGTAGCTATGCCCAGTTAGCAGTTCTCAGAAGTTAACTCCCTGGGCCAGTCTATGGATTTGCCATTTTTTCACTGTATCATCTTATTGTTTGTCAACTAATACTAGTGAATATTAAGTTCATTTACTTTCCGTAGGAACTATTGTCATATGCGATATCATCCTGTGATAAACTTTACTTGACTGTTATATTTAAACTACCTATGAACATCGTTTACTATTTGCTGCTTTAGCGTGTATATACATTTAATTTACCTTTGTTGGGACCTTAACATGACAATTTTCACTCTGTAGAGAATTCTGCCAACCACAGAATTACGATCACCGCTCCCGTTAATCCTTCCAACCAAAGTCTGTTTTCTATTACACTGAGTCACCGGCATCTAGCGCCAGCACGGTAACGGAGATCACGTGTTGATCTCGCGTCTTAAGTTAATCTACGATCACTCGGCCCGCTTCCCCTTCTATCCATTACATGGGACCGGAGAAGCAGGGTAAGAGCATCGCTTTAGCTGCGCTCAATCTGATCAAGGCAATGCTCTATACAGTTTACCTATTTAACTCTTTGACAATTGTATAGATTTTTGCATGTAGTGCTGTGTCCTTCTTTGACTTAAGCCGTTTTTTCAAACTTTTGATTATACCTTTGTTCGACACGGTCCTACCTTCTGCGGTGACCGCCCCCCTCCCCTTTTGGGGTATATATTTGTTAACACACTGTAGAACCCTCGGGGTCCTATTTCTTAGATCACGATGCCTTCGTGAATCTGACAGCAACGCGCACATTATGGGCGCTCTTTCATGGTTTTTGATGTATGCAGGTCCTTACTTCTGGTTGCTAATTCCTCTCCCTCCCTCCCTTCCCTTTACTAGATTAACTCCCTGATGGTGAATCAGTGGTGACTTATCCCCATTTGCCTTACTCACAATGGATTTCTCTCCGGGAGTGCTGATCAATAGGAGCCTCCTGATGTAATTCGACAGCAAAGCTCTTCTGCGAATCAGTAAGTTCTGCGCTCAGCAATGGAGCGAACCCTTTTTTTGAAATCTTTATCTCCACCTTATCCATTAACTTACACATTCGTTGTAGGTGGAACCTCACCCTTTTCCCGCTTCTGTCGTTACCCTCGAGGAGTCTACTACCCTCTACCTTTGATGATCCTTTGTCATCTCAGAGTCCTGTCTTCTGACAGTTTGGGTAACTTGCTTTTAAAACTTTTTGATTAGAATCTTTTTCCTAGTTATAGATCCAATAGCCTTACGCATGTTTAACTTTGTTTTTTAGGTGCCCACACTCACCCCCCTTCCACACGCACTCCAGTCCTGATGAAGACCCCATCCCGTAAGGTCGCAATGAGTACCTACATGCCTTAAGGGGTCGAAACGTCGACACAACATCTTTGCCAATATTATCACCAGTTCAGGATGTACTGTGATTTTCTTCATATATATGGCTTTTTCTAAAAATTGTCGATATTGGATTTATGATTTGATCGGAATGTAAATAAGGCAGTGAATTAATTTTGCCTTCAAATTTGATTTTGTTCTCAATGCATCCAAATTTTTTTGTATTCACTTCCCTCCAAACCCTACACTTCATCACCCACCTCCCTACCCCCATTCCTCCTTCCTGGGCACTGCTATGATATTTCAATATTGTCTGTACTATGGAGCTCAGTCATAACTATTAATTTGTGTTCAATGTGATTAAATAGGCATTTGAACCTTCCTAAAAAGTTTTCTTGGTACATTGTTTGTTTAATTGTTTTATATTGAATGATCTTGTATACTGGGACCACTATTCTTATACTGTAAATAAATTATAGACAGACACTACAACTGCAACAATGTCGGGATTAAAGTCCGAAAAACTGAAGCATTTCGCTACTACATTGGCCATATGATTAGTTGGGCAACCGGTAGATATCAACGATTTAAAAACGTGAGTCCTACGAAAACTGTATAAAGAAGCCTGATGGCGACATAAATCGATGAATTGAAAATGAAACCAGTTGCGATGAAACAAACATCCCAAGGAAAGTGAGAGGAAAAAAGTTTTTTTTTTTTCGCTATTTAAGTAATTGCGAAAGGTCTAGGTTCAGGCTTACCGTAGTGTAATACAGAAGATATGTAGACACCGTATCGGCAGATTCCGGAGTTGTTGTTGGGGGATTAGTTACGGCGGTCGCTGACTCCATGGTTTATATGTAGGAGGATTATCTAGCATAACCGGAGCATCAGTATGGTGTCCTACTGACGTCATGACGTAACGTGATAACCCTTTCACCAATCGTGAAGGAAAATGAAGATTCACGCATATAGGATAGAAAAATAACTAGACCGTCAACATGTATTTTATCAATGACGGTATATTAATGGATGTACTTACTTTATCCACAATTTATATGTAAAGAAAACATCTAATTTAACCGCGACCTCAAAGTAGCGTGTAGTTAACGTCATCGCGTTACGTGCTAAGATTCTGCCCTCATAAAGGGTAAATAATGTTCCCCATGTGATGATTGAAAAAAGAACTAGACTGTAAACTAAGATGGTATCGATGACGGAATTCAGTTTAACACTGATGTCTACGGAACACGGAAATGGAAATATCTCACGTGTATAATGAATTACTAAGGGTAAACTAAAAAAGGGGAAAGAAAAATTAATTCTAAATAATAAAGTAAATACTATTTATACCTAAATGTCTATTCCTGATGTTTTAAATTATAGCATTTTCTCACAATAATTCACTGTTTAATCCATTTTTAAAAGTGTTAAGGGCAAAAATCCAGTAGACTTCCCGTTTTTTTCGGACTTTCAATCCACCTTTGTCATCTTGAAGGTTAATTTTTTCCAAGATACGCTATCTTATTTCTTCTGGTTTATGGTTAAATTCTAAAAAATGTTTTACTAATGGTGCAAAAAGTTTTTCATTTTTGATAGCAGAGCCGTGTTCTGTTATTCTCGTTTGTATAGCTCTCGACGTCTCACCCACGTAGCCTAATTGGCATGGGCAGAGAATCAAATAAATCACATTTTGTGTTTTGCAATTCCACATATGAGTGGCTTGAATTTTAAATCCATTATGGATCATTGTATCTCCAGATATGATGGAGTCAAAGGATTTACATTTCGTGCATTTAACAGTACCTTTGATGGGAAAATTACCATCTATGGATTTCTGGATAAAAGGTTGACTAGGGTTGTGATGATTAAACCTTGAGTGAACCATGATATCTTTGAGGTTTTTATTCCTACGATATGCATATAGAGGTTTCTCTAGTTTGGATTTATTATCTGGATCACAATTGAGTATGTGCCAGTTGGTGTTAATGATATGCTTCACTTTAGTATAAAGAGTCGAATGTTTGGTAATACAAACTAGCTGATTACTAGAATGTTCCTTCCCTGTTTTTAATAGATGATATCGATCGTAGAATCTAGCTCGTTTGTAAGACTCTCTCACAAGTCTGTGAGGGTATCCTCTCTCTAGGAATTTGGCTTTCATTTCAGTGGCTTGTCTGTCAAAATCTCTTAGGTTGGTACAATTCCGCTTAACTCTTAAAAATTGAGAGAACGGAATACTTTGTTTCTGACTTCGAGGATGGAAACTGTTAAAATGTAGTAGAGTATTTCTAGTGGTAGGTTTAACATGTAAATCGACTTCTAGTTGACCTGATTGATGTTTGATAAGAATATCCAAGAATTCTACTTTTTGGATATCACTATGAGCAGTGAATTTTAAGTTGGAATCGGTGAGATTTATCCACTGTAGAAATTCAGGAAGAGTGTCTTCCCCACCGGTCCAGATAAAAAAGATGACATCAATATATCGGGACCAGTGGGTAACAGATTCAAAAAATGGGGCGATCTCATTGTGGATGAATTTAGTTTCCCACAATGCCATGTAGATGTTAGCTATGGACGGCGCTACCGAAACTCCCATACTAACGCCTTTTATCTGGCGAAAAAGATGAAGTCCGAATTCAAAAATATTTTCAGTGAGGATTATTTGTGTACATTCAATTATGAATGATTTAGAACAAGGAATGTGGAACATATCTATAAACCATTCTAGAGCTTCTAATTCTTCCTGTTGAGGAATATTACTGTACAGTGACTCTATATCTAGAGTCACTAGTACATCCGTGATGGGGTTAAAGGCTAAATTTTCCACTTTGTTTATCATTTCTCTGGTGTCTTGTATGTAAGATTTAATTTGTGGAACATAAGTTCTAATAAGGTTATCGACAAATTTCGATAAAGGTTCTGTGATTGTTCCTATAGTCGACACTATTGGTCTATATGGTGGGTCTTCTATATTTTTGTGTATTTTGGGAATGCCATAAATACACGCAGTTTTGCCTTTTGAATAATTAAAAAAATTATATCCTTTTAATAAAATGTGTCCTGCACTTAAAGCAAACTTGGTCAATATAGACATTCTTTTAGTTATCCTTGGATTAGGGTTGATATTAATACTAGAATAGAAAGATTGATCTCTTAACATAGTTAACATTTTCTGTTCATAATTCTCTGTATCTACCACTACGATTCCTCCTCCTTTATCACAACTTTTTATTGTGAGTAATTTATTTTGAGTAATCTCTTTCATAGCTAAGAACTCCTCTTTGTCCAAATTATACATGGGTTTAGGTATAAATTTCAATGATTGTTCTAGTTGTTTAACCACTACATTTTCAAAAGTAGACACCTCAGGTCCTAGTTGGTCTAGTGTGGGTGTGAAAATAGAAGGTAAGGAAAGACTTTTAGATTGAGTATTGCTATGATTCGTTTGTACGTCTGTTTCAAAGAATTTCTTTAATCTGACTTTGCGAAAGAAAGAAAATATATCTTGATAAAGTTCAAATGTGTTGACAAATGAGTGGGGTACGTAGAATAGACCTTTTGAAAGGAGAGTCATACTAGGACAATCTAAATTATAGGATGACAAATTGAAAATGGAAATTATATTCAGTGTTTCCAATATTGTCGATTCCTTGTTTCTAGGAGATATTGAGGATCTGGTTGGTAATGTTGTCCTTGATAATTCCCTCTGGATGGAGTTTGAGATTGAAACCTGACTCTCTGTCGTCCCCTGCGTGTCCCTCGATGACCTAAAAAAGATTGATGATTATTTTTATTGGGATTGAAGGAGCTATATATTTCATTTGTTTTATATCGGTGTGAGGTTCCTTCGCCCTCTGAGTCTGAGGTATCAGAGAAAGTCATGACTTTCTGTTGTCTAGAAGTCTGATCATTTATGAATTGATTTTGTTTATAAAAATCTACATGTAAATATGGATACATTCTTTCTAATGTGCAGTACCTTTTATCCTTAGTTAGTTTATCTGATTTTCTCTTGTTTAGATATTCAGCAAACAAAGCTATTTCTCTATTTGATTCTTCTAGTTTCTTGGTAACTTCTTCAACACTATTATCTTTTCTTATTTTATCATGCTCCATTTTTCCAAGAATTCTTTGTATTGAACAAATAGTCCTGGAATATTGCGTACCCGTAGTCCTTGCGGTATAATACCCGCTTTTAAATATTCAAGCATAAAATGTCCGTGTGCTTCCATTCTTTTCAGTTTTTTGGGGAGATCTAATAGCTTATTAATATCGTCATTAGTTTGAGTATTTGTCTTGGAGGTATTTCCAAAAGAGTTACTAGTGCCTACAAGTATAGCGAATTCTTCATCAGAAAACCCGAAAGTTTTTAAATGGGCCATGATAATAAACAATATATGAAAATGACGATAAAAAAGTGTTCAAGATAACCAGATTGAAGAAAAATGGAAGATATTAAAAGAAGGGGAGAAAAAAGGTACCTAGGTTAAAATATCAATGAAGGCATATAAATATATGACTAAAAGTAACAATTCGTAAATAATCTTATGATGACAACAGACTAACAAACAGTCCCACACAGACAGGCTGTGGGTAATCTCATGTGAGTATCAAGGACCCCCTGGTACAAATGGAATATGATTCCTAGGACAGGGTAATATACAATGCAAAATAAATTCCTAGGCAATCTATGCAAACATCGGAACAATCTAAGTGTGCCAAAAAGGAAGATAAAATAGGTGGTTGTGGCATGTCCTGGTGGGAGGGGCGGGTCGTGCTGGTGTTCGCTGGCTGGTGAAGCTGCAGCTTCAGCAGGTGAAGGGTCCATGGGTGCACTTCGGGGTGGCCTGGAAGCAGGTGGATGAACAGCCGGTGTTGAGTGCATGGAGGAGGTTGGCGTCGTAGCGGCGTTGTAGCACTCGCGGTGGCCAGGGGTTCTGGTGCTGGGCGCAGTCCAGGTGCGGACGGTCGCAGACGGGCTTGCCTTAGGTGTGCCTTTGGTGCGCCAGCAGTGCTCCCGGTGCGCCAGCAGCGCTCCCGCTGCGCGGCTGGCCAACATAAGGTGAGGTGGGAAGAAGAGTGGCTGGGAGGCTGGGCCGCAGGGGACGCAGCGGCGGGAAGGGGAAGAATGTGCAAAATAAGGAGGCAGGCAAAAACAAATCTGGGCAGAATCAGAGCAGAATACAGCAAAAGTGAGCAAATTACAGCAAAAATAGGAGGCAATAAGCAAAAGTAAACAGAGCAGATTACAGCAGAATACAGCAAGTGAAGTGCATGGAAAAACGGCAGAGAGGCGGGAGGGGGAAGCAGAGCAGAGGACTGGCACGAACTTGCGGCAGCAGCGAGGGTGGAAGCACGGGCACGAACTGGTGGAGCTGTCCTGCGTGGGGAGTGACCTGCCTGTGACCGGCTGCTGGAACAGGAATACTTTGAGACTAATCGCCTACCTCTGCTAGCTCAGCTCAAATCCAAGCTGGAAGAGTTTGAGGAAGCTGCGCTACGGGAGACACACAATTTGGGGAAGGTGGCGCGTGCCCGTCGGTATGGCGAGGGCGATAGAGCCAGTAAGACCCTTGCAGGACTGATTCGGAAGCCATGGGCTAATGATTATATTAGTGAATTGCGCTCGGGTGAGGACGAGTTAGTGGTTGGGCAAGACTTGGTCCAGGCTGAAATGATGGCGTTCTACACCTCTCTATATACTTTGCATCAATCGAGAGTGCCAGCGGACCTGCTTTCCTTCTTCGATTCACTTGAGCTGGTCTGGCTCAGAGATGCCCACCAAAGATATTTAGATGAACCATTCTCCGTAGTTGAGGTGATTAGTGTAATTCGTGCTATGCCTGGGAACAAGGCTCCAGGGCTGGACGGGCTCACCTCAGCCTTTTATAAGGAGTTTGTGCCGTTACTCGTGACCCATCTGCTTAACATGTAAGGGCACCCTCCCCCCTATCCCTTCGTGAGGTGCTTCTCGTGACCATACTTAAATCGGATAAAGATCGGTTACTGTGCGACTCTTATCGTCCTCTCTCCATGATTAATATTGATAATAAAATTCTCGCAAAGCTTCTCGCCTTGCGTCTGCTTCCCCTGCTCCCTACGATCCTTCGGCAGGACCAATGCGGCTTCGTCCCGGTTAGGGGCACTGCCCACAATCTCCGCACCCTCTTTGCTGTAATGCAGGGGGTTAATCCCGACCTCCCTGTGGCAGCGGTGTTCCTCGACGCTACTAAAGCGTTCGATACACTAGAATGGCATTACCTCTTCTCGTTACTTGCCCGAATAGGCCTGAGTCCTGCATTTCTCAAAAAAATTGCGTTGCTCTATACCTCCCCCTCGGCTAGATTGGGGCTCAATGGAGTCGTCTTCCCCCCCCAGTTGAGATTGCCCGGGGCACCAGACAGGGGTGCCCGCTGTCACCCCTCATCTTTGCGTTTGCGATGGAGCCACTGGCGGCCCGGTTGCAACAGTTCCACATGCAGAGATGCCTCAATTTTACGCCCTGGGTGGTCCTCGAATCAATGTATGTGGACGATGTGACTCTTTACGTCCAGCACCCCTCGGATAATCTTGATCCTCTCATAGAGGAGTTCATTCGGTTTGGTGGCTTCTCAGGGATTACCATCAACTAGGGGAAATCTATAATCTTCCCACTTACGGCAGTCACTGTTGCATTTCAATCAGAATTCCCGCTAAAATGGGCGGACTCCCCAGTGAAATATTTGGGGATATGCATTAGCAGGGACCATGAGAAACTGTGGCGCTACTACTATGGCAGACTCATGGAATGGCTTGAGGGTCGGCTTCCCCGCTGGAGGACTCTCCCTCTGTCCCTCAGTGGGAGACTTGCCATCGCCAAGATGGTGATAGTGCCCAAGTTCCTTCATCATTTTGTAAATCTCCCGCTCCCACTCACGGTCACATTTAAGAAGCGACTTCGATCCAATTTGATCTCCCTGGTGTGGGCAGGTGGGCAACAACAGGTCACCTGGAAAACTCTCACGCTCCCGTTCGATCAGGGGGGCCTGGGGCGCCAGATATGGAATTGTACCATTCCTGCGCCCAGGCGCAATTCTCATTTCATTGTGTTATTACCGACACAGTTTCTGGCGCCTGCGGCCCCTGAGTGCGACTTGGCAGACCTGACCCCACTACCTATAGTGATGTTCTGCTCGCAGGGCCACCCGCGGGCGGGGATAGACAAGGTCGGCAGCACGATATGGGCATAGCAAGTGCGCTGCCGACGGGCGGGTTTGGACACTCTATTTGCGCTCTCAGTGCTGCTAACGGGACACCCGGAGTTCCCTTTCGCAGGAGAGGCAGGGGTCTGCCGGCGGCTGCGCAACCTGCAGGTGCATACATTGGGTCGGGCATTTCCGGATTTTGTTTTTATAGACATGGATGCCGCTCTGGGCCAAGAGCACACGGGTCTCCTGGACAGGTTGACTTATTTTCAATTACGGGCGGCCATGCGGGCAAGGTTTGCCTCATTCCCGGTAGCTCCACTGACGTGCTGGAAGCATTTCTATCAAATCCCTCACCCCGTAAACTTACAACATGTTTGTACACCGGTATGCAGCGGGACTACCCTGTGCCCTTGGCACAGGCTGCTTGGGAGGAGTGCCTGGGTGCGCCATTTGAGAAGGGTGTTTGGGTGTACTGCTGCGTGCAATCTAGGGACCTGTCACCCAATTACAGACTTCGATTAATCCACTTCAATTTTCTCCACAGGCTTTACAGAACCCTGGTGTGGATGTGCAGGGCGGGGTTGAGTGTGGAGGCGCGCTGTATGAGATGCGGGTCACCTGAGGCCTCCTTCATGCACCTCGCATGGGACTGCCGGGAGGTTGCGAATTTCTGGGGGCGTATGTTTGATGCTTTGGATGAAATACTGGAGTATAGGGTGGAGCGCACACTGTTAGTTGCCCTGCTAGGTTATGTTAAACCTTTACCTAAAAGTGTCAGGCGACTTGCAGCCATGATGTTGCTGCTGGCAAAGAGGCGAGTGGCGATCTGCTGGGGCCGTAGGTGCCAGCCGCGAAGCATTGACTGGCTGTCGGACGCTGCTTTCTGCCATACACAACTGTCTGAGTTCTGGGATTTGATGCCCACACAGGCGCGACCCCTGGATATATGGGAACCTTTGCGTAGGTTTCTACAAGAACACTGCAGCGATCACGCCCAAGCCTCTGCGGTAGAGGGTTAGACGAGAATGTGATGGGTCCTTTGGGAGGGGGTCATCCTCTGCCCCCTGCGCCCCAAACGTGCTCTCCTTTTCTGTTTCTATCTGACCAGAGAGGTCCCCTCCATTTCCCCCATATACCCTCTTATCCCCTCTCTGCATTGTATGCTAAGTTGCATCCCCTCTGTTAGTAAGCGACTGCATTGGCTCGTGTTGTGCACCGACTGCTGGAAGACAAGGTGGACTCTTTGGACTAACGTGCGCCCAAATGGGTACTTTGGTGACTTCTAACAAGTTAATTTATCTTGTACCGTTGAGTGGATAGTGCGCATCATGTTCCATGTTTATGCTCTTGCTCTTCCTTGTTGTAACTGGTCACTGTTTGTATTTGTATGAACTCACAAATAAAAGTTTTTGAAACGCAAAAAGAAAAGGTTTACCACAATGCGATCTTCATCTACAATGTCAAATAGACTTAAGAATGATTATGTTTAAAAAAAAAAGTTATATGGCCTGGTTAGCCATTTCATAATTCTATGTATTGGTGTTTTTATACAACAAGATAAATTTGTGCCAAATTATTATTTTTTTTGTACATCTGCAGCATTTATTCCAAAACAAGCTTAATTTCCCGTCTTTAGACAAAAATCAGTAATTGCGTCTCGTACTCCTACAACCAAGATTGTTGAAAATCATTATGAAGTAAAAACACCCAATGAATCTATTTACCTATAACATTATAGCATCAAAATCATCCATTGTCTCCAAATAAAATTGCTTGTATCATAGTCATAAATATCATACCTGACCCAGCACTATACTATTTATTACAGACAACTGAGGCCAGTCACCATCTTTAAATGTATCCCTGTGAATCTGTAAATATGGATCTGGATAATGCTTATCATTTATGTATCCTGAACCGTGTCATTGACAGTATAACCTCATTGTTTTGTTGTTCGTTATTACTGTCCGGCCAAAGATTATGTGGTTAATGCAGTGAATTTATTGTTATGCAAAAAAGTCAGCAGCTACCGAATTACATAATTCCTGGCCCTGGTTAGAGGTTTAGAGTATGTTACTGGAAATCTAGAAGAAATGTGATGCTGTTGGTTTAAAATGATTTGCAAGATTATTTTGGTCAACAAAGCCCTCTAGCTAGTCCAGCATCACAACACCTTGCTATGGATCCAGCTCACCAGAACCCAGTGAACCTCCGGGTGCTGCGTATTCCTCGTGACCAATATCGCTTGGTATCTTGGACCTCTATGGGCTTAGTACTACTGTGTAATTCTTGTGTACATGGGCTTTTACTGAAGGGGCTGTGAGGTTGAGCATACAAGGATTACACTTAAAGAGAGTGGAAGTTTGGATTAATCAGATACAGCCCCCACTTAATTGATGTGTAGCAATGTTCCCTCTAATTTTTGTCCAGTGTGTGCGGCAATGTAAGATCTCTGTGCTCTGCAGACAAGTCTATGTGCACCAAGAAACTGATGATGTATGTGAGTGCTACGCTCAGCTATATAAATCTTTAGTAATCCTCCAAACCTTTGTTTATAATAATAGTGAAAACAGGTGTAGTTCATAGATACAGCTACATTTAATAAGGTCTCAAGACAGTTTTGTAATGTCGATACACTTCATCATGACATGTATTGTTTACTCTAGTCGCGCCTGCACCCCAGGTTTAGAAAAGGATAGGACTCAGAAGGATGTACCATTATAAGATGTTGCTCAAGATAAAGTGGTGTCCTGGCGACAAGTTAATGCAGCCTTTATTGACTCAGAAGAGGGGTTTGCTGTTGGTGGTATTTGCTACAGCATGCGATTAGAAAACATCCTCTAAAGCAATCCTAATGGAGAACACATCATAAGTGGCTAACAAAGAGAGTGGTGGTCATCTTACCTGCAAGAGTGTGAGCCATTTCTCCTGCAGTTCTGAATCTTCAGGTGATCATGGCCCAGTAGGAGTATGTGGTCTTGGCATGACATATGTTGTTTTTCTTCTGCTATACTTTCTCCTTCTTGCCTTGCTTCCCTAAAATCTCTTCCCCTTTGGCCCATGAGCCCATTTCCCAGGCTCTCCTTCTTGGAATCCAGGACCTCCATGGTTGTTAGGTCTGTGGACTTTGAACTTCACATTATCTACTTATTAAAGCTTTCCAGCCATATTATCAGTGTTTCCTCACTCCTGGACAGACCCACTATACCACTTTTCTCAGTGGCATTGCTATCTGCTGATCCACCATGAAGCTGGGACCACAGGTGAGCGTATTTTTCTCATCATACTGGTGAAAACCAAATAGGGCAAAGTGTGTCTGTGATTTTGAACAATTTTGAGAACTTCTTGACTCCGGCTAACAAAGTGGAGTTCAAACAGGTACTGGCCACAGACTGTGATATTGAGAACATTTGCTTGGAATTCTTGAAACTAAAATTGGGGGACTCTAATTCAGTCTGCATAAGACACAGCCTCTACTTGTGAATAGATTGTGGGGATAAATCCTAAAAGCTGATGAGTAGGGGAAAAATTCGCTCTGTAATGTGTTGTTAGTCATAAGAAGTTTCATTTTAAAGAGGGCAGAGATAAATGAAAATAAAGTCCTTACAAGTGAGCAGGTGATTGTGACACTCTAAACACCACACTTAAAAAAAAACGCAGAAACAGTTACACTTCTTGTTGCTGCGCCAGTTTTAGAGACTCCCCAGTTTTTCATCTCACTTAAAGCCATGGTGACAAGTATGATTTTGATTTCTCCTTTCGCTGGCAGCACACTCGACTCATGAAACCGACTGTGGAGCAGACGCTCTGTGCCATAGAAGGGGATTAAGAACAAATGAACAACTTTCTGTGGTCCAATGCAGAGCGGGTAGTGAACAGGGTTGGCAAGCCAGCAAATTAACAGGGGGAGCTGAGCCAAGGATCGTCTCTGACTCTAAGAGCCGCTGCTTGAGCCAAGCCCTGAACATATTTGATATCGAAATTGCGCAACAAACATTAGGTTAGATTATGATAAACTATCTTAGATGATACAAGAAAGAATATTTCTTTAACACTCAAAAGCATTTCACCTTAGCACATCAGTTTATTAGCAAAGTATGTCTGACAAGTGGGAGTTTTTAAACATGAACTGAAAAACCTTCCTACCTGGGCCCTGATGACCAAGCTATAAGAGAACAAAGAGGCAAGTCAGTTAAATGCAGGAAATGTGGCCTAGATTCTCATTTTAGAAAGAACAACTTTATAAGCTATTAAATCAAACACAAGAAAAGTTTTTTTGTACAGCACACATCCTGAAACTCAATTATTTGAAGATTGTCTTATATGTGTTAACAAACAAAAAAGGTGCTCAGTGAAATAATGTATTTGCCAAGGATCACACAATTTGGTCAAGCAGAAACTGATCCCAGGTTTTCCATTTTTTTGCTGTGCGTGTCAGTCACTCAATTGGCATCTCTTACTGCCATCAAAGGTTAATGCTTTGGGCTGAATTCTTAGAGGATGTGATTAGATTTTGGTTCCAGGCAGAATCGACCTTTTATTTTGCACAGTTTTACCCAGCGCTTTACAGCAGATAACATATGTTAAGTTTTATCAGCGCCTCTGCATGTAAGAGAAAGACTTTCAAATCCTTCCACACGCATTCTGCTCCTCCACCCGTGCTTGAAAACTCACCGTCACTGCAATTCAGCTCCAAAGAAAGAGCATTTTGTCACGCCGCTCACAAACCATCTCTTGGTCTTGCATCATGGAGCAGTGAAGTGTGCGCTGTGGGAACAATGATGTGTAGTATGTTTTTGTACTTGATATGTGCAGCACAGGAAATGCCAGTGGCTGAACATTGGCTTAGTTTACTGAAAGCTCCAAGGAATTAACACCAGATAAAAGACAGGAATAAAGAGTGCTCCCGATTCCTCCACAAAAGATGTTTAGCTGCCCATTTTGTTTTTGTTAAATAGTATTTTGGGTTTCTTTCTGGCGCAGAGAATTTATATCCAGAATCTTGCTGACAGGTCTTTGCATCCCACAAAGTATTTTCAGCACAGTCCGTTCTCATGATGCTATATCTATCATTAAGCTAGTTTATTCCGCCCGTCCTCTGGGTTTACCCATTTTGGTGATTTCAGCCCTTAGCTGTCAAATCATGAAGTAGAAGAGACTAACGTACCCTGGAAGTATTTCCCAGGGTTATGTATAGGGGTGGGCAGAATTTGCGAAATCCGATTTTCGCAAATTATCGCGAAAATGTTAAAAATTATCGCAAACACGCGGAAATATCGCGAAGATGCGGAAGTTTTTTCCCGCATGTTCGCAAGATTTTCTGCATGGTTGCGGCTCGCCAACTTACCCATGTGGTTGCTCGCAGGCGCGGCCATCTTGTTTTCAGTTGTCTCGCGGTGCATGATCGCGAGAAGAAAGACGTGATCGCGCGACGCATGACGTCACTGCGGGCGCGAACTGTCACGAGACAGTGCAAATGGCTAAAAACAATACAACATCTCATGGAGAACGCGACCGGATCAAGAAAACTTGTCGGCGAACGCAGGGATTCAGGTAAGGCGATCGCGCGAGAATGTGTTATTTTACAGCGCGAGCAAGAAACAAATTATCGCCAAGCTGCGGAATGCGGAAATTTTGACATTTTCGCGCTTTCCGCGGAACGCGAAAATGTCAAATTATCGCAATTTCTGCTAACGGAACGAAATTTTAGCCCAGGCCTAGTTATGTATATCCAAGACGATACACTCAGCGGAAGGTTTTCCTGGTACATGACTTCATTTATTATTCCACAGAACATGTAGAAGGTAAACAGCCATTACAACAAAACTTTTACCACGAATACCATTACCCCCCTTTCCAACACAACACAACTACCATTACTCCACAATGCCATTACAGCGCATGGCATTATTATGCATATACCACGCATGCTTTTACGGATTTCGTTGTAAATGCATGAAAGGTAAAGGCATATGTATTTTACATCTAAGTATAGGGTTTAGAGTGGGTTTGGCTTTTGGGGTGTAGGGGCATAGGTTTTTGGGTGCCAAGGTCAATTTTAGAGTTCAGGGTGGGTTTGGGTTTTGAGGTGCCCAGGGTAATTTTTGGGTTCAGGGTTTGTTTGGGGTTTAGGGGGCCCAGGGTAATTGTAGGTTTCAGGGTGGGTTTGGGTTTCCCAGGGTGATTTTTAGTTTTTACGGTGGCTTTCCTTTGGGGTGCAGGGGTATTTTTAGGTTTCAGGGTGGGTTTGGGGTTTGGGTTGCCTAGGGTAATTTTGGGGTTCAGGTTTTGGGGTGCATGGGTATTTGTAGGGTTCAGGGTGGGTTTGGGTTTTGGGGCGCTCAGGATAATTTTAGGCTTCAGGGTTTGTTTGGGTTTTGGGGTGCCCAGGGTAATTGTAGGGATAAGGGTGGGTTTGGGGGTGTTGGGGTATTTGTAGGGTTCAGGATGAGTTTGGGTTTTGGGGAGCAAGGGTATTTTTAGGGTTCAGGGTGGGTTTGGGTTTTGGGGTGCCCAGGTAATTTGAGGGTTTAGGGTTTATTTGGGTTTTAGCGTGTCCAAGATAATTTTAGTGTTTAGGGTGGTTTTGGGGTGCACAGGGTAATTTTAGGGTTCAGGGTTTGTTTGGGTTGTAGGGTATTTTTAGGGTTCAGGATGGTTTTAGGGTGCCCAGGGTAATTTTAGGGGGTATGGGTATTGGGGTGGTAAGGGTAATTTTAGAATTTTGGGGGTGTATAGTTATTGGGATAAAAAGTGTAATTTTGGGTTTTTAGTGGGTACCCATGCTGCAGCTTCTAGAGTTGGATGAGCCAACAAATTGACAGGGAGAGCCGAGCCAAGGGTCTGCCAGGGCTGTATGAGCTGGTGAACGAGAAGTACATTTTACAATAAACATGATATAAAAATACGAAAAAGGGTCTTCAAAATTCAAAAAGCGTCTTTCTTTAATTCACTGCATTGAGAGTTATTTATTACAAGAGATAGTTTTTAAACGTTTGCGCTTCCTTACGCCCTGACAACAAGCCATTGGTGAATTATGGGCCAAGTCACTTGTCTGTTACGCTATGTGGCCTCGATTCTTAGATGGAGCAACATTATAACTATTAAATCAAACGCAAGAAGTGTGTGTAAAGCTCACCTTCTAAACTTGCATATTCAAAGGTATTATCATAAGTGATAATTTACAAAAGGACGCCCGGTAAAATAAAATACTTGTCAAGGTTTACACAATATTATGAAGCAGAAAAGTCTGGATTGATCCCAGGTTTCTAGCTCCACATAAATTAGAATCTCTTTCATTTGCCTGTTTTATATCAAAGGTTACTGATTTGCCAGTAATTCTTGGGGCATGATGGTAGAGCGTAGGTTACAGACAGAAGGCAAATGAACCCTCCGCTCCCTTTGGGATGCAGTGTTTAATGTGAGCCGGTGGTTTCCGGTGCTCGGCACCTGCACTTAATTGTGACCACCGGCAGCTGCCACATGGTGGCGATGTTTGTATAATTTAGAGATGAGCAGAACAGCAATTGTTTATTAAATTAGTATGCATTAAAAGTAACTAATATCTGCCGCCCAAGCTATTTTTTGACATCTTTGAGGGTCTGGATTAGTGTGAATTGTCACACTTGCGGCAGTGTGCTGGTTAGTAGTTGGGTAGGTGCTGTAATTGGCAACGCTGGCAGTGGCAATGGGTGGTGCAAGCTGCAGAGGCCTCCTGACTAGAGCCTGGCTATTATTTCTTTTTGCAAATTAAACACTGGGCTTGAGAGTCCAAGAGGACGTCGAGCTGAGCCAAAGCCTAGGATCAGGCTGGAGCCTGTCTCGAGCTCTCATTGGATAGCCCACCTATAGCGGCTTCCATACAACATGCACTGTCCAGTAAGTGCTTTTTAAAAAGTGTCAGTATATAATTTACTTCTTGTAAAGTAAAGTGAGGTGCAATGGCTTGCAAGACGCTTGCTCCCACAGAAACCTTAATTAAGTTAACTTTCTTAGTCAGTGGAGGCCGGCTCCAGCGGGGATGTTCCAACCATTTAGGTGACGAGTTTGAAAAAGACAAAGGGGTCAGTATGTTGGAGGAGCTCTTCGGTGAATTGGTCCCCATTGTTATCAAGCGCAGAGACCATGAGGAGAAGTGGGTGAGGTCGCGCTCTGCCCTGTTAGGTGCAGCTTAATGGGCTGCTGCAGGATCTTTCCTGTCCGCTGAAACTGCTGTGCTGTCAACTGCTTCAGTCTGACGGCTGAAATGCTGGAAACCGGTCCTAGGAAGCTTGTTTCCAGTCCAGGGAAGGCATGGCTTGGCAGTTCGGGCTGGACTGTTCCCATGAGGCACAGGGTCAGACTGATTTGCATATGGCCATGTCTGAACTGGGGTGGCAGAGTGGGCTAAAGAACGGTGATGGATCAAACCCAGATCTGTTGACTGGGTGTGAGTGTTTGATTGGGTCTGATGCTCCGTCATCACCACCCCCTTTTGTACCGCTTCAGTCTCAGCACCAGTATCAGTGCCAGCCTTTAGAAAACTAACATCAAAGCTGCTGTCTCTCTAGTGACTCTCGCCACCCATGCTCCTGCTCTTTATGGCTCTTTGGCACTGATGTTCCAATCCTTAGTGCCAGTCCTAATGAGGGAAAACTGAGGTAATATTGCAGTCTACATGACTACATGCTAAGACCTATCTGCAAAAGAGAGAGTTTTCTTAGTTTTTTCTGTACTGGAACAGAATCTCTAGATGTTTACTGACAGCTTTGGATCCAGTTCATATGACATTAGCTTCCCGGCATGGATCTATTAAAATTATTATGAGAATGATTACGAGGGGCACATATTGCTCCCCAAGCAATGCACTCCTTAAAATGTATTCTCTGAGATACATACTGTATGATAGTGGCCTGCATACCGTCCTGAGGTAAGGTTTTGATCTCCTGAAGGTCTTCCCTCAGCTGAACTGGTGTACACTGCTGCGATGATCAAGATGGAAGTGGACAGATTGAGGAATGCCACTCCATGCACACAATCCAATGTTTTTTTCTTTTTTATAGGGATATATTGATATTATCTGAAAAGTAAACATTATCTATGATTCTTCCTTGCAGTGAGACTCTGATAGTGCATGAGAGAAGCTACAGTCTGTACCACAGTTCCTCATTCAGCCTCCTGCAAATATAGAGTTGGATCTGCGGTGCCTGTTGACCGAGACCACACCTAAGATCCTGGTAGTTCAGGCTTCTTCATTTTAATCCAGGCAAAACACCATGCCCATCATTGCACCTGAAAGGCAACCCAAAACATTGTGGGGAAGAAATCCTTATGCTGCCTGGCTCTGAAAGTGTCTACTGACACTTTCCTCTTGCCAAAATGCATTCTTGAATTGTGAAAGATGGCTGCTTTGGCTAAACCAAATCTGCCAGAGTTACACTGACAGTCTTTTCAAGAGCTAGTGCATTATTGGATAGCAACCACTAAGCAATCTATGCAGCCTTGAATGGACACTCTAGTGATGAGGGCCAGGTCAATGGAGTGAAGTGTGGTGCTTCGCAGGTATGCCTCGATGCACACCAAAGAAGTTTTAAGGGAAGTACAGGCCCCTCCTCTTGATATACCCTTTTATGGGCAATCTTTGTTAGACAGAAAAAGCTAATTCATCCCTAGAGAAGTTGATTCAAGGCATGTCCTTTGCTGTAGGCTTTGTCTCATCCTCAGTGATTTAATCAACGATGCTGTAAACTTGTAGGCTTGTAATGTAGTTCCTATTTCCCTAACAGGCTCTCTGCATTGGAATAATACACCCTATAGATTTGGCATAGGACTGAGGTCAGTATGCCCCTATCGAGTACATTAAACTTAATTACTTTGTGCCAGCTAACTCAGAGGCCACTAGAAACTCCTTGTAAACAAGAAGGGAGTAGTTTCTGGCAACCACATACACATGACAACTTTGTTTCCCTTTAGAATCGGAACACTCTCAGAATCATGGAAACAACAGATAAGTTTCACTCAGTTAATCATGCATGCTTAGTTTATTCAGAGTTACACAGAAAGAATAGACGGGCATTTCAATAAAAAGGATTTATTGAACAGTCTTGTTTCTCGTGTAAGGGATATGAGCTCTTACAATCATAAGACAGTATGCGAGATATATTATGTACAGCGTGAGCAGTGGAAAGAAATAATACTGCGCTAGCATTATCTTTTAGCTATGACACATATATTCATATACATAAATAACATAAGCTAAAAATGTGAGTACTCATAAGATGCTTCTCTAACTACTTCTACCCCAGTGTACCTAACCTAAGTGTAGTACATTGTAAGAAGTAGGTTATGTATTCCATAGTATGGTAGGCTATACTATGGTATGCTATAGTCTAGTATGCCAGGTCTGGTATGCCAAGAGTCCCTCTAGGTCAACTCCATACCTTGAGAATGAGAGAGTTGGGAATCTCTTTCCGGGTCTTGAAATCTAACACCCCGCGAAGGGAGTTAGAACACTGGAAGATGGATTCTCTGCGAGCAGGGATGACAGCGTCTCATATCAGTGCGTCAGGCCGGGACACGGGCTCCTCTAAAGTCGAGGTCTCCTCCTACTTGCTTGGGCACGGGAAGGTATCTTTATACCTGGTAGGTGCCTTGGAATGTTAGCATTGACGTAAAGTCGGGCAGAGGAAGACGTCAGGAATGAACCCTTAAGGAATAGCAGTTCATGCATAATAAATGAGTTCTTGGAGAAATCAATAATCCTGTGCTAGGGGAACTCCCAAGAGTTTAAGGGTCTGGTTTCTAAGAACTCGTTGTGACGTTGGGGTGGACGGATGTAGGTGACCATGCCTGTATTTGTATAGCATGGCAAATGCCTAAATAAGGACTGCTATCTTATGCCTATATAACGGCAATGCGAATTGTGCCCATATAAGGACATGTTTCAGGAAAACCTATATACGGACACCTAAAGCGGAATACAACAGGCTATGATCAGCTACTTGCAAGACAACTGCCACCTCATCAGCAATGGTGAAAGCAAGTTGTATGTTCCTCTTCTTTATTGGCACCAACACAACCAAAACCTCTTTGAGGCCTTGACTGAACAGGATTGAGCTGTACAGCTAGAGGAAGGGTGACAATCTTTTAGAAATGGGCAGAGATAACTTCAGGCCACGAGTCCCTAATTTTTTTTTATAGGAAAAGCACATTCTTGTTTCAAAATGATTAATAACCTGAAACCATTTTTTCAAAATGCTAAAATAAACCGTGGATTATACAAAAGAGAAGGACTTGGGCTTCTATCTTCTCTATGCCTTAATCTCAATTCATTTATTTAGACTTTCATATCTACTTGTCCCACTAAATTGATGGAGTGTGTATACATCTAACTTTAACCATTCTAATAATCGATCTACTAGATACTAAACCAGAGTCTTATAAATCCATTGATGTAATATTCTTCCATGGTATCCTTCTTTCCTGTCCCCACCCCCTTTCCTTGGAACTTTCCATTTTACCAACTGTCAACCTGAGCATTCCACTCAAGCGATTGGCACAGCTGACTGCAGCTGACTAGAACCATGGTGGTGCATGACGAGTACAATGAAAGGTATTCTACCAAATACCTTTGTTGAATTTATCTTTATAACACCCAGTTTACCCCTTTTTAGGTCTCGCTGAGACAGCGAAAGCTGTCTCTTTGAGATGTTTTGTAAGTGGGTTTTCAAAAGTGCTACCCACATGGTTTTGCTGGCCTAGAGCTTGAGTGCACGATAGCGTGCACGTGCACAGCTGCTCCTCTGCTCCTTGCATTCCCCCCTCCCTTTTCGCCCAGCCCTTTGATGCTCTGCTTGCATCTCCCGAACGCGATCACTTTCACTTTCGCGGCCGCGCGTTTACGATCGCGCAGCCATTGTTTGTTCTTTTTTTAACGTAAACCACATCCTCAAATAATGGAGCAAAAATACCAGATTTGCATCTCATGTAATTTTACAGAAATATCTCATAATCATTCAAAAGGTAATTGCGCACATTTCTCACACCCTCAATGCATTATCTCGTCTTAGGTCACTGCACCTAGGAGTGTGATGGCAGGAGGAAGAATGAGACATCTATATTGCCACAACTCACACAATGCGGCACTTTAATCTGTAGAGCCGAGATTTGTGGACTAACAGCGCAGGCTTGCAGCAGCGCTCGTTGGCATTTCAGAGAAGCCTGAACCAAGTTTAATGGGTTTCAGTTCAGTGCTTTGTAACACTTGATTACTTTAGAAGCCTTCGCTTCCTCACGCAGAATCCAATGACTGCGTTTCCGCCTCCGTGGACGTGGAACCTGACTGTTGTTGGTGGACACCGGATGGTGGGCCAGATGGATTTGTACACTCAGGTTTTCACCCCTCCTGGGAGTCTGGCAGTGCCTGCTTCCTCTTCACTCTGCCTGTGGTAAGACTGTTGCTACTAATTTCATTTCCTCCTTAAATTCCACGAGTTTTGGCCGTGATTTGGTGCCTGCGCCTCTGAAACCACGGCACAGACTGCAGATGTTAAAGCGCTTCATGCGGGCCTGACACTCGCTTGGGCCGCAGACCAAGTGGGAGGCAAGCTTGTGAAAGCAGACTGTTTACCTGGTGCTTGTTGAGAGCAGGTGCAAGGCCTCGACATATAGCTCTGCAAAGGGTTGAAGACACTGAGACATGCTACATGTACATGAACACAATGACACAGTTACACACACAAACACACACATGCATTAATATACATAAGCACACACAAAGCCATGCACCCACAGCCACACACACAATAAACAAACATACACACACAGCCACACACAGAGCCGCACACAAACAGACACACCTCTCAACTCAGCCTCATTTACACGGTATCAATCACTTTGGGCTCATTCTCACCCACCAAACTTTTGAAAGAGCTTGCACGCGTGTAGCCTTATTTATACTACTATTGTCTCCCTCTCTGTTATTTACATAAAGTATAGCACTGCGGCCACAGCAGCGAGCTCTGTAGCACAAGGCTCACGAATCGATTCCTGGCGCAAGCAGCAGGTCATCCTAGCACTGTCTTATTAGAAGCAAAATAGCTTGCTCCCCTTTGGGACCTTGATGTTGTTGCACCAAGGATATTGTGCTGGATAACTAAACACTTATAAAGTCCCAAAGGCGAGACCTATTGGCTATGCCAATGCTTGTTCAGAATATCTACTAGGAAAATGTATCCTAGCATGGACCAGAATTCTTGCTGACTGACTTTCTTGATTTCGATTGACAATACTTTTACAGGTTGGGCTTGATTTAGATTTCTGGTGAGTCGTTACTAGTGAGCAAGCTAACAGCATTGCTATGAAGGTGAAGTTCCTGGCAGTGGTATCTACGGAGGTCGAGGAGTCCAACAAGCCAAGTATAGCAATCTTCAGGGATACATTTAATTATTTTTTTAATATTGTGGATAACTGTCTTGAAAATGTTAGCTCAGAATACTGCCAAAAACCTCCTTGGATTTTTTTTGATCCCAGTCTCTGTCGTGATGGCATCTGGGACAAGCCGTAGGTGCAGAGGGAAACATTTCTGTTTAAACTTGAGGCGTATAATATAACATCCAACTGTTTGAAGAAGGCCATTCTGTGAAAATGCCCCTCCCCCCCCCCACAACTTGTACAGACTTTTAAAAAAAAAATCATCGACAGCACATTTTGCATGTTACAGCGAATGTCAGTGTAGCTCTCGTCATAAGGTTACATATGCATTATGACATCAAGACCCATATCTAGCATTTACATATGAAATACCATTGTACAACTTGCAATAAATACAGGATGTACTTATTTTATGAAGAGACTGGACAGGGGAAGAAAGATAAGGAGATAGAAAAGAGCAAAATTCAACAACTCAAGAGCTCTTAGGTCCATGAGAGACAAATTATGGAATACAGATTTAGCACATACACACTCCGTATTCACGGCGGAGAACAGTGCATCATGTAAATGAGAGCGTGTGCTTCTACATGGAGGCGTCAGATATGTGGGTCTGGTAGTTCCCTGGGTTGGGTGGTGTGGACGGACGGTTGCGCGCAAGGAGCAGGGCGTTACGAGGAATGCGCTAAGATGCCGCGAGAATAAGAAGCGGTGCAGAGGGTGGAATGACGGTGGGGCCGTCGTGTTGCCACCTGTCGATGTTCCACAAATGGTATGGGTGTGTGGGTTATGCAGTGTGTTCATGGTGGCCGTTCGTCAGTTTTGGCTTCCACTGCAATCCGATTAGTCCAAACGTTTTTAGTCTAACCCCAAACATTGTTTCCCCTTCTGAATAATACAACTGTCAACTGGTCAGCCACTCGCATTTGGACTCCTCATCCTTCCAATGTTGGAACTGCTTATACGAGAAGCTTAATGAAGAGTTTACTATATCCTCTGCAAATCCATTTTTCACTAGCCGGTGAGAATTGAAGAATATTTCTTTGGATATACATTGCAAACCAGAGTTTCTTTTAGCATATAAAAGATGATAATATTGATTTGCAGCCAGATTTTATGTAAAAAGAGTCCGAAAATTCTTGAGCTAGGGTCCTTCATATAAGTCGCCAATTTTATTTACACCTTATGGCCATTTTCAGAGCGTGCCCACTGTCCGGCTCGGTGATAAATTGTTGCAACTTGACAGAAGGGTTTCAGTATGAATCTGAGAGATATCATATTTAGTAAAAATGTTGTGCTTCAAAGTCCAAATATAATGTAAGAACTTATACTTATATATTTTTTAGGGGCCATGGGGCTTTTAATAAAATGAGAAGGATATGTATACCAAATTTGCTAGACATCCTTATCAATAATGAATTATCGAAGTAAGACAATGTCATAGAGAAACGGCGTGTCTGTGATACCAAAGATACCAGACAACATTAATGGTAGCCTGGAAGGCCCAGTCCACCTTCTTCTTTGCTTAATTGCAAGACTTTTAAGTTCACTCTGGGGCGTTTCTCTTTCCAGATAAAAGAGGTAAGTGCACTTTCTAATTTCTTGAAGAAAGTGGAGTCAAGCCTACCTGAGATAATCAAAAAACAGAATAAAAATTAGGAAAGAATAGACATCTTGATTAAAGCTACCTGTCCTGTAATTGACAGAGGCAGGTTGTTACATACATGAGGAGATTTAATGGTTTTTTTTAATCAACGGGGTGTAGTTATTAGAGAATAGGTCCCACTGTTTTTCAGAATAAAAACACCAAGGTATCTTTTGAGCTCTTTTTTTGTCGTTCTCCATTAATGCTGACGGCAAAATTTTGACCGCTGTATTAAATGGCAATCTTTCCGTCTAGGTTTTATTTTTATAGCCCCCTAGCGAAGTGTACGTGTGAATTGCCTGCAGGATGGAATTTATATTAGTTTTAATGAGGGATAAAAGTAATTCAATGTCAGCTGCACAACGTTTAATTTTGGGGTTCCCGAAAGTGCTGCAGAGATAGTATTATTCTGGAGCAATGTATTGAGCTAGTGGCTCAATAAAAAAAAGCTAATTGTAAGGGACATAGGCAGCAGCCCTCGCGGGTGCCCAAAGAAGATATATTTTCCTGGCAGGTAATCTGTTGACCATCACTTGCGCACTCATATAGAGTGGATATTGCCCTTGTGAGTTGGGGAGGATACAGGAATTTTTCCAGTGTACAAAACAAACATTTCCAACTCACAAGATCAAAAGCCTTTTCTGCCTCGAGTAAAATGATTGCTGCCGGGATTGAGTCATCACACTACATTGAATATTCAGACATAAAGTGAGTATTAGCACATACATTTCTGCCAGATATAAGCCAGTTTTAGTCATCCAGAATGATGTTGGGGAAGCTACATGTGTACAATTTGCCAAGATTTAACTGAAATTCTTATGGTCCGAATTTAGTAGTATCATCGGCCTATAAAATGTAAATTCCAAAAAACGCTTTTCAAAAAGTTTATCAACGCACTCTTTTGAAAATAATCAGGGACCATCCCACTTCTAGTATGACATTGAAAAGATTAGATCGGTTTTGACTAGTGAGGATTTAAAGGTTTAGTAAAATTTAAACCAAAAGCCATCTATGCCAGAGGATTTGCAGCCCAGCAGCTGATGTATTACCTCCCACACCTCTATTTCTGATATTGGATCATTAAGTGGGTCCAGCCTCCGAAGTCAATCTTGGTAGATTTAACTCGTGTTGAACCTGCTCTTGTTACTGCTGAAGTGGCAGTTCACCTTTCTGAGGTCTCCAAAATAATGTGGTACCGTACTGTAAAAATATGTTTTCAATTCCTTCTGTATTTTAAATCAACAACTTTGAATCAGGGCTTTAATGCAGGATATTAGATTCTAGTTGTTTTTGTCTTTTGGGTTCCAGGCAAAAAAATTCCCATTCCTCATAGACCAGCCGTTCAAATGTCTTATTATTAGCGATATCATGTTGAAGATACAAATCCCTCATTTTGTTCCATATCTCCTGCCAGTTCTCAAGCGACAAATTGGTTCTATCCGATATTGCTGATGTCTAGCCCCACCAAATAAACTGTAACTTATGGCTTTCTTTTCAGCACTTGTGTCTTTTCTCTTTCTTTTTTGCAATGATGTCTTCATTCAAATAAGCACTCCCCTTAATGTAGACTTAAGGGTCTCCATTACCCATAGCTATGGTTACTGACCTTGCATTTTCTTTTAAATGATTGGAGGTTTCTGAATTGAGCACTCTTAAATTATCCTCCACTAAAAAGAGGGTCTTACCCATTTACCACATATATGCTTTTGGAGATGATGGCACTGAAAATGATAAAATTGAAGAAAATGGTAGGGAAACCGATTAGCTCTTTTGCCAATCTCTAAGTTAGGAAGGATTGTGGCACCAAAAACAGATCTTTCCTTGATGCAGGGTGGAAGTACGGTGGGGGGTTCTGTCTCCATATGTCACACGCTCCCAAATGAGAATACAGACCCTTAAAGATTATTGCTGTATTTCCTTTGGGATGTATTCGCTTAGGGGTGGAAGAATCTAGAATTTGATAGAAAATGAAAAGCCCCTCCTGAAATGGCCTCCTTTCGTAGTTTACAGAGTTCCCATTCCAGTTTTTGTAGTGGCTTAGTAAAAGTCACTAATTGAGCTGTAATAAGAGGTAAAGTTAAACCCTCGATCCTCCATCTCAAATGAGAGAGCAATCCAATTACCTTACCTATCTTTAATAGTTGTCAATTATTTAAACTCTTGTTTAAAATTACCACAGTCCCTCTATGGGTGTGCAGAGGAAAAATAGCAGTTACTCACCCATGAATATTTAATCCTATTCTGCTCTGTTCACTCCTTAAAGTTAGTTTCTTGTGAGAGAATACAATACAATAGGATTTATGAAGCACACATCTGCTTCCACAGAAGAGTCCTGGCACTAACAGCAAGGTTCCAGAACGACCAAGAACACAGCACAGACCCCAAGACACAGAACCCAAGACAGAGTCTAAACGTTAAAAAGAAATGCCGTCAAATTTTTACAGGAAATAGATTTAGAGGGGGCGAAACGAAGCACAATTGAAAGGGAGTTTGGCAGTAACAGACACAAAGGATCTTTCCCCTCTTCTAGCCTTGCACACCCTAAAAATGTGCAATTGCTTTAGATCTCAAGGACCTACATTGGCAGTAGGGCTCAAGCTTTCTTCTTAGGTTCAAGGGGCCTTTCTGCTCAACGACTCTATCGACAAAAATAAGTGCTTTGAATTTGATTCGTTTGGCAATGGGTAGCAATGCAGTTTGCGCAAGTAGGCAGATACTGATAAGGGCGCTGGAACCTTTAGAATGAGACGAGCTGCAGCATTTTTGAAGATCTGCTGGCAATGCAACAAGTCAGACGGCAGGCCTATATATACATTGTTAGCATAGTCTAACTAGAAAGTAACCAGAGAGTGGACAACAGTCTTCTAGAAGACCTCAGGTACTAGATGTAGCATCCTCCTAAGATATTTCAGATTTGAAGAACAACTTTCAGATACAGCTTTTACCTGTGGGTCAATAGACAGGGTAGAATCAAATTTAAAGCCTACATTTTACAAGAATCCAAGATGTTACAGGGAAGGTACCTAACTCCGAGGGCCAACAGTTATGGGAGTCTGGAAAATGACTGGTGCCAAAGAAGAGAATTTCCGTTTTATTGGAGTTTAATTTAAGGCAATTGTCCTTCATCCCATCACAAAGAGATTTAAAGTAAAGAATTAAAAGCCTCTGCATTATTGTCCTGAAAGGACAGAAGGAGCTGAGGATCATCAGCATAGAAAATCACCTGAAGGCCCCAAGATCCCACAAGTTTAGCAGGAAGCTTCAAATTAATATTCAAAAGGTTGGGGTTCAAGGCAGAGCCTTGAGGCACTCCACAATCAAGTGGCTTTGCTGTTGAGGTATAAGGGGAAAGAAATACTGCTTGTGTCCTGCCTTCAAGATATGATTTAAGCCATGCCAATGCCTGTCCGTGGACTCCAATACTCCCCAGTATGTTTAAGAGGATTGAGTGAGAGTGGGTATTGAAAGCAGATGATATGTCTAAGAGGACTACCATCGCCGCAGCATTCCGATCAAGATTGTCCTTTGTGAATTCTGAAACCTCCAATAAGGCGGACTCTGTGTGAACCCTGCACGGAAACCAGATTTAGTATCATGTGGAAGATGATTTAACACCAGAAAATGGGAGCGTTGTCTATGGACTAGCTTCTAGAAAATATTTGCTGCTGCCTTGTCCATGTCTCAAACCCAGCTATTGGAATGTGCCCCCCGCCGTCCATGCCCCCGTGTGTCTATTAGTCTCTCCTAGCCTGTGCCTTAGGGGCCAAACAACTGCAGTCGTGAGCAGTGTGTATACAACTGTGGGTATGGTACCTCCCAGATCGCTCTTGTTCTTTCCGTACTTGCTACTGGTTTACGTGTGCCACAGCTGGTTAGAGGTCTGAATAATCATATTATGGTGTGCCTACAGCTGTCCTGCATATAATCTATAGATTACATGCTCTGCCTCCAGTAAGGACTGTGATGTTCAGAATTGTTTGCAAGTATCCTTTGTGCCTGCAGATGACAACATTCTTAGTAAGTAGTTTAGTGGGTTTTCCAGTGCTTCTGCCATTCAGTCAGTTGTAGAATCACGCGCTCAGTAGCTGCAGTATCCAAACACAAAGAACATGTACATGACATAAGGCAAAGCAGCATGGTTACCTCACATACAGAGCAGAAAGAAAAGGTGCCCCTCACCAGTCTGGTGCAAGTCCTCAGTCACAGAACAAGGATAGCATTGACAGATGCAAGATCGGCTTCTCTTGCACACAGCAGCAATTCAGTCTTTCCTCTGCACACAGAGAACAGTTACAGCCAAGGCCACAGCAGGAAAATGTCACTTCGACACACCCAGAGCTGGTACATACTCTATTGAAAGATTATTAAACTGCAAGACATGACTTCAAATGACTCTCCCAGAAAACACGTGCAGGGTGACTTGTGGAATCACTGTGAACTGCCCTGCAACGTAGTATTTACAAAACAATATTGATCTTGAGCTCTTTAACCAATAAAAAAGCAAGCCATGTGCTGAAAGAACATATTCAATGTGCATAACTCAGTGAAGCCGAGAGATTAGTGCACTATAAGTGACTAAATAGCACATACCTCATTATGCTCAAGGTTCAGAGCTCTTAAGAGTGCATGAACTCACTTTAATTCACTTAAAGGTTGAGAATTCCCATTGGCCATCTCCTGTGGTAACATAATTGACACTACAAAACTCGTTGACTTAACACACTTGTCATAGCCAGGCACGCAACACCCATTGGACTCACAGGGCTTCAGCACCCCCCACCCCCCGTCGTGTGTGGCAGCACGGGATGAGACAGCTTCCCAGGCACACACACAGCCGCACCCGAGCACTTCACAGGTCTTTAAAAGACCGTTTGCATGTTAATGAGGCCTCGCTGTTGTTTCACCCCTTCTAAGAGCCCCTGCAGATCCACTCTGCCTATTGCTTAAAGATTCAGCCCCCCGCCCCGAAATCAGCTCCACTCTGCCTATTGCTTAAAGATGCAGCCCCCTCTGCCTATTGCTTAAAGATTCAGCCCCCCCCCCCGAAATTTTTTCTTAGCCCCCCCTGAAATTTGGCTCTAGTTGCGCCTCTGGTCATAGCCATGTCATAACTTTTTTTGTTTTCACTTTTAGCTATGTTGCAAAGCAGTTTGTGCTAATGTGCAACATGTAAAAAAAGAATTAACAAAGCCAATAAATCTTGCATAGGGGAGGCGAATTAGCTTTGCCAATACTTGTTTATTTTACCTAACTTCCACCTTTCTTCCCAGTCCTGTGTCCATCTGTGTATCTTCTACCTACCCTTTCCTGCCCACTGTGGCTGCATGCTCCTGGTTGGAAATTGGGCTCTGTGAAAAGGACTGGGCAGGAAACAATGTTCTGAATTTTAATCGAGAATTAGCGGCAGAGCATTGGTCCATACAGTGGAAATCAGATGCGATTATATCGCGAGGGTGAGGGTCGATGCACCAGCAATCGGTTGACCAGATGAGTGACGCCAAAAAAGGCCATTCTCATGACAGAGTAATCAAATTTGCACGTGGATGTTTAACAGTGGAATTATGTGTCAGTGTTTTAAAGTAGAGTGCTTTTAGTATTTATTTAAACAATTGAGCCTCCTTAATTATTTAGTATTTTTCTTGTTACTCTGTGTGCATGTGTGTGTATGTTTTTTGCAGGTTTTTATATAGCGCAAACTCTTACACGAGCACATTGCCTGCACGAACTTCAGTTACAGTTCACAGGTCGGATGATGCTGCTGTTTTTATGGGGTTTTCTTCCTGGTATGAAGATTTTGGCTTCCCCAAATTCCCATGTGCACGATGATGACGTAGTACCTGGCCAATCACTCAGCTGTCACGAGTGGCCTGCTAGGAAGAGGAGGGGCAGGGGGCAGTGATACATGGCTTATGTTGGATGCGAAATGGCTTGCATTTTCCTACTTGCGTTTGGAAGTGATAAACACACTGGTTTGTGCTGAAAGCAGCCGCTTCCAAACGCTAGCAGTAAAATTCAAGCTACTAATCAGGGTATAAACTAAAACTAGCAAAACATACCTGGTAACAAATTCCAATCCACGGATGGCACAGTGTGTAATTGTGTAATGCGTCAACATCATTATACTAGGCATAAACTGAATTACAGTGAGCTAAGACAAGCTTCATCTTTACATGCAATCATTGAAAGATGAATCCATCTGGGACTCTCTTGTCTCTATGCATCTACTATGCTCCGACATAGCCTCCTCCCCCATCTCCCCATAGCCCCTCTCTCACATGCATTTCTTTTGTTTTATAGTGCTGTGTAGTGTTGGATTTCAGAGCCATTTACATCTCATACACACAAACATTATACAGAGACAATGGCATACGTGTGTAAATCATTGCATAGGGAATGTTACATAATTAAAGTGGACTACATGGTGCAGGTGTCACATGTTATCCATAATGGTAGGCAGTATAGTTTAAGACTGACTGACTGGTCTGGAGCAGCACAAACGTATAATTTAAAACCAGTTGTAACACCATGGTTGTGTTGACTATACAAATAAGAATTAATTTCTAGCCAAATGCACACTTTTTAGCAACATTAGGATAATGAATGACTGGAGAAAAAAAATCAGAACGCTCTAACCTATGCCTTGCAATTTTTATGCAGCTCTCTGATGACAGTTACTAGCTCTATCCACTAACTTAGGCTTGTAACTTTTAAACTGCAAGTAACAAAAGCATGACTCTAACAAAAGCAGAAATCCACTGAACTATTTACACTATATGACCTTTTTGTGATCAGCGTGCTATATGTTCTTTGCAGTAGGCATATTAACTCTGCGCATTACTACCATTGCCTTGGGGTCAGTTCCAGAATGGGGAAGTGCAATGTACTAACTACACTTTCACAGTTGCTTTATTAACCTTCTTGCTTTCTCAAATTTGCTTGAAAATGCACCATTTGCCCAATCTTTTAAAAAGCAATTTCTCGGGGGAGATCCTCCCCGAACCCCCCTTATGTCGCCCTGGCTTGCTCTCTGTGCTCGCTGGCTGTGGTGCACTCAGGCGTCACTATTACGCCTCACCACTTTCAAATGTCACCAGCCGCCACTGTTCCAAGGGTCCAGGACTGAGGCACCACTTGGGTGGGTGGGATTCACGCAGGCAGAGTCCCGCTGCAGGGGGTTGGAGCCTTTTCTAACCCTGAGGCTCTAATTAGGAGGCCAGCAAACTAGCCCTTCAAGTCACCCAGGTGGCCCTAGGTTCAAGATACAGGTCCAGTCCTTCCCGCTCAGGCAGCAGGGCAGCAATGTAGAAGTCCCTCTTGCAGTAGAGCAGCACAACAGTCCTACTGAGTCTTCCACAGGTCCAGAAGTGTACTGAAGAGATGACATTTAGGGATCACTGGTCAGCATTTGACACATGCACAAGGTTCTCTGTTTAAGCTTCGCTTCTAGATTTTTGGAAGGTTTACTAGCTAGATTTTCTCATTCTTCATTCAGGTCCTTTGATAGTATCTAAACTAGGTTCTCACATTGTTGATGGGTCGTAAGTGTGAAGCGTTGCTTCCTTGTACACTGCAAACTATTTGCTTTTTTAAATTTACAAAACGTCATTAGATGATTCAGCAAATCGAAAGACCAAGACTTGTACCCTTACTGTCAGACAAAACGGTAAATGGCTCACATAATCTAACAGATGTACATTTCCTTTCTTTATGCACAACAGTTTGGATGATTCTACTTTAAGCTTAATTGGTTATGCTCCTACTGCAGAGTAGTGCCCATTTCCCCTTCACATCAATTTTTGCATCACTGTTTCTAGCAGGGCTCAATATCCATACATTTGAGCTCCATATAAAAGACAACACAGCAAAAAGATTATATTGTTACACAAAACATATACTTTCCTCAATGTAATTTCCACTTTAGTATGAGCAATGTCATAACTTATCTGAAGATAAGAGATACATTTTCCAACCATGTCTTTTCCTTACAATAAAAATTGTCTTTGTTCAATTCAAAACATTAGATGTGCCAAATGACAATTAGCATTATTTTCTAATACGAAATTGTAATTGTTATTGCACATTTTCCATGGATTCTTATTTGAGCACGATTGCCATCTTACCTGGACTAAATTGCTTCCCTCTGTTTAAAGTTGCATTGTGGGCAAAAGAACGATTATATGGAATGTGGCCCCAAGTAATTATCAGTGGTTAAGATTAATTCAGCATTCCGCCCACCACGGTTTTGTTTTTCTCAGTGCAAATCCCTTAGCAGTGAAGTCCAGATGCGGGTCCCATGCTCACTGTTCCACAGGAATCAAGCTATACCTTCCTGGTGTGGCCTAAATAGACAAAGATGATGTAGTTGTGTGTTCTCATTCAGAGGGGCCTGGACGGGTATATATCCAGTCTGTGTCTAGAGTGACTTAGTGGGTAAAAGAATGATGGACTGGAGTGTGGCCCCAAACAATTAACAGTGACTTCACTTAATTCAGAAGTATACAAAAAAAGATGGATGGAATGCTTGAATTAATCTTAGTCACTGGTAATTACTCGTGGCCACATCCCATTCAATCGTTATTTTTCACACTAGGCTACCTAATTTTGGACCCAGCCATATGCAAATCAGTCTTGACCCTGCTCCAATAGGAACAATCCAGGCCAGGTCCTCCCTCAATCAAAACACAAGTAACCCGAGACTGGTTTCACCCTTATTACTGCTCATCAGTCAGGTATAGGTTGGCTATGATGGCACAATGTGCACGGGACCCACGTCTGGGCCTACCCATTCCACACTTATTCTGTCAGACTGAAGTATACAAAAAGTTATTAATTGAATACCTGAAATCATCTCTATTTACTGTGGGCTGCATCCCAGTCCATCCTTATTTTGCACACCTTGCCACCTCAGTTTGGACTCAGCCCTGCGGAAATCGATCTTGACCTTGCTCCTAAAGGAACAGTCCAACCCAAACTGCCAGGCCAGGTCCTCCCTGAACTGAAACACAAGCAACCCAAGAGAGGTTTCACTCCTAACTAGGGCTCATCAGTCGGGAATAGCTTCGTTCCAGTTTCTCAGTGATCACAGGACCCATGTCTGGGCATACTCGCCCTCATTAGGGCATCACACTGAAGTATATGGCTGGGTCCAAACTGGGGTGGCATGGTGTCCGGAATAATGATAGACTGGGATGCAGCCATGAGTAATTACCAGAGGCTGAGATTATGTTTATTAACGTAGCGGAGCTGTGTGTATTTTTTAATTTCAGGACTAGCAAGGAAGGTGTCCTGACATTAAGACGCGGACTCCCCGTTTTCGGGCAATGATGAAGTGCAGGATGCAGTCCAGTGAAACTGAGATCACTTGTACATGATCTCAAAATTCTTCAATGGCAGAGGGGGTGTTCGGTCATTGAATGGTTAAACACCGGTCTGGACCTGTAATTTAAAATTCTTTCTACCCAAACATCTCAGTATCCTTGAGGGCTACAAAGAGTACAAGTCTAGTAAATCTACATTGAAATGTACAAATACTAGCTAGTTTATGCCATCGCCAATAGTTACACCCCCCACATTTGATGCATTACCAGCCCAGACCTGCTGCAACATTGGTGTCTTTTTCTCGACATGATCCTGCCAAGCGCAGGGCAGGGCTTTAACCATACAAGTCCCTAACCCTCCCCAACATAATCACTTTCATTGCTAGACACGTGCATATGTTTTGCAGCTGCATGGGCAATACCACACACCTTCAGCGGTGTCAGTTTCCAGCACGGTTTCAGAGCCAGGAGTCAAGAAATTCTCAGACCTCAGTTTACGCGTAGCTTTGTCATCTGACTCCTCCCAGGATGCTTCCTCCCTTCCCATCTTCCTTGTCTAAAAAACACCTCTGGTTGGCAATAGGAGTGAGGCAGACATAGGAGAATGATCATTGCTGCAAACAGAATACACATCTGGAACGCTTTAACAAACATCACATTTAGTCCGTTTCGAAATATCCTGCTTGTCTTGCGACTTCTCACATTAGCAGGGGTTAAGTTCAGTTATTCCACCTCCTTCGTCTCTCTTCCATTATTCCTGCATTTACAACTCCCTGCTTTTTCTCCACCTCGTTGACCAGACATCCAAGGGCATTACTAATCCATACAAACCTGAAATACAAACTTAGACTGAGCCTAGTCGACCATCGTTGCCAAAATGCAAATCTGCTTCGTGGCTCTGGGCAGAGTGAGCATCCTCTAGCAAGAGGCTTTCATTTTGCTGAGCTGGAGATGAGACTTGTACACTAGCCAAAAGAATGGGGGGAAAGCTCTATCTGTGTTGTTCAAAAAAGCTGACTCCTAGATGTTTCTGAAGGGTGTTTGATGGCCTGTGAGCAGCGTCTGGGTAGATCTGGCAAGCAGAAGGGCAGGATGTTGCTATAATGTAGTTCAAGCAGATGCTGCGGGCTGTGGGAGGGGGACATATCTGATTCTAATTACTGAGGCATGTTTAGATTCGCGGAATACTAAAAGAGCTCACAGAAAAATCTGTTTACTCGCTCTTCTTTCCCTGTTCTCGCAAGCTTCTCTTTTTCATTCGTATTATGTTAGTTATGTGTTTGCCTACAGGACCAACCACGCCCACATCCGGGTACCTGAGTGTTGTATTTCGGCAGACCTTAAAGCAAAGAAGGGTAGAATACATTTGTTAACACAATGGGGTATTTACTAAGGATCGCACGAGTACTCGCACTCGCATGACGATGCAGAAGATTGCCTTGCGCCTTAGCGAGCAATAAATCAACGCAATGCTTTGCGCCATGCAAACGCCCACACACAAAGCTTACTTTATAGTCCCCATAAGTATGAGTATCCACTTAGGGTGCAGTTCATCCAGTCATAGGTTGTCAGAGAGAGTAGATTTAGTTGGTGAGTTGGTAATTGGGTGTAAGCAAGGACACCCAAAGAATCTGCTTGGATGGTGTTCCACACAGGAGACTGGTTGAACAAGGATTGGCAAAGCCAAAAGGTCTTGCTTATGCAAGAGCTATTAGCTATGCCAATGTGTTTTAGCCATGTTATACACCAACATGACTGCTGTTCAGCATGGCTAAAATGTCTGTGGCATAGAGGAGAGTGGTGTGGCATAGAGTGGCGTGTCGTACAGTGGAGTCTCATAGAGGGGTGTAGAGTTGAGTGTTGCAGCGATGCAATATGTCGTGGCTTAGAGTGCAATGGTGCAGAGTGGAGTGCTGTAAAGTGGCATTCAGTGCAGCAGCATAGAGTACAGTGGTGTAGAATGCAGTGCAGGAGAGTGAAGTGGTGTAGAGTGCAGTGGTATAGAGCAGAGTAGCATAGAGTGCAGTGGCGTAGAGTGGTGCAGATAGAATGCCATAGAGTGCAGTGGCATAGAGTACAGTGGAATAGAATAGATTGCAGTGACCTAGAGTGGAGTGATGCAGAATAGAGTGGCATAGAGCTCATTGGCGAAGAGTGCAGTGTTGCAGAGTAAAGTGCCATAGAGTGCAGTGGTATAGAGTAGAGTGGCGTACAGTGCATTGACATAGAGTGAAGTGGCATAGAGTGCACTGGTTTAGAGGGCAGTGGCATAGAGTAGAGTGCAGTGGTGCAGAAACAAGTGGCATAGAATTAATTGGTGGAGAGTGCAGTGTTGCAGAGTAGAGTTCAGTTGTGTAGAGTAGAGTGGCGTACAGTGCATTGGAATGGAGTGCAGGGGCATATTGTAGAGTGGTGCAGAGTAGAGTGGCACAGAGAGCAGCGGCATAGAGTACAGTCGTGCAGAGTAAAATAGAGTGACGTAGAGTGCGGTGACGTAGAATGCAATGGTGTAGAACACCGTAGAGTGCAGTGGCATAGAGTAGAGTGTTGCAGACTAGAGTATAGTGGCGTAGAGTGCAGTGGTTTTGAGTACAGTGGTTTGAGTGCAGTGGCTTATAGTGCAGTGTTTTAGACTAGAGTGGCGTAGATTGCCGTGGCGTAGAGTAGAGTGGTGCAGAGTAGAGTGCAGTGGCTTGGAGTAGAGTAGCGCAGTGCAGATTGCAGTGGCATGGAGTGGTGTGTAGGGGAGTGGCATAGAGGGCACTGGTGTAGAGTACACTGGTGTAGAGTGGATTGTTTCTAAGTAGAGTAAAGTGGAGTGCAGTGGTGCACAGTAGAGTACAGTGGCATAGAGTAGAGTAGCGTAGAGTACATTAGTGTCGAGTAGAATGGTGTAGAGTGGAGTAGATTAGAGTGGCATAGAGTGGATTGTCTTAGAGTGCAGTGGTACAAAGTAGTGTGTATTGGCATAGAGTGCAGTTGGGTAGAGTGCAGTGGCAAAGCGTGCAGTGTTGCAGGGTAGAGTGGTGTGGAGTAGTGTAGAGTGATGAAGAGTGCAGTGGCATAGGTTGCAGTGGCACAGTGTAGAGTGTAGTGGTGTGCAGTATAGTTTCAAACAGTGCAGAGGCATAGAGTGCAGTGGGGGGGAGTAGAGTGTTTTAGAATAGAGAGAAGTGGCATATAGTAGAGTGGTGCAGGGTAGAGTAGAGCGGTGTAGAGTTGAGTGGGGTAGAATTGAGTAGAGTGGCTTAGAGTGCAGAGCAGAATGGCTTGGCGTAGCGTACAGTGGTGTAGAGTTGAGTGGTACAGAGTAGAGTGCAGGGACACATAGTGCAGTGTTTCAGAGAAGAGTGTCGTAGAGTGGAGTGGTGCAGAGTAGAGTGGAGTGGAGCAGCCTAGTAGAGTGGTGCACAGCAGAGTTAAGTGGCATAGAGTGCAGTGGCATGGAATGTTGCAGAGTAGAGTAGAATGCAATGATGCAGAGTGGAGTGTATAGAGTGGTTTGGTGTTGAGTTGAATGGTGCAGAGTAAGTGGTGTGGAAAGGTGCAGAGTAAAGTGGAGTGGTGTAAAGTTGAGTATGTATGGTGTGGTGGCGCACTGCCATTACAAACAACACATTTTTCAATTGAAATGACCATTACATTTGCACAGGCATACAGTTTTACTGACAAAAGCATACAGTGCACAAACGATAATGTGTGGAAATGTCATCACCTAGTATATTGATTTGTTTTGATCATATTAAAATATTTTCTTCCAACACATGTCAGAATTACAGAAAATGCTTCATTTATGCTTTCCCAATTCTGTCTGGAATATCTGCACAGTTCCTTTACAGACATTTAAATTTTGTTGTGTGCCAGAAAAAATGCCTCTCTGTCAAAACAAAATTGTCACATACATTCTCTTGCTTTAAAGTCAGAGGAAGGAAAGAAAACATCAAGCTCCATCTAAGACCGAGCCTGACATTTGACCTCTGCCTTTGAATGCACATTAAATGTGTCAAGATAAGAACAAGATTTAAAGGCCTGTTTACAGAAAGCAAGAACCCGGAAGAATACAGTAAATAGGCTATGCTCCATGGGAGGAACAAATCTAAAACAAATAAAGCCGGCAAATAGAAAGCAAGCACAAAGCCAATGGTAAGCAATGGGTGGAATGCATTCCCAGAGAAGCTTTCCCAATGTCCCCAAGATGTCTTTATCCAACCAGACAGCTGTCTGGTAGACTTCGGGCCCCAAAAAAAAGGAGGAGTCTCAGAGTAGAAATTACTGTGGTAAACTGGACTCGATAGTGGATGAGAAAGCCGGTAAACTGATTTCAGACAAGAAAATAAGATGCCAAAGAGAGGTGCATTCATCAGTCATACCAAAGAGTAGGTCGGTATACCGAAGTATAATTGTGGAAAATAGTATAGTGGTACTGTAAGAGGCAGCGGTACATGAGACTGGGGGTGGGGTGTTTGTTTGGGTGGGCAGACCAACCAATAGGAAGGTATAGAAAAGAGTGGGGAAGTGAATGAATAGACGAATGAACATATTAATTGATGATAGCACTGATATTGCAAACACTACCAAGGGTATGTATTTTGGTGTGGAGATTATATTGCAGTTACCTTCAAAGAGATATGCTTTTAACATCTTTAGTCAACTACCTTAATTGTCAAGGTAGCAATTCTAAAGGTGGAGGTCATACCGATGTGAAAACTCTGTCTCCTTTAGACTCGCTTCGAGGGACATACAACAGCTTCGATATTGGCTCCATGGCTCTCTATTGGGCTGATATGAAAGGATATGATTGTTAAAAATTGTAGGACACCAGGTTAGTGATACATGTATGGATCCAACAGCCTAGTTCTAACAGACTTTTGACCTTGACAGACCACCAATGCAGGGTCTTCTTTCCAGACAGATAGACTCTCTCCTGCCCAGATTTTGCATTAGCCTGACCGCTGCATTTTTAACTCTTAGGAGGGTTTGATTTGAGTTAATGGGATCTCTCTATGTAGGCAGCTGCAATAACCTAATATTGAATTGGTTTTAACTGGATTGTTTTCAGTTTTTTGTTGTTGCTTTGGCCGCGAGGGATTACTTATTAGACAAGAATGTGATGACGGATTGAGGGGTTATCCCACCATGCATTTTGTAGGATCCCGAAATAAATGTTTAGGTTCAACAATATTATCAAGTACAACTGTAGGAAGCCGAGGTATGGTTTTACTGCTAAAAGAAACTTATTTAAAATGTGAATACGTGTCTTAGATAACTGGAACTATTTAACTGTAAAAATAAAAATAGCACACCTTTAATTTGTCTGTGGTAGACAGTATAACGGTCTGCTGCCGTCTCAAAAAACTAGAAGAAATGGGGGAAATTAAGGGGTAGATTTCTTTTTAAACCGCGCAACGCAGTGCAGCCCCCGCGAGGCTTCGTGACAGGGAGAGAGCAGGAGAGCGCCATATCTTCAGAGATATGTCTCTCTCCTCCCCTTTCCCTTGCGCTGGCGCTGATTTCAGATGCCGTGCACCAGGCACACACCGTACGCCATAGCGCTAGGGAGTGTGCATGAGTCTAAAATAGGTTTTGTACAGGAAGGGTACGCTTCCCGTACAAACTACTATGCCTAGACACGATGCAAAACTTTTCCCACTTTGTATGCGTGCTGCACAGTGCAACACACATGCAAAGTCGGAAAAGCACGGAGAAATGAAAGCATTTCTCCTGTTAGCGCATCCTTTGAACGGGTGTTATCTTTTGGCGCAAAATCATGTCTACACATCTTTGATTTTGAGTCAAAAGGCATGGGTGGTTACATGGGAACGCCCCTCAGCGCCAAGTAATGCAAAGCTGTGCTTTGCGCTTCTCTGCGCTACTTTGAGGGGTCTCTCCAGCGCAAAACTTAGGTAAATAGCAAAAAAAACAAATTTGCTCTGGTTAGTGTCACTTTTGTGGCGCTAGCCCAGTGCAAAATGTTTGCAAATCTCCCCTTACATGTATGTCAATAAACAGCAAGCTAGTCTTGAATGGGACCGCCTAGCTTCAAGTCATTTAAGTGCCAAGGCGCAGACTATGAATAGCGCTTCAGTGTGGGAAGCAGGGCCCTAGGGCCACCGGACCGGAGAGTGATCTTAATGCTAAGGGATAACTTCAGAGTGACACGTGTCATTGGGATAGCAGGAGAGGGTCGGCTTATTTAGGGAGAGGCTTAAGCAGAAGAAACAGGGAGTTTTCTTTACCACTTGAAACTCTGCTGTTGAGGCCTCCCTGCCATTTATGGAGGCCAGGGATGGTGTATAAGAGGTGGATTCATTGTGAGAATATTCAGAACTTCAGGCAAATTGGAATGTAACCATTTTTTTGCTATGTTTCCCGCTACCAAAAGGCATTTTGTGAGAACATTTGTTGCAATAAGGCCTTGTTATGAATGGTTTGTCACTTTAAGAAGTTTGACATGTTAGCATTTTTAGAATTTAGAATGCGCCTGTTTTGTATTTTATGCATTGTCAGTTGCACCTGGCTGGCTAGCTAGCAGGCTATTGGTGGGTCATTTGGTCTTGAACTTTAATTAAACCTTCTTAGACCTCTTCTTGGATCAAGCGCTTCCTTTACCTGTGATTTGGAGATGACTTGCTTCAGCTGTGCGAGGAGCAGCCAAAATCTGCACGCTTCCAATTAATTTACTGCCTGTTCTGATATTTTTGTTCCTTTACTTAGCGATTTGAGTATTTGTGGCAACTTAATGGATGGTTATCATAAGCATCCCCATATAAAGTGGGTGTACAACTATTCAATTTTTAAAAGATAACTTGGTGCATGCAACTATGCAGAACTCACCCATGATTTACATGCTAGGTACCTGCGCGTAGACCGCTCTCTTCATGTGTTTTCGAACTTCTAGAGAGCCACAGCCTCATTCCTCCTCACTCCAGCAAGCTACTGGTAGCAACTTCTTCAGCTACAAGCTTCAGACAGTGCAGCTCTCCTAAACTTTGCTGTGCGGTGCAATGCCTAGTGATGTCATCAAACATTCAACGCTTAGACTAGTGCCACCGTGTGGAGAAAGAAGAAGTTGTCAGGCCCTATTCAGGTGACCACGGGGCAAACAGAAGCTACTGGGCCTCAATGGCTGGGTTTGGGGTCATTTGCCTTTGATTTCTTGGGGCCGTCCTACTAAGGGTCTGTAAACTCGGCCAAGTACGACCCCTTGAGCACTTGACGTTTAGTGGTAGTGATAGCGAGCAGTCACAGGCTTCTCAGGGAGGTAGAGTGTGGGTGTGCCAGCTCAGTACTCATCACACACTGCCAATAACTGATTGTCAGATACAGTGCTATACTTTAAAGAAAGTACTTTAATGCATAGCAGAACTATTTCTCCTGCACACACAATATATGCAAGGTACGATTGTTATCCTGTGTGCTCAGATCGGGCTGTGCCTCCACTCGCTATCTCTCTCTGGTTCCTCCACTCGCTATTTCTCTCTGGTTCCTCCACTCGCTATCTCTCTCTGGTTCCTCCACTCGCTATCTCTTTCTGGTTCCTCCACTCGCTATCTCTCCCTGGTTCCTCCACTCGCTATCTCTCTCTGGTTCCTCCACTCGCTATCTCTCTCTGGTTCCTCCACTCGCTATCTCTCTCTGGTTCCTCCACTCGCTATCTCTCTCTGGTTCCTCCACTCGCTATCTCTCTCTGGTTCCTCCTTTTCTCTGGTCTAGTCAACTCTTCCCTGGGATTAAGGCAATAGCATTATTATGGTTCGGATGCAGATCGGTGCCCTATTTTAAGTTGTGTTCAGTCTCTTACGGATCAATTGCTCAGTTCTCACCTCTCTTGACGGACAATCCAATCCGGCAGCTGTCTGGGTTCATCTCTTTGAGGCCACGCCCTCCTGCTTCTGGGAGGAAAAGTGCACAAACCAGCAGCTCTGTCAGGGTCTCCTTGTTGACAGCGTGCTCGCGCCCGACAGACCTATCCTCAGCGCTGCTGCTGCAAGTCAGGTACGGTGGTCTCTGCAGAAGCTTGGATCACACCTGCGAGCAGGGGTTAGATCTCTCACTGGAGTTGTGACCTTGCACCATTTGATGCCTTCTCTGCAATAATGACGCACAGTGGATTAAAGTTTTCTGGGCAGTAGAGCTTAGTTCAAGCCATGTTTCATCTGGGCACAGCAGCTTAGTACTGGCTGTGCTTTTTCTGTGCACTACGAGTTAGTACAGGACACCTTTCTTCAGGGCATTATGGCTTAGAACCGGCTCTGCTAGAATCTTTCTCATAGCCCGACAGGGCTTTAGGATTTTCAGGTCTAGTCATCATGATTCCCACCATTAACCACTGTTGGAGAGACTGTACCATGCTGACACAGAGGTATACAACGTACTCTCTGCATTCCTCCTATTCTGGAATCTCCGTCACATCTGGGGTCATGTTGCATCTCCCTGTTCCTTGTCAGTCATTCCTCCTGCAGGGTTGGCAGGCTCCTTCCCTCTTTTGGCATGCAGGGTGACGTCCAGGTGATCCAGGTCAGGTATACAGCTCATCTTCCAGCAGGGGTAGAATCCGAGGATACAGTGCCCACTTTGAGCCGGTGGTTTCTGATGCTTGGCACCAGCACTTAATTGTCAACACATGCATTTGTGACAGTTTGCCACAAGCTTGCGTGTCTGGCTAATTTAGAGATCACCACAGCAACAGTTAATTATTAATTCAATAAACATTAAAAATGACTATTACCTGCCACCCAAGCCATTCTTATAGCTTTGGGTGCCTGAAATAGCCTGAGTTGTGACATTTGTAGGTGTGTGATGGTTAGCAGTTGGCAGAATAACAGGGGCAATGTGTGGTGCAATGTGCAGTGGCTTACTGACAAGAGTCCTGTTTTAAAAAAAAAAAAAATTATAAAGAAATCCAGCACTGATATGTTGTCTCCCAATTCCAGGAAGTTGACTGTCAGGCAGACCCAAGCTCTGGTTTTACTGCAATACTCTTAGTATTCTGCAGGGCACTCCTTCCTTGGTCATAGACAAAATGGAAGTGGAACAACAAGTGGGATAGTGGAGTCCTCCTTTAATAATTTAACACAGTAATAGCAGACAGGAGATGTGTTTTCGTTGTCTGCAGTTTTAGAACCGGTTCGGAGTGGTTTTCCTTTCAAAGGTCCTCTCCAGGCTGCTTTTCAGACACAGCCTTTTTGTAGAGAGCTACTGCTCACAGCCAAGTTGTCTCCGGGCTGGAGCATCCACAGCAGAGGAACAAAGCAGTGTGAAATGTCTGCACTTCACTGTCATCATAAGAGTGATCAGGGAAAGGCAAAACACTGTGCCTCACTTAAGGAGTCCCTGTCATATTGTGCAATGATGAATTAATGAAATATTTATAAAGCGCACAGATGTCCCGGCACTACCAGAGCTGAAGAAAAATTCCTAACCAGGGCTAACTAAACTGACTGAAACAGCCAGGCTTTCAGTTGTTTCTTAAAGATTAATTAATTCACTGATTCACAAATTTGTAATGGCAAGGTATTCCAGAGAAGGAGGGGCTAAAAAGAAAAGGTTTATTATTTTATTTATTTGAAGAATTTTATAAAGCGCTGGCTAGACCCGAAGGTATCAGAGCGCTTTACATGAGGAATCGTAGCATTATAAGTTACAAATTACATCTGTTACCAGAGCATAGTAAAACATAGGCAAAACAACAATGTTGCAGTAATTCGTCGAAGGGAGGGGGAGGAAGGAGACAGGGCGGGGAGACGGGGAGAACAGTGCCAATGTCTGGCCGGGTAGGTGACGGCCGAGGTGGTGAGCCAGGGCGGATCTCCTCTATAGCTGTCTAGTAGCTCCACTGAGCATCGGCCATGTTGCTCAGGTCTCAGCGGTCAGGGAAAACAAGTTTACATTAGTTACGGTTGCATAGACAAGACGGGGAGAACTGTGCCCGATGTCCGGCTGGGTAGGTGACATCCGAGGTGGTGAGCCAGGGCGGATCTCCTCTATAGCTGTCTAGAAGCTCCACCGGGCATCAGCCATGATGCTCAGGTCTCGGCGGTCAAGGAAAAACAAGGTTACAATAGTTACAGTTGCAAAGTCAAACACAGAAGAAACAAGTCCCCAATAGAGGAATAGAGGGAATGTGGGGGGGGGGGGGGGGCGGTGGTAACAGGGGGCTAAGAAGCAGAACAGTTCTGACAGATCGGCAGTGGGAGAGAAATACCTCGAGGGGGCCCAGGAAGTAAGAGTAAACGGGTAAAAGGTTTGTCCTCCTAAATGAGCCCGATGAATTTTCTGGATTGCCAGTAGAAACTTGTTTGCAGATTGGAGAGATCTGGTGGGATGCTATACTTGGATTCTGTCTCTCAGATAACGAGGAATGCCGCTGTAGAGTGTAGATAACTCTGAAAGTGATGGGAAGACATTTCAAATGAATACCCAATCTTATTGGAAGTCAGTATAAATGTCTCAGATGACCTGAGATAGATTCCTATCTGGGAATTCCTAACAAGAGCCTAGCCACAGCATTTTGTGTAAGCTGTAGACGACTCAGAAGATTTTCTGGGAGACCCAGATAAAGGATGTTGGAATAATCGAGATGTAAGGTAATAAAAGAATGAACCACAGCTTTCCTTGTGGCTTCAGAAACCAGCTGTACATTTTTGGGGGACTTTTTTAAGGGCAAAGCAGACGCCTGTCACTGCTTTCACTTGTGGAGCAAAGGACATTTCCTTATCAAATTTGACTCTCAGATTCCAGACCTTCTCTATGGGAATTGTAGGTGGACTGAATTCCTAAGGCCACCATGCACAAGACCGAATTGAGGGAGAGCAGCTGAAGAGCAATACTTCTGTTTTAGCCGAATTCAATTTAGGCAACTGGTTTTCATCCACTCTGCTACTTTTATCGGGCAAGATTGACAAGAGTTCTGAAGTCCACCATTTACCTCTGAGAAGGAGAACAGAAGCTCAGTGTCATCAGTGTATGACACCACTTTAGACCAAATGGCTGAATAAGCTCAACTGAAGCAGCCATGTATACATTGAACAATGTAGGGCTCAAAGCTAAATCTTTGATTCATTGACTTGGGAGAAGTCGGCAATAGAGTGTGCATTCCCACCCTTCAACCATGCCATCAACCAAATAGCAGTGCTTCAGGAAATCTAATCAGCAGACCCGAATCAACAAATGTTCCACCTGAATTTTGAATTTCCTATCTTCCCTCACTTCATTTTCTAGATTCACTCCTTTCAGGTGTGGGAATTTCAGCAGAACACTTTTGCTTTCTGGGAAAAGAACCTCACATCCGTCTTGTGCAGAAAGCCAGTCAACAGTATCAAAAATGGATCCCACAGGTCTCCCTTACTCAGCTTCACACACACACCATTCATGTCTCATGCAAGCTATACACACAAACACGCACAACACACACTTGTGATGTTAACTTTAGCAGTCGTGTAACTATGTAGAAGTAGGATTTTAATCGAGTTGGCTTTTAGACCTCCATAGTAAACTAAGGGGCACATTTGTAATAAACTGACTGAGCGCAGTGTAGCTCCAAAATTGCTAACACCGCGTTCCATTAGTTTGAAAACTCAGGGATGCGCCTTATTCACAAGAATGCGGTGCATGCCTGTGCTTCCCCTAGCGATTGCGCTAAATCTAGCTGCCTAGTGCCAACGTAGGCACCCTTTCACCATAGTTGAAGAGTGTCTGCATTGCAGGGAATGATTGTTCATGTGCAGGAAGGTGTCCCTTCCTGCATATAAACAATCCATAATGGCGATTTGTAACTTGTCAATATTTAATGATTGTTTATGGGCAAAAAGGGAAACCTTCCGGCGCATGAACAATAACTGGTGGTGATTTTTTCTTTCTATGTGTGCTGCACACACAGAAACAGCAAAAACAAGGAGAAATTAATCATTGCTCCTTGTTTCGCCAGGTTAAGACCCGGTTTTCCCAGGTCTTATTTTTGGTGCTGCCCTATGTTTACGTCTTGTAAATAGGGGGCAGAGTCAAAAGCAATGGGTGTTGTGGCAGAACACCCACCGCAACATCCATTGCCCGCCACTTTCACACTAAGTGCTGAGTGAAAAGGGGCCTTATTTACAAGGCAGCGTTAAGCCATGTTAAGTGGCTCAATACTGGCTTGTAAATAAGACGAAGGGCTCATCACCACCAGAACGCCATAAAACGTGACGTTCTGGTGGCGATAAGCCCTTATAAATATGCCCCAAAGAGAGGGACTAGGAGCTGATTATTAGGTCCAGCACCCACACTCCTTAAGTGTCACAATTGAACTAAAGAAGGATGCTGTTCCTCCAGAAAAAAAGTGATAAAGAGAAATGAGAAACTGTTGGTCGGGACCAAGAGAGGGGCTGAGCAACTGGATCGGGGCATCCATGTGATTAGAAGTGATTGCCTTCACACACCCAGATGGGCATCATACTTCATCATTGGGCTGCTCTGCAATGCCCAACGGGCCCCTCAAGGGGGATCTTTATCGGAGATCTTCTAATTTGGTAACCATAATGATAGGTCTGAGGATATAGCGAGTGTAGGGTGGTGTGGTAAGTGATTTAAAAATGTCTAAGAAGTACTCAAAGTAGTTTAACAAGATGGTCCCCTTGACAAGAGTAAAAACAAATGAGGGCTGCCATAGGAGTCAATGAACCTTGACATCTTAAAATATGTTGAGTAGTGTCAACATAATTGATGCCTTATGGCGCAGCTGGATCTTAATCAGCTTCCCTGGTGTGTTATGGTGCAGGACATCAAAATTTCGACTCTATTACAGTAGTGACTGTGCCCCTTAGGTATGGGCCTCCAGGCTGGCTTTGGAGTGGAGGTCACAGGCTATTAAAAAAGAAATTCTCGCAGAAAGTCAAGACACCTGAACAGATCGACGAGGCTCCCGATCAAGATCTAGTAATCCCTCCAATACTGTGGGCATATCCCAAGATGGGATGGGAGAGTAAACAATCAGTCTTTTATTACTCAAACATTTTAAGAAGGTGGCTCGCAAGTAGAGCTATATCAGCGAGAGATATTCAAGTTTCTCTAAACCCTCTTAGTGCTGCCCACTGAATATTAAGACCAGTAACCCCCAGACCCTTTAACAAACCTTTCGTTTAGAACATCAATGAGTTTCTCTCCTTCTAAAGACTCTAGCTCACAACTATGGATTTTCTCCATGCAATATCTTACCTCCTGCACGTCTGAAACATGACTGTCAGGAAAGGGAAAGAAGAACCTCCTTAAATACACTGTTGCTAAGCATCTAAGCCATGCACAAACAAATCGCTGAGGATCAAAAAGCAAGTCATTCAACAATGACCACATACTTAAGGACAATTCACTGCCTAAACATAAGGGCCTCAAACTTTCTCTTCTTCTAATATAGAGAAATAGGCTCTGATATAGAAGAGCACTAATTACAGACCAGTCTGTAGTGTTTAGATATAGAAAACAATGGTCCTAGACTATTTACCTTAAAAAGGTATTAATTAAGTCAAAATTTGTAAACATGGTACACATAGAAATCAAATTGAATCATAAATGTACCCCATTTATTTCTCCATTAAATTAAATATATCCTCAAAATGACACACATCACCATGAATAGCTCCAATAGTGACTGTTTAATTTCACAGTTATTAGAACAGATCACTGTAGAGAATGCTTCAAAACAGAAAAGAGGGGGAGTGTGGAAAAGAAAGTGTGCACGTGAGAATTGAACAGATATATAGGGAGGGAAATCAGAGAGTAATTTAAACAATCAATTACATATAGTAATGTCCTTAGTAAACTGGTCGTGGTTTACAGTAGCACCAGTCTTACAGTGGTGCCTGTCTCTCGTGGATTTGTAATCTGTTTCTTGATGTTGTACAGAGTATAATCATCTGTAAAAGGCAGGGCTGGGGTGAAATAAGGTACAGGCCCACTAGGGGAAAGTGTTGACGTTTCGACCCTGGCGCATAGAGGGTGGTTGGTATCCACTGCAGGCTGGTCTTCCTCAGGATGGGGTGGGGGGGGGGGGGGAGGGGGAGAACAACCTAATGGTGCAAAAGGATTTAGTTAGAAACTTAGACTTTAGATAGGCTGGCGATCTAGTCAGCCAGCGGGAACTGGACACAAGTCATCCGCAGGCGTGGCCTGTGGGGTAATAATAAAAGGGGTGAACCTGTACGTGGGGTCATCTCCCAAGCACACTACTGAGTACGAGTCTATTATTTTACATTGCTGTGTCCATATACCCCGTGCCTGCGGCCTACCTGTATTTGGCCACGTCAGGCCATCACATTGGCGACGGGGGCGGGCCGTGACCCTCGCCCTGGATCGGCAGGTCTTTGTGCCCCGACTGCAGCTGTTCACGCTTTTGGCCGTGTTGAAATATTGGAGATCGCTGCGGCACCAGGATCGTCGCCAGAGTGGTCCGCGACCCCGGGGGTGAGTGCGTCTTGCGAGGTGCTGCTGGAAGGAGGCTCCCCTCTCGTCGTGCGACTCCCGCTCTGCCTTCCCTGACCGAAGCTGCCCTGCCACTACGCAGCTGAAGGAGCTTGCTCTGCATCCGCGGGGTGGCGTACTGAACTGACCTTTCAGTGCACGTGCGCAAAAAGCGCGTTTCCAGGCCGCCAGGATGCACAAGTTGATCGCGTCAGCTCCGTGGCGAGTGCTGGACCACGTGGGAGGCACGAAGAATGTAGCGTATGCCCACACAGCCTGGCCCCTGTTCAACTGTGCCCACGGAGCCTGCATAGTGCCCTAGTGCTCTCGTGCCCCGAACTGAGAGGGCAGAGGAGATGGTCCAGTGAAGGCAGATCCAGAGAGAGAAAGAGGGAGAAATAAGGCTGCACACCAGGAAAAAAAAACTAAAACCCATGAAAGGAGGAAACAGCACTGCCCACTAAAAGAGGAAAGAAAAACGGAAATTAAAACAAGTTAAGGGGCTACAGCCCCACGAAGGCACAGACTACGACACAGGAGTGGGACAGCCCACGGGTGGGGCCATCAAAGAGAACCAAGGCTGCAGGAAGACAGTCAGTGCACTTGGTGCACAACGCACATCTGAGGGAGACAAGAACGGGAGAGTCGAATAAAGGCACCCACCCCCTACAAACATGGGTGACGAAGACCAAGCATGAACACCTCTGGCATTTCCAGTCTAACATGCACTTACCGGGGTATTGCAACCCTTCAGAGAGCTTGACGATCCGGCCACAGAGTCCTGAGGTGGAAGATATGGATAGAACGCCTGAATAACTATTTAGTGGCCACCAGGGAGGCCGACGGAGCGGTGAAAAGGTCACTACTCCTCCGCTACGCCAGAGATGAAATATTCAAGTTGCTCAAACACTTGCCGAACACAGGCCCAGGCACGGATTACGATGCCGCTGTGGCTGCATTAGACGCGCACTTCGACCCCCAACTCAACCCGGATTTCGAACGATTCAAGTTGCGCCAAGCCCGCCAGAGGGAAGGTAAGTCGATTGATCCAAACTGGCCAGCACGTGCATGGAGGATGATCAGCCAAAGGAGATCAGAGCCCAGCTCATCCAAGGGTGCCGGGACAAGACATTACGAGGCCTCATCCTGCACCACCGAAGATCGCTCTAGAAGACATACTTATACTGGCAAGGGCACATGATCTATCGGCAGCTAGGGCCAACAAGATGGACCAAGCCCTGACAAAACCCCAAGGACGACAGGAGGCCATCAAAACGGAGCGGGTTGATGCCATCCGAACGAGACCGAGGAGTGACATGCCCAGGAAGCCAAAACCTGACACGCTCAAGGTGTGGTATGGGTACTGTGGGCATGAACCACATGCAGCGAAAGACTGCCCCGCGCAAGGAAAAACCTTTGCCAATTGTGGGATCCCCAATCATTTTGCAGCAGTGTGCAGGAGGATAAATCGAGGCTGCGACACACGAGGGCAGAAACCGCCGTCTCGGGGTGTGTGTCAACTGTCCCTAACTGACCCCGGACAGAGGGTGGAGCCACCCAAGATGAGCCGAAGATATCAAGGGCCGGAAGATTCATCCACAGAGGAGGAGGATGTAGAAACGTACCTGATCTCATTCACTCGAGAGCTCAAACGCCGCAGTCGACCCCAGCCCACCTGCATAGTGCACATTGCAGGGTCAGAAGTGAAGGCAATTATCGACACCGGGGCGTCGGTAAACGTGATGGGCCTCCAGCAGTATAGGCACCTCCGGCCCCGACCGCCGATCACCCCGTCCCGGACCAGGATGTTCACCTATGGGAGCCACAGCCCTCTGCCACTGAAAGGCAAGATATCTGTCCCGATCAGGTCAAACAACCAGGAAGTCACAACCACCATACATTTGCTAGATTGCAAAGCGGACACCCTAATCAGCAGTCATACTTCAGAGGACCTAGGCCTAGTGTCTTTCGCCAGGAGGGTCCAAGCACACCAGGTCGACGAGATCCTCAACCAGTTCCTGGAGCTTTTTCAAGGGCTCGGGTAAATCGAATGCGATCCTATCAAGCTACACATTGACAAATCGATTAAACCAGTCACCCTGTGACACCGGCGAGTCCCTTTTCACTTAAGACCTTTGGTGGAAAAGGAACTAGAACATCCCGAGAAGCAAGGCATAATCGAGAAGGTCTCGGGACCGACGCCCTGGGTGTCCCCAATAGCGATAGCGGAAAAACCCAAGCAGCCAGGTGCTATACGCCTCTGTATCAACATGAGGTTGCCTAACAGAGGCATCAAAAGAGAGCGCCATATCACAATAACGATGGATGACATCATTGCGGATGTCAATGGGTCAAGGTGGTTCTCTAAAATTGACCTGAATGCAGGGTACCACCAGATGCTATTAGCGGAAGAAAGCCGCTACATCACAACATTTAGTACCCACCTAGGGCTGCGTCGGTACAAGCGGCTAAACTTCCGGATATCCTCGGCAGCAGAGGTATTCCAGAACACGATTCAAGAAATGCTGTTGGGGTTGCCTGGAGTGATAAACGTCAGCGATGACATCTTGAACTACTCTGCCACCGCAGCTGACCATCACCGACACCTGAAGAGCACATGTGTGTCGCCTCAGTGAACATGGTGCGACACTACACCGGGAGAAGTGTCAATTCTTCCAACCATCCCTGGAGTTCTTTGGGTACATGTTCGGCCAAGAGGGCATCCAAGTAGACCCCAAGAAGTCACAAGCCATCCGGAGTGTCCCGGCCCCGACCACACCAACAGAAGTGAGGAGCTTCCTTGGCATGGCCACTTACTGCGAGAGGTTCATCTCCGACCTTGCCACCCGTGCCAAGCCATTGAGAGGACTCACGAAAACAGACGTCAAATGGGAGTGGGGACCACGGGAAGAAGAGGCTTTTCAGATCGTCAAAGATGTGTTACTGGGAGAATCTACCCTTGCATATTTCGATCATGCCAAGTGGACAGACCTCTTGGTGGACACCAGTCGTGTAGGACTAGGGGTGGTGCTCGCCAAGGAGCAAGAGCCCGGTCGGTTGGCCGCCCTATCGTTTGTCATCAAGTCACTAAACCCACTGAAGCAAGGTATGCCCAGATCGAGCGGGAGGCGCTTGCGATAAAATGGGCGTTCAATCACTTCCACTTATACCTGACGGGCCAGCCGTTCACCGTAGTCACCGACCACCAGACTCTGGTCCCCCTTTTCAAAGGGACAGCCTCTCACCCACCTCCCCGGATTGAGCGATGGGAGATGGATGTGGTGTGTCGGCCGGGGGTGAAGAACCCCGCGGACTTTCTGTCCCGACACCCAGCACCGAAGGAAAAAGGAAACGACCCCGAAGGGTCTGAACAATATATTCATATGATCTCAGCGGCAGCGTGCCCACAGGCGATGACGCTCAAAGAAATCAGAGAAGCCTCCAAACAAAACACAATATATACACAGACTCTTCAAGCAGTCCAAGAAGGATCGTGGAGGAACTACCTCAAACTGGCTAACATATGGGCGCCAGAAGACAGAGTCGAGCTGTCAAAGATCTTGAGAGTGAGGAGTGAACTGAGTGCCACGGCCGATGGAATACTCCTGAGATGATCGAGGTTGGTGATACAGAAGACTCTGAGACACCAGTGGAACCAGTCATGTTGACCGCCTTCGCAAATGTGGCTCCAGTCCTGGAGAAAGTGTTTGCCACCTTCGGGCTTCCCCTAGAGATCCAGGGCAACAATGGGCCCCCGTTCCATGGGGCAGAATTTGCCGTCTTCCTCCGTCAGCGTGGGATCCACCACCGCCGTGTCACGCCTCAGTGGCCACAGGCTAATGGGACGTAGAGCATTTCATGCGGACCATGAACAAAATGCTGCGCATTGCAAGTGTGGAACAAGCTTATCCGGAGCAGCGGCTCCATGAGTTCCTCAGGGAATACAGGAGCACCCCGCACTGCACCATGCTAAGGAATCCATGGTCCCTTATGTTCAACGGGCCCCGGAGAGACCTAATCCCAATGTGTCCAGGGTGGGCACCCCCTCCACTCAATATCCAGGAAGCCCAAGTGAGGCAAGAGTGACAGAACCATCGAGCCAGTATTCGGCGCCACACAGCACCTATGTCGCTCCGACACGGCGCCACTGTCATACTCAAGGACCGCAGGCCGGGGGTAAAGTTCAAGACTGCCCATGAGCCAGGAACATAGACAGTTGTTGCTAATAATGGAACTATGGTGACGGCGAGAAAAGGGAGTGAGGAAATCTCACAAATATCTCTTGGTTCAAGGAGGTCCCAACCGAGTCCGCAGAATCAAGTCTTCCAGTCCTGCCGAACCCGAGCAGGAATGCATAGAGCGAGGACGAAGGTGGAGGCAATGCACTGGAAACAGACCCCCAAAAGTCCGCTACCTCCTGGTTCGCCTTCTGTTGGGTCCTCGGCCAGTGAACCACCCCTACGAAGTCAACCTCATCGAGATGGCCTACGACCCAACCCTCGCCCTAACCAACATCTTCAAGATTTTACATGTTAAGATCCTCAGGCTGTTAGAACCGAATTGCCTATGTCACCTGGACATTTAGAAGTTTTAGTTTTAAACAAAAAACAAGTTGGGGAGGGATGGAGTGTTTAGATAGGCTGGCAGTCTAGTCCGCCAGCCGGAACTGGACACACGTCATCCGCAGGCCAGGCGTGACCTGCGGGATAATATTTAATAGGGGTGAACCCGCACGTGGGGTCATCTCCCAAACACACTTCTGAGCACGAGTCTATTAATTTACATTGATGTGCCCATATACCCCGTGCCTGTGGCCTACCTACTCTGCGATTTGTGGAAAGTAGGATGCGTGCCACAGAGAGCATGGGAAGAAAACAGCGTCCCGCTATGAAAGGGGAAAAAATGCTGAGACTGCTCAAGCAGAAACAAATTTAAAAACCATCTTGCTCTAACAGAAACAAAAGTTATTTTAATACCAAACTTCCACTAAAATAAGGGTGTGCACTGGTACGGATATGAAAATCTAAACTCTTGCTAAATTAAAGACTGAAGTAAGCAATTAAAAAAGAAACATTTAATGAAGAAATCTTACCTTTCACCTGTAAATGTCTCCTAGGAAACATCAAAATCTGTCTTTCGGACTAGTAGAGGTGCAACTGTAGGATGGGAAGGGGTGGAGTAATCTATGAATAGGGAAGACATGTTTTTAAACAGTCCTTCTTTTGAAGAGCTTATAGTGGGTAAACTGTCTTGAAAGGGTTGATCTCCTGTCATGTGTCAGGACTGGGGTGAGGAAGATGGACGAAGAGGATCTTTACTTTAAATGTGACTTGCACCGGGTGGGGTAGACAGATGTGACCATGAGTAGAGGAAGTGTAGATGTGTGTTTCGGGGGTTCTTGGTTCCATGCGCACCCTTCAAAGTCATGAGTGATGTCTCTCACAGAGTGGATGGCTCTGTTGAATCTCTCAGCAGCAAGGACTTTGGAAGTAGCTGTGCGCAGGTGCTGCAGCACCCCATTTCAGCTTGATATGCCCTTTAAAATGCTATCCTTGCAACTTTTTCTGTGTGTTCAAAGAGTCAAAGTTTTAGCCAGGGACTTACTGCCTTTTATAAACTAATGCTTGCTCTTGTTTAATGCAAATGTATGAGACTTCAAAATTGGGAAATCTTATAGGCCACACACTTGCTGGTATTGTATGGAAGAAGAGAGTATATGACCAATGTTTCCCAATATTCCGATTTGCAATAACCATTTGATGGTTCCCTTTTGAAACGTTTCAAATATTTCAAAATATGTCACTAACATTGACGGTACAGATAAGGCACATTGCCCTTTTATGGTGTGTGTATTGTTGAAACACATATTTTGAGTAAAGTTAAAAACCAAACAAGACAAAGTAACTTTTTGTGATTTACACAAGACTAATACCTCTCTAATGTATTCCTGCTCTATTTTTCTAATATCTACTGTTCTCGCAGAAATTGCGACAGTTGTAGACCCACACGGTGCTTGGACAAAATATCGAATAAAGAATGTTGTGAGACAAAAATACTATGCCAAGAATGAAGGGATGAAATGAAATACTAGCGCACAGCTAGAGAGGTGTCCGCGGCCCTGGGGGCCATCGGGAAGATTAAGCGAGCTATTGCCCAGAGTCACATGGTGCGGGGCTAACCTGCCGCCGGCACCGGGGATCGAACCGTGAACCCCATGGTCCGGAGTCAGGCACCCTGGCCACTGCGCCACACCTCTTCCACTGGATTTTAACAACACTGTGGACAGGAATATCGAAGGTAAGAATATCGTTTTAAGTGTTGTTTCTAATATTATTGTAAAAAATATCAATTTAGAAAATATTGTTGAACATAATATTGTTTGTAAGTTTTAAAGTGCAGGTATTGTGTTGTTCTGTGTTTGATTTGATATGTTTAATCATTTTTTTATTTGTGTGTTTAGTAAGATAATTTATTCATTTTGACATTTTTGAATTTGTTATTTTGACTTGTATTAATGTGTAGAAATAATGTATATATGTATATTTTTAGCACAAAGGTGTTGGGTTTTTAGAGTATAATGGTGGGGAGATTTTAAAAAGTGAATATTTAAATTTTAATTTAATGTTACTTATTTTAGTGGTATGGAGAATAATATTGAAACATTTACAAACGTATTTTGCTATATCAAGACTTTTTCTAAATAATGGTAATTATTTTGAATCTACATATAAGTTATATTAAATGAAAAAACAATATTTTATTGTAAATATTAAAATAAATATGTAAATTACATAAAAGTTGTTAAAATTTAACATACATAAGAAATACATTTCATAATGCGAAATATTTATAAATGTTTTAAAAATTATATTTAATATTGTATATATTCATTTTGTTATACATTTTTAAATGTTCTTAACGATTTATTTGAGTGTTAAAAATGATAATTTCATTGTACATAAATTGTTGGTACAATGCTTAGTTTTTATATTGAAATTTATTTTAAACATTTTTAAAATGTCAAATTAAATTATGACTTTTTTTTTAAATTATTTATGATGTATACATTTATATTTTGTTACATATTTATATGTTATAGGTATATATGCAAAGAACTATTAAACAGCATTTTGATATTGAAATTTTTTATATGTTTATTATTGGAATAAGTTCCGTTAGGAATATATTTGATAAAATATATTAATTTGAATGAAAAAAATATATTCAATATTTAAACTGAAAATTTGGTTCATGTGTTTTTTTTAACTTATGATTTTCATTTTTGGAGTATGATTTTTTTAATGTTATGCTTCAAAGTTTGTGAATATCACTAAATCTTAATAGGGATAAATATATTATTCTATATGTAAATGTTTGAGTGTAAATATATTGGTTTTTAGTTTGGGTTATTGCTACATTTTTATATTATTTTATAGATCAAAAAATATGTCTGAGTATGTAGTACTGACTGCGTATATAACAAGCATTTACAATGCAATGGTCTCGGCATTGGTAAAGTTAGAGCTATTGGCATTGCTCCTGACATTATTTTTGTTTTTAAAACATTTCAAGAAACTGCATTGTTATTTACAATGTCAATAGCTTAATCACTCTCAAATGCGAGACCTATTGCATTTGCACCCACACACAGGACCACCTACACACACACTGATTAAGCTATTGACATTGTAAATAACAATGCCGTTTCTTTACATGTTTTAAAAATAAAAACAAACAAAAATGTCATGATCCATGCCAATAGCTCTAACTTTAACAATGCCGAGACCGTTGCATTGTAAATGCTTGTTTCAACAGTCGCCGAGACGGATGTCGAACTAGCAGGCATACTCAATCGTCGTATTTTTTCACTGAAGAAGCATGGTATGAAAATACACATTTATTCTGTAGTAGAATATCCGTTTTGCACTTATGCAGCCCAAAGAGGAGAATCATCAGTAGGTAGAGTTAGTAGGCGCTTCATCAAGGTTCCCGAACAGTCAAATAAGACGGATAACCGTGAGGATAGTTCACTCGGTCAAAGACCCTGCTGCAGATATCGGAGTGAAGCCTGCAAGCCACTCGTTTCGGTCCCTGTATCATAATTTGGCTCGTTAATGTATCTGTTGTAGGACGCTAACTCAGTGCAACGAGCAGGCAACATATGTCAGCCTAATCTAGCCACTGGCGAATGCTAGTTGTGTGTGGCCCACTCATTCAGTTCTAGCTTTGTAACTCAACGCACAATGCATGCTGGGGTTTTACAACCCCTTAAAGCTGCAGCCCACAAGTCACACAGTGCAACCAATGATTGGCTATAAAGTTGACTGATTGACGTGTCACACAAAAGAGGCAGCTCTGTCAGGGCAGGACACTCCGGAGATCTGGTTGAGATCAACAAAAACTGTTTCTCTTTTTTTTATTTTTTATGGAACTCTGATCGAGACTTCGTAACTTCCAAAGTGTTTGCTTGAACATGTTAGTAAAGCCTCACTCCACGGATCCATTATCATGATTTTACTAGCTCCAAGAAGAAACAAATACTGTGGCAGCAGGCGCTCTGCAAAAAAAGGCATCGTTATTCTTGAACAAAAGAAGCTATCCGCAGTCATAGGAGCAAAAAATGATTTTATGCTATTTTGATTTTTTTAGGAATGGGTGGGTCAAAAACTAGAGGACAAGGAGAGATGGGAGGAGACAGGAGATAAGAGGCGGGAAGAGGGAGGTGAAATCGAGGGAAGTGGTCAGTGAAGGGAAAAATGGATTTAGAATGAGAAAAAAGAAAAAGAGACCTAGACTTTTCCGGGCAGTCCAGGTCTTAAGAACTCTCTGTGACACGACACTATGCTCCGCCCTGCCTCTTTATTGTCCTATTCTCACAATACCTATTGTATGGAAAATCCTATTCAAAAGCCCCTAGCCTCCGCCCCCTCACTTCGTACCCTGACACTAGTGTTGCTATTCGCCCCTCCTTCTTAAGACCTCTTTAACAGTCCCATTTTACCTGCTGTCCATAATACCCGGCCATGATTATTCTGGGAATGTCATTTCCAGGGTGCGGCTTTTTCCGTTCAGTTGCAACTATCTGATGTCACAGCTCATGCTCCGCCTTTTCAACCTTAATTGGGGAGACCGGATGTCTGTCAAACAAACGTCACGATTTCAGCCTCTTCTGCGGTGATTGGGTAGTGAATTTATAAAGAGCATGACGTTTTAATCGTCGAAAGAAATTTTTACTTTTACTCGACTAATCCCTTCCTGTGGGCGCAGAGTGGGTGGCATGCTACCCGTCCGCTAACCACTTCAGCGCTTCATAAGGTGTAGTAGGCACTATATAAATAGCCATACCACGCCATACTATGTAACCTTTTGAAATAGGACATCAGTGACCTGCACGTCTAAAAGTGAACCCAATCACACGGTTGCACGGTCCCTGACTGAAGCGCTTCTCTGGAATGTTTCTATCTATCTGGGTTGAAGGTGGAGTTCTGGTTTGGGGCGGGCGTACTGGTGACAGACAGTCGGCGGGGCCGTGGGTCAGGCGGTGCACGCGGTGCACGTGGCTGGTTGTACTGAGAAGTGCTGCTCTTCGTAGTTTGCAGTAAATGGGGTCTCCTTAAATTGTTTCTGCCTCCCGCTTGTTATGTTTATATGCCTTAAAATGCAAAAATAACAGCCCCACGTAAAAACAAATGTATATTCTTGAGGGGAAAAAACGGCAAAAAAATAAATAAATATCCTAAATCAAAACCCACATCACACACAGGAAGAACGTACTCGGTAAAGAAAAAAATTCACGCAAAACAGGCAAGCAGCAAGACTTAAAGGTCTAATAATTCGCTCCATTTTGAAACAGCTCGTGAAAGCCGCAGTAAATGCTGGACATCTGCACCGCCTTTCATCTCGCGCCTATCTGGAGCAGATGCACGGGTCAGCACACAGTGCACTGTACATACTCCTTTCTTTTGTTTACTGTAGGGAGCCGAGCCTTTCTTGGGGGGAGAGAGAGGGAGATGAAGGGGTGGGGGAGGTTGGGGGGCAGGAAGGTAGAGAAGAAAAGCGGCTAACAACTAACTTTTGTTTTTCGGGAGACTTTCAAGGGGGCCCCTGCCTCCTGCTGCCTTTACAATCTCATCTGGGACTATGGGCCGATTCAAATGCAAATGCCTGGGGCCAGGGGAGGGAGTCCGGGGGCACAGATAGTGTAGGTCAGCTGAAATGTCAAACGCTCACTCAGCTTTCGGAGCCTCACTGCCGGGAATATCAAGGCCTCAGCCAAGCTTCTACAACAAAGGGAAATTAGGCGGCACAGTGAAACAAGCACACCACTGCCTTTCTCCGAGGCGAAGCAGAAATGCCTCGGAGAAAGGCAGCGGCATTTTCGGATTGGGGGGCGTGTTTGTCTTTTCTCTCCTCCAGCCATTGGCTGGAGGAGAGAATGAGACTTCTTGCAAAAAACACGCCCCCCGATCCGAAAAGGACGGGGCCTAATCGGAATGACTGACCTCTTCTCCAATGGCTGGCCAGCATTCAAGAGGCCAGCCAATGGAGAACAGGGGAGAAGAGGGGCGGGTTCAAGCCCCTCTTCTCCAAGTCATTAAATCTCGGAGCTAGACTGCGCACGCGCAGCCTTCGCAGCCGAGACCTAAAAATGTTAGTGTCCAGCAAGTTGCATAAAATGTTTTATTGGTGTGAGGTTAGTTAAATCTTGCGGTAGTATGTTTGCTTAGGCTAGCATAAGTGTGTCAGACAAAAGCATGAAGAGGTAATCAATCCGTGAAGATGATCCATAGGAATGAGAGTAGGATGTGTATTCGGCTGTTTGGGGATGTAGCAAGCACCAAGCGTCCGCGAGTCTCAGTGAATTGGTTCATGTATTTAATATCTACTGGTGTGGGCGGAGTCTGTGTTGATCTCTGGGGTCATCACTGCATTAAAGTCGCCCCCTATAATTGTGATGCCAGAGATAGATTTTAACGGGATATTTGCTAGTGTACGTAGAGTATTGTCTACTAGCGCCAGAGGGGCATAAATGGAGACGATAGTCCAGTGTGTGTCTCCTATGTGGCTGTCTATAATGGTAAATCTGCTGAGGGTTTTGTATGTTGTGTTTGGGTCTTGCACAGGGACGTGCTTATGCAGTAGAATGGAAGTCCCTCTAGATGGTGTGGTGTAGCCGGTATGGTATATTTTAGTATAACCACCTCCGAACAGGAAGGGGCAGTTATTGCCTAGTAAATGGGTTTCCAGAAATAGTACCACTTGTGGGCGATACTGTTTGAGGTATTGGGATACCATGACTCTTTTGACCTTAGTCTTTAGTCCTTTTACATTCCATGAAAGAACTTGAGTATTGAGCGTTGTGGCCATATTGGGTTTGTAGCGTGTGTTGTCAATGGGAGAGTGTTCGCTTCGCATTGTGCTTGTAGGGAATTCAAACCTAACAAAGCTGAATTTAGAGAACTGCTAAACATCCCAACTCCCTCCCACCCTACACTTCTGAACGTGAATTATCAGCCACCCCTTCTTAACTTTAGGAGCATGTACCTCAAGGCATGTTGCTTGATTCTCGCATTGGCCGGACCACCATGTGGATTATAATAAGTGATTGTGTGGCCCACCCAGCCATGTATTGCTTTGTCTCATGGATTTCACGGGAGACCAATCTGTACCCCCGCCCGACCAACCTCATCACTTATATGCAAAGAACCATTCAAGACTAATAAAAGGATAGAGAGCGGTCTAGCAACTGTCGTCAGTTTAGGGGTCTCGACCGGGGACCCTTCAGGCTCATCAAAAGGTGGCTGGCAGTCTCTCATGTCACTGTCCTTTTCATCCATTTTACGGGGTCGGGGTAATTAGCATCCAGTGGCGGCTCCTCCGCTAAGGCAGAGGAGAGTTGCCCCACTGCTCTCAGAGCAGTGAAAGAGGGAAAAATAAAATAATTACTGAACGTTATTATCATTTTATTATTGGTAACTGTTACTGTGGTGCTGGGTTAGGGCGGGCTGGATGGTGGCTTAGGGAGGAAGAGTGGACTATGCACACTAAGGGCCTGATTACGATGTCAGTCGTAAACTAAACCGCCCGACTCCTTGTCGGATTTGGTTCTGAGCGACTTGCTGTCGGGGGTTGCTACAGACCAATTATGATGCTTCCGAACACCGTTCAGAAGGACTCCCATTGATTCAATGGGAGCCTGTCTTTCGACCGACAACACAGGCTCCTATGGGGAAAATGGGTGTCTGTGGAAAACCTTGCACCATGTCGAGGGCACCCCCTGGTGCCTGCCACAGTGTGCATGGTTTTACATGGTGGGTCCCTTGAGTACCCCCATGGCCTTCAACTAGAGGCCTCAGGATGAAGGGGATCTGCTAGGGCCCCCAAAGTCAGTTTCCGACAGCCTTTTCGTGTGAGACAGACCAAGTTGGAAAGGCTGTCGGAATCCAACATCGTAATTGGTCGGTCGGAAATGCTATCCGTTGAGCTGTATGAATTGGCTGAGACTGACTCGGATTCTCTGAATGCTGGTCGGAACAGATTTGGAATGATCAAATGGTTACCCTTCCAACCGCGAGCATCGTAATCGGTCGGAAATGTTTCCGACCGAGTCGGGTGGATGTGTTCCGACACTGTCTAGGAACATCCGACTGTTGGTCAGAGGCTTTTCCGACTGACATCGTAATCAGGCCCTAAGTGCACATGATTGCTTGGCCGGTCGTTTTGGCCTCGACAAGCAGTCATGCACACTAAATGCGCATGACTGCTAGGCCGGGGGTTTTGGACCAGCCAAGCAGTCATATGCAGTTTGCATATTCCCCACCAGGCTGTAATGGACAGCCTTGTAGGGAATATGCACAGGCTGATCCACGGCGCTCGGACCAATAACACTGCATTGCAGCATTGTGATTGGCTCAGGAGAGCCTGTGTGCCCGGGTGCTTCCTGGAGTCAGGAAGAGCAGAGAAGCAGAGGAGAGTTGCGCCCGGAGAAAAAGGTGACTGTGCGGTTTATGTTTCAAAATTCGTCAAAGTGTATATGTAATTTTGAAGTGCTGAACTGAACTGTTTAGTGGTTCAAGGAGTCTGGACCTACGGGGGGTCTACAGGGCACGGTTTACAACCTGTGTGCTTCATTAAATCACCACACCATCGGCCTGGACTCCCCTTTCTTCACACAGGACAGAAGACCGGATTTTCAGACAGACTTCATATCTATGTGTGTCCCTTTCAGCCATTTCCAAAGGAAAATTAATCACTTTGACTTCTTTTTTTTGTGCCAAGCGTCGGTTCTGTGCACCACTCCCTAGTGTACTTTTGATTCTCCAGCACATTGTGTGCAAATTTATTTATTCTTTGACAACTTGACATGTTTTTGTATTGTCTACTCTACTTCTGACCTCTAAATCTCCTGCTATTTTAGCTACACTTGCAATTGCTTGCTCCTCATGTCTTTGGTGAACACAAGCACTTGCCAAAGCAAATATTTTAAACCCGACCCCCCGTTGTCCCAACCCCTGCTACCCCCATTCCATACTTGCCGCCACTGTTGGAAACCTCATCCCTTCTTGTAGAGCTCTGACGCCGACTATGCAGGCCTCACGGTGTGATTCAGCATTCACAGAGGGGAGGTAACTATTTTGCTTGATGGTCTGCAGTGTTGCATCCCCACTTGGGGGTCCCGTGTCGCAGTTTCCAGATGTCAAGCCAGTCCCATACTGCTTGTGGTGAATCTGTGTATGATTTTTATCTTGGCAGGAAACAGTAGCAAGTATCTCAACTGCATGTCTCTCAGTTTTCATTTGACTTTAGAGAAGGATTTGAGTTTGTTTAGGACGTACAGGGTACAGTCTGGGTGTATGCAAACTGTCGCTGACTCAAGTGTTAGATGGGTCTGGAGTCTGACTTGTCATTGGAAAGAGTCTTGGGTTCGCATAGTACAGTAATCTGGAACCATCAGCCACGAGGCGGCTGTGCCTCTAGTGATCTATGCGCCCTCTCAATGACGAAACATGCTGAGAGTGCATCTGTGGGTGACCATGTTTTGAGCCATGTTTCAAGAAATATTTCTGGTTGTGTGCCTTCTGCACCTTCCGGTATGCAGGCTAGGCTCATGCTATTCTTTCTCGAGTGTCCCTTTGCATCTTCCACTCTGTATTCGTGATAGCTCACTTTTTCTTTCAGGCAGGCGACATCTGTGGACATTGTGTGGACTGTGTCCTCTGCCGGGATATTCATTGTTTCACATCTGTGACACTGTACACGACTTGGTGCAAGTATAGGCAAAGCAATCCCAGTTCTAGTCCGACACCCCCAATTTGCGCTTCCATGGTTGTACGCAACTCACAGATAGCTTGTAAGATTTCCTCGCGGGTGACCAGCAACTGGGCAGCATCCATCGGTGGTTCCACTTCCCTAGGTACGTTTGAAGTTGAGGTGGCGTATTTATCTATCTTGGTTCGTTGGATGGTGGTGGTCATCTGCAGTTTCTCCATCTTTTTCAGCACTGGGCTGACATACGTGCAGTGGCAGCTGCCCCTCTGCCCCTGGAGACTGTGTCCCCGTTGTGGTCTCTCATTACGATTGTGTTATGTTATCCTTGGTGGGATGGGGAAGTCACCCTGATACCGCTACCCCATTGGTTGGCCCAGGGAAGATCAGTTGTTTGAATTCCTCGGTCTGTATAGTGGTACATGTCACCCCCTAGTATATGCAAGGGGGTGCAATGGAGCCTGTTGTTCAGCTAGTGTAGGAAGGTGGGTTTCTGTTGCAGTAACCCCCCTAATTTTGCCAGATTTCTTATGCACTTTCACTGAATGCGCCCGGAGTCCCTGTTAATCAGGTTCCCAGGACCTGTGGTATTTCCCAAAACTGTACCTTTGTTTCCACAATTAGCACACCTCTGGCAATTCTATAAGTCCCTTTTAAAAGGTACCACTGGTACCAAGGGCTTTGTGGCCAGAGAGGGTCTCTAAGGGCTGCAGCATGTATTGTGCCACCTTCAGAGACCCCTTGCCTAACACATGTACTGCCATTGCAGACCGTGGGTTTTGGTGCAGACAAAACCTAAAAGTCAGCATGGCACATTTCCCTGTGTGCCATTCCCACAAACACTGCCTGTGGCATAGGTAGGTCACCCCTCTAGCAGGCCTCACAGCCCTAAGGCAAGGTGCACTGTACCACAGGTGAGGGCTTAGCTGCATGAGCAATCTGCCCCTACAGTGTCTAAGTCCATTCTTATACATTGTAAGTGCAGTGAAGCATTATCGAGTACATGGGCTGGGAGTTTGTCATTACAAACTTCAGAAGCTCCATGATGGTTTTACTGAATGCTAAGAAGTTTGGAATCAAACTTCTCAGCACTATAAACTCATACTGATGCCAGTACTGGATTTATTGCAAAATGCACTCAGAGGGCATCTTAGAGATGCCCCCTGAAAAATGACCAGCTCCCTTGTGTCCAGATGATTGGTCTGCACCAGCCTACCACACACAGACATTTTTCTGACCACCTGAAGTGGGAGCTCTTGTGGGTCAGAGACAAAGGCAGTTGGGGTGGGGGTGCTTCTCAGCTACTCCCAAGCAGGAACAGCCTTTAGGGCGATAAGCCTCAAAGGCTTCCTGTCCTTAGATATGCTAGCCCGGGCCTCTCCAGCTAGTGGAGATTCCCGCCCCCCTGACCAAGCCCTACTTTTGGCAGCAAGGTAAGCTGGAAAATTAGTAGTCAGGAGAGGTGTGTCCCCCCTCTTCCCACCCCAAAGGTGCCCTGGACCGAGGTGACGTACAGCTAGGTTAGAGAAAGCGCAGACCTCCAAGGTCTTAGGAACACTGGAAGGGCCTGCTCTATCCAATCCTGGTGCTGCTTTCATGCTGTGAAAAGCAGCACCAGGATTGGGTAGTGCAATGTGCAGTTTCCCGTATCAGGAGCTTCCTGGAGATATCCGAGGGAGAAGGACATAAGTTTATTTATTGGTTTTTATTTTTTGACCCAATCGGTATATGCCAGCCGCCACTGGTGTCACTCTTGTTGAAATGAAAGACTGAAAGTTCAAACATGGCAAGAAATTGGAAGCAGGAGAAAAAAACAGGAAAACCAGGTTGCGCTGTTTATGCTCCAGGTTTCTACTCTTCCTCTGGAAGTCTGGCGGCAGCAAATTCTGCTGGACAGAATTACACAACAGAATATTCCCTATGTTCAGTTTATGGGGATTTCTCAGAATACATACGTAACTATGGAAGAGCATATTTAAAATATCTGCCAAGCTGTTCATTTTCAATTCTCTACAGGAGGGTCTGAAGCTGTATTCCTTAGAACTTCTATCGAGGCTTTAATGTCACTGAGGATAGATGGTGAAGCCTGTATTCTGTTGGAGGGCCACGAAGCATTGGTCTCCCCTTTGAAAGGGTTAAATGTCGAGGCTTGTAGACGTTTTATGGAAATCATTAATAACGGCGATTAAAACAAACAATAAAAAGTCAACATCTGTCTAAAACAAATCTACATTAAATAACTCTTCAAAGTAACTCTTTCAAAGAAAATGATGCTTGGAACGACAACATACTATTTCAATTTTATTATTGGTTTATAATTACTGATATCAAACCATTTAAACTTCTAAATGTATAATTAACCCCCTTTAAAAACATCACTTATTTTTCATATTCAAGCTTCCTGCTCAAAGCCATGCTTCCTTAATAAAGGACGTCCCAGTTTTCTTCTTACTTTTTCTAACTATAAACATGCCCAAAATTAGTTTACTTTTATACACATTTCCTTTGTTTCTTTGTGCATGTAATGTAACGGCGTAGGGTCTCGTTCTGTGTATTCACACACAAGTTCTCACTTGTTGATTGCGTGTATGTATATAAGTGGTATTTGTATAGCACAAACCTAGCCAAAAAAACAAGTTAGGTGTTGCAGAGGGTTAAAGTCAGGCATAAAATCAAGAAAGGATAGGAGAAGCAGCTGGTTATTGGATTGAATACATCGCACACATAAGGTGATGGGGGATGCTTTCAATAAGTCTAACCACTGACATTCGTGGGCTGTAGCACTCCAGCACATTATTCTTATGCCCACCATGTGACCTTACATTAGACCCAGCCAGAAGGATGGGTTGAAATGCTACCCTGGCAACAGCCAATGTTTAGACAAATTGCAAGCATCCCTCCCGTTGTCTTTTGTGTGTTTGATATTGGATTGAATACAACAATCGCATATGCTTACCTCCATCTCAGTGCAGCGAAAGAACTCGTGCCATATACATTCTCTGGTAAAAACATAATCTGGAAATCTTCCACTTCTTCAGCACTCTCAGCAAATCCCACCCATTAATTCAGCATGTGGGCAGATGTTGGAATATGAATCTCTCACAGTGTTTGTGCTCAACTCATTTAGGCTGCACTCATTTCTACACTTACCTCTAAATTGGGCTCAGGTAAGAAGGATTAACACCAGAGGTTAATTTGTTAAAAAAAATAAGTGCTGGTGCACTCGTCAGAAGGCAGCTTGCACCAGCCGATTTCTACTGTTGGCACCTCCTGAAACAGAACCAACTACTAACCATGAAAGTGTGGAGATGATGTGGTATAATGGCCAGAGCTGAGCTGGGGAACCAGGTTCGAGTCTCAGCATTGGCTCAGTATCCTATTCTGGGCAAATCACTTAATCTCCCCTTAAGTGAATGTGTCCTTAACTGGTGCTCATGGAAGTGCCACCGGTGTTGATGATTAAGTGCCGGCGCTGAGCACCAGAGACACCGGCTCAAATTAGGCACTGATTAACACCATCTACGCTGAGCGATATCTTTCAAGATGTTTTGTGTCGCCTACTCTAATGCTTATGATTCCAAATATTTCTTAGTCTAAGGTTTTGCTATTAGTTAATATATCTATCTACCTCCGGAAATCGCAACTATTTCATTCATGTTGTGCATACAGCTGTCTTCTTCGTATTTGAGAAACCACCTCCGATATATTTGTTTTCCTTTCCTAAGAGACCTGAGGACGAACCACTTTGATTATTAATTGTATCTTATCACTCCCATGCATCTTGGATCACAGCTACTTGGCTTGACCTTGGGCTTAATTCCCAACATATTACCCCCCAATCTCTTGGAGGTAATGAGTTTCCTCCTCAAAAGGCATTTGTAAATGTTACTGGTGCAAAGGTTGCCTCTCGCCCATTGTGCATAAATGCAGATCGCTTCACGTGCAGGCTATATTACCTGCCTCCCAGTGCCTTGGTTGGCTGATTGGCTGAGTGTGTGTAAGCACTAATGAGAAAAGGCCAAGGACAGCGACACACTGACTTGCCTCCACTGCACGTAAACTTACCACAAAGATGAGATCAGGCTACAACATGGCAGATCAATTCCAAGCAAATCAAATAGGGATGGAAACCACTGGATGAAAGGACAGGAAGTCTGGAATACATTACTTGATGGACCAAACAGAACTTCCAGGAAACAGCTGAAGACCAGGCTCTTTAAACTGGCATTGCCCTCTTGATGCTATCGACAAACCTCAGGGACTCTCTCATAATTGTACCCAGACAGTCCTGTACGTATCCTTGTTCCTTTGCATCTTTCTTCACCTAAACGTCGTTTTGCTTGTATTTGTAGCTTTGTTCCTGCTGTAGTTCTAAACCTACCCTACAAAACCAACCCACACAATCTAATCATTATAAAAATACATACCCTTTAGATCAAAAGGACAACATTTATTTTCTCTTTTAACAAAAAGGGGTTTGTTGTTTCTCTCCGTCAATGAAGGTGGATGTTGTTGAGACTTTTGCAGCGATCAGACGATTTCAGAATTATCCAGAAGAATGAAGCAAGTAAAGTATTTTTTCGATCACAATTCATAAAGAAAGTACGGGCATATCAGCAACAGCCAGCGATAATTATCGCTAGGCGCACTTAGCGAGAGTATAATTATCGCCGGCAATCGCTGGATTATCTCGCCGAGATAGCGCGTTATCATCAACGTTTATCTCCAATGCGATTAATAATCCAGCGATAGCGGCAAAAAGTGCGATTATCGCTGAAAATCCAGCGATAAAATCACAGCGATAGGCAAATCCTTGTAGATAGGGCAGGGTGGACTCATTCCTACAATCCACCTCCTATAGGATATAATGGCCAAGTGAGATTCAAAGCAGGCATAATGAAACCTGCGATAAGTGCGGTTAACGCTACTTTTATCATCGCTACACGGGTTAGTGGCCAGATTGATAATAGGAGAAAGTTTTGTTAGCGACATGTTCCACGCTACTTTAGTAAGGTACGCCCACTTTGCATATCATTAGCGTTGCGACGCTGGGTGTTAAGAAAACGGGCGCTGAGGCATGGAATCACGCGCTAGCATGTCCTTGCTGATGGTGCGATAAAATTATCGCCGCTTTTCGCCCGAAAACGGCCGCTAAAGCGGCGATAATTTTATCGTGGCTCCTTGATGATATGCCCCCAAGTGCCTCGACACTGACAGATTTACATGTATTTGCAAGTTGAGATTTACAAATTTCTGGGATTCACAAACATTCATTGATCCTCAAAGAAAGCTCCACCAGGCACAGGTTTCCATGCAGATTCCTGGGAGGGTAGTGTGGCATTCCCATTGAGGTCTTATCCTCTTTGTGAAAACTTCATACAGAGGGAATATAATTAAATAAAATATATATGTGTAGGGAAAATATTTTCACAATGTGTAGAATGGCCTTTCCTTCTATGCCCAACAAATTTAGGGGTAATTCATTCACCTATCCTTCATTCCAGGGTGGAAAGGTGAAGGTGAGGAGTTTGTGAACGCCAACAATCCTACATAGTGCAGGCGTCCCCAAACTTCTCAGGATGACCCTGCAAGTGGAGAGTTAGATGTAAGCTGTCTTTTGCTGGACACAATCCCTGCAGATGCAGCTGGACTCAAGGATTTGTATAACAATATCATTCATAAATACTGATGAGGAATGATTTCTGCAAATCCCTGTGACTAGGCTCATTGCGCTGGACTCATACCTTCATCACAGAGCAAAGAATTGGTCAGGTCACAAACCAGTCCACCTCACTCCAATCTGCCCCACTTCAAACCATGCCAATCCACCCTACTTTAACCCATGCCAATCTGCCCCACGCAATCCAATCCTCCCCAGACCAATCCAATCCAGCCCAATCCAGTCCAAACCACTCACCCCAATCCAATCCATTCCTATCCACCACACTCCAAGCCTCCAACCCACCCCACTCCAATCAGTCCCACTCCACTTCGCCTCACTCCAATCCAAAACAATTTGCTCCAATCCAATCCAAAACAATCTTCCCCACTCCAATGTTATGCACTCCATTCTGCACCACTCCAGTCCAAAACAATCTGGCCCACTCAAATCTAAAACAATCTACCCAACTACAATCTGCCCACTCCAGTCTTTCCCACTCTATCCAAAATAGTTTGCCTCACTCTAATCCCCCTACTTCAATCTACCCCACCCCAATTCAAAACAATCTGCCCACTGTAATCTGTCCCACTCCAATCCCAAAAAATCTGCCCTACTCCAATCTGCCCCACTCCAATCTGCTTCACTCCAATTCGCCCCACTCCAATCCAATCCACCTCACCCCAATCCACCCACTCCAACCCAATTCACCCCACTCTAATCCAATCCACTCCACACCAGTCCAATCCAGACCAATCCAATGTACCCCACTCCAATCCTTTCCGCCTCACCCAATCCAATCCAATCCAATCCACCCCCTCCAATCCACTCCAGTCTCGCCCACTCCAATCAAAAACAATCTTACCCTCTCCAAGCTGCCTCACACCAATCTGCCCCACTTAAATCCAAAACAATCTGCCCTACTCCAATCCAAAACAATCTGCCCCACTCCAATCTGCCTCACCAATACAAAACAATCTGCCCCACTTTATTCTAAAACAATCTATCCCACTCCAACCCGTCCACTCCAATCCACCCACTCCAATCCACCCATTCCTTTCGAATACAATACACCTCACCCCAATCCAATCCACCTCACCACACCCCGATCAACTCATCCCACTCCAGTCCAATCTACCTCACTCCAATCCAATCCAATCCACCACACCCCACTCCAATCCAATCCAATCCAATCCACCTAAATCCAGCCAAATCCAATCTACTTCACTCCAATAACCTGACCTCAATCCAATCCACCTCAATCCAATCCACTCAGATCCACCACACTGCAATCTGTAATCAAATCTATGCCACTTTAATCCACCCCACCCCATGCCAATATAATCCGCCCCACTCCATTCAACCTCACTCCATTCCATCTCACTCCAGTCCACCCCACTCCAGTGCACCTCGCTCCAGTCCACCCCACCCCACTCCAATCTAATCCACTCCATCCAGTTCACCCCACTCCACTGCAGTACAGTCCACCCTACTCTAATCCAATGCACCACACCCCAGTTCAGTCCACCCCACTCAGTCCAATCCATCCAGCCCATCAAAGTCCAATCCAATCCACCCCACTCCAATCCAATCCACTCCAATCCAATCCTCTACTTTAATTCACTTCACTCCAAATCACACTACTCTAATCCAATATACCCCACGCCACCCCCAAAACAATCTAATACACCCACTCTAATCCACCCCAATCCAGTCCACCCACTGCACTCAATCTAACTCACTCTAACCCAATCCAATCCACCCTAATATACTCCAGTCCAATATACCCTACTACCTCAATCCACTCCAACCTACTCCACCCTATTCCACCCACTCCACTCCACTCTACGACACTTCACTCTACGACACTTCACTCTACGACACTCTCTGCCACTGTATTCTACTCAACTCTACGACACTTTACTCCCTCTACTCCACTCTACTCCCTCTACTCCAATCTACGACACTCTACTCCAGCAAATCCAGTCTAGGACACTCTACTCCTCCACTCCACTCTAGGACACTTCACTCCACTATCTGGACAGCCCGGAGGGTAGGGTGCACTGTGTTTAAGAAGTTGGAGATGTACTTTTTAAGTTTTACATGTCCTGGTGGTGCAAAACTCTTACATTTACTTCGAGACCTACCTCTCCCATAAGATAACATTGGAGTTACCGTTTTACATTTAATAGGCTGTAATTTCCAAATAGGAACAAGTAACCAGTTCATGTTTAGTGTCTTTGGAATTGTAATGAAAAATCTTCTCTTGCGGTAAAGTCAAAATGTAAATTACACTTTAGAAAAGCCACTTTTTAAAAGTTGGCATTTTCCTGCCTATGCCATTTAGTGCCTGCAGCCTGCCTCTGAGTCACATGACTGGGTGTAACTGACACTTAGGCATTGTAAATGTCTCATACAAAGCCACACACAATAGAGAATGTAGGTGTGCCTGGATGGACCCTCACTGGCAGGATTGCACAGCCCTACTTACATTTGAATGCCTGCACACAAAGGGCTGTATACCCCCTGTAGTCTGAAGCCAAGGCAGGGGAGTTAGGAAACCTGTGCACTTCAAAGGGAAACCTCTAGAAACTATTCACACTTCAAAGGAGGTACCTGGTATAAATATTGGACCTCAGACACCAACTCTTCCACACACTTCTGGACCTGTGGAGACTGCCAGGAAGAAGGACTGCTATGCTGGTGAAAGGACTGCCACTTGACTGGACTGCTAACCTGCTGAACTACTGCCTTGCTGCACTACTGCTTTGCTGTATTGCTGCCCTTTTGCCCTCCTGCCTGAGTCAGAGGGATTGGACCTGCACCTGAACCTAGGACTCCCAGAGTGATTCAAGGGGCTGGACTGCTGTTCAAAGCCACAGGGGCACAACAGGCCATGAACCACGTGAAACAGCACCTAGTTTCAGCTGGAGTAAGTCCCTGACTCCCAAGTGGTGCTCATAGGTCCTGGACGCTTGGTGTGGCCTCAGTGGAGGTGAAGTGATGATTTTAGGCTCTTTGTGACTGCGAATGGGCCCGTTGGTGCCAAACCTTGTCACTAGCAATGCACGCCATAACGAAGTTGTGTCAACCCGACCTTTCCTGCTACAGCACCCACCACTCTGCACTCCCAGCCTGCAGCGACTGCCATCTGCGATACTTCTCTGTTCCTCGTGGCCCCTCCACCATGAATGGGACTTTATGTGTTCGATTGAGACGGTAACTTTTCAGCGGAACTAACATGGTCCCAGTATCCGACCCGTACTACATAGCGGTCTGCTTGAACTTGCGGCTTTCTAGCAGTCTCGCATGACCAGATAGCCGAGTGGGGCACTTTGGGCTTTTTGGTGCTATTTTTACCTAAATCTTTAAAATTACATATGTCCAGTCCTATTGATTGGATTTTTGTCAAAATTTGCTTTGCTCTATCTTTCTACATTGATGTGGGATTTTTCTTGTGTTATGTATTCACATTATTACTGTTTGAATTGCTGCATAAATACTTTACATATTGCCTCTAAGTTAGGCCTGACTTCTCTGTGCCAAGCTACCAGAGGGTTCAGCACAAGTTAATTTGGAGTTTGCTTGTGCCTCACCCTGACTAGGATATTTGCTCTTGCTTAAATAGGGCTCCACCCCATCAAACAATAACCCCATTTCTCACAAAGTGTATAGCAATAGAAAAATAAAATGTAAAATGGAAATTTAAAAAAACCTGTGTGTGTGAAGGAATTAAGTTAGTATCCTCTGATTGATTCGTGGCAGCAGTGCAAATACATCAAACAGAATTTAGTATGGATGATGAGTGACTTCAATTGAATTTAGAAACTATTCCCATTGCAATTAATTCTTTTTAATATATTTGTGAATTAAATAAAATATTTCATATTTTTTTAATTTGTTTGAGGAATGCATGTTTCTGTTTGTTCTGTGTATTATTTTGGCTTAAAATCATTGAAAATGCTTAGGCTGGGGTCCCTGGCTTCTAGTAATGAAACAGTGGGGGTTCCGTATTCCAATAATGATTCAGAGGGAGTCCCCGGGTTCCAGTAATGATTATGTGGTGGTATAGAGAAGTCAAAAGGTCAAGAGTCACTGGTCTAGGTCCTTCAGGCTTGGGGAGCATGTGGGAGGTTCTGTCCTTATGCTTGGACTCAGAGCATTGGACAGGCTGGGGCCCTTTGTTTATAAGGACTTGCATCCAGGATCGGCAGAATGAACACTTGTTTGCTCGAAGAGGTGCATTGTTTTTGCATGCAGATTATTGGTTGCCATGTTGTTGGGATGTCAGCACATTTTGACCTATATGGCACAGAGGACTTTAGCTCATCTTCACTTCAACTGATGTCACACCCTTATGGCCCTCTAGATACTGCTGATATTTTCTCCCACTAGAGTAGCATCAACATCTTTCAAACATATTTTTTGCAGTTTAAATATAGCACAAACCCTGCCCCAAGGCATTGGAGCATTTTACATATATACCAGATTACTTTACATAAACTCAGATTCATTTTTTTAAGGTACTGGGAGATTAAGCGATTTAAGGTACTGGGAGATTAAGCGATTTGTCCAGAATCAACATTTAGCCAAAATCTCAGGATGCTGACCGACACTGGTACTGGAACCTGTTTCCCCAGTTCCAAAGTCGTCAGCTTTGGCCATTAGGATGCATGTCCTCCTCTGAGGGATGTTTTGAGAGAAAAACGGCTACTTGAGAGACATGCATACAATACTGCCGGGGTAAAATTGTCACATAATTCTCTATTCAAACCCCCTTGCCTGAAAACTTTACCTGCAGCTATTAAGAGTATACCCACTCTGGAAAGCTTCAGAAAGCTTCAGGAAAAAGTAGAAGGCTTTGTTGTTTGAGTTTTTATAACAGATCAAAGAGACCCCTCTGAGATGTGGGCGCTAAATAAATGCTATCACTCTTTGTCTCAAAATATTGTTGTTAAAATTTCTACTTACCAAAGCCAACCAATAACTCTAAGCCCTTTTTAAGTTTTTGTTTATAAGAGATTTTGCAAGCACAGCACAGGCAAAACCTAGAAAGTAGGGACTATTGCTGGAAAACGATCAGCGTCCGCCAGCTGCACATTCATGTTAATACTGCCTTTTACAGTTCTGCCAGATTTCAGTCGCATTTATGTACTGAGGTTTTCCCAACTTGGTAGTCGGCCCCTTTTTTAGACATGACATAAATGTGGACACTCTTGAGCTTAAACCCTTGTAAAACACGCCATGGCTTCATGGAATGCTTGTAAAAGATGATAGCCATCAATCTCTCATTTTGACTCGGAATCTACCTTCTGGGAGCTGTTAAATGCTTCAGTCCTAGATGCTACCATTGTATGTCTTTTATATGTTTCCTACTTCTTCAAACTTCAAGTAGAAGTGTCTGCTCAGGGAAGGAGGGTGGGGGGAGAATGGGGGGAGAGAAAGAGGAAGGCGGGGCATGTAATCCAGTGAGCACTTTTAATTAAATTTGGTTCAGATACAATAAATCAAATTGTTTTAAAAGTAGAGCTTTCGCTTAGTTTTTAGCCCCCTTTTAGGTTTTATCTACAGTGTGCATGCGCAGTCAGCAAAAGCTATTGTTATTTCTTTTTTAAACTTAAAAACAGGCTAATAACTGGCAATATTTACCATTGGTTGACATCCACTTCACTCTCTTTTCCTTGATTCTTACTGGTCACGCCGCCTGCTTCCTGCTGGCTGCTCTCCTCCCCCTGCAGTCTTCTCCAGGCTTCAGTCCATGCCCTGGAGTGAGTATGGACACAGCTTCCTGTTTGTGGCCAGTGTTCTTCCTCTGGTTGTGCTCCCCTAAAGGTACTTCTTTTTAGTTTTGGCGAAGCAGTCTATAAGAGTGCCTGGCGCTGTATGGTCTCCCCAACCCCCATTGTGCGTTTACCCCCGCCGCCTGTATTCCCACCTCACTGTGTGCTTTCACCCCCACCCTTGTTCGTTTTCACCCCAACCCATCAGGTTTGTTCCCGCCTGCCACCCCTTGCTCTTGTGCTGCTTAACCACCTCCTACTCTGTGCTTTTTTTTTACACATATTGCACAGCAGCACAAGCTGCTGTGCAACAAGTTTTAAAAGAAACTTTAAACTTTAAGTTATGTTGTGCAGCAGTTTGCGCTGCTGTGCAACATGTCTAAAAAACATTGACAAAAACATTAGATTCCACAGAGGCGAAACCGATTGGCTTTGCCAGTGCTTTTTTTTTTTACTGAGCTTTTTTACACTTTTACAAATGACAAATAAGTGGGCTCAAGTAACTAAGATACAACGATGTACCGAATTTCATAGAACTAATTACATAGAAAGTCATCCCATATGGAAAAGTTTTAGAACATCAACCAGTAAATGAAAACTTTGAATGTCTTTTTTGTAAATCACTTTGGAGGAATATATATTTAGTGATCTGTAATTAAAAGTAAGATTTAATGTTAGACAGGAGTAACCACAGAGAAATCATATGACTACAATGTGTATATACACAAACGGTCCTATATTCCTTTCATGTGCCCCCCTCGCCTGCCCCCAAGACCCACCCGTATCCCTCCATGGGTCATAGGTTTGAATTTGATGGCACGTGGGTGCGCACATGTGACCTTCCAACAGCCAACAGCCACATTCGTCCTGCAGTAAACACAGCTCAGCAGAAGATGTATTACTTCGACTTCAATAATTTGTTTCAGATGCTGTCAACGCATGTTTGCTTCCACTCTGGGAGCTGTAAATCCTGTTTTTTACATTTATAGCCTCGGCCCCTGCTTGCTTCATTTTTCCACAACAGACTTCTGTAGTCTTTGTGACTGAAATAGTGAACCATTGTCTGGTTGCGCAATATTGTCGGTCTGGGGTCTCTGTTTATTTTCTGGGATAGGTTTGACCAGCACAAGCATCTGCTAGGTGCTGCATGGTAGCGCTAGAATTTTTAAAGTCAGGGATTCCATTTCAGTACGGCTGAGGCAGCATATTTCGATCAAAAGCTTAGCTTTGAAACCTGAAGTTTTCAAACAATATACAGATGAGCCCTGCCCCTATCAAGACATTGCATCAGCATCCAGGGGCTGCAGAGGGCCACTTAACAGACAGGCTGACATATTTGGTGATAATTTGGGCCAGTATTACCATTATCGTGTAATGTTACCTCCCCGTTCACTAGCCATTAGAAGTCTGAGCCCTGGAATGGGGTATAAAATATGGGTCGATCGATTAAGAGGCTTTATGTTATGGTTTTTTAATACTCAGGGCACTTTTCTACTCACATTTCCACCTGCTTTTCATCAGATAATAAGGGGTGCAAGTCCCAGACCATAAACTTTGTAATCATACGGATGGTAATTCCATAACAAACGTGCAAAATTACCACTCGCCACAACTTGTAATGAGCAAGACAAGCTTGTGACCCGTTTTTAGTAATGTTTGTAGATCTGTTGCTCCACAACAGGCCTGCGTTCTACGTATTTTACGCATTGCTTTAGAATTTACGTGTAAAATGTGTATCGGTTACTTGCTCTACCGTTAAAAATATGGTTCAGCTGAATCTTCTCTGCCTGTATTCCATAGATCCCTCGTTTCACAGCAGGCCCATGCTCTGCAGATTCTGCACACTGTCTTAATTCCATGCACAAAGGTCTATTTCGTTATGTGCTCCGACGCTTTCCCACCTTCTTTGTAAAGAACGGGTCAGCTGAATCCTCTCTGCTTGTACTTAGCGATGCTTGTTTTCATCATGTGGTTTCATCATTGTACACAGTATATTTGTATCTCTTTTTGCGTTTTGTAACGGTTTTAATTAACCATACAATAAGATTGACAAATTCTAATGAGAGGTCCAAGTGTTCCTTTCTGCATTAGAAACTAAGAAAGCAGACATATAAGCATCAAACCCTCACAAAATTCTCTAATTAGCTATCTTTTTTTACAGCTAAATCTACACAGACAAGTGTTACCCCATGAGCTCCTATACTACACCCACATCACTACTGCCTTGAGCTTCTTATTTCTAATGTACTTATCCTACAAAGGTATTCATTCGCGTGTTCTCCTCAGAGCTGGCTCTGAGTTGGCATCATACAAAAAAGGTTCTACCCCAAAACTCAAACTCTTGAAAACGATAAATTCCATTACTACGATCTTTTAAGCAAATTTGTAAAGTAACACATGAGACAGATGCAATAAAAAAGAACTCAGTGGTGATTGTGGGAAATGGAGTAATGGTTGGTGGCAATGGATTTCAGTCTCTTCACATAGATCCATCCTCTGAGGCCTGCAGGCTGAGCACAATGCTCCAGAGGAAGCCTCACTAATGACTAGCAGAGCCGAAACTCTCTTTTCTTTCTGGCTAAGTCCTTCCTAAATACCGCAGCATTGCAGTGATTCTGCTTACAGCCAGTCTCATTGCACTGGGAACTGTGAAGACATTGGAGAAGGTAACCTTTGGCAGCCCTGACTTTATGATGACATTTCCTTGAGCAATTTTTAGGGCTTCTTAATGCCAATCTCATCTTGCACTCTTTTAAGGATATCAGGTAATGCGCAAAACTAAGGGGCGATCTGTAAAATAGCATCACAAATCCACAAGTGATGTCAAGTTCTTGTAGAAGTTTATTTCCATACGAATGCTGCACCCAGCAGTCTTTGCTGGACTCTGCACAATCTCCAGGTCCTCCTTTGAATGATGCCCCTCTGGGTATTCTAGGCAGCCTCTTGGTTATTCCTGACTGCATAATGTCATTCAATAAATACTCATCCCTCTATAATGTTAAGATGCCACTCACTCTCTTCTCTATACATTGTGTCACTTCATGCTTAGAAACATAAACTTGTAACTCATTTTTTTCTACAGCACTATGTCAAACTTAAATATAGTTTGAACATTAAATCAAATATATATATATATATATTAGCACTGTTAAAATATATATGTACTATATATATTAAGACTCTTAAAACCCGTACCATACTAGCAGCAGTACATTACTACAAATATGTTGCTAATTAAATCAAATTATTACAACTCATTGTTCATGTCCCAGATGAAGCCATTCTAGTTTCCTACAGCTGAAGATTCGATCCCTTACTGACCAATTTTCTCCTTCACCACATTTTTCTTTTTCTGCTTTTCAACTTGTTGTTGAATTCCTCTGATCCTCTTTTTACACCTTCCTCATCGAGTCTTTGATCTGCCTTCACTTGTTTGACTTTAGCCACTCTGTTTATATTCTAGATGTGTGCATCTTCGGTTTTAATTGCATTGCTAAATAACGTAATCACCTTCATCTTTTGGGAACATTTTGCACACCCTTTGAGACAAAATGGAGATCTCTTTCTGACTAATGGGCAGATTTAGAGATTGGAGGCCAGGGTTCTCTGTCATAAAGGTGATGAGGTACCATGCCCACCAAATCCTCAGTTTGCATGCCCTATTTTAAGCTGGGCTCACCATCTAGTTTCCACCAACAATGCCCCCACTGGCAATGCCATCAGAAAACTTACTCTGATGGCTGGAGGAGTCTGGGTCATTGTAAGGGCAATGGCGGCTGGTAGGCAACGGTGGTAGTGGGCAGGTGAAGGGGGTTAGGAAACAAAATGATAAAAAACAAAACAAAACATACACGGTGGTCGCCATCCCCGTTTCCAGCTGCCACTTCTACTCCAGGAGGAACCAGGAAGCACACAGCCTCCCAAAATCCCCTCACCAATCACAATACTGCCTTACAGCAGCGTTGTGATTGGTCAGAGCACGGTGGTTCGGCGTTTAGAGAGGGACTAGGAGGCTGGGCATGTTCTCCACACAAGCTGTACGATACAGCCTGTGGAGAACATGCAAAGTGCGCATGACGGTTTGGCCAACTCGAGACGGCCGACCAAACTGTCATGCACACTTACGGTGCAGCCACCATTCCTCCTCCGCCCGCGACATCAGGGAAGGCCGGCCCCGCCCTGCCGTACCAACCCGGCAGCACTGCAGTGCAATTGCAATACTAAAAATAAAATGATGATAACGGATGTTCCATTATTATAATTTTTTACATTCCACTGCTTGAAAGTAGGGGGCGACGCTCCTCTGCCTTAGCCGAGGAGCCGCCTCTGAGTAAGGGCATCAAGCCGCCTGCACTATTTAAAGCGGAATAGTGTGATATCTTTTTTACTGTTGTGGTGATCACAAACAGAAACAAATTATGAACCCCACACTGCAATAAAACCAGGCTCGTCACTTATTTGTTTTTCAACAGCAAACTCCTGCTTTGGGAGTTTGGATTGAAAAACAAGAAAGTTTCAGTGCCTTCACCAAGGTTGACTGGCAGCGACTCCTGTGAATGCACAGAAATAACTGCTGGGCCCACGGTTATCTCTAAATATGGTGTTCCACTGTTTGTCAGGGTGGCGGAACTGGTTACCTCTGCCACCTTGATAGATATAGTAAAGACAGACATACACTAAATCAGGTCTTAAATCTCCAACCTCCACTTTGGTACAATGTATTGCTTTTCTTCCTTCAAAAGATGCTTTCTAAGGTCTAATCTTTTCTCCTCCCCTTGGTCTCCTTTCACCTGTCATAGAAGTATCATAAACTTTCTTTCTTCCATTTGCTCATGCAGGATTTACAAATGAGTTCAGTATTCTGACGGCCAACTTCCTTTTGTCGTATTTGGTGCTATCCTCAGTGACTCTATCTTGCCAGATTCTCGCTATATCAACTTCTCCCACAAAAATTTGTATTGGTCTTTTGGATTTCTGTTGAGTCTTCCCCCCACCCCATTCGGGGTAGCATGCCAAACATTCCTTCTGTTGTACATCTCTTTCTTTCAGAAATGCCTCCATCTCCCTAGATGTGAATTGAATTTCATTATCAGGTAATATAATTTTTGGGAAACAGTGCCTCCTGAATTCTTCCTTGAGGATTGACTATTGTAATTTTAGGCAAGCTTGAAAACATGTCAATTAGTACTATAAGATATTGACCCACTGGAATGGGGTGATAATATCCCAAGCTGTTATCATACCAAGTTTGTCAGGTAATCTTCTTTCAAACATTAGCTGTGTACAGGGTTATGCAAACTTATTACTTTGAGCACACCTCACACATTGCTTCATTTCCTTCTCTGCTTACTTGTCTCGACCTGGCCACCAGTAGTTGCAGCTGAGTCTTTCATTGGTCTTGCAGATATCCACATGACTCTCATAGGTCAACATAATGAACTTTCTCTTGATGATGGTGAGGGGAATTACCGCCTCTAAATACAGAACCCACGTGTTTCCGATAATAAATTATCTTACCAACCAGGAAACACCCTGTCCAGCAGTCTCCTTTCAAATTCTTATCTCTTGTTGCACCATTTTATCTGCCACTTTATTTTTCACAGTCCTCTTTCAATTCCTGCACCTTCACACCATCTTCATTCCCCCTCACTTTTATCCAAACATGGACTCATTCCTCTTGATTTCAAACCTAGACAGTCTGCTGTAAGATTCCTGCTACCCGCAATGTACTCTACATCAAATATATATTCTTTGTGATGCAGCAGTCAATTTGCATATTCTATCTACTTGGTGGTGTTTATTCCTCTTTTAGAAAAAACATCTGGTAATGGTTTATGATTCATCTTGATCCTAAAATTCCTAACAAATGTTTTTTTGTAAATTTTCCTATTGCCCAATACTTCGCCTGAGCTTCTTTTTCTATATATTTATTGTTTATTTCCTCACTTTCAAGCTATATATAATGAATATTTTGGTTTTCTTTCTATCCCCTTTTTTCATAATAAAACTGCTGCCAATCCTTTCGTTCAGGCATCAATCATGATAGCGATTTCTTCCTTGGGATTCAAATTTTGTAAAATTGATGCTTCTTCTAGAGCAAATGTGATGGTCTCTAACTCTACAACCTTTGTTTGAATCAAATTGTACCCTTTAAAAAAAAAAGAAATTCCTCATGTTCCTAGTCCTACAGGAATAATTAGGCACAAGTTTGCTATAAAATGCTGACATGCCCAAGAACTTAATCAATTCGTCTTTGTTTATTGGAGTTGGCATTTCCTTTAAAGTCTCCAACCAGCTTTCTTTTGTTCTTTTCCTTCTCCTGTTATCTTTTCTCATATATACTCAATTTATGTTGGGTTAAATCTGCATTTTCCCACCTTTAAGGTCAACCCACTCCACTGTCATCTACCTAGTACTTGCTTTACCATTTCGCCATTGTCTCCCCAAGTGTTAATCTACCATCCTGATATTTTTTGTATTCCTTCCATACCTTTCAAGACGCTCTCCCTTGCTCTCTGAAGGACAGATCCTTCACATAGTAAACCAAACAGCATCCTTAAAAATCCATAGGTCACAAAAACAATTATGAATGCAGCCAAATCATTTGAATCCTCATGTGTTTTTTGGCTGTTGGTGTGCAGCCTACATGCACTCACACACATCTGCGCGCCTAGCCACATTCCTGGATGGTGGCTCTTCTTCTTCTGGTGGCATCCCAGGGCTCTTCAAACGTAACAACACTTCTACCCTCTGCGGGCTCACTGCGTCTCTTAAAGGCGAATGGCTGGGTTAGATTATATTGCTCACGGATTGACCGTTGCGACCAACAAACTGTAATATTTCCCCCATGGGCTTTACTTACATATAGTTCAACATCAATTAATTCCTTTTGCTGCAACCTCGTGAACTCTGTTTCAAACACTGCTCCACCATTATTATGGATCAGATTTTTGTCAGCGTTGATGTGTTTTCTGCAGCACCTTCCAGAGGGTGTTCAACACGCTCATCGCTAGCGTAAAAACGCATCACAAATCCACAAGTAGTCAGTGTTGGCAAGTTCTTATTGTAGAATTTTATTTTAATACTAATGCCCTGTCCAGCTGTCCCCACTGTGCATGCACAACCTCCAGGCCCTTCTTTGAACATTTTAAGTTGCCAGTTGGGTGTTCCTTACTGCATCATGTCATTGTAGAACTGCTAAACCTTCATTGATGTTAGCATCCTATAGGGTCATTGAACCTTAGGCTGACTAGCTGACATAGAACTGGTGCAGAGATGGCCTGTCTATGCCACAGCAGCCAGGGCCGCCCACTGTGTAATTTAAAGTTGTCCATTTTGTTGGCAGTATCCACATCCATGGAAGGAATTGCTAGGGTGAAGGGAGAGGAACGATTCAAGCAGGTCTGCCATCCCCTGCCAACATAGCATACCCTCCATCACTGTTGTTATTTCTGAAGATAGACTCCGCCCAAAGCTGGGGCCATCCTCATAAGCAACATTAACTATATCAGTCCTGATTAATGTCCCCAGGGTGCTGAGAGTATTCTCCCAGTGTGTGTGAGATGTACCTGGACTGTCTTTTCTTGGACCTCTGTGGTTGATATGCTGGCCCAGATTGATTGCTAAGCACTAGTTACACAGTATAGGCTTCAATATTGGTCAGATTTCCTTCATCTGACAGTTTCCATCTCTTACTTAATGGCCTACCAATGTGACAAAGCCATGACACATGTTACCCCTTGGCTTCAAGATATGCCACTAACCCATATGGTTCCTGTATCAATAAACATATTTGTATTCAGCACCAAGATACCCTTGGGTGAACGTGCGCTTTACAAATACACGTTATGTTATGTTACTTTATGTTATGTAGGGTTAAAACATTAGCCAACTCCCCATTCTCAGGATTAACCCCCTAATCCCTTCTCCACCAAATTCCTCACACCAGCTACACCAGCATTTCCCCTGCCCCCACTTTATATTGTAAATGTAATTATACATTATGATACCTGATTCCAGTATGTTTAAATCGTTTTATTTAAAACTGGAATTTGTCAGTTGTGTGTGGGTATGGAGTGCCCACAGTGACACCTATTAAGCTCAAACTTCTCTCTCTCTCTCTCTCTTTTTCTCCCACACTCTCTCTCTCGCTCTCTCACCAACTCCCCGTCCCACGCTTAAGAGACGTGTCAGAACAGGACATGGAAGATTCATTCTGTAACTGGAAGGATCAGAGTGAAAAGGTAGGTTTTGAGGTCTTTCCAGAATTTTTATTGAGGGGTGTAGAATCTGAGGTGTGCATGGAGTTTTTCCAGGGTTGCTGGTAGCTTTTTTTGTATATTCTAATCTGGAGTTTCTGGTTCTTGTGTTCAATTTTTTTTTTTTTACATCTCTAACCTTCTGTCTGAGCACCGGCAGTTTTTTTTAAAGGGGGCCTCGAAACGGGTCTCTATCGGGCTCTGTTTTGTGCCCTGGCATGGGCGGTCTTTTTTTCCCGGACTGCAGTGATGCAGGCACGTCGGTGTGCGTGTGCTCACACTGCTCACTTCTCACTAGTGGGAAGTTACGGCATGACGTCATGCCAGGTGAGTGTTGTTGGGGAAGGGAAATCCTTTACAGAGAGTCATTTTCTCTCTGGATTTCCCTTCTCTTTTTGAAACTCAGGAGCAGCAACATTATCGTGGTGTCACCAGGGCTTTAAGAGGAAGCTTTTTCAATATTATATACAAGCCATAGTTGCTGCTTATTTATCTTATGCAATTAACAACCATTGACAAAGCCAAAAGTCCTGACTTGTGGTAGGTATGATGTTACTTGTTGTATCCTATATCTGGATGCAATGACAGAAACAGCAAAATACAAGTCGGGCGGCACACTATGCTAGGCACAGATTTTTAGCTTATGTGTTTTTAAGCCACACCCTTTATTACATTGGACACACCTCTTTGATAGACCCCCCCCCCCCCCCCTCCCCAGTGTTTTCATCCCACTTAAAGCCCTGGGTAGAAGGATCCGTTCTTGCTCCAACTATCTATATAAGGTATCCCTCACAAACATACATGACAGAATAAATATGCATACCATGAATACACTGATGGAATTCAAATACACATCAAAGACCAAAAGCCATATGTCACCTGCAAGTTAAGGCATAAATTAGATACAGACTCAAATGGCGTCAATACTCTCGCTGAGCAATTGCACAACTCTGTGTTTTTCAACCATTGCTATTGTGCAATGTAAGTCTCAAAAATAAGTGGCAGCACATAGTCTCTTGTTTTAGGTGCAGGCTAAGCCCTATGTTTTATTGACTGCAATTGTTGCACGACTATTGCTGCAGCAGGTGTGATTTTGTGCACCTGACCTTACTGCACCACCTCCTCTTCTGCAGAGCTACGGCGTCAGCTTTGCTATGGAACCGGGGACGCAGGATGCAGGCGGTGAGGCAGATCTATGTGGCAGCACTCGTCCTAAGCAGTGGCAGCCTTCTCGGACAATAGCAGACAGGTGCACAGATTCCGCAGTTGCGGCCTATTGGACGCTTCATCCATGGTGGTGGGTCTTTGCCAGTTGCAGCCTCCAGGCTGATCAGGATTTCCCTCTTTGGAGGTTATGTGGCTTCACTTCCCCATGTCGAAAGCGGCAGTACCAATCTCTACAGCCCACTGTGGATAGCCGAGCAACTCAGTGGCACTTGGTTTTAGAAAGTGCTAATACTGCACAAGCAGACTAGGCCTGGACAGAGCTTGCAGAGTTTCAGTCTGTGGAATTCTGTGGAGTTACCGAAAACCTTTGTGAGATTCCGCAGAGTTCCACACGCAGGCGGAGTTCCAACTCCGAGTCCTCTCTTAGTATACTTACCATCTCTTTTTTGGCAGGTTGGTGCCTTCATAGAATTTCTTTGGGTTTTCTGCCTCCTAAGACAAAGGAAGGAAATATTTTCCATGTGTGCGTGTTCTATTCTCGCACATGTGGGACTCCCCGGGTGAGTGATTGTAGTCCTGCCCTGGTCATCATAACATTTCCTTCACCCCTCGACATGACTCACCAGTTCTGCTGTCACCTTCTCTCACAGGGTGGGGGACATGCCCAGGTACTTTCCCTCAAACTTCAGACAAGTTCCCTCCAAGCCCGATCCATCTTTTTTTCAGGGGTTTCCGCCTTGTAAACCAGCAGTCTGGGGCTGTGCTTTTTGAATGGCCCTATGACCCTCATCCCATGAAAGGGACTGAAACCTGTAACAATTAACAGATGCCAGCGGGAGCCACAAATAATGACTCTGTTTGTGTTGCGCATGTTAAAATGCACTATGTGTCTGCTTCATGCAAACTCACAGTACACGCTAAATAAAAACACATTTGCACAGAGGAGGTGTGAATCTGATACCAATGACTGACAGTTGACCCACTTCCACTGTTTTATTGTAGTGCCTGGTAAATGTTACGTGTTGACATCCCCTAACCCTGGAGAGCTCTTACAAGGAGCTGGTTACGCTCCACCTGCTGTTTCCAGGGCCCTCTCTACTCATTACAGTTAAAGACCTGAGCTCATGACTAGCGACAGGAGGCAAAATGTTTGGCTGCAAATATTTTATGTTATCCCCAACGCCTTCCCACGGCCCCAGAGAGGACGGTAGTCACGTAGACACGGATACGGATGGCTGTGGAATTCCCTTTTAGTGTACTCGCCAACACAACCTCTGCTACTAAAGGGAATCTCTCCAACATTGTCATTCACCAAGTTATTACTGGACAATTATGTGCAAAGTGCCTAGGTTTGAACTGTTTCTTTGGGGCAAATGTGTTCAAGCATAGGACAGGGCAGTGTTCGTATAATTTCAAGGCCCACTCGCAGCCTGAAAGCTTTACTGGTGGTTCTTGGACCTGCATTTACTTTTCTACATGAGCCGAAACACACATACGCATTCACTGAAGTTTACGGAGTGCTCAGCACTGGGCATGCTTTACACAGGAGTGCTTCTCTCGCTAGATTTGGGTGAGCGTGGTATGTGCCGGTAAACTCAGCTTTGCCGGCGGTTGGCAGAGTTTTTGCTGAACTCCGCACTCCAAAGCAGAGCACGGAGTGGCAAAACTCCGCAAACTCTGCTGGCGGAGCGTAGTTTACCGCCCAGGCCTAAAGAAGACCTGGGGGCCCTCCGCAGTAATGTTCACACCTAGCATCGCTTCCTGTGATACTCTGCTTTTGTTCATTGTTTCTCGTGCTCAGAGCATGCTGGGCTTCTCCTTCTGGATAGTCTTTCCTCCTGCAGGGCCAGGCATCCCCTTTGTTCTTTCAGCAGACAAGAAGGCTTCTAGGTGCTTCGGACAGATCCTCAGCTCCTCCAGCAGAAAATGCAGAATCCAGATGAGGACCCCTCTCCCTTGGGAGACTGGCTGCCAGTCCAATACCAGCCTTGGTTACATTACACCTATTTAAGTGCCCTGAGGTGCACACTCTTCCTTCATCAAGAAAAAAATGAAACTAAAGAAAATTGGTTAAATTGGATCCCATTTTTATCCACATCTCCTAGACATGGAATGTGGCTCCTCTGTCGAAGGTGTCAGAGGTGGTTTGGTTTGATTCTCTTTGAAATGTCATGTTGTGGCTGCTTCTCCGACACAGCCTTTGTGCAAGAGGATTGTTCTCAGCAGGTAGCAATGGGTATAGCTCCAAGTAGTAGTATCCAAAACAAGGGCACAATGAACTGTGATATCTCTGCATCTGTCTGTCCTCAGCCTTCCTGATGCAGTAATCAGGGGCAGACAAATGAGCAGGCTTTCCCTAAAACTTCATCCCCTTGAACAACAGAAATTGCAGTCCTGCCCATACTCCTACCTTCTAGCATGATGACTGCTCAGGAAGAACTAAATCAGCAGGCTTTTGCAAACAATGTCCTCGTTGAATTTCTAAAGGTATCTCTCGCCATGCTTCCTCTCTTTGTGTCTGGGTCTTTATCTCCGGCCAAAGGAATACAAGCAATACACTTCCACTCTTTCGGGGAGGCTGTTCTTACCTTATATCTTGTGCCATGCTAAAGCTAGGGCATTAGAATGGGTCTCACTGGTCAAGAACTCCGACTAACTCAACAGACAGAGTCCTACTACCATTAAAGTGCTCATACTTCCTGCACATACAGACACCCACTCGACGTGCATAAGGGATGTCAGTGGCAGATTTTGGGTTTCACGTAACAGCATCTTTACATGAGAGGGTTCAGTAGACCATGCTCTGACTGACAGGCTTTGACACACACCACTGGTGCAGGCACTTAACTCACTAGCTACAAGTTTAACAAATAGAACTACAGTGCCCTTTAAGGAAAAAAAAGCACATTCCTTGCGTCTGACTTCATTTCTTGTTAAACAACAGATGCTGAAGAAAGTTTTCTGCCAGAATGTTTAGAGCCCAGAATTTCAGCTCATATTAGATTTCAAGTCCCTGAAAATAACAAATAATCAGTTTTTGAAAAGGTGGCCAAAGCACACATGCCTCTCGATCTGCAGGTGTTGTGGTCAATGTTGGACCTTTTTATAAGGAAGCAGGGCAGTTCTTTGCAATAGGGTACAAAGGGCTGGGACGGTGTCTGCCATTGGTCAGTCAGACTTGTCTTACTCTGCCCCTACCCAGCCACTTGGCCTCTTTAGATTGACCATAATGATAGTGCAGTCACATGACGTTACATTTCCCTAGCTACGTTTCGGTGGCGTGAAGCCTCGCCAAATCTTAGTGCATTTTCACACTTTTTATTGCCAATACTTGTGTGGATTTTTATTCATAGAACTTTAACTAAGTCACACTTTTTTGGTAAAGTCAATTTGTAATGTGTGCAAAACAAATTCCCTAGTACTACCCAGCATATGCATAAAGATAAAACTCAGATCACGCATCTGACATGGCATATACATAGAATCTGTAATTAGGACACCCAACAGCAGATGCCTCCTCTATCTTCATACCACACATACACCTGCTGGACAGCGGGCATGGGTACTTAACAAGAAACTGCATAAACTTCCTTGGGACCTTGGTTTTCAATCACAATGTAAAACAAAACTCACTAAGGACCTAATTTTGGGGCATATCAGCAAGGGCCTGTGATAATTATCGCTCAGCGCTTTTAGCGCGAGGATAATTATCGCAGGCTAACGCTGGTTTCTATCGCGGAGATAGCGTGCTATCAGCAACGCTTATCTCCCAAGTGATAGGAACCCATGCGTTAGCTGGAAAACAGTGTGATTATCGCTGGAAATCCAGCGATAATTGCACTGCGACCAGCGATACCTTGCTGATAGGGCAGGGTGGTCTTAGCCATGTAATCCATCTCCCATTGGATTACATGGCTAAGTCAGATTACAAAGCAAAAACCAAAGGAAATGATGGACGGACTGTTGAACATTGCCTGGCTGAAGACGGCTGAAATTCCGGAAACCGGTCCTAGGAAGCTTGTTTCCGGTCCAGGGAAGACATGGCTTGGCAGTTCGGGCTGGATTGTTCCCATGAGGCACAGGGTCAGACTGATTTGCATATGGCCATGTCTGAACTGGGGTGGCAGAGTGGGCTAAAGAACGGTGATGGATTAAACCCAGATAAGTTGACTGGGGGTGAGTGCTTGCAATGTTCAACACTCCATCCATCATTTCCTTTGGTTTTTGCTTTGTTCGCCATAAGTTGGCAGGGTATGCTCAGACGTGAGTCCCTAGCTCACTTTGCCACTGGATTCAAGCAAGCCTGGCTGAAGATGGCTGAAATGCCAGATACCGGTCCTAGGAAGCTTGTTTCCGGTCCAGGGAAGACATGGCTTGGCAGTTCGGGCTGGACTGTTCCCATGAGGCACAGGGTCAGACTGATTTGCATATGGCCATGTCTGAACTGGGGTGGCAGAGTGGGCTAAAGAACGGTGGTGGATTAAACCCAGATCAGTTGACTGGGGGTGAGTGCTTGCAATGTTCAACACTCCGTCCATCATTTCCTTTGGTTTTTGCTTTGTTCGCCATAAGTTGGCAGGGTATGCTCAGACGTGAGTCCCTAGCTCACTTTGCCACTGGATTCAAGCAAGCCTGGCTGAAGATGGCTGAAATGCCAGATACCGGTCCTAGGAAGCTTGTTTCCAGTCTAGGGAAGACATGGCTTGGCAGTTCGGGCTGGACTGTTCCCATGAGGCACAGGGTCGGACTGATTTGCATATGGCCATGTCTGAACTGGGGTGGCAGAGTGGGCTAAAGAACGGTGATGGATTAAACCCAGATCAGTTGACTGGGGGTGAGTGCTTGCAATGTTCAACACTCCGTCCATCATTTCCTTTGGTTTTTGCTTTGTTCGCCATAAGTTGGCAGGGTATGCTCAGACGTGAGTCCCTTGCTCACTTTGCCACTGGATTCAAGCAAGCCTGGCTGAAGACGGCTGGAATGCCAGAAACCGGTCCTAGGAAGCTTGTTTCCAGTCCAGGGAAGACATGGCTTGGCAGTTCGGGCTGGACTGTTCCCATGAGGCACAGGTACAGACTGATTTGCATATGGCCATGTCTGAACTGGGGTGGCAGAGTGGGCTAAAGAACGGTGATGGATTAAACCCAGATCAGTTGACTGGGGGTGGGTGCTTGCAATGTTCAACACTCCGTCCATCATTTCCTTTGGTTTTTGCTTTGTTCGCCATAAGTTGGCAGGGTATGCTCAGACGTGAGTCCCTTGCTCACTTTGCCACTGGATTCAAGCAAGCCTGGCTGAAGACGGCTTAAATGCCAGAAACCGGTCCTAGGAAGCTTGTTTCCAGTCCAGGGAAGACATGGCTTGGCAGTTCGGGCTGGACTGTTCCCATGAGGCACAGGGTCAGACTGATTTGCATATGGCCATGTCTGAACTGGGGTGGCAGAGTGGGCTAAAGAACGGTGATGGATTAAACCCAGATCATTTGACTGGGGGTGAGTGCTTGCAATGTTCAACACTCCGTCCATCATTTCCTTTGGTTTTTGCTTTGTTCGCCATAAGTTGGCAGGGTATGCTCAGACGTGAGTCCCTTGCTCACTTTGCCACTGGATTCAAGCAAGCCTGGCTGAAGACGGCTTAAATGCCAGAAACCAGTCCTAGGAAGCTTGTTTCCGGTCCAGGGAAGACATGGCTTGGCAGTTCGGGCTGGACTGTTCCCATGAGGCACAGGGTCAGACTGATTTGCATATGGCCATGTCTGAACTGGGGTGGCAGAATGTGCTAAAGAACGGTGATGGATTAAACCCAGATCAGTTGACTGGAGGTGAGTGCTTGCAATGTTCAACACTCCGTCCATCATTTCCTTTGGTTTTTGCTAAGTCAGATTACAAGCAGGCATAAGGAAAGTAGCGATAACTGTGGTTAGCGCTACTTTTCTTATCGCTATGCTTGTTTGCGTACAGCTTGATAATTGGAGAAATGGCGGTTAGCGACATTTCTCCAGTTTTTTTGGCACGGAACGCCCACTTTGCATCTCATTAGAGATGCAGAGCTGGGCGTTGTTGTAAGGGGCGCTAAATCAGCAAAACACGCGATAGCATGTCTTTGCTGATAAGGCGATGAAATTATCGCCGCTTTTCGCCCGAAAACGGACGCAAAAGTGGCGATAATTTCATAGCGCCGCCTTGCTGATATGCCCCTTTGAGAGGTATGGAAATGCCTCATGGGTAATCCTCCAACCAGAACTACATATGCTGTAGGGTCTGAGATTCAGGATTACTGGTTTATTCCCAGTTTTTTGCTCGGAAAGTGAAGCCACATCAGGAGCACGTTCTTGTGCAACTATTCCTGCATCTTTTTGATCCCACTTCAGGTCTTTTTCATTGTGCACAAGACTAAAGTAGGCTGTGCTGAGAGAGAAGATGAACGCAGATGGTGGGAAGTAAGGAGAAGAAAAGAAAGGGCAACAATCAACATTTTTAAGTTAAGGTCAATTTTCAGGGAAATACAAAGGAGGCGTACTTTTTTTAGATTGCAACAATCCGAGGATGCACAAACGCTACCAAAATGACTCACCGTGAGAGTATCACAATCTAGAAAAAAGAAATGGAGCAAAAGTCTAACAGCGTGCAAGCCATATCATCTTCTTGTAATACTTCTTTTCTAAATTTGTGAGGTTTCGAAATGTGTGCGTGCAGGGACATCTTAAGTATTTTGGGGGCCCTGGGCCAAACATATTTTGGGGGCCCCTGTTCAGAACAGCTTTGAATTTATGATCCAATTTGAGCCCCTGTTTCCCATGCAGTTTCCTCTTCCTCAGCTACGTTAGCGATCCAGTTTGCACCATAGGCATCAGCCTATAAAGTCCTGATGTAAACGGACGCGCGCAGCTGACTGCGGTAGTATTTAGTGTTTCTGCCCTGCTACTAGGTTTTTAATACTTTTAAAATGGTATATGTGTGGCTGAATTACTCTGTGCTTTTTAATAATTTGTCCTACCTACGCACACTTGCACTTTATTGATTCTGCTTGCCTCCACCTCCTTAGCTGCTCCGATTTGCATCTCGCTTTTCCTCCAGTCCTGGTCTGCCGCGGCTGATACGCCGATTGTGCGGAGGGCTGGGGCTACTATCGGGCTCCTCACTTCTGCCCACGCAGTTCCCGCTCCCTCAGCTGTGTTAGCGATCCAGTTTGCATTATAGGCATTAGCCTATATATTCCCGATGCAAACAGATGCGCGCAGCTGACAGCGGTAGGATTTAGTGTTTCCTGCCCTGCTACTAGGTTTTTAATACTTTTTAAATTGTATATGTGTGGCTGAATTACTCTGTGCTTTTTTAACAATTTCTCCCACATACACGCACTTGCACTTTACTTGATGCTGCTTGCCTGCACCGCTGTAGCTGCTCTGATTCGCATCTTGCTTTTCCTCCAGTCCTGGTCCGCGGCGGCTGATATGCCGATTGTGCGGAGGGCTGGGGCTACTATTGGCTCCTCACTTCTGCCCACACACTTTCCGCTTCCTCAGCTGCGTTAGCAATCCAGTTTGCATCATAGACATTAGCCTATATATTCCCGATGCAAACGGACGTGTCCAGCGGGTGCGCTGATGGCGTGTCTAAGACAAGCCCATCTGCACCCGTCAGCGTCTCCGGGGCGTCCGGCGCCGGCCATGCTGCCCAGTTCCCCTCCGGTGAGTTTCTTCCACTATATTGCAATAGGGAAAAAGTGCTTAGCCTTAGGCGGCTACCATTATGTCAGTGTACAGCGGCTGTTCCAAGCGTGGAGGTAGACTTTCGATGCAATAAGTGCAACTGGTCTCTCCTCCAGCGCAGGAAACTTGCACCCAAGATCCTCTCACTCAACAATAAGTGTAAAAACAATAAGAAAACAGAGGACTTAAAGGCCACCCTTTTAAATTGTCGCTCTATGCAAAAGCATGAACCACACATTTATGACCTACTTTTAGACGAACTGCCTGATCTTTATTTTCTCACTGAGACCTGGCTGTCTGAAGCCTCCAACCCTACTATCTCCTCTGCCATCCCTACGGGGTATAAAATCCTTAGGAGGGACTGACCGAGTGGGAAGGGGGGCAGTGTCGCCATAATTTAGAATCAAAAACTAGACTACTCTCCTATTCCGATGGAAAACATCGAGGGCACAGAGTCCTTAGGCTTCCGCTGTACCTTATCCCCCCATCATAGCATAGCTGGTTTTCTGATTTACAGAGCTCCCGGTGCAAGTGGCAATTTTATTACTACGCTTAATACAGCCACCACCTCCTTGGCCTTATTCTGGGAGATTTCAATATACATATGGACAATGGAAAGACCATCAACAATTTCCTTGCTGGAGACGCTGCAGGCCTGCAACATGTTTCCAACTGTTTCTTTGGCCACCCATGAGAAGGGTCATATCTTAGACCAGATCTTTCCCAACTTTGACATATCAGTAAGCCTACCTCTTCCCATTACCTGGTCTGACCACCTCCTATTACATTTCGTCATTCCCAACTCTGCCACAGCCCCTCTGGATAACCCAGGGCAGAGAGTCCCTAATTACAGGACGTTCCATAAAATATCCAGTCCGATGTTAGCAGACGACCTCGGTCGTTCATCCCCGTAGCTGTCTGGCTGCCCCGACTCGGACGCCCTCTCAATAGATACATGGCTCCGAACCAACATTTGTGCCTCGGTACCAGTTGTTTCCTGCTCCTCAAAGAGTTCGGCCACACCAGCTCTATGGTTCAACGATTCCCTCAGATCTAGCAAAAGAAATTGTAGAAAAATGGAACGAAAATGAAGTACTTACTATCTACTTGAGGACAGGAAGGTGTATAAAGACACCTTAAAAGCCCATTACATTCTCGTGAAGGCAGTCAAGAAAAACGTCTTTCAAACCAAGATAGAAAATGCCCAAAATAAGAGTAAGGAAATCTTTAGCATAGTTAAATCCTTTACCGCCCGAAAGCCGGCACAAAGGAAGGGCCATGCACGGAAGAATGGTCTAAGCAAATAGCTCAATTATTCCACAAAAAGATCTCTGTGATCCAACAAGCCATAACTAACATCTCCGAAGAACAACTGACCTTCTACCTTAGTTCTAAAAGTAAATATCACCTCTTGGATCCTCCATCTTTACAAGCTTTCCCTGAGTTTCAGCTTGAAGAGTCACTGACCCTTCTCCAAAGCATTAAGTCTGTCTCTCCTACCAATCCATGTCCAGCGAATATCCTGAACCTATTAGCTCCCACCATAAACCCCACTGTAAAACAGCTCTTTAATGCTTCCCTCTCCTCAGGAAACATGCCGAAATTATGGAAGAATGCTAAGATTCTTCTACTGATAAAAAGAGGCTAATGCCAAACCGACGGACCCTGCCAACTACAGGCCAATCTCCCTTCTTGCGGCCCTCTCCAAAGTATTAAAGAAGCATGTAAACAAGGCCCTCCAAAATCACATTGAAGATGGGAAGCTCCTTCATGAATCCCAATCCACTTTTAGGGTTCACTACAGTACGGAGTCTGCTCTGCTGGAAGTGACTGAATTTCTCAACGGTAAGCTGGACCAGGGAGGCAAGGCTGTTCTGATACTGCTCAATTTGTCTGCGGTCTTCGATAAGGTCTCACTTGAGAGGCTCCTAGAGAGACTTGCTAACATCAGCCTGGGGGGACCGCCTTAACATGGATGTCATCCTTCTTGGCAAATAGATCTCAGGACATCAGGCTCCCCACTTTCTCATCCCCGGTTCCGGCCATGAATGTAGGTGTCTCTCAGGGCTCCAATCTCAGTCCTACCCTTTTTAATATATAACTATCCGCTTGCATTTCTGGTAGAAGAAGAGGGCGCCAAAATTGTTTCCTACGCTAATGACACTCAGCTGATTTTTACATGTGAAAAAGGAACCGACTTTGATGGGGCAATGATTAGGTCTTGCCTCACAAAGGCTTTTAACTGGCTTAAGATCACTCAGCTGAAGTGCAATCCTGACAAAACTGAAGTTGTTTTCTTTGGAAATCCAGAAACGCCTGACTGGAGCTCTTGGTGGCCAAAAGAATTGCCGCCCCTGCCCCTGGAAAAGGAGAAAGTAAAAAATGTAGGAATTGTCATAGACAAGACACTCTCCATGCGCTTTCAAATCCAAAATCTAACTGGCGCTTGCTTTGGTATACTCCGGATGCTAAAATAGTTCATGCCACTGTTACCGCCTGAGAGCATAAAGATTGTGATGCAGTGTCTGGTAACATCAAAGCTTGACTATGTCAACAGCTTGTACCTCGATCTTCCCAAATCCCTTATCCAGAGCCTACAAGTGGTACAAAACGCGGTGGCCAGAGCCATCCTGAGACCAAAACCCAGATCTAGTATGACCCCTATTCTTAAGTCGCTACACTGGTTCCGCAAAGCAAAGCAATGACCATCTTCTTTAAAGCTTTCCACGGCTTAGGAGCCGGCTACTTAAATAAGCATGTTAATCGCTACACAACATCTAGATCCCTAAGATCTTCCTATGCCAACGTGGACATTGTGCCTAAACTATGCCGTGCCCGCACTGGAGGCAGATCCCTCGGCTTTCTAGGTGCAAAATTGTGGAATAGAATTCCCTGAGACTAACCACATACCTACTCTCTTTCAGGAAGAACTTAAAAACCTGGCTTTTTAATAACTGATGGGTCTTTTACGCATGTTTTCCTCCTGCTGTCACACGCCAGGACACTCGAGTAGCTGCGCGCTTTATTAAATACACTATTTCATTTCATTTCATTAGGTCCCTGACAGTGGAAAGGAACACTCGTCCTAATTCTAAGGGCCTTATTTATGAGGCCTTGCTTCACTTTTATGCGGCCGGTGAGTCACTTTTGGTGACGCACCGGCAGCATAAAAAATGTGCCATGTTGCGCCCTATTTACAAAGTGACGCATCTAGGCAGATGCGTCACTATGTAAACCCCTGCACCACATTATACCTGCGCCAGGTATAATGTATGCAGGGTGGGTGTTCTCCCGCAAAAAGCCTCATAGAAGTGGCGCATTGAAATCTATGAGAACTCAGTGCGCCACTTCTAGGACGCTATTGCGTCAAAATCTTACACCTACCTCACAGCAGGTGTAAGACTGATGCAGGCCCTTTCACATGGGGCTTGCCCCATGTGAAAGGATACATTGCTGGAGTTGCGTTTATTTTCAGAAATACTGACGTATCTGTAACTCCTTGCGACATGATGCGTCATACAGTAAATATGACGCATCCATCATGTCGCAAGGAGGGTGCACTAAGATGTGACGCATCCCTGTTTTCACACAGCGATGCATCACTTCTCATAGATAAGGCCTAAATGTGTTTAAATCTAATATTCAGGGATAGTTATGTGTGTTTTCAATAGTGTAACACAGCAGCAGCTCACCAATATTACTGCAGATAATCTTTGTGACGCCCTCCCATTTCTTATATGTTAGGCCTTGTTTTGATCTAAAATAAATTTTTATTATGTATATTGCATGAAACATAAACACAACATTTCTCTGCAAAATGGCTGTACTAGACTCTCACACATCAGGTACATAAAAAATAAATTAAAGGAAAACAGTATTTAAATCAATCTGTTTAAGAAATGTTCAAGGTCATTAAGGTAAAACTCTGGAGAACGGAGCTGACTCTGTCAGGGGGCCCACTGAAAGGTTGGGGCCCTGGGCCAGAGCCCACTTTGCCCATGCATTAGAACATCTCTGTGTGCGTGCCGAAAAAGGAACTCTGAAGTGTGGAATTCCTGTACAACTTGGAATGGTGATTTCAGCCGTAAATACGGCTGAATCAAGTTTACCGTTAATCCAGTTATAAGGCCCTATAAATGACATAGCCACTTAACACAAGCACACTATTTGCTCTATTGACCTCATCTCTCCACAAACTTACTCGAACACTGGTCCGAGATGGAAACCTTGGGCTTGTTTTGGAAAGACATATCCGGACTACCACCTACACTGCAGTGCCATCCAAATGGTCGATTGTGGGCCATATAAATGGCAAACATGTAGCACAGCTGGTTGGACAGCCACAGACAACGAGACTAAAATGTTCTTTTTAGGTCTGCCCTTTGAAAAAGCTTGAGGCATCTAAAACAATTCACACATAATCTAAATACATACTTTTGGTTGGCGCTCTTCTCTCATTTGTTTAATTATCATTCACATTTTGGTTCCACCTACCAAAGCATATGCCGACTGCCCGGGGTCCAGGCAGGAGACCCGCTAAGAGGGCGGCTGCCCTTAGTGCCACAAGAGGGCACAGGAGGCAGCCTCCCAGTGTTTGGGTCCCTCAGGGGTCCAGTATGCAGCGTCACTTCCGGGTAGAGGGAGCGGGGGGTGAGGTATATATACCTTTCCCTGCCCACTGGGCGCCCTCTTTGCCCACTACCCCTGACGCCGTATCCCTCCCTACCGCATACCCGGCATTAGGACAGGGTGTGGGCGGGGGGTGTTTTTGTCTAATGTACTCTTTTGTGTTGCAGGCGGAGTTACAGGGCGATCCAGAGGCTGTAAGTTACAGAAGGATACCCTTTGCACGAGAACAGTAAGGGTGCTAAAGCCAAATATCCCCAGGGAGGTCCTCGCGTTGGACCCTGTAGGAGCGACAGCGCCCTGTTAGTCCTGCGGGCGGTTGTGGACCTGAGCAACCTGGGGTTGCCTGGAAGGCTCCGCCCCCCTCTGGGGCGTGAGCAAGGGAGTGGACTGGCGGTCCACCGGTGGGAGGGGTCTAACACAGATTGGATTGGCCACGGTGTAATTTGGCTCATCAGGTGGCAGGCGGCGAGGGGCTGCCTGCCTTCGGATCGCCCGTAAGATAACCCACCAATCTTGGCATTTGTTGTAATGCTAATAAACCTGCAGCAATTTTCTCTACAAAGAAGGTTTCTTGTCTGGTTATTTCGCCAAGAGATTGCTGTATGGGGGGATGGTGAGTGTTGCCGATATTGGCACTATAGCGTGGGGCAGTGGGTCAGTTCGATTTATCTATTGGCTTCCTTCACTTTGAGTGACTGCACAAAGCCTGTGCACATTGTTCACATCCACCTAAAAGTAGTTGCTTTCCCATCTTTGAAAATACTTGGTTTAAAGTGTGCATTTTATTTTATTTCACTATATCAACTTGAAAAGCTGGCTATTTATTCTGTCTGCACTTCCGGTGCCTAGTTAGATGGTGATTTATTTTCCATCACTTGGTAAAAGTAGGAGGCTCATTTATAAGCCCTGTGCGATGCCGGGACTTCACTTTTTGTGACATTCTGGTGGCACACAGGGCTTAGCTATATCTGCAAGACCATGTAAAGCCACCCTGCATGGCTTTTAATGGACTTGTAGATATGGAGTGAGGCAATGCAGCGCAAGTCGCTGGGTTGTCTCACACTACAATAGGGAGGCATGTCATGGGGGTTATGGTAGGTGTTTTCATGTAACATCCAGGGCATTTGACTCATTCCCAGATTTACAACAAGTTGTAATCCTAAAAATGTGTCAAAAGCCCCTGGGGAGGCGTAACAAGGAGAAATAACTTTATTTCTCTTCGTTTGTTTCTCTTTCTATGTGTGCTGTATTCAGTAGCACACATAGAAAGAGGAAATTGCCTCTATTGATTGTTTTTGTGCATGAAGGTATGCATTCCTGCACACAAAACAATCATTCATACAACGCATAATGGTGCAAGCGTGCCTGTGTTGGCACATGGCAGCCAATTGAGTGCCAGCACAGGGAAAGAAGACAGGAGTGCGCTTTATCTGATAGATACGTCTCAACTGGAAGTCATTTAAAACATAGCAAATTCAGAATTAATGATATAAATCACATAGGGATGGGGAAGAAGAAAGGGAGACCACAGGGGTATTTGGAGAAAAATTGTATTTGTGAGTAGTTATTACAGCACTACAGTACAAGTCAAGGTACAAGTGACCATAACACTCAAGTGAGCACTGGGCGTGCTAATGGTGGTGAACGGCGCAGTGACACAAGGGTGAAGAACAGCATGAACGGTGAAAATATTAAGGTAACAATGTGGTCAAAGGAGACAAATAATTATATACAGTGTTGTTTCTTAACAATTGACCACAGCAATGCCAAAGTTCTTTGCTGGGGAGGGTCAACAGCGTTTCAGCCTGATTGATTCCAGGCCATCATCAGGACAATGGTCACAATTTTTTAAGGAGTGCTGTAAAGGGGAAGGGGAGAGAAGTGAGGTCAGATGCTTCAAAAGGGCCCGAGGAAGAAGGGAACAGATTCAGGCAGTGAACAATTACTTGAGCATAGCATAGAATAGATCAAGAAGTCCAAGCAAAAACGGCATCAAAGGTTTAGAGTAGGGGAGAAGAAGCTTGGTGTCAAATCAGCACGTGATTTGCCCTAAAGAGGAAGGAAAAAAGTGGGGGGGGGAAATTGTTGGAGAGGAGACACGCTGTTTAGTAGAATAAGAAGGCATGAGTAAATGAATGCCATGAGGGGACCGTAAAGTGGTGAGAAGACTGGTACACAGTAATTTACCCAATCAAAGCAGAGGAATCGGCATGAGGATATTCAAATTATCAATTTGGGAAATGGCAGTGTTATAGAGGGTCCAAGGTCCGAGGGAAAGGATTCCAATCTGTGTGGTCGGAGAAAAGAGGGGGGGAGGTGGGTTAGGGAAGAGCCAATTACGGTAGTAAAATGGCATGAAATGCACACAGCAATGTCAGGACATACCTTTAAGAACCGGGCTCGATCCGGCAGCAGTGCGGGTCGGTCTGTGAGTGACCGCTCCGTGGGGCTCGATCAAATCTGAGGATGTGTGTAGGGCAAATGAAGCGTCCGGTGGTTTTGCCTTGCTAGTGGGGGCTCGGCGATAAGTGCCGGCAGGTTGACTATGTGACCGAGGTCACGTGTGGCAGTAAAGACTGGGCCTGTAACCCGCTACGCAATTCAGAGGGCCCCCGGGGGACAGAGTAGAGAAGAAAAAGGACGCAATAGCGTCAGAAAAACATGAAGGAATCAATATATTTATCTAGTGGCTCCAATCCGCTTTTCTAAACAACCCACACCCTCGCATCCCAGTGATGTATGTGCTACCCAAAATCCACAAAGACTCCATTAACCCACCAGAACGGCCCATAGTGTCCGGTTGTGGCTCCATATTGGAGTCACTAGGTAAATATATTGATTCCTTCTTGAAAGGATTTGTCCCCCTGACAGACACTTTTGTCAAAGACAGCACACACCTCATTAACATAATTGAGGACATATCCTTTGACAATGACAATGACCTAATGATAGGTCTAGACATCGAATCACTATTCACCAACATGCCCCACTCTGAGGGCCTAACTGTCATAAAACTAGTCCTGGACACCCGACCCAGACCCACCCGCATCCCCTCAGACTTTCTCATGGATCTACTACGCATTGCACTCACAAACAACTATTTCCTTTACAAAGAAACTTTTTTTCTACAGATCAACGGTGTTGCCATGGGCGCATGCTTCGCTCCAAACTTTGCCATCCTGTATGTTCACTATCTTGAAACCACTCTTTTCCTTACTGCTCAAAATCCCTTTCTCAACAAGATCTCTGGCATCGCTACATCGACGATATCCTTCTACTATGGCATGGGACACACGAAGATCTCTTATCATTTATTTCTTGGCTAAACAACTGCCAAAACCATCTCACATTCACCAATGATGTTAGAACAAATGACTTCCAATTCCTAGATCTCACCCTCCACGTAGAAGAAGGAACCATAGGCACTAGCCTTTACCACAAGCCCACAGAATGCAACACTCTCTTGGTGTACTCTAGCTAGCATCCGAGAGGCTTGAGAGACGGCCTACCCTACAGACAGTTTCTTCGCATTCGAAGAAATTGTAAATGGTGTAAAGACTACTTTAGAGAGGCAGCCATTCTCTCTGAAAAATTGATATCCAGAGGCAACCCCAAACGCATTGTATCCCGGTCCTCTAAACGGGCATGGTACTGCCACAGGGAAGTACTTCTCTCCCCCTCACAAAAAGAACTAACCTGTGCATTCCATTTGTCTCCAACTACAGCCCGTCAAGCAATATGGTCAGCAGAGTGATAAAGAGAAACTGGCCCATCTTACGCACTCAAGCTCCCTTCAAAGAGCCACCCCTTTTTTCATACACATGGGGAAATAACCTGTCGGACAAACTGGTCCATGCCATCACATGGCCCATAAAAGAAAAGAAAAAACAATCTGTGACTACCCTGTGGGGCCTCCCCCGATCATAGGCCATTGCAAATGCCAAACCTGTTCAGCATGCAACCTCACCCACAATACCAAGGAATTTGTAACACCAAGACAACTAAACAATTTCTCCAACTGCAGCACGAACAATGTTATCTATGCCATAACATGCCCCTGCAATCTTCTGTACATCGGACAAACAACCCAGATGGCACCAAAGCCGCATAAGATGCAATGTTGAAACTGCACCTCTCGTTGCCCATTTCAAAGAAAAAAAACACTAAGAAACCGAGCTAACTTGGCAAGTGATCGACTGCCTAGAACTCCCACTCCGCGGTGGCAACTTGCAACTCCTGCTAAATAAGTGCAAATGCAGATGGATTGCACGCTGTAACTCTGTCAACCAAGGATTGAATACTTTAGATGAGTGGAACTCAGTCATCACTACACCATGACCTCTCCAACTGTTCCCCTCCGTCCCTGCTGACCTTTGCTTTACACAACACATGATGTAACTCTTTAAGTCGACATTTGATTGTAATTTAACTCTGCCACCGTACCCAAATCGGTACCGCTTTTGTATTCACTTATACTACCGTGCAAAAAATCACATGATGCAAATGCCGTTTTATGGTTTCTCTCACCTGTACATTCTAAAGACCTCTCTCACATAATTAACAATGCCACTATCACATTATGTGCATACTGTATGAATTATTATGTTCCTTGACCGTGCTTTTTGAATGTTTTCCAATTTTGGCTATTGTTATATCCGCATTTACTATCAACTGTTATAATTGAATAATAATGGATAAATCATATGCGGCTGCCTACAGCCTTGAACCCTTCACATTCGGTGTCTTTCTGACGCTATTGCATCCTTTTCCTTGGATCTGCATAAATCAAAGTCCCAATACAGAGTCAATAACGCACAAATACGTTAACGTGTGAAAAGCTGTATTTGAGGTTTTTTTTTGATGTGCACAGAAAAAGAGTAATTTGAATCTTGTTGTTTGTCTGTCTCCTCGTTATGCTGGTCATAATAGGATTCTCATAATTGTCTCACATTGGTTGGAAATGTAAATGACATGTATTGTAATATGTTTTTAACTGATATGATCTGATGTAACATGAAATGTTTTTTTAATTGTGTCTGTAGATAAACATGTGTTTTTAAGTATTTCTTTTTTATATATGCAGAAAAGCAAAATAAACATTAGATACTAAATACTTCTCTTTTGACACAACGTATTGTTTCTTGAAAAATAGCAACAAGGGAAAAGCTCTCTCTTAATCGGTCTATAATTATTTGTCTCCTTTGACCACATTGTTACCTTATTATTTTCGCTGTTCACGCTGTTCTTCACCCTTGTGTCACTGCGCCGTTCACCACCACTAGCACGCCCAGTGCTCACTTGAGTGTTATGGTCACTTGTACCTTGACTTGTACTGTAGTGCTGTAATAACTACTTAGAAATACAATTATTCTCCAAATTCCCCTGTGGTCTCCCTTTCTTCTTCCCCATCCCTATGTGATTTATATCACTAATTCTGAATTTGCTATGTTTTAAATGACTTCCAGTTGAGACGTTGTTGTTTGTTACAAACTATTGCCCGGTCTCTCCTGGGAAAACGGGCTCACTCCTGTTTATTGTGTCTTTCCTTATCTGATAGATACGGCGCATTCCTTCCCATTTCTTTTTCCATAAGGCAGCACAGCGGGAAGGCTTGCGGTGCTGACCTACAGAACAATATTGCAAATTAGGCCCTAAGCGTTCCAAGCCAACGTTGTAGTGTAGTAGCTGTCTCTATTGTAGTGCTTGTGTAGGTGATGATTAATTATTGCCTTCTTCACAAATAATAATGAAATGAAAGACGCAACTGAAAGGGTTATTTTTAAAAAGAAAATCTCTAACAAAACTGTGAGATCAATGAATGTTTTTGCACTCTAAACGTTTTTATTGCAGGTATATGGCAACCTGGTTTAGGCGATGTTATATATTTTTTTCCCTTTCCTTTTTGTGCCTCATAACTGCAATAAAAATTTTAAATAATTTTACCATCTCTCCAGGCTGCAAAGGGCAGACCTATAGGCATTGCCAATGCTTGTTTTCTCTGCGGGCTGCTGTCCTTCTTTACTCTGGTGCATGGCAACCCAAACCAAAAATACACAGTCTTGAGCTTGATGGGACTCCAGATGCCAAGATCGTCCATGGAAGTCTGCCTCTGGAAGTTCTGCCAAAACCCGGGAAGCAGCGCCTCCTCCCTCCGTGGGCCTAGACTGCCAACGCCGACCACAAGAATGCTCATGCGGTGGGAGAGAAGTGCTGAGTGGGGCTAGCCGGTTCCCCCTCTTCTGCTGCACTAAAGTGGAAAAACAAGTTCAGGCTGTTAGTGTCGTGAACAGCGCTGTTCAGCTTCTTGCACCTTCTTCCAGTTGTGACAAGTGCTCGGGTGGAGTCATCATAGGTTGGTTTTCCGGCCCCGCATTTTCAGGATGATTTCGAGGGAGGAGTCTGTTTTTTATTCTTTTGTTGGAATGAAGTGCGATATGTCGACGGGAAGGCTCGGAGATGGCACCTCTATGAGAGGGGTAAAATGTAGGAAACTGTTTTATCCCCGCACAGTGCAGTCTGCGGCTGGGACCGAAATAGATGCCAGATCGGAGGAGTTAAGCTGCCCCTTTGCCCATGGGATAGCCAGTGATGGTGGCGTGGTACCCATGTAGCTGTCAGGGAGCTCAGTTTCCTTCTTATGTGGACACAGAGTTAAAGGGGACCTGTGGACGGTGCCAGCCCATACATGGTCCAGTGCCTTTGACTCTGAGCAGAGACTTTCAATGCACAGACATCGCTAACAACAAACATAAAACAAGCTTTGGCATAGTCAATAGGTCTCGCCTTTGGGACCTCATCAGTGTTTAGCCATGCAACAGTTGATGTTGTTGCACCAAGGATATTGTGCTGGATAACTAAACACTTATAAGGTCCCAAAGGCGAGACCTATTGGCTATGCCAATGCTTGTTGAAACTCAGGAGCAGCAACATTGTCGTGGTGTCACCAGGGCTTTAAGAGGAAGCTTTTTCAATATTATATACAAGCCATAGTTGCTGCTTATTTATCTTATGCAACTAACAACCCTTGGCAAAGCCAATAGTCCTGACTTGTAGGTGCCATGTTACTTGTTGTATCATATATATCTGGATCCAATGACAGAAACAGCAAAATACCAGTCAGGGGGCACACTATGCTAAGCACAAACCTTTAGCTTATGTTTTTTTAAGTCACGCCCTTAATTACATTGACCACTCCCCTTTGCAAGACTCCCCAGTTTTTTCATCACACTTAAAGCCCTGACTGTAACTGGAAGTCGCTGTAACCCATGTGTCCTGCTACTGTTATAAAGTGCTCTAATGCCTTTGGGCCATATCCGTTCTAAATTAAATTGCAAAAATAAAATGAAAAATAAATAAAAAGTCTAAAGCACCACAGTTGCACCTTCTTGCACGTGGATGGTATCTGAACATTAATTTGCAGTACAAGTGTTTTCTCTCACCCTCGCAGATGTTCTCCCTCTCTCCTCACTGCCCCTCCCACCCCCTCTGAGTCGGGAAGCATGGCCTGTGTGTATTGGGTGTACACAGGCGCGACGAGGGAGCCCCGTGGAGGGAGGGGGAAGAGGAGGGAGGATGCAAGACAAGCTTATGGGATACCTAACTGTGAGCAGCCCGCACCGGCTGCTGCCTCATCTTTACTGCTACAAAGGGGGTCTGCACGCACTGCCCTACGAGACATGGGGTTCTTCCGGAGCACGCAGCAGGGGCTGAGGGCCCCCGGAAGCAAAGGGCGCATATGCCCGTTCACAGATGCATCCCCGTCGGCTCTGACTGGCCAAACCTGGACATTTTGACTTTGTTTGCAGGGAGCGCGCGGGATGAACGATGCCAAGCAGCCAAGGTGAGTCAGGCTCCACGCAGGATTCCATTGCGGGGGGTGCATCGTCTTAATTCAATGACGAAAAAGATAGGGGATACGTATAATTACACAACACCGGCCCCCAGTAGGGGCAGTGTTGTGAGGGGTGGCTTGTTCTGTGTGACGTCAGAAAGGTGTGCTGAGCTATCCTGCTCAGAGCTGAACTCCATGCAGCTTTTTGTAAGGAAGAGAATACACTTTTTGCCCCCTCATTGAATGAAATGCCTGTTCTGTCTTGTGGCTGCTTCTTCATAGGGCGGGGGGCGGCGAGGTAGTGCTACTGCAGACTCCATTCAAATAAAAGAGGACTTGCATGCTGCCCAGGAAAGTGGGGCGGACATGCAAACAAGCGGGCGGTTTTCCTTTCTTTTTTCCTGCCTTAAAGATGAAGAGGGGGTCTTTGCAGCATTTCCAGAGGCTGGGGTGCAGCAAACCTGGCACACTCATTCCTACCTGCAAACTCTTATTTGTGTGCGAGTTATACGAAGTCTAAGCGCGCGGGCCTCGCGCTAAAAGTACAAAAAAAAGTGTCGCCAAAAGTGAAAGTGTTTCCCTTGTGGGAGCGAGAAGCACCAGGAGCGATAATTGCTAACACATGGCGCCAAAGCTCGCTCCCGCAAGGGAATCGCCAAACGTGCACGCGTTGCCATTCAAAGCAATGCAACGCGTGCACGTTTTTGGCCTCAAAAGCGAATCGATTACAAAAGGTCTTTTTCCTACGCAGCGCGCATAGAAAACCAAAAGTCTGGTCTCAGGATCATCACTCCCATGATACACCCCCTCATCAACATCGCAAATGCTCCCCCTGGACAGGAGCATCACATGCTGCAGCTCAAGATACACCACCCATGAGATTGGAATATATGATGTTACATCGCGGTGTTTACACCGCGATACCTTTACAACGCATGCATTACAATGCAAGTCGTTACAACAACTTGCGCTGGAAGGCGCTGGACTTAGGAATAGTATGATTTACTATTCCAACTCCAGTCTATGTACAGTTGGGAAAGTGTTGGAATAGTAAATCATACTATTCCTTAGGTTAGTGTGCCATCCAGCGCAAGTCATTGTAATGACTTGCATTGTAATACCCGCGTTGTAAAGGTATTGCGGTGTAAACAACACGATGTAACCGATGTTTTCCTTGAGAGTGGCGTAGCCACTGTGTGCCATGGTGGAAAGAAGGACATGGGCCCTAGGGCTACTCTTAAAATCATAAAATACAGCCATAATCAGTGGGCCCCAGTAGCCTCTGGGTCGGGCACCACTGCACCTGCTGCACCAATGGAAGTCACTCCCCTGTCCCATGAGTATTCTGCCTCATTGTAAAAAGTTCAGAACCATACCTCAGCTTTTCTCCCATGTTCAGCGCTCCTTTGTCCGTATGTTCACGCTATACCAGTAAATATGCATTCACATCATACCTACGTACTCTACTAGGATATCGAAGTGTGTAATTTCTCAAAATCCAGTGCAGTGACCTTACCTGCTGGTGAGATGCTGGACAGCACATCGTCTATTGAGTGTGCTGTAACAGCAAATCCTCTCCATTAAGCGTGGAATCATATGGAGGAATCTATAATCTCGCCCACAAGGTCTTGGGAGCTCCCTCTCATCTATGCAGGGAGCGCACAGCCGCAGTGGTCTGTGACTGGCTGGGCGTAACGCAAGCCCCATGCGGTGTAGAGGGCCCTAACCTTTTAGGAGGCCCCTTGATTCTCCCAAGTCAATAAATATCTATGAGAAATGGGAGACTCCGGGCCCCTCATCACATTCTGCATGGAGGGGAGGGCCGGGGAAATGTGGGGCAGAATTTAGCATTACATGTGGTGGCCGGTGATCCGCAGACTTGTATCTCTGTCAACTCATGCAACAAAATCCACCCTAGGCTCACTTTAAACACAGAGTGAAAGACAGAACCATTGCTCTACAGAGAGGGATGTTTAGACATCAGCACACAGTCCTCCATGGTTTGGTGAGTGGTCACAAAGTGTAGTGGAGTCAGGGTTTTGCCTGCACACATTGCTTTGTTAGCATAAGCTTTTTAGAAGTTAAACGCCATCTTGCCACTTTGCTGCTTTTGCACACGACACTACAGGTAGTTGTTATTATAAGTGAAACTGCTTGCTTGCTTTTTCTTCACATGAGAACGGTCTGTTTTTCACATCCCTAGACGTGCACCGCGACCTTAGTCTGAATACTGTGTGCAGAAACCGTTAAGGGCAAATAACAATGTATGCTGTTGAATTCAGGTTGATTGGCCCACGCTCTAGACACAATAAGCACACAGCTGCAAATATCTGAAACTCGGGTGCCTTTATTATTGCATTAGCATGCATGATTCAGACACTTGGAGAAAACCTTTCCAGACACAGAGAGCAGTGCTGATCCTGTGATGTGATTCACCTAAGCTGATCTTTGAGGTATGGGGTTCCCCATTCAAACCTAGAGACCTTCTATTATTATATAAAACTAGCTTACTAGCCAAGGGAGGGTGGTTCACAAGGTATTATAGGACCTGTTTGCACTATCATTGTAATATGATTTCTCCCTTTGTGTTCTATGGTATTGTAACAATGCTGATGGTTTTATTCCTAATCATTTGTCTGCTTATATTAGCCAAAGTACTGCACCTTAGAGCACATAGTTAAAATTAAATTATTTAAACTTTTCCGTGTCTCTGATTAGTCACGTTGTGGACTGATATGAGAATAATAACGAAAAGGTGTTTCTGATTCCCACCATTCCTGAGAGTACTCTAAGTCGCTTGTTCTGGATTGTCTAATCATTGGTAGCTTCGAGATGATACGGAGAACGAATGAGAAACTGATGCTAGTCGGATAGGGGTTCTGGGTACTGAGGTGAGTTTTTTGGTACACCACAATTCACTGAGGTCCTGGTTTCCTGCGCATAGTTATGTGCATGAGCAGAATCCCCGCAACATGGCGCACCTAACGTTTTGGTCTTATGATTGAGACGCCTTAGTAGTGCTTATATTTGTCCACAACACCCTCACTCTTGTTTCCGGTTGACGGGAGTGACGGTTTAAACCTACCTATATAGTTGACTTATAGGTCAATTCAAGCTTGACAATTAAAATGGTTTCTTTTTCAATTACTGACCCTTTTTGTGCTACGGGTTAATATAGATTGTTTTTCATCATCATCATCATCATCATTCAGTCTTTATTTCGATTTAAAATCACAAAAGACAATTCATTTAATCCAAGAGGTGAAATACATAAGCAAAAAAGGTAAACATATTTAAACATTAAAACGATTTTATACAAGAAGTGTAATGGGTCCTCAATGATGAAATACATAAATATATAATAAATAGCTAATAACTGCTAAAATGAACTCAGGCTTAGCTGCCACCAGGGTATATACAAGTATTCACGATCCTGCATACAAAAACCAGGTTAGGTTCATTCTAAACTAATACAGCAATGTACAAAATACAAAATGCATTTACCCCAGACCGGGGAGCGAAGGGAGAATTAACAATACCTCCTCTCGTTAGCACTTATCACCCACGACCAGCCTAGGAACTTGGCAACAGCGATCACTGTGGACTCATTAGTAGATGTTTTTAGGATCCTAAGTGCTTTGCTACTCAACCTAGTGCCCATAATTGAACATAGGGGTTTCAGCCATCTGATCCTAGGGATTTTATATGCTGGGCATACAAACAAAATGCGTGCCAGCGATTCATTATGGCTGGGACAGAATGGGCATTTACTGCTAATTGAGGTATGCCATTTACTAACAAATGAATTGGTGGGAAGAGAACCCACCCTAAATTGGTGATAAAGTTTCCTATCTTTTGAAGAGGTAATGAGATCCCAGTAATCTTCGTACTCCGCTTCATTCTTATGCTCTAGAAAGTCTCTGGACAGTGAGGGTCTAGTTAAGGCAGAAAAACGCTTCATAATAATTGAATTTCAATACGCTGCCTTAAATTCACTCTTCGCTGGGAAGGGATTTCCGACGGGATTTACCCACAATCTACTCATCCCCATCTCGCAAAGAGTGATTTTTACTCGCCTTAGCCACGGGACTTTACTCATACCGTCAGCCTCCCTAACTTCCAGAAGAGCCTGTGCGTAGTGGGAAAGCTCTGGAGTGACCCAGAGCCTTCTCCAGTAAGCCACTGGCCTAAAATGTGCCAGATCCTCAATTGAATAGCAACCCAAATCTAGAAATAAGGGCAATAGTGGTGTAGACTGTGGAAGGCCGATTAATGACCTCAGAAATTTATTCTGGGCTGTTACTAGGGGAACTAAATTGGCAAAGCCCCACAATTGTTTTTCTTCTTTGCGTGCTTATGGCTGAAGTTGCTATTGCAGCACATAGTCACGCACCTCTCCGGCGTCATTTGACGCAGTTCGGGGTGCCTGACGATGGAATGTCTATCATCTTTGTAGTGAGTGCCGATGCATCGTTTCCCTATGAGCTGGTTTACTCTTTGGTTACTTTTCCGGAGGTGAACGTGGACGATAAGACGTTTCACGCATACACTCCTACGGCAGTTCCAGCTAATTACTCGCCATATAGAACGAAGGAAATTCCAATTTCTGCTTGGTAGCATCGTATTTGGTTCAATGGCACCCTCCCCCACACCGTAACTCCGGTTCGGTTAGGTCCCTTGTCCACTCCTGGGGCCACTTGGCCAGTCTTGGCCGGGTTCACACCACATCCACGATATTTGCAAGCCCCAGTGGATGACTTACATCAACTCCATACTGCCTTGATTGCGGTACATAGGGCTTTAGTGCAACACGTCTCTCGCAATGTCCAGGTGGGGGCACCTGGGTTGCGACACAACCAGCTGGCCCAGCCGGGATTACTATTAGTCCCATCATGGTCAATTCGGTAATGGGCAAGCACCCCCAGAATAAGGACGATATGCCTTATTGGCTTGCTGAGAAATTTGATCAGCTGGAAGCAGTATTTCCAAATTATACTCCTGTGGAAAAACTCAGGATCCTTACCATTAGTTTGCAGAAAGACTCAGTCCCAGACGTGACAGATTGTGAGAACTGGGGTAAAGTATATTGAAGTGGTCTACGCAAAGTGTCTATGACTGTACTGCCCTCTGCGATCAAGCGTGTTCAGGATGAGCACGGTCCGGAGGCGGCGGTCGAGTTAGGAATGAGGCTTGTCGGCGTGTTCGATGTAGTTGCTGATCTCATCCTTGCTAACGTCAAGGGAGATGTGGTTAACTTTCAAGTGTCGAATGAGCTGCGCCTCGTCGCCGACGCCGATAAACCCCGGCAGTTACCAATAATTATTGTGGAGGCTTATAAGACCATTGGCCGCAATAGTTTGGGTGTTAAGCAATTTGCTAAAACAACAGCGCAACCGCAAACTCAGACGGTTAAGTCTACAAAAGACGACCATCCAGCTTTTACAAAGCAAAATTGGAAAACTAAGAAACAGGGGAAGCAGCAACAGAAACAGGAGTCTCGTCCCGCGTCACCAATACCAGTGACTACTGAACGCACATATGAATTGCGCGATCACACTAGAATTAGGTCTCCTGATAGATTTCAGGTCCCTGAACAACGTTCTCTTCGTTCTTCACAGAAAACATCGGTCTCAAAGTCCGGTAAAGTTGAACGTGGCAGAGGTCGGGGTGCCCCACAAGGACGTGAGCAACCCCGCCCGGCTGATGGTAAAGGAAAGTAGGATGACTTTGCACGTCAACGACCTCCGTTTCAGAAAAAAAAGGTGCTGCACTAACAGCGAAGTATGCCACAGATAGTGAGAACACAGCTTTGGAACCTGACATGGGCACTAATGCTGCTAGACCGCACAGCGGAAGTTACAATAGTGCGGCAAGCACTGCGTCCATAACTGAAGGCGACAGCATCTGACATTTATTACTGTAGAAACTAGAGTGGCTCCCCCTGAAAGACTATATGACATAGTCCTTTCAATTGATGGTGACAAACAAAGTACGATAAAAGGGATTCTTTGGGAACATCTGACCTCTACATATGACATTTTGCTAGCAGAGGCGGACTGGCCCCCAGCTTTTGTTTTGGCCGCTCCCAGAGGGGAGGAGGTAATCCTCCCATCTTTCACACACACTGTGACAAAGGAGCAGGCTCAGAACTTTGCAGAAGAGTGGGCACAAGTGCTTGCTCCGGCGCTGTATCATACTCAGGTTGGGTGGGATAAATTATCACCAAGACATGAGATTCCATTACGGTCTATGCCACAGCCACAACCCCAATATCGCATTCGCCGAGAAGCTAGATCTCACGTCGCAGAAATCCTTGACCAATTGGAATATCAAGGAGTAATTGAAACATGTGTGTCACCCATGAATAATCCTCTTTTCACTGTAACCAAACCTGATGGGTTGTACCGCCTAGTTTTGGATTATCGACATTTGAACTCTCATTGTCGTACGTGCGCAGTACAAAATACTCACAGTTCTGCCCTCTTTGATAGGCTCGTGAGAAAAAGGTTTAAGACCACACTTGACATCTCCAATGGCTTTTACAGCCATAACCTGTCCTCTATTGGTAGTCAATATACAGCCTTTACTTCTGGTGGAAAACAGAAACAGTTTAAAAGATTAGCCATGGGCTATAAAAACAGTCCAGATGTCTTTGCCGCACGTGTAGTCTCTCTGTTGCAGAGCACTGACCCTGATGTGTACTCGTATGTTGATGACATCTATCTCACGAATGACGAATTATGGCTGCATCTGTGTCGCGTTGACCGCATCATTGTTATGTTTGCGGACTTCGTTTACAAATTTAACTTTGCAAAATCACACATTGCAGAGTATACAGTGTTGTTTTTGGGCTATGAACTTAACAACGAAGGTCGAGGTTTAGCACCTGACTTCCTGAAGAAATGTGCATGTTTGCGCGCTCCTACAACTCTGAAAAAACTACAATCTTTGCTGGGTTTTTTGAATTTCGGGCGTACTTACATTCCCGATTATGCCCAGCGTATCAAGCCTCTTATATGCCTTAGTACAACCAACTTTTTCCAAATCTAGCTGGCTGCCAGAACATTCAGCTATCCTGCAATCTTTGCAGGCTGAACTTCTTGCTTCTAAATACTTATTGGCACGTGATAACCACACAAACCTCGTTATCAGAATTGTGCCTGGCGCAGTGAGTTTCACGTACTTGACATTTAATGAAGGGGTCACGGTCCCAATTGCTTACAAGTCACACTTGTACACTTCGGCTGAAATGTACAAGTGTTTTCCACGGTCGAAAAAGTTTTAACTGCAGTCCAGATGGTGATTCTAAAAGAGAGAACGCTGTCGCAAGGGAACGCATGTTGGCTGTCACACCGTATCCTGCCCTTGAGGCAGTGACAAAAGCCAGTGTACCAAATTCTAAAGCTTTGCATCACAATGGGCTACTTGTTTGACGTCTCTGGATGTCACTTTCATCTTTGATGCCTCATTGCAGACTCAGGAGTATTTGCAGTATGAATTTGTTCATCCAGCTCCTCTGTCTTTGCGCCCGCTTGAGAATTACCATTGTATCATTTACACCGACCGTTCGGCGCAACCGGCGACGATTTCTAAGTACGCTTATTCAGCAGCCTGCGCTATATTGGCTGGTACTTGCGTGAATGGAGAATTCAAGTCTGATGTTGTGCGTACGCAGACATTGGATGATTGTACCGCCCAGTTGGCGGAGCTTCATGCTCTGGTGCTTGCACTGGAGTTTGCTGATCCTCGAGTGACTACTCTTATTGTGAGTGACTCTTTTTACTGTGTTCAGTCTTTCAACGACAATTTATTCTTTTGGTCTCAAAATGAGTATCGTGATTCCAAAGGTAGCACAATCAAACTTAAAATGCTTTGGGTTCGAGTCGCAGAACTTAAACAACATCTGCCGCTCGTGAATGTAATTCACACTCTTGATCACCAGCGCGTCGGGGTACACGCTGTTGGCAACAGTTTAGCTTATGAGGCAGCGAAAATAGCAGTGGCAACATATCTAGTAGCAGCAGTTACAAGATCCAAAAGTAGAATTGACGATGACATCTTGGCAGCCATTGCTGCAACAGAGAAGGGTGATAATTACCCTCAGGGTTTCCATTCTAAATACTCTTATCATTTAAGTCCTGATAAAGTTCCCTATGTGAGAATTAACGACGTTGGTGACAGACTGATTCCCAACGCGGACCGCAGACTTGCCTTGATAACAGCCGCTCACGAAGGTATGGCTTCAGCCCATGCAGGCGTCTCAGTGACTGTTACTATCTTACAACAACGTTACTGGTGGCGTGGATTGTATAAACAGACTCGTGATTATGTCCTTAATTGTGACATTTGCCAGCAGATTAAACCTTCAAATGCTGTGCGTCCACCTCAAACACAGTTGTACATATCTAATAAACCACTTAGGTGTGTTTATTTGGATCACTGCGGTTCTTTCTCCTCTGATACTGCGTATAAGTACATCTTAGTTGCAGTGGATTAGTGAACACGTTTTCTATGGGTCTGGCCACAATGGAGTGCTGATGCGCGAACTGTCATTAGAGATTTGCGTATCTTTGTGGGGATTTTCGCATGTGGGACCCTCCATTCGGACCAGGGTCCAGCGTTCACCTCTAAGGCGTACAAGGATGCCATGAGATCTTTGGGGGTCCAAGTCAAATTTTCGTCTCTATACCGGCCTGAGGGCAATAGAGTTGTGGAGCGAATGAACCATGACTTAAAGCAATCCTTGACAGCTAGGGTTTTAGGTACTGGCAGGAACTGGTTGGCCCATTTGTATAGCGTTCAACGTGCACTTAATAATCTCCCTAGAAGGATTCTGGGTTGGCGGACCCCAAACGAAATGCTCTATGGCATAAAAATGTTTGCCCCGGACCTTGATGGTCTAGACATGGCAGCGGCGGCCGTACCCTTTGACGTAGATGATCATTCTGCTGTGTTATAGAATTTACAAGAGACCCGAGACAGTCTTTCAAAGGAACAGTTGCCCTCCACAACTGATGCTGCACTTCAGATTCCGGTAGTTGGCTGGCTACCTCGAGTTGGTGACCTGGTCCATGAGAAGGTGGAGAACAAGAAGGAGTTCGGCCCCTCTTATCGTGCACGGGTCCAGTGCTTGACGTGCAGGGTACAAGAATAGTAATTTTACCTCCACTTCCTGGTCGCAAGGATAACAGGTACATCTCCATTGACAATGTCAAGCTACAATGAGTGGCCGATTCTTCTTGGTATGACTCCAGCGGTCTCTTGTCCAGCAATGCTGAGAAATTCTGTTTTGGCTCCGGCAAATACCAACAGGCCTGACATTGCCATTGAGATGCATACAGTTACTAATCCTTTATTGACTCCACCGGCTGGTGGTCCCGTTGAAGATACTGAGTATGCCTATCCCACAGATGTGTCGTTGCCTGGTGTGCAATCAAGTGCAGTTGACCAGTCGCCTTTTTCATTTGACATTAACTCTACAACATCGAATGCACCATTGAAAATGTCTATTTTTGCTGTTTGGTTTCGAAGACATTTTTTAATTCCCCCTTGGATTACATTTGGCTAGTGCTCATATCTATTATTTTGTTCATGTCCATCGGATTTGTGGTTGTCTTTTTTTGTCTAGTGAATGGACATTATCTAATCGAAAGATCTGCAATTAGGTTAATTGATGGAACTTTGGCACCCCACTCCTCATCACACATCATGAAAAGGGACCAGACTTTTGTTCATATCACTGCCTGGCCTGCATTAGATGGGATTGTATGGGATGCTGTAAAATTTCAAATTCATGGCCCTACAGAGGTGATTAATGTTCCCAATGTACTTTTGTGTTTCTATGGGGGATGTTGTAAAACAAAACATACACTCTGAGGATTGGGATGTCCAAGCCGTTGAGGCTTTATTTTCTGATTTGAAATATTATGCTACTTTTGATGGTGAAGATTTGTATTTAGACTCAGCAAATTATGGAGAGTTGTTTTGCTACCAACACTATGGCAATCATTTCCTGCATAAAACGAATACATTTAGAAATGCCGTTAATTTTACGCAATGGGAACATTGTCTAGCTCACATTGAAGGCAGCTCCAAAACTCTAGTGAAACATTTTTACCTATTTAACTGATTTCAATATATCTCAACCTGAAGCCTTTTATTTTAAAATGGCTGCTGAGTCAGCTTCCAAAGTTAGACTGACCCACACTAAATTATTGTATTCGAACTCCTTTATGGATGACTTAGCTATAGGGGGCTATGAGCTGTGGAGAGATACCATTGATCTTAAATCTGTTTGGGGTTCTAAAACTTGGCAGGTACAAGGCACAGAAGCACTGCATCGTGCATGCTTTATCCCCAACCACCTGTTGTTTTTTAATTCTACTATTTTTCAGACCACCTGCTTTGGATTGGCTACTTCTAAAAAGATGAACGCTCCTAGTGTTCCTGATCTGGGCGCTTATCGACCTGGGATAATCACACGGATTTGTCCCTAGATGAACTGCAGTCCTTAATTACTAATACATCCTTTAATATTTCCGCCCTGGATCCTCAAAGATGGCTATTATGGCAGAAAAGTTCTGATTCCTGTCAACATCATTTTCTGGGTCTGCTCCCTGGCTATACACAGGTTAGGGTAGACCCCAGATTTGAATCTTCCCATTCGGTCACTACCTATTTCGTAGGTATATTATGTAAAAACTGGCTTACACATTCCACCTTAGCATCAGTTAAACATCATTTATCCAAATTAAATGACAAAGCAGATTTTAATGATTTTGTTAAGGGCCCTGTGGGTGGCAGGTCCAAAGGATGGGTGTATGCTGTTCACAACGAAGTTTGAAAATTATCTCAAATTGAAGCTGCTTCTAGATTAAGAGATATTGATCAAGCAGATTTGGAAAAAGTGCTTGCTGTCATTGATAATAGCATCAACGCTCTTTCTTCCAGAATTTACACATTAGATAATATTGTTTCTTCTGTTGTGGATATTGTACAAGATGACATGTCTGTTTTATACCATGGTCAAAATCAATTGCGTTCTATAATGCAGTTTGCATGGACTTTACAAACATTGAAGGCTGGGAAAGTTCCCTGGGACTACATGAACACATCATCTTTATTCCTGTCGTTTAATCTGACTGATAAACAACAGTTCATGTCCATGAAGGATGTGACATATTCACTATTGCATATTGAAAAGTTGGAACCTTTACCTTTCTCTGTGGCCGAATTGAACTCAGCTGTGTGGCTTATCCCTGGGTTAATCACACTTCCTTTTCCTTTGTTTAAGTTCAGTTCATGCATGAAACACTATGCCTTAGGCAGATATGAACTACTAGGTACCGCTTTCCTACATGAATTTTGGTCGCTACCATTTATATACAGGCGTATGAGAGAGGGTAAAGAGGTCTATTTAAAAGGAGAGGATTGCACTTCCACACCTGATCACTCAGTAGTTTGTAGGAAAATCCAATTGCATGGTGCATGCAACGTTCACGCCCCAAATTTTACTTGCATTCTGAAGGGAAATCCTGTGCCAGCGATTACACCTACTTTCACGTTATTGGCTAACGGTTGTTATTTGCTTTTAAATAATGAGGCATGCTGCGGGATTCTAGTAGGGATTCCGTACATTGTAACTGTTTCACAACGAGTAGTCTGTTGTAAGAATGTGCTTTTCCCACCCCCGCGTGGGAGACTCGATGCATCCGTCTGGCCTTCCATACCAACCTTGAAAGCAGAGTTCAACAAGATGAGCAGAATAAGGACTCTATTGTCTCAAAAAGAAGTCACCCTGACTTCCTCTCATGAAATATTTGTCCTTCACGTAGCAAACACCCGCACTGAGGTGCAGGCTCTTTTAAATACTGATCTCCCCCTTCATTTCGGTGCTCTGATTCACACTATATTCAATGCCTCGTCAAAAACTGGCTTGGCACATGTTTTTCAAAGTTGTGGGCTCCGGTCTTGTGACCTCGTTCCAAACAATATTTGGTGTGATACCGGCATTTTTTCATTTTGTGTTTTCCAGCGTCTTCGGCGGGCTTCCGTTAATTCTCGCCTTGACTGCTGGTGTGCTGCTGTTGGTTTGTTTGCTCCGCAATGGCTGCACAATCTGTGTCACACGACAGCCTGCCCCGGCTGCTTCAGCTGCGTAACCGGATACTTGAATACTATGGAACACTACCACTGGCCACTTTGAGCGTAGCCTTTGGATTATCCTTCCGGTTCTCATACTTAATTTGCGTGCAACCTGTTTTCCATTGCCTAGATTGATCATTTGAATGGGCTCTGGATTTGTGAACACAGCAAACACAGCGTCTCCTGCCCCGGATTATTATCGACTGATGAGTCCCTTAGTGGCTCATGAGTTGGACTATTCTGGTATCGGGATTATGGCCTGTGCAGCAGCACATGGAATCCTAGGAAATTGGGATATATATGCTGCAGCTCATGATTTCCTGGTGCAAAGTTATCTTGAAGAACATGCAAGTTGTCCTCTGATGGTGCTAGAGGCTCCGGTAATCGAAGAACATGAATGTTTATTTAATTTACGACTTCCTCTTGGAGGCTGTTGCAACATACTGTGCCTATACATTGATAGATTAAATTGGCAGTTGTCCATCTTCATCTTTACTAACTGGAAATTATTTACTTTAATTTTTTTCTCTCCAGAATGGGCTGTATACCACCATTTATTGTTTTTTTATTTTTTATTTTTTTTCCCAACAAAGTTTTCGAATTTTCACTACCAATTATAGCGGATTGGCAATATATGAACTTGGTTCTGTCTCACTTGAACTTGAGCTCTGCATTCCTTCATTGCTTCCCTATTTTGTTCGTAGTCCGATCAAGGGAGGGTGTAGTGGAGACAGGGTTTTGCCTGCACACATTGCTTTGTTAGCATAAGCTTTTTAGAAGTTAAACGCCATCTTGCCACTTTGCTGCTTTTGCACACGACACTACAGGTAGTTGTTATTATAAGTGAAACTGCTTGCTTGCTTTTTCTTCACATGAGAACGGTCTGTTTTTCACGTCCCTAGACGTGCACCACGACCTTAGTCTGAACACTGTGTGCAGAAACCGTCAAGGTCAAATAACAATGTATGCTGTTGAATTCAGGTTGATCGGCCCACGCTCTAGACACAACAAGCACACAGCTGCAAATATCTGAAACTCGGGTGCCTTTAATATTGCATTCCCATGCATGATTCAGACACTTGGAGAAAACCTTTCCAGACACAGAGAGCAGTGCTGATCCTGTGATGTAATTTACCTAAGCTGATCTTTGAGGTATGGGGTTCCCCATTCAAACCTAGAGACCTTCTATTATTATATGAAACTAGCTTACTAGCCAGGGGAGGGTGGTTCACAAGGGATTATAGGACCTGTTTCCACTATCCACTATCATTGTAATATGATTTCTCCCTTTGTGTTCTATGGTATTGTAACAATGCTGATGGTTTTATTTCTAATCATTGGTCTGCTTATGTTAGCCAAAGTACTGCACCTTAGAGCACGTAGTTAAAAATAAACATTTTAAACTTTTCCGTGTCTCTGATTTCTCACGTTGTGGACTGATATGAGAATAATAACGAAAAGGTGTTTCTGATTCCCACCATTCCTGAGAGTACTCTAAGTCGCTTGTTCTGGGTTATCTAATCATTGGTAGCTTCGAGATGATATGGAGAACGAATGAGACACTGATGCTAGTCGGAATGGGGTTCTGGGTACTGAGGTGAGTTTTTTGGTACACTACAATTCTCAGAGGTCCTGGTTTCCTGCACATAGTTCTGTGCATGAGCAGAATCCCCGCAACATGGCGCACCTAACGTTTTGGTCTTATGATGGGACGCCTTATTAGTGCTTATATATGTCCACAACACCCTCACTCTTGTTTCCGGTTGACGGGAGTGACGGTTTAAACCTACCTATATAGTTGACTTATAGGTCCATTCAAGCTTGACAATTAAAAAGGTTTCTTTATCAATTACTGACCCTTTTTGTGCTACGGGTTAATATAGATTGTTTTTCTTCTCTGCGTCCTAATGGCTGAAGTTGCTATTGCAGCACATAGCCGCGCACCTCTCCGGCGTCATTTGACACAGTTCGGGGTGCCAGATGTTGGAATGTCTATCATCTTTGTAGTGAGTGCCGATGCATCGTTCCCCTATGAGCTGTTTTACTCTTGGGTTACTTTTCTGGAGGTGAATGCGGACGATAAGACGTTTCACGCTTACACTCCTACGGAAGTTCCAGCTAATTACACGCCGTATAGAACGCAGGAAATTCCAATTTCTGCTTGGCAGCATCGTATTTGGTTCAATGGCGCCCTCCCCACACCGTAACTCTGGTTTGGTTAGGTCCCTTGTCCATTCCTGGGGCCACTTGGTCAGTCTTGGCCGGGTTCACACCAAATCCACGATATTTGCAAGCCCCGGTGGATGACTTACATCAATTCCATACCGCCTTGATTGTGGTACGTAAGGCTTTAGTGCAATACGTCTCTCGCAATGTCCAGGTGGTGACACCTGGGGTTGCGACGCCACAAGCCGGCCCGGCCGGGATTACTATTAGTCCCGTCATGGTTAATTCGGTAATGGGCAAGCGCCCCCAGAATAAGGACGATATGCCTTATTGGCTTGCTGAGAAATTTGACCAGCTGGAAGCAGTATTTCCAAATTCTACTCCTGTGGAAAAACTCAGGATCCTTACCATTAGTTTGCAGAAAGACTTAGTCCCAGAGGTGACAGATTGTGAGAACTGGGGTAAAATATTTGCAGCGGTCTACGTGAAGTGCTTCGGTACACCGTCTATGACTGTACTGCCCTCCGTGATTAAGCGTGTTGAGGATGACCACGGTCCGAAGGCGGTGGTTGAGTTAGGAATGAGGCTTCTCGGCGTGTTCGACGTAGTTTCTGATCTCATCCTTGCTAACGTCAAGGGAGATGGGGTTAACTTTCAAGTGTCGAATGAGCTGCGCCTCGTCGCCGACGTCGATAAACCCCGGCAGTTACCAAGAATTATTGCGGAGGCTTATAAGACCATTGTCCGCAATAGTTTGGGTGTTAAGCCTTTTGCTAAAACAACAGCGCTACCGCAAACTCAGACGGTTAAGTTTACAAAAGACGACCGTCCAGCTTTTCCAAAACAAAATTGGAAAACTAAGAAACAGGGGAAGCAGCAACAGAAACAGGGGTCTCGTCCCGCGTCACCAATACCAGTGACTACTGAACGCACATATGAATTGCGCGATCGCACTAGAACTAGGTCTCCTGATAGATTTCAGGTCCCTGAACAACGTTCTCCTCGTTCATCACAGGAAACATCAGTCTCACAGTCCGGTGGAGGTGAACGTGGCAGAGGTCGGGGTGCCCCAGAAGGACGTGAGCAACCCCGCCCGGCTGATGGTAAAGTAAAGCAGGACGACTTTGCACGTCAACGACCTTCGTTTCAGAAAAAGAAAGTTGCTGCACTAACAGTGAGGTATGCCACAGATAGTGAGAACACAGCTTTGGAAACTGACATGGGCACTAACGCTGCTAGACAGCGCAGCGGAGGTTACAATAGTGCGGCAATCACTGCGTCCATATCTGAAGGCGACAGCAAATGACACATTTATTACTGTAGAAACTGCTGACACTAGAGTGGCTCCCCCTGACAGACTATATGACATAGTCCTTTTAACTGAAGTTGACATACAACGTACCATAAAAGGGATTTTTTGGGAACATCTGACCCCTACATATAACATTTTGCTAGCAGAGGCGGACTGGCACCCAACTTTCGTTTTGGCCGCTCCCAGAGGGGGGGAGGTAATCCTCCCATCTTTCATGCACACTGTGCCAAAGGTGCAGGCTCAGAACTTTGCAGAAGAGTGTGCACAAGTGCTTGCTCCGGCGTTCTATCGTACTCAGGTTGGGTGGGATAAATTATCACCAAGCCATGAGATTCCATTACGGTCTATGCTACAGCCACTACCCCAATATCCCATGCGCCGAGAAGCTAGATCTCACGTCACAGAAATCCTTGACCCATTGGAATATCAATGAGTAATTGAAACATGTGTGTCACCCATGAATAATCCTCTTTTCACTGTAACCAAACCTGATGGGTCGTACCGCCTAGTTTTGGATTATCGACATTTGAACTCTCATTGTCGTACGTGCGTGGTACAAAATACCTACAGTTCTGCCCTCGTTGATAGTATCATGAGAAAAAGGTTTAAGACCACACTTGACATCTCCAATGGATTTTACAGCCATAACCTGTCCTCTATTGGTAGTCAATGGACAGCCTTTACTTCTGGAGGCAAACAGAAACAGTTTAAAAGATTAGCCATGGGCTATAAAAACAGTCCTGGTGTCTTTGCCGCACGTGTAGTCTCTCTGTTGGAGAAAATTGACTCTGATGCGTACTCGTATGTTGATGATATCTATCTCACAGACGACGAATTATGGCCGCATCTGTGTCGCGTTGACCGCATCATTGTTATGTTTGCGGACTTCGGTTACAAATTTAACTTTGCAAAATCACACATTGCAGAGTATACAGTGTTGTTTTTGGGCTATGAACTCAACGATGAAGGTCGAGGTTTAGCACCTCACTTCCTGGAGAAATGTGCATGTTTGCGCGCTCCTACAACTCTGAAAAAACCACAATCTTTGCTGGGTTTTTTGAATTTCGGGCGTACTTACATTCCCGATTATGCCCAGCGTATCAAGCCGCTATATGCCTTGGTACAACCAACTTTTTCCAAATCGAGCTGGCTGCCAGAACATTCAGCTATCCTGCTATCTTTGCAGGCTGAACTTCTTGCTTCTAAATACTTATTGACACGTGAGAACCACACAAACCTCGTTATCAGAATTGTGCATGGCGCAGTGGGTTTCTCGTACTTGACATTTAATGAAGGGGACACGGTCCCAATTGCTTACAAGTCACACTTGTACACCTCGGCTGAAATGCGTTTTTCCACAGTCGAAAAAGTTTTGACTGGAGTCCAGATGGCGATTCTAAAAGAGAGAGTTCTGTCGCAAGGGAACGCATGTTGGTTGTCACACCGTATCCTGCCCTTGAGGCAGTGACGAAAGCCAGTGTACCGAATTCTAAAGCTTTGCATCACAATGGGCTACTTGTTTGACGTCTCCGGATGTCACTTTCATCTTTGATGCCTCATTGCAGACTCAGGAGCATTTGCAGTATGAATTTGTTCATCCAGCTCCTCTGTCCTTGCGCCCGCTTGAGGATTAACATTGTATCATTTACACTGACGGTTCGGCGCAACCGGCGACGGCTTCTAAGCACACTTATTCAGCAGCCTGCGCAATAGTGGATGGTACTTTTGTGAAGGGAGAATTCAAGTCTGATGTTGTGCGTACGCAGACATTGGATGATTGTACTGCCCAGTTGGCGGAGCTTCGTGCTCTGGTGCTTGCACTGGAGTTTGCTGATCCTCGAGTGACTACTCTTATTGTGAGTGACTCTTTTTACTGTGTTCAGTCTTTCAACGACAATTTATTCTTTTGGTCTCAAAATGAGTATCGTGATTCCAAAGGTAGCACAATCAAACATAAAATGCTTTGAGTTTGAGTCGCAGAACTTAAACAACGTCTGCCGCTCGTGAATGTATTTCACACTCTTGGTCACCAGCGCGTCGGGCATACACGCTGTTGGCAACAGTTTAGCTGACGAGGCAGCGAAAACAGCAGTGGCAACATATCTAGTAGCAGCAGTTACAAGATCCAAAAGTAAAATTGACGATGACATTTTGGCAGCCATTGCTGCAACAGAGAAGGGTGATGATTACCCTCTGGGTTTCCCTTCTAAATACTCTTATCATTTAAGTACTGATAAAGTTCCCTATGTGAGAATTAACGACGTTGGTGACAGATTGATTCCCAACGCGGACCTCAGACTTGCCTTGATAACAGCTGCTCACGAAGGTATGGCTTCAGCCCATGCAGGCGTCTCAGCGACTGTTACTATCTTACAACAACGTTACTGGTGGCGCGGATTGTATAAACAGACTCGTGATTATGTCCTTAATTGTGACATTTGCCAGCAGATTAAACCTTTAACTGCTGCGCGTCTACCTCGAACACAGTTGTACATATCTAATAAACCACTTGGGTGTGTTTATTTGGATCATTGCGGTCCTTTCTCCTCTGATACTGCGCATAAGTATATCTTAGTTGCAGTGGATTCGTGCACACGTTTTCTATGGGTCTGGCCGCAATGGAGTGCTGATGCTCGAACTGTCATCAGAGATTTGCGTGTCTTTGTGGGGATTCTTGCATGTGGGACCCTCCATTCGGACCAGGGTCCAGCGTTCACCTCTAAGGTGTAAAAGGATGGCATGAGATCTTTGGGGTTCCAAGTCAAATTTTCGTTTCCATACCAGCCTGAGGGCAATAGTGTTGTGAAGCGAATGAACCGTGACTTAAAGCAATCCTTGACAGCTAGGGTTTTAGGTACTGGCAGGAACTGGTTGGCCCATTTGTATAGCGTTGAACGTGCACTTAATAATCTCCCTAGAAGGTTTCTGGGTGGGCGGACCCCAAACGAAATACTCTTTGGCATAAAAATGTTTGTCCCGGACCTTGATGGTCTAGACATGGCGGCGGCCGCCGCACCCTTTGATGTAGATGATCATTCTGCTGTGTTACAGAATCTACAAGAGACCCGAGTCAGTCTTGCAAAGGAAGTCTTGCCCTCCACAACTGATGCTGCACTTCATATTCCGGTAGTTGGCTGGCTACCTCGAGTTGGTGACCTGGTCCGTGAGAAGGTGGAGAATAAGAAGGAGTTTGGCCCCTCTTATCGTGCACCAGTTCCAGTGCTTGGCGTGCAGGGTACAAGAACAGTCATTTTACCTCCACTTCCTGGTCGCAAGGATAACAGGTACATCTCCATTGACAATGTCAAACTACAACGAGTGGCCAATTCTTCTTAGTATGACTCCAGCGGTCTCTTGTCCATCAATGCTGAGAAATTCAGTTTGGGCTTCTGCAAATACCAACAGGCCTGACATTGCCATCGAGATGCATACAGTTACTAATCCTTTATTGACTCCACCGGATGGTAGTCCCGTTAAAGATACTGAGTATGCCTAGCCCACAGATGTGTCGTTGCCTGGTGTGCAATCAAGTGCAGTTGACCAGTCTCGTTTTTCATTTGACATTAACTCTACAACATCGAATGCACCATCGAAAATTTTTATTTTTGCTGTTTGGTTTCGAAGAAATTTTTTAATTCCCCCTTGGACTTACATTTGGCTAGTGCTCATATCTATTGTTTTGTTCATGTCCATTGGATTTGTGGTTGTCTTTTTTCGTCTAGTGAATGGACATTATCTAACCGAAAGATCTGCAATTAGGTTAATTGATGGAACTTTGGCACCCCACTCCTCATCACACATCATGAAAAGGGACCAGACTTTTGTTAATATCACTGCCTGGCCTGTGTTAGATGGGATTGTATGGGATGCTGTAAAATTTCAAATTCATGGCCCTACAGAGGTGATTAATGTCCGCAATGTACTTCGTGTTTCTATGGGGGATGTTGTAAAACAAAACATACGCTCTGATGATTGGTATGTGTAAGCCGTTGAGGCTTTATTTTCTGATTTGAAATATTATGCTGCTTTTGATGCTGAAGATTTGTATTTAGACTCAGCAAATTATGGAGAGTTGTTTTGCTACCAACACTATGGCAATCATTTCCTGCATAAAGCGAATATATTTAGAAATGTTGTTAATTATACGCAATGGGAACATTGTCCAGCTCACATTGAAGGCAGCTCCAAAACTCCAGTGAAAAAATTTACATATTTTACTGATTTCAATGTATCTCTACCTGAAGCCTTTTATTTTAAAATGGCTGCTGAGTCAGCTTCCAAAGTTAGACTGACCAACACTACATTATTATATTCGAAGTCCTTTATGGATGACTTAGCTATAGGGGGCAATGAGCTGTGAAAAGATACCATTGATCTTAAATCTGTTTGGGGTTCTAAAACTTGGCAGGTACAAGGCACAGAAGCACTGCATTGTGCATGCCTTATCCCCAACCACCTGTTGTTTTTGAATTCTTCTATTTTTCAGACCACCTGCTTTGGATTGGCTACTTCTAAAAAGATGAACGCTCCTACTGTTCCTGATCTGGGCGCTTATCCAACCTGGGATAATCACACGGATTTGTCCCTAGATGAACTGCAGTCCATAATTACTAATACAACCTTTAATATTTCCGCCCTGGAGCCTCAAGGATGTCTATTATGGCACAAAAGTTCTGATTTCTGTCAACATCATTTTCTGGGTCTGCTCCCTGGCTATACACAGGTTAAAGTAGACCCCACATTTGAATCTTCCCATTCGGTCACGACCTATTCCGTAGGTAAATTATGTAAAAACTGGCTTACACATTCTACCTTCGCGTCAGTTAAACATAATTTATCCAAATTAAAAGACAAACTAGATTTTAATGATTTTGTTAAGGGCCCTGTGGGTGGCAGGTCCAAAAGATGGGTGTATGCTGTTTACAACGAAGTTTGGAAATCATCTCAAATTGAAGCTGCTTCTTGATTAAGAGCTACTGATCAAGCACATTTGGAAAAAGTGTTTGCTGTCATTGATAATAGCATTAACACTCTTTCTTCCCGAATTTACACATTAGATAATATTGTTTCTTCTGTTGTGGATAATGTACACGATGACATGTCTGTTTTTTACCATGGTCAAAATCAATTGCGTTTTATAATGCAGTTTGCATGGACTTTACAAACATTGAAGGCTGGGAAAGTTCCCTGGGACTACATGAACACATCATCTTTATTCCTGCCATTTAATCTGACTGATAAACAACAGTTCATGTCCATGAAAGATGCAACATATTCACTATTGCATATTGAAAAGTTGGAACCTTTACCTTTCTCTGTGGCCGAATCGAACTCAGCTGTGTGGCTTATCCCTGGGTTAATCACACTTCCTTTTCCTTTGTTTAAGTTCAGTTCATGTATGAAACACTATGCCTTAGGCAGATATGAACCACTAGGTACCGCTTTCCTACATGAAGGTTGGTCGCTCCCATTTACATGCATAAGAGAGGGTAAAGAGGTTTATTTAAAAGGAGAGGATTGCACTTCCACACCTGATCACTCAGTAGTTTGTAGGAGCATCCAATTGCATGGTGCATGCAACGTTCACGCCCCGAATTTTGCTTGCATTCTGAAGGGAAATCCTGTGCCAGCGATTACATCCACTTTCATGTTATTGGCTAACGGTAGTTATTTGCTTTTAAATAATGAGGCATGCTTTGGGATGCTAGTAGGGATTCCGTACATTGTAACTGTCTCACAACGAGTAGTCTGATGTAAGAATGTGCTTTTCCCAACCCCACATGGGAAACTTGATGCATCCATCTGGCCTTCCATACCAACCTTGAAAGCAGAGTTCAACAAGATGAGCAGAATAAGAACTCTATTGTCTCAAAAAGAAGTCGCCCTGACTTCCTCTTGTGAAACATTTGTCCTTCACGTAGCAAACACCCGCACGAGGTGCACTCTCTTTTAAATACTGATCTCCCCCTTCATTTCGGTGCTCTGATTCACACTATATTCAATGCCTCGTCAACAACTGGCATGGCACAGTTTTTTTAAAGTTGTGGGCTTCGGCCTTGTGACCTCATTCCAAACAATATATGGTGTGATAACGGAATTTTTTCATTCTAATTTTTCCAGTGTCTTCGGCGGGCTTCCTTTAATTCTCGCCTTGACTGCTGGTGTGCTGCTGTTGGTTTGTTTGCTCCGCAATGGCTGCACAATCTGTGTCACACGACTGCCTGCCACGGCTGCTTCAGCTGCGTAACCGGATGCTTGAATACTATGGAACACTACCACTGGCCACTTTGAGCGTAGCCTTTGGATTATCCTTCCGGTTCTCATACTTTATTTGCGTGCAACCTGTTTTCCATTGCCTAGATTGTTCATTTGAATGGGCTCTGGATTTGTGCCTGTCAAACACGGCATCTCCTGTCCTGGATTATGATCGACTGATGAGTCCCTTAGTGGCTCATGAGTTGGACTAGTCTGGTATCGGTATTATGGCCTGTGCAGAAGCACATGGAATCCTAGGAAATTGGGATATATATGCTGCAGCTCATGACTTCCTGGCGCAAAGTTATCTTGAAGAACACGCAAGTTGTCCTCTGATGGTGCTAGAGGCTCCGGTAATTGAAGAACATGAATGTTCATTTAATTTATTAGATTGGAAGGCTGAATCGTTTACTGAACATTACAACGACTTCCTCTTGGAGGCTGTTGCAACATACTGTGCCTATACATTGATGGATTAAATTGGCAGTTGTCCATCTTCATCTTTACTAACTGGAAATTTTTTACTTTTATTTTTTTCTCTCCAGAATGGGCTGTACTTTTCGAATTTTCTCTACCAATTATACGGATTGGCAATATATGACCTTGGTTCTGTCTCACTTGAACTTGAACTCTGCATTCCTACTTTACTTCCCTATTTTGTTTGTGGGCCGATCAAGGGAGGATGTAGTGGAGACAGGGTTTTGCCTGCACACATTGCTATGTTAGCATAAGCGGTTTAGAAGTTAAACGCCATCTTGCCACTTTGCTGCTTTTGCACACGACAATACAGGTAGTTGTTATTATAAGTAAAACTGCTTGCTTGCTTTTTCTTCACATGAGAACGGTCTGTTTTTCACATCCCTAGACGTGCACCGCGACCTTAGTCTGAACACTGTGTGCAGAAACCGTCAAGGTTAAATAACAATGTATGCTGTTGCATTCAGGTTGATCGGCCCACGCTCTAGACACAAGCACACAGCTGCAAATATCTGAAACTTGGGTGCCTTTAATATTGCATTTGCATGCATGATTCAGATACTTGGAGAAAACCTTTCCAGACACAGAGAGCAGTGCTGATCCTGTGATGTAATTCACCTAAGCTGTTCTTTGAGGTATGGGGTTCCCCATTCAAACCTAGAGACCTTCTATTATTATATGAAACTAGCTTAGTAGCCAGGGGAGGGTGGTTCACAAGGTATTATAGGACCTGTTTCCACTATCATTGTAATATGATTTCCCCCTTTGTATTCTATGGTATTGTGCATGCAACGTTCACGCCCCGAATTTTGCTTGCATTCTGAAGGGAAATCCTGTGCCAGCGATTACATCCACTTTCATGTTATTGGGTAACGGTAGTTATTTGCTTTTAAATAATGAGGCATGCTGTGGGATGCTAGTAGGGATTCCGTACATTGTAACTGTCTCACAACGAGTAGTCTGATGTAAGAATGTGCTTTTCCCAACCCCACATGGGAAACTTGATGCATCCATCTGGCCTTCCATACCAACCTTGAAAGCAGAGTTCAACAAGATGAGCAGAATAAGAACTCTATTGTCTCAAAAAGAAGTCGCCCTGACTTCCTCTTGTGAAACATTTTTCCTTCACGTAGCAAACACCCGCACGAGGTGCACTCTCTTTTAAATACTGATCTCCCCCTTCATTTCGGTGCTCTGATTCACACTATATTCAATGCCTCGTCAACAACTGGCATAGCACAGTTTTTTTAAAGTTGTGGGTTTCGGCCTTGTGACCTCATTCCAAACAATATATGGTGTGATAACGGAATTTTTTCATTCTAATTTTTCCAGTGTCTTCGGCGGGCTTCCTTTAATTCTCGCCTTGACTGCTGGTGTGCTGCTGTTGGTTTGTTTGCTCCCCAATGGCTGCACAATCTGTGTCACACGACTGCCTGCCACGGCTGCTTCAGCTGCGTAACCGGATGCTTGAATACTATGGAACACTACCACTGGCCACTTTGAGCGTAGCCTTTGGATTATCCTTCCGGTTCTCATACTTTATTTGCATGCAACCTGTTTTCCATTGCCTAGATCGTTCATTTGAATGGGCTCTGGATTTGTGCCTGTCAAACACGGCATCTCCTGTCCTGGATTATGATCGACTGATGAGTCCCTTAGTGGCTCATGAGTTGGACTAGTCTGGTATCGGTATTATGGCCTGTGCAGAAGCACATGGAATCCTAGGAAATTGGGATATATATGCTGCAGCTCATGACTTCCTGGCGCGAAGTTATCTTGAAGAACACGCAAGTTGTCCTCTGATGGTGCTAGAGGCTCCGGTAATTGAAGAACATGAATGTTCATTTAATTTATTAGATTGGAAGGCTGAATCGTTTACTGAACATTACAACGACTTCCTCTTGGAGGCTGTTGCAACATACTGTGCCTATACATTGATGGATTAAATTGGCAGTTGTCCATCTTCATCTTTACTAACTGGAAATTTTTTACTTTTATTTTTTTCTCTCCAGAATGGGCTGTACTTTTCGAATTTTCACTACCAATTATACGGATTGGCAATATATGACCTTGGTTCTGTCTCACTTGAACTTGAACTCTGCATTCCTACTTTACTTCCCTATTTTGTTTGTGGGCCGATCAAGGGAGGATGTAGTGGAGACAGGGTTTTGCCTGCACACATTGCTATGTTAGCATAAGCGGTTTAGAAGTTAAACGCCATCTTGCCACTTTGCTGCTTTTGCACACGACAATACAGGTAGTTGTTATTATAAGTAAAACTGCTTGCTTGCTTTTTCTTCACATGAGAACGGTCTGTTTTTCACATCCCTAGACGTGCACCGCGACCTTAGTCTGAACACTGTGTGCAGAAACCGTCAAGGTTAAATAACAATTTATGCTGTTGCATTCAGGTTGATCGGCCCACGCTCTAGACACAAGCACACAGCTGCAAATATCTGAAACTTGGGTGCCTTTAATATTGCATTTGCATGCATGATTCAGATACTTGGAGAAAACCTTTCCAGACACAGAGAGCAGTGCTGATCCTGTGATGTAATTCACCTAAGCTGTTCTTTGAGGTATAGGGTTCCCCATTCAAACCTAGAGACCTTCTATTATTATATGAAACTAGCTTAGTAGCCAGGGGAGGGTGGTTCACAAGGTATTATAGGACCTGTTTCCACTATCATTGTAATATGATTTCCCCCTTTGTATTCTATGGTATTGTAACAATGCTGATGGTTTTATTTCTAATCATTGGTCTGCTTATGTTAGCCAAAGTACTGCACCTTAGAGCACGTAGTTAAAAATAAACATTTTAAACTTTTCTGTTTCTCTGATTACTCACGTTGTGGACTGATATGCGAATAATAACGAAAAGGTGTTTCTGATTCCCACCACTCCTGAGAGTACTCTAAGTCGCTTGTTCTGGGTTGTCTAATCATTGGTAGCTTCGAGATGATACGGAGAACGAATGAGACATTGATGCTAGTTGGATAGGGGTTCTGTGACTCAGGTGAGTTTTTTGGTACACCACAATTCACTGAGGTCCTGGTTTCCTGTGCATAGTTCTGTGCATGAGCAGAATCCCCGCAACAAAAGCATATGTTAACACCGGACACAAACTTGTCCCTGATGAGCTGCCTTTTACTTCCTAGTCATTCTTTTCGAATTTCGATGACCATGGCTGGAGGTAGGAATTGTACAGAGGCCATCAATAGGCAAAATTCATCCAGGTGTCCCTGGAGCATTATTCTCACCCTACTCAGGCAGCAGATTTGCATGCATGCAGCTCGGAACAAAAACATTTAGAAACATGGACATTCATAATGGGGTGCAAGTTATAGCAGCTGCTACACATGATCCCAGGGTTCATAATTAGCGGTGGCTGAAGGTAAAACTCTCACCCACAACATTGAATGAATTGGGAATCTTCACATCGACTATTGTGGGCAAAGTATCCCAATTTCTCATAACTCTGCAGACATAAAGCTTTCTCTCTGTGGTACACAGGACAGGGCTGTTTTCGAAATGCAGGATGTCCTGCCCACAAAGGGCGGAACATACTGCAAATGAAAAATGATTGCCCTATGAATGTAGATGGGGATGGGTGGGAGCATGTGGGAGCTGTTAGGGGTCTACCCCAGGGTGAAGTTTGCTTAGTGTGGGAGGAAAAAGAGTAATGGGCGGGGGTGGGAAGGAGACAGTGGTGGCTGGTTGGGAACGGTGGCTGGGGATGTTGAAAGGTGGGTAGGTTAAGGATAAGAAAACTTAACTGGTGGTTGACGTCACCAGCCACCGCTTCTCCTCTGAGCAGTAACCAGGAATCACCCAGGCTCCTAAACTCCCCAGACAAATCAAAACGCTGCCTTACAGCAGCGTTGTGATTGGTCTGAGCGCCGTGGCCCCGTCCTGCCCTGACAACCTGGCTGCAGTGCAATTGCAACATTAAAAATAAAATGATACTAATGTTCCGTTTTCAATTGATTTTTCCTTTGCACTGCTTTAAAGCAGTGAGGCTTTGTTTAGCGGAGGAGCATCTGCTGGAAGGAGACCACCTGATAGCTGATGCTTTGGCTGGAGGTTGGGAGTGATTGGAACTCTGGGTACATGTATGGCTGGTAGGAGGGGCTGGCCCATGTGGAGCTTGACTAGAAGGAAGGTGGCAGGGGATGATTTGAGTCATTGCTGTGGAGCAGGGGTGTGGTGTCTGGCAGGGAATAGCTGCCAGGTGGTGTCAATCTACCTTCTACCCCCTGCAGCGGAGGGAATAGCTGCCCACTGGCACAGAAACCACCAAGACTGACCCATTTTCAAATATACTTTGCAAGTTTTGCACTTTGCAAAGTCCACAGAGTTAAAAAGGAATAGCCAAGATGTAAAATGGCTGATTTCACTACTTTGTAGAGAAGCAACAGCAATACTTAAAATGGGCCAGTACTCACAGGTAATGACTACCTGCACTTATTTTTGCCTTGCAGTACTTAAGCTTCTCCCTTGACTGAAGAGTGTACCAGGATCCACAGGGGTATTTAGGCATGCTCAGCCTTGTTGGTATATGTAGGTTCTGCAGAGCCTGTCAGAGGGAAGGCTATCTGTGCGCCTCTCTGACAACCAAGAGGCATTTTAACCTTGTATTGAGGTTGCTGGAGCAGAGTTTTCTTTTAGAAAATTCATGGGCTTTTGAAGCTCTGGCATGTCTATGCGTTTTATTAATTTATTAATAATTAACAATTAATTATTTGTCTTGTGTGAGTGTGATTCTATTAATCAATTCGTTTGTTCTAACATAAGAGAAAGTTATACGAGGGTTAGCTTATTTGTGCTGTTCCTGTTTTATAATAACGTTCAAGTTTTCATGTTTAAACGTTGCTGTGTGCTATTTATTTTAAGCACAAAACGCTGTCTGAATTAATGCTTTTTATGTCGCAAAGCTAGATAAATACATACACATAAGGGTATTAGTGGGGTTAACACTGTTTAATCATTATGCTGTAGTAACGTTTATTTTGTCTCTTTAATTAAGATGGTCTATTGTGGCCTATGAAGGCCTTAATCGAGCTGGCAGTATTTCGAAGCCTGGCTGTGGCATATTCTGTGATGTGGCAAGGGAGACCCCTGCTGGAAAAAGGTCGAAGACAACTGACCATCGTCCTTATTGTAAATTTCCATGAGGACATCAGCAGTTTGGAGGATCTCCAAAGAAATGGAACGTCCTTGGCAAACAAAGGAGCTTCAGAAACGAACAATGTACTGTGGCCCGGCTGCCGAGGGAAGTTGAACAAATTGGATACTTTGATAGTTTCTTGGTTCCTGTTCCGTAGTTCACGTCTTGTGACTTTTCCTGAGCGAAGATTTTCAGATGTAGCAATGTTACATCCCTTCCTTCTCGCTCTGCTCAGTGATACAGTTTATTCTGCCAACTTTATGTGTGTTTCCATTGTATTTTTCATTATAAGAATTGTTAGCTTAGGGAGGGTTTTTGCCACTTGCCATTTTACCTTTGCTGCGTGAAGCTGCGTTGCTGAGGACCGTGCTGAGGACTTTGTCCTGAGAGACTTTGCCGAGAGACTTGTCCTGACCCGTTCTGACACTTAGTTAGAATAGGTAACTATGAGAAATGATTTATTCTGATTGATTTACTTTGACTAATTTTAGATAAAGCAATATAACTTTAAAACATGGTGTTGAATTTCCTTTCTTGTCAATTATTGTGTATATTTTGATCATTATTGTATAGATTGTATAGAGTATGTTTAAGGACAACCACTATAATCAGGTCCTATCGTCCTAGATATAGATGCAGGGTGTTTAGGTGTTTTCTTTCCACAGGTTTATTGCTGGTAGAGTATTTGAGCGTATGTTAGTGAAATGGGCCCTAGCGTATGATGAATGTATGTGCGTGTAACTGTGTGATTACTCTATCCGTGGTAGTGGGCATATTTTAGATACCCTGATCTCTATCAATTTCTCTGGTAGCAGAGGATGGTTATAGATGGTTGTCTTGATCTGATAAGATAAGATTGCTTGTATATTAGCTTATTGATTAGTGGTTTATTTTTGATGATATTGGTATATGTACTAATACTATATGTTGGAGTCGACATGTTGAGTTATATGTAGTGCTTCTGGAATTTGGAAGCTGGTAGCAGTTCCGTAGTAGGGCAGAGAAAGGTGTATATGCTGCTCTCGGGAAAGACGGGATTGTAAGGAATAACGTGTGACAATTGAAGTTGCGCGTTCACATTGTCTGGGTTCGGAATCAGTGACATTATTGTATGTTACTATTAGAAAACATTTCTGGTATATAAGGAGTGTGTATCGTAGTGAAGGTTATCTGTGAAACTCTGGTCTTAAGTCCCAGGGATCCATAAGGATTGCCGTTAAAGCTTATTACGGGAGGAGTAATAGGTATTCTCTGAGCTTGTTTGAGGAACTGGGCAGAGGTAAGCTGCTTAGTTGATGTATGTTATAATTCTGTAATAGGACAGATTGTGCGCTGTTCTCGGGAAGCAGGATTCTGTGTGCATGTACTATATTTTTCTTGTATGAATGTGCGTGAATGCATATACATTTATTGATTGTAAGACTCTTTGGATACGTCCTAGAGGAAACAGTTATGAGATGTATGTAAGTTTGTTGATTCTTGAGAAATAGACTCTTTTTACTATTCTGTGGTTAGCGAAGCAGACAATGGAGATGTTTTTATGTTGTAACTAATAGATTTTGTAGAAATTTTGACACGAAGTCTACTGAGAGTTTTTGTAAAGGAGGGGTAGACGAGTGACAGAGACAGGAGACAGAGACTGCAGCGGCTGTTGACGTCAGAAGGTCCGCGCTCTGATTGGATAGCGCTAGGATTAGTGCGTTAGTGTGAGTCGCGCAGGGATTGGAAGAGCTGTTTAGTGACGTAGACGCTCCAGGATTGGTGCGTTAGTGTGAGTCGCGCTGCTATTGGTTGAGAAACTCGTATTGTATATTTATAATACGGAGAGAGTAGAGAGTTTTAGTAAGCGCTAAAATGTATTATCAAGAGGAGAAAAAGAAAAAAACGTTCTTTGGGAAAGTTAAAAAGTGGTTTACTAAGGATAAAGAGGTTAAAACGAGAGAGGGTGAATTGTTACCTCCAGCGAAAACACCTGCATCCTTCATGGTTGCGAAATATGGATTACATACCTGTATATGGTTGCAGAATTGGGTTAGGTATACTAAAGAAGATGGTGTTTTAGCATTTCCAGAACATGGTTCATTTAATTTGGCCGTGTTGAGAAATTTACGGGAAAAGATGGTACGTCTGGACCCGAAGCCGAGACCTACACAGTTCGAGGCTTTAGTGGAATGGGAAGAGGAAGTTCATGAGCGAGAAAAGCAAAGATCTGGAGGGTATTACAGGAACATGTTTGGGAGGAGACATGATCGTGAAACACATCATGATCGGATGAAAAGATGGCGAGATGTTAATATGACGGAGGGATTATATCCAATGAGAACAGTTGAAGTTTCTGCTCCTTCTGTAGAAAGGGTTCCTGAGTCAGATATGAGAAGATATGGAGAGTATGAGGATGAGGTCTTAAATGACATGATTTACAAGAGACCACCTCCATATAGACCAGAACCAGATGAGAGTACACCAGTTGTTTCTCCAATAAGAGATACAGTCTGTATTATTGAAAAAGAAAAAATGACACCTGAATCAAGAAGTAATAGTTCTTTCAGGGAGAGAGAAAATCGAAGTAGTGAGGAAAATGCCAGAAAATTAGCAAAAACGACAACAGAACTGACTGAGAAAATTAGGGAGTTAACGAAGAATCTGGAAGCTGTTACGGTGCCTGTAACAATAGGTCCAGTTATGCCTGTGTTTGACAAACAGAGAACAGGTGAGAATGGACTAGTGATTCCATATGTTGGGAATAACCTGACAAATTCAGTTGGTCCTTCAGGAGATTCAGATAAAAGAGCAGAAAGAAGTGACCTGAGACAAACAAGACATGACACATGTAGTGAACTATTGGATGTTAGTGAACCCAGTTGTTCAGGGATGCCAATTTTAGAACCGCAGAAAAAAGTGGTTCCAGTGAGAAAAACTGCTGAAATAACAGTTGATGATTTGAATGATTGGATGAAGGTTCTTCAGAAAAGGATAAGGATTCACAAGTTATTGATGTGGTTAAGTTACGTATAGAATTAGAAGAGCTTGTGACAGGAACAGTTCCAACAGAAATTCTGAAGAGTCATCATGATGGTGAATTAATGTTTATGTGTAAAAGCATAACATGGAGAGCAAGAAATACTCATGAAAGATTAAGAGCGATAGCAAATGAGCAAGGAGTTGACATTGATAAAGTAAAGGTTTTGCAGAAAACTTACAGGATGGATTTCACAGAGAAAGACATAGAAAATTTGAATACTTCTGGTAGAACAGGACAGATTAAAGAAATGGTGGCATTATTGCGAAGATGGGGTGATGTAGAAAAGTGGAAGGATAGGTGGTATAAGAAAAGAGAGGAATCTGAAGACAGAACAACTTATTCAGCATTTCCAGTGAGAGAAAAGGAGAAACCAGTGGAGCATTATCCTATGAGAGAAATACCTGGAGGAGGATATGTACATGTTCCATGGACCAGACAGGATATTTTATCATTTACGAATGATTTCCCTCGATTGAGAGAAAAGCCCGTTGAGTGGTATAGGCAGGTAGATAGGTTTGTGAAATTGTCAAAAGTGCTGTGGGTTGACCTGAATAGTCTGTTTGATATAATTGTTCCAGCAGACTTGTGGACTGAGTGTAAAATAGTTGTGAGTTGGCCTACTGAGGAATATCCAAGAGATCCAAGAACAGGGGCACCAGATCCAGAAGTGATGAGGAAGTATGATCAGGTGATGGTATACCTGAAGAGTAAAGTTCCTCCAAAAGGGACAGACTGGGTTAAGATAGATCGAACACAACAGGAAGCAAAAGAATCAGTTCATGCTTTTTACGAAAGGCTGATACTGGCTTTTAAACAATTCAGTGGAGATGAACACTTGGGTGACAAAGATTTGAGTCATTTTGTATACAGATTTGTATATGGTTTAAGACCTGAAATTGGTGAGAGAATTCGTGAGCACACGGTGGATTGGCAGAGTAAGAAAGTAGATGAGATTCTGAGACATGCAAAATACTTCAGTGATGAAATTGAAGCAAAACAAAGAAAGCTGAAAGAGAAAGCAATGTGGGCACAGGTGAAAGTTGCAGAAAGACAGGAAGCACAGTTAGTGGAACAGGCAAATAATCCAGGGAATAATGCAGGAAATAGACCCAGATATGCGGGAAAAGGGAAAGGAAGTCTTGAGGAAGCGAAAAAAAAGTTCCCGTGTCACAACTGTGGCCAGCTGGGACATTCGAGATCTGAATGTCCTAATCCACCATTAGTGAATAATGAGGGTAAATCCTTAAATCAACAGGTGCAGAATGAAGGGAATAACCAGCAGCAACAGCAACAGAAAGTTGTGAGACAGCAGAGTCAGGAGCCAAAACCGCCCTTGCCGCAGAATAGAGGGGTACAAAAGTACAATCAGGACTCGGGATTCTTCAATGATGAGCAGGTAAACAAACCAAGACGTTCTAACAAAGTACAGCAGTACTTGTTAAAGAGTGAAGGGAGTGAGTCTGAGGGTGATTATTGACGGTGCCGAAGAGAGGAGGAAGAGTGCATACTTGGTGCAACTCTAGAAATAGACCAGGCAGAACCATTTGTGGATGGGAAAATAAATGAGGAGAGTGTTACTTTTTTGGTAGACACAGGTGCGACAAGATCAACTGTCAGGTCAACAGATGTTAGAAATCTTCCTCTCTCGGATGAAGCAATCCAAGTAGTTGGTGTAGCCAATACACAAATTAGAACACGTCTTACTGAACCAGTAAGAGTACAGATAGGGAAATTTTCAGACATGCACAGATTTATTGTCTGTGACACGAGTCCAGTGAACCTGTTAGGTAGGGATCTATTGTGTAAAATGAATTGCACAATTTTTTGTACACCAGATGGAATAGCTTTTGAGACACCAGATGATGATGTTTTCTACCGAATGACTCTAGAAAATAGAGAAAGTGAGTTAATTGGTGCATTTGCTGTGTTCAATCCGGAGGATTTGCCTCAAGAGCTGAGAGACACAGTGAAAAGAGCAGTTTGGGATTTTACAGGAGAGGATGTGGGATTGATGAATAATGTAGATCCAGTAAAAATTGCAGTAAAAGAGGGAATTACATATCCTAATATTCCTCAGTACAAAATGACACCAGAAATAATTGAAGGGATAACTCCTATAATTGAGAAAATGATTCAGCAAGGAGTTCTGAGAGAACTACTGAGTAGTCCGTGTAATTCACCAATAATGGGACTGAAAAAGCCCAATGGCAAATTTAGGATCGTACAGGATCTGAGAAAAGTTAATCAAATTGTGGTGGCATGTTGTCCTATTGTGCCAAATCCATCAGTGATTCTGTATCAAATTCCACATGATGCTGAGTGGTATACAGTGATTGATTTGTGTCATGCGTTCTTTTCAATTCCATTGCATCATGACAGCCAGCCAATTTTTGCATTTAGGTTTGGCCAGCGTATCTTAGCATGGTGTCGAATCCCACAGGGGTATACAGAAAGTCCTTCGATATTCAATCAGTTATTGAAGAAATCGTTGGAGAGTTTGATCATGCCCGAAAACTCAGTGTTAGTACAGTACATTGATGACCTACTGGTGGCATCAAAGACACGTGAAGCTTGTGAAGTGGATACCATAGCTTTACTGAATCATCTGGCAGATGGAGGATTAAAGGTATCTCCAGCCAAATTGCAATTTTGCAAGAAAGAGGTTCATTATCTTGGACACAATATTGAAAAAGGTCTGAGAAAAGTGACTACTGACAGGATCAGAATAATCAGAGAAATGAAAGCTCCAAAGACCCAGAGAGAAGTGAGAATGTTCCTGGGTATGGTGGGATATTGTCGTCAGTGGATAATTAATTTTTCTCTGATAGCAAAGCCACTGATTAAGCTGACGAAAAGTGAAATGAAAGATCCATTAGATCTGGATGCAGAACAATTGGCAGCATTTGAAGAGCTCAAAAGTAAAATGTGTGAGGCTCCAGCTTTGGGTATGCCTGACTACGAAAAAGAGTTCGAATTGTACTGCAGTGAGAGAAATGGATGTGCACTTTCAGTGTTAATCCAGAAACATGGACAATTGAGAAGGCCTATTGCATACTTCTCATCGACACTTGACCCTGTAGCTGTGGGTTTACCAGGTTGTCTAAAATCTGTGGCTGCAACATGCAGAAGCCTGGAACAGAGTGAGGGGATCATAATGGGATATCCTGTAAGGGTATTCGTACCTCACAATGTGACAATTCTTTTGACAAGAAGCAGAACTCAGCATATGTCACATAGTCGGCTGACTAAATACGAAAAAGTGATTCTGGGAGCATCAAATGTGACTCTTGAAAGATGTGTGAATGTGAATCCAGCGACACTCTTGCCGGATATTGAAAATGTGGGTATAAAGATGGAAGATGATCATGATTGTTTGGATGTGCTTGAGTAGTGTACAAAACCGAGACCAGACATAAGGGATATTCCCTTACCTGAGAATGACCATGTGTTGTTTGTGGATGGATCATGCTTGAGGAATGATGATGGTGTGCTATGTGCAGCATATGCAGTGTGCAAAGTTTCAGAGGTCATGGAAGCATCACCATTGAAAGGAGTGAAATCTGCGCAAGTTGCTGAATTAGTGGCATTGACAAAAGCTTGTGAGATTGGGAAAGATTTGAGAACAACCGTGTTGACTGATAGTCAGTATGGATTTGGAGTGGTGCATGACTTTGGCCAGCTGTGGCTGCAAAGAGGTTTCTTGACATCGGGTGGAACTCCGATAAAGAATGCTGAATTGATTGGAAAATTGCTTGAGGCGATACAGCTGCCTAGGGAGTTAGCAGTTGTAAAATGTGCTGCCCATGGTCCAGGGGATGATTTTATCACGGTTGGAAACCGTTACGCCAACGATGTGGCGCAGTATTGTGCTAAGACGAATCAGTCAATTAATCGGGACAGAATGGAGGAAATGTCTTTTCTTTCTGTGATGTTTACTAATGTCCTAGAAACGTGGGATGGAGTAAAGCAGTTACAAGATGAGGCAGGAGAAGAAGAGAAACAAGATTGGGTTAAGGCAGGATGTGCTCCAAGAGAAACAGACCATGTTTGGGTCTATAGAGATGGCAGACCAGTAATGCCAAACTCAATCTTGTCGTCAATGGCAAGGATGTATCATGTCCAGGGACATCTGGGGAGGGATGCGATGGTGAGGTCGTTCAAGCAGACCTGGTACAATGCAAAGTTCAGGACAATTGCAGAGAGCATCTGTCAAAGGTGTTTAATTTGTCAGCAATTTAACACTGGGAAAAAGACAGTGGTGAGTCTGGGAACAATAGGCAGAGAAGGAGGTCCTTTTACAAGAATGCAGATTGATTTCATTGAAATGCCCCAGGTGAACAGACTGAGGTATGTTCTAGTGGTAGTTTGTTTGTTTTCAAGGTGGGTGGAAGCTTACCCGACTAGAAGAAATGATGGATTAACAGTGGCAAAATTACTGTTGAGAGAGTTGATTCCTAGGTACGGGTTTCCAGTTACAGTTGAGTCTGACAGAGGTAGACACTTTCAAAATGAACTCATAGGTTTAATTTGTGAAGCATTGAAAATACAGCAGAAGCTACATTGTGCATACCGACCAGAGGCTTCTGGTGTGGTTGAGCAGATCAATGGCACAATCAAGAATAGAATTGGAAAGATGTGTTTAGCCACTGGCATGAAATGGCCAGATGTGTTACCTCTAGTTTTGATGACTATGAGATCTACTCCAGATAGAACTACTGGTTTAAGCCCGCATGAAATAATCATGGGACGTGCTATGCGCCATGCATTCGTGCCTGTGAATAAGTTGGTGTCAATAACTGATGACATGATTTTGGATTACTGTAAAGGCCTGGCTGACGCAGTTCATTCTGTGTTTCACCAGGTTGGAGAAGAAGCTACCACACTTGAGAAGAAGCAAGCCCATGATCTGAGTCCAGGAGATTGGGTGAGGATAAAAGTTCACAGGAGAAGAAATTGCTTGATTCCAAGGTGGGGAAGGCCGAGACAAGTTATTCTGACTACGACGACTGCAGTAAAGTGTGCTGGAGTGAAGCACTGGGTACATGCAAGTCATACTCTGAGAGTTCCAAACCCAAAAGAAGGAACTGGTAAAGAGTATTTTGAAGAATCAGATTCCAGTGATGATGAAGATACTGAAGATACGGAATCAGTGAGAAAAGAAGCACAGAGAGCTTCAAGAGAATCACTGCGAGTATCAGAGAAAAGATCAGATTCTGTTGTAGAGCCTGAAGTTTCAAGTAGCAGTGGAGGGAAAAGAAAAGAAAAAAGAAATCACACAGAGACTACTCCTGAATCAGAAGAGGAGGAGATTGAAGAACCACTTGAGATTATTCTTGAAGAAACAGGGTCAGAAGAAGAAAGAGAGGGACAGATTGCGGAAGACCCCCGAGGAGGTGTAGGGAACATTGATGAGGAGCTAGGTGAAGGGACAAGTAGACAGCAAGAAGATTGCGTGTCGGAGACCCGAGGAGGGACAGAAGTAGGGAAGTCTCAAATAGTGGTGAAAGAATCTGTGGAAGAAAAGAAAACTGCTAAGAAACGAAAGCAAAAGGCAATTGAAATAGAATCGGATGATGAAAATGAACAAACAGAGGGTCGAGTTCTGAGAAAGAGAACTTCGATTGGAGAAAAGAGTGTTAAAGAATTAAGGCCGAAAAAGGTTGTGAAAGGAGATCGTTGGCCTAACAACCGAGTTAAAAGGGTGAGATACAGAGTAATAAGAGCAAATTCATCGAAAGCTGAACAAGTAAATGAAATATCAAGTCAAACTTCAAAGGCTGAAGGAGAAGAATCAAAGAAATCAAAAGAACCAGTAGAGATAAGAAGAGTTAAAAGACCCAACCAAAAGTACAGATCACCGGAATGGTCTTATGTGACACTGTCTGAAGAACGAAAAGAAGAAACAGTGACTCGAGATAATCCGGAAGTGGTCTTGAGAGAAGTGGTTGAGGAAGATACTGGTGAAATTCTGAAAGTACTCTTGACTGACATTGGAGAAGAGTCGAGTACTGAGGATTCTGATGTTGGAGATCTGATACAATTTGATGTTGAAGAAATTGAAGTGAAGAATGACAAGTATCCAAACTGAGTGAAAGAAGGATTCACTGGGATCAAGTGAACGAGGAGATCGTTTGGATAAACTGAAAGCTGAAGAATTGTTGAAGAATTGAAGAAGTTGAAGAAGTTCAAACAGTAGTGGAGTAGTAGAGGCTAAACTGAAATGGCTAACATAGAGGATAATAGAAATAGATGTGCCTTCTTTAAGAGGTGGTGTAGAATGTGCTGCTGTTGTACTGGATTATTAATGCTTCTATGGGGTGTTTTAATTTTATTAGTTACTTTTAAAGTAGAGTTTGGAATGAATATAGAGAATGTGACAAATGTAGAGAAGAATTCACAAAAAGTAGTTCCAATTAGAAGTAGTAGTTACATACACAAGGATAGGTCAATTAATAATTTTTCTAGTAATGTTTTTTCTAAACTGTTATATGAATATGTGAAAACAATGGAAGTAAGGGATTGCTATGTCTGTATGCAATTACCTGCATCTGTTTCAGAGGGTGTTACTTATCACCATTTACCAGCTACATATGGTATTTCTTGTAGTATTTTAAGTAGTGTTTTTTATTTGTTAGGAAAAATAGATTATAAGATGTCTAACAGAGATAGTATTTTTGGGCACTTGCCAATGAACAAAGAGCTGAATCCAGCTAAAGAGGCTAACACTTTTGGTGAGATTTTTATTGAAGAAAAAGGATTAACATTAGATTATATTTTTAAGAATAATTTAACTTGCAGTTTGAAAGAAGAAGAGAGAGCTTTCCTGAATATGGTAGAAGAAAGGAGAATGAACATGCATGAGAAAGGGGGAAAATATGAAGTGAGTGAGACAATTTGGGACATTGAGATGGGAAAAGAGTTGAAGAATGGGGCTAGTCCAACTTTAGCTCTAGATGCACCACAGAAGGGTAAACTTTGCATTACCAGGAGGAAATCCCAATATGATACATATTTTGTGGGAACTAGTGAGTGCCATGATACATACTTCATTGCGACAGGTTGGGGTTTCAGAGGTGGAGAAGATACGATTTTTCCAGGAGTGTACTATGTTTGTGGGAACAAGGCTTATTACAAGTTGCCTGACCATTGGTATGGCACGTGTTATGTGGGCCTGGTTTTTCCTAAGATTTTTCATACAGATAAAATAAGAGATGTAGAAGATATTAACTTATTAACACGTTTTAAGAGAGAAACTTGGTCTGAAATTGTGGGTGACATTTTTGGGGTTTTGATTCCAGCAGTGGGAATTTCTTTAAATGCTTATGGAATTCGGAAACTGTCCACAGTGGTTGATCGCTTATCGACAAATACCGCAGGAGGGTTTCTTTTGGTGAATACGGAATTAAGTGCCGTACGTGCCATGTCAATGCAAAATCGACTTGCCCTTGATATTCTTTTGGCCAAGGAGGGTGGAGTTTGTGGAATTTTGAAAGTTCAACATTGTTGTACTTACATTCCTGATGAAAGTAAAGACCTGAAGGTCTATATCAAAAATATTACTGATTTACATGAAGAATTAGTACCACTTGAAGCTGGGAGTTTGTGGACTAAAATAGCTAATAAAATGATAGCTGTTAAGGATTTTATTGCAAAAATAGGTAGTACAATTATAGGTAGAATATTGTTTCCCTTGTCTTGTATAATTGTGGCTTTATTAATAATAAGATTGGTGTGTGTGTTGTAAAAACAGGGGAGGGAAGAAGAAATTGAATAAGGAAAAGAAAAATAAGAAGTTGAAAAGAGAATCTCAAGAAATTGAATTAGAAGAATTGAGGGAGAGTGTTTACTTAGAGACAAAGAGAGATGATGGAAGAGTGACTAGTGTTTAATGTTGTGTAAGGGGAAAAGACATTTCTGATTTTTCCTAAAATGGGACTAAATTTTCAGTAATTTTTTTTTTTGGGTTTATTTGGTGATAAAATCACCAAAGGGGGGATTGCTGGAGCAGAGTTTTCTTTTAGAAAATTCATGGGCTTTTGAAGCTCTGGCATGTCTATGCGTTTTATTAATTTATTAATAATTAACAATTAATTATTTGTCTTGTGTGAGTGTGATTCTATTAATCAATTCGTTTGTTCTAACATAAGAGAAAGTTATACGAGGGTTAGCTTATTTGTGCTGTTCCTGTTTTATAATAACGTGCAAGTTTTCATGTTTAAACGTTGCTGTGTGCTATTTATTTTAAGCACAAAACGCTGTCTGAATTAATGCTTTTTATGTCGCAAAGCTAGATAAATACATACACATAAGGGTATTAGTGGGGTTAACACTGTTTAATCATTATGCTGTAGTAACGTTTATTTTGTCTCTTTAATTAAGATGGTCTATTGTGGCCTATGAAGGCCTTAATCGAGCTGGCAGTATTTCGAAGCCTGGCTGTGGCATATTCTGTGATGTGGCAAGGGAGACCCCTGCTGGAAAAAGGTCGAAGACAACTGACCATCGTCCTTATTGTAAATTTCCATGAGGACATCAGCAGTTTGGAGGATCTCCAAAGAAATGGAACGTCCTTGGCAAACAAAGGAGCTTCAGAAACGAACAATGTACTGTGGCCCGGCTGCCGAGGGAAGTTGAACAAATTGGATACTTTGATAGTTTCTTGGTTCCTGTTCCGTAGTTCACGTCTTGTGACTTTTCCTGAGCGAAGATTTTCAGATGTAGCAATGTTACATCCCTTCCTTCTCGCTCTGCTCAGTGATACAGTTTATTCTGCCAACTTTATGTGTGTTTCCATTGTATTTTTCATTATAAGAATTGTTAGCTTAGGGAGGGTTTTTGCCACTTGCCATTTTACCTTTGCTGCGTGAAGCTGCGTTGCTGAGGACCGTGCTGAGGACTTTGTCCTGAGAGACTTTGCCGAGAGACTTGTCCTGACCCGTTCTGACACTTAGTTAGAATAGGTAACTATGAGAAATGATTTATTCTGATTGATTTACTTTGACTAATTTTAGATAAAGCAATATAACTTTAAAACATGGTGTTGAATTTCCTTTCTTGTCAATTATTGTGTATATTTTGATCATTATTGTATAGATTGTATAGAGTATGTTTAAGGACAACCACTATAATCAGGTCCTATCGTCCTAGATATAGATGCAGGGTGTTTAGGTGTTTTCTTTCCACAGGTTTATTGCTGGTAGAGTATTTGAGCGTATGTTAGTGAAATGGGCCCTAGCGTATGATGAATGTATGTGCGTGTAACTGTGTGATTACTCTATCCGTGGTAGTGGGCATATTTTAGATACCCTGATCTCTATCAAGGTGTTGCTGAATAATACAGCAGAGGCTCATATGCATTCAAGTCACGGATGCCCATGTGTTGGGAGGCCATGCACCATGCTGTGATTGACAGTGCGGGTCCAGTAAGGTCCGACCATCAATTGAATTCACACTGTAGGGGTGATGCAGGGCCTGGTGTGTTGAGCACATGATGGAGATAGAGGTGGGCAGCTGCGCATGGGAAATGTGAAAGAACTAAATTATTTTTATGAAATGAGTTGAATGATGTGTGTGCATATGTGAATGCATCTGCTTGTGCGTGTATCAGGGGCGTAACAAGACCCGACTTTTGGGGAGGCTAAGTCTTTAGTTAGTGGGGCCGGACAATAATTTCAAGCAATGTAAGCTGAGATATCTTTATAGCCAATATGAGGGAAAGAAGTGCCAAACTGCAGTTTAAACATATTAGACAAATACAATCTTATTATGAGTGACAGACTGGAGTCCGTATTTATCCCTGGATTCGTCACTTTTGCCCTGTTATTTGGTGGCGGGCCTACTTGCTGAGATCATATTGTTGATGGGCAGTGTTTGATCCATTTACTGCATATGGATATTTTGATTTGTGACGTGTTTATTTTGCTGTGGGTATATAGTATCCATTATTTGTCTTTGAGATATTGTTCGATTCAATATGAGTCAAAGTCAGATGAGTTTCTATACTTAAGTATGATTTGTTTATTATCTGCTTAACAGTAACACTTGGAAATGAAGGAGCAGATTGGGTGCAATATAGAACTAAGGTACATTTTAAAGATGGGATACGATCTTTGGTAAAATAGTTGAGAATTAATGGAACTGACATAAAGAGAGCAGTGAGATGAATATACATCTGATAAAAAATATGCAATCTGCTTAAGTTATGTACCCTGCACTCTGATGTTGTCAAGTTTCCATAGCAGTATGGGATGGTGAATAGTATTAAGTGAAAGGGAGAATTCAAATAATAGCGGTGGCGGTACTTCAGTTTTAATCCACTGTTGTTTTAAAATCATCCCATGTGGCTATAACTGCTGCTTCTGTGCCTCAGCCATGCTGGAATCTGTTTTGGTAATCTTATCAGGTTATTTTCTTTGATTGTAGTTATATGTTTTGAGGCAGATCTTTCAATCGTTCTATCTTTTTGACTAAAACAGTCTGTTACTAGCCAGCAGCTAGAAGGATCTCTGGGCTCAAAGCCTGTTTGGTTTAGGGATAGTTTTATGTAAGGCATTCAGGCCCTAATTACTAATGCAGTCGGACGGACTGCCGACCACCATCATATCGGTCAGGTGACCATCTGAAAATGAATCGGTAGTTCCACCTGCCCCATTATGATAGGACCCCCATGCATGGGGTTGTAGAGTGCTCTTTTCTACTGCAGCCCAGGAAAAGGGCTGCAGTGCCTGGCACATGGTGCATGGATGTGTGGGGGGCAATATATGTGCCCACAGGGCCACTTAACAGTGGCCTATGGGAGATAGGGGCCTTGCTTGTGGCCCCCAAAGTCCCTTTCCGTCTGCCTTTTCATGGCTGTGGGACTGCCATGAACAGATAGTCGGAAAGGGACATCGTAATCCCTACAGCGGTGCCTGCACAGACACCGCCTCCATTGTAGGGTTAGGAATACAACCGCCGTCCTGACAGGATCTGTGATCCTGTCGTAGGCGGCGGTCCTACCCCCGACCTCTGCGGTCCGACTTGCTGCATTGTAATGTAGTGGTCCGACAGACACCCTGGATGGCGGACGGACTGCCACTGACTGTCAGTGGAAGTCCGCCCACCATCTTAATGAGGACCTTAGAGTTCCTTTGGGGAAATAGCTATATTCAATCAGTTGTTGACTGTTCTGACTAGATTGGCTGAAGAGCTAGTCGCCAGCAATTCTGCTGGTCCACAGGAATTTGCAACATTGATAATGGATTTATGAAGCTTCGATGAGATTAAAGATGAGTGACTGTAGATGTTTTTCTGTTTTGTTATCTGGTCAACTGTATTGAGCTTCTGGAATTGTGGGTGAGCGGGGAAAGGATGCAAGAAAAGTGAAATTGGTGAGTGAGATGTAATGCAGGGTTGCCCTCCAAACAGCAAGGGCTAGTGATGAGGAAGCCTTCAGCTGTACTGCCAAGGATTTAGGATGTTCTAAGATACTACCACTTCAGGTACTATGGCGGGTGGACCCTTTTTCCTCTGAAATCTTCTAGCGGAGCTATTGTTTGTGACCTTGAGTCCTCTCATCAGGTCTTAAGTACCCTCATCAGCTCTCTCTATTCAAATCTTCTGCCCTGTGTTAAGATTTTGCGGCTAGTCTCAGATCTAGCCTGTAGGTAAGCTCTCCATGACATTGTGCAGGTCTCCCTTGAGCAAGGCAGCTACTGAGTCACAAGGAGTAATAACGTTGCTGGCTCCAGTCAGCCTTCCTTGCTACTAACTCATCATTCTTGTGAAGAAAAGAAAATAAAACATCCAAGCTACTCACCATTTAGAAGGTGAGGAACAGCTATGTGTGCACTGTGTAGAGGTGGACAATGGTTTGGAAATAATGTCAATGCATCAATGACTTTACATTGAGACACAAATATGCACTTGTTTAGTATCCTCAAAATAGCATATTTAAAGGAGTTAAGTAAATATATATGTAGTAAAAATACCGCAAGTTAAGCCTTATTAATTTAGGAAAAACATAATATTGCATGAACATGCTGTTGGACTGCGAATGTGCACTCATGTTGCCATGTTCTGAGTCCTTGACTGTGACCTACGTATATCCCAGTTTTTGATTTTGGCTCTAGGCTCACACTAATATAGCATATGCAGAGGCCTACCTCTGTCCCTGAGACAAATGAAGTCCTGCAACTGTCCTTGGACCTGGTGGGGTGCGCCGATTGTGCTCTCATTTTGCCGACATTGGACTATCACCCATATTGTGGGTTTAGCTACCACCACTATCAAGGGTTTAGCATGTACAGCGGTAGTAGCAGCAGACCAGGTTTTGTGAATCCACCTTCGTGATCAGACCTTCTATCTATGTACACAGCCTACTTGTGTAAAGTTCTACATCAGTGTGTAACCTAGATCCTAGTACTAATATTCAAGTGGGTTGTGTGTGTTTGTGGCTTGTGTAGTGCATGCAGTATGTGCATGAGTGAGCCAGAGTAATGGAGGCTGGCAGGTACCATCTTGGAAAGCCCTAGCCTGCTCAAGTACACAAGATGTAGGTGAGATTGATTTCACAGACAGTGGGAAATGATTGTTGTCATTCCTGAAAATGGAGCGTGGTGACACAGCTCCTCTAAAATTCACTTAAGCAGCTCCTTCTGAGTGGAGCTGCTAATAAGCTTTCGTGTGGTACTGTCATTTGGTAGGACTCTCATCTTTGTTGTACAGGGTGAGAGAGACCTTTTAGATGAGACTAGCCTTTTGTCTTCATCCTGATCACTGTTCAGTGTGGCTGGTGAAAAGACAGTTGCAGAACATCATTGCTCTTTGGGCATTTGTTGTTAGTACTCCATGCTGGAGACTACCCTGGAGTGAAGAGCATCATTCTACATAAAGGCTCTGCCTGGCAAATAGCCTAGAGAGGGCACTTGACAGAAGAACCGCATTACTTGCATTCTCTGAAGGACACATGGCAGCGGCTCTGTTTGCCCCACCCTGCTGTGGCCTACCCAGACCGAGAGCCACTCCTGCAAGCATGCAGTCTGATCCTAGAAGCGGGTGAGATCGGAGACATGTGATGCTGAAACACATAGAGACTTGTGGTAAGACTGTATCTAGGAAACTGTACTGAGCTGAGCACAACCATAATTGAACTGGGATACCTGCACCTGAGCCTTGATTAATGTCCTACAAAACATACTTAACAGGGACCTGCCTAGACTCACAAGAGGAGGGGCTCAGGTGAAAGAGAGAAGAGTAAGACAGTAAAGACAGTATCCCAAGGTGCAGTAGTCTTAGTGGCAGTGCATATTAGTGTACCTGTGGCAGTATACCATTTTGAGCTTGTCTATTAAAGTACGTTTCTTATCCAAATAAAGCACTGTCTATTTTGGACAAACAGATATTGCTCTTCTGGGTGATCTGAGTCCTGATTTTCCATACCCAAACACTACCTCCCTGAGAAGGGTGTGAATGCTCTTAAGTGCTACCACTGAGAGTCAAATGCAGAAGGGGTTGAATGTGGCACCATTGTGAAGCCAAAGTGGTACAGACTCTGGGCAATCCGAGGTAAACCACTCCTGCCCCCATGGCTGAGGCCCAGTAGCCCCTGCTTGCCCATGTCCCCCAAACTGAATTTTACACATGCCCTCTGCCAGAAAGTATATTTATTCAGAGTGACCAACTAAATACTGTATGCCACCTAAGTCTATATAGTCAGTGTCATTCACTAAGTTTTCAATGGGAGTCAAGGGCACATTGGGCTCAGGTAGAAATGGTGCAAAGGTCACGAAAGGCATTGAAGGAAAAGAATGAAAACAAAGATTTTTTTAATAAAACTAATACTGTTTTAAAAACCACTTCACAACTTTAGGATAATCACCAGTACTCCACAACACACAACAAAACTCTTTGTGTTATTTTTGAAGCATTCATATGTTTAAGTTAATGTATAGTGCTATGATGTAAGTTTTTAAGCTCCATATTTAATGTGTCTCAACACTCCTGAGATGTACCTTTTAGGTCTAGCTATCGCCATACCTTGTGTGATCAACAGAAAAAAGCTTTAAGAAACACAACCGTCAGAGAGACTTTGGCTCCTCCCACGTTTACCTTGATTACAGAATTTGAATGGGCAGAACTTGTGTGGTGCTGGTGAGAAAGAGTACCATGTTTGTTGCACTTCTATTGACCCCTGAATCCTCACCTAACATGGCTACCCCATTAAAACACAATAACGGGGCAGTGTGCAAGAAGATCCCCTCCACAATGATGTGAAGTGATGACGCAGCAGCATTTGAGCCTGTTTGCTTTTTCTTCCCCATTTGCATTAGTAACATTCAAACCAAAAAAGTTTGTTTTGGCCAACCTTCCTTGCACTCCAGAAGTGCTGCTCGATGCAGCCTTAGCCTACGGTTCTGCATCTCAACAGCCTCATCCCAGTCCTTCATCCTACACCAACCTACAACCTCACTTCACTCTCCTCAACTCTACTGACTCCTCCACGGACTGCTCCCATCTCACACATCAGCTGCAGCCTCAGCATGTTCCCCTCTCTGATACCAGCCCCTGCAGAGCAGTATTGCTATGCAGGTCAACAAGGCCCAGATGTTGGTCTATATTATGGCTTGAGAAGCAGCAAAAACAGCATGCCTAGCCACAGGCGACCCCCCACCTTTTTTCACAGTGGCTTTTATGAAGGTTAATAGAGCTCAGTGCAGGGCCAAAGAGTACCTCTTGAGCTGTAAATTCCCCCCCCCCCCCCACCTGCACCACTCCCTAGCCCATTTTAACAGTCAACTTCCACTCCAGATCACAGTTGCATTGCTTCATCCTTAGCCTGTTGTGTTGCTCACGGTTCTGCTGCCTTCGCCTGCTTTCTCCACTCCCTCTTGGCTAATCCCCACAGCCTAAGACTGATCCCGTTTCCCACAGTAGGCCCCACAGCCCGGCTCAGTCTCCTTTCTTGTACCATCCCACATCTAAGTACACCCTCTCCTGTTGCTTTGCACTTGTAGTTATGGATGCATTCAGCATTGCGGGAAGGACAGATATTCTGTAACTGAATTTGTAGACAGGTGTGCATGGTCACATGTGTTAGGTAGTTTAATGTGTGCTGTGGTCTGGACATGCTGATTGACGGTGAGTGGTGTAAGTGCAGGGTGAGCAGTGTGAGTGCAGGGTGAAAGGAAGTGCAGGATGAGAAGTGTGAGTGCAGAGTGAGTGGTGTGCCCATGTGAGAACTCAGTGACAAGTGTGCTCATGTGAGTGGAGGCGGAGAGTAAAAGTTGAGCCTGTGTGAGAGGAGGATGACTTGTGAGTGGAGTGTGAGCAGTGTGAAAGCAGGGTGATATATTCCCTAGACACTGAAAGTAATTCACCTTATCCTTGGCAGTTGGCAAGTGGGGATTCAGGCGTAATTTGAACTATGGTTAACAAAACTGATCCTGCAACAAAATGTCAGCCTTTTGGACATGCCAAAAGTAACATTTCTAGTGTGGGAAGAGTCACTGAAGGCCAGACCCAGATGTTGAGCTGTGGTTCTGGAAAAAGTTCTCTTGGCACTTCGAGCCAAAACTTCTTTTGAATTCTACCACCCACGCTCTCATATCAGTCACAAATTCACTTTCCATTCATCTAGTGGCTACGTTGTGCACTGTAAAACCAGGAAACCTGATTTCAAACAAGGTTTACCTCTTAGACAACATCTGTTTAACCCTAGGCAATTACCTTATTTGACTGTGCCTCCATGTCATCTATCATCCCTGTTAAGAGAACCTTAAAAAAACCTTCAATTTTATATGTTTTAATAGACTTTAATGTTGCTCCATATGTTCTAAAACTGTAAGTGGGTTCACATGATAGCTGACTTGCCTCTTGGTTCACTACTAGCCAGGGCCACTAGAATTATGTGGCAGAGGAGGACATAATTATGCAGCAGTATTGACTAAATTATGCATCAAGAAAAGGCAATTGAAATTATGCAGCTTAATGCGGCACATTTTGTGATAGTATTACCTCATTATTTTGCCATTTTTACCCATGGTAACACTGTCTTTGAAAGATTTCACCTTATCAATGACAATTTAACATCTAAATACAGCACTGAGCAACTGAAATATGACAATTCAACCTTTGCGAAGGGCCTTCTAGAGCACAGGAACACATATCTCCATGTTGTGGCCCTGCTTATAGCATCGTCATCGTAGGCATGAATGTTTCAAAGTTTACCTTTGGAAACTGTGAATTCTGATAAATGTCAGTCAATGCAGACATTTATTTTACTTAAGTGAAACCAAGTTAAAGAAATGTACTTTTTGAAATGTGAGTCTTTGGCACATTTTTAAATGATTAATTATATACCACATAGAGGGCCTGGTTCCTGTTTTGGAGCATAGATTGGAGCATAGAGGCAAAACGGGCCAATGGCTTCACACTTTTTATTAATGTGCTACATGCCCATGTTTGTACTGTAAATGAAATCCTTTTGTCTTTTTTCTCACTCTGGCTGCAACAGTCCATAACAAGTGGGGACAGCAGGGGTGCCAGTAGCAAATAAAACACACTAAGACCTGTGAACTGATGAATGGTCTTTTGAAGCTGTGAAGTACTGTGGATGAGGCGGAGTCTGAGTCGTCAGCCCCTGCCCAGCCCCAACCAGGGCCGGACTAGGAACAGAAACCGACCCTGGCAAACTGCTCAGCCTCCCCCCCTTGGGGTGAGGGGAAGGGCAGCCGAGCAGTTTGCGAGGGCCGGTTTTGGACGATTTTGATACAGGGGCGATATTGCCGACCCCCGGCAACAAAAACGCCCTCCCAGGGGTCCAAAACCGGCCCCCACCCTAACGGCCTACCGGGGAAATGCCCGGCCCTGGCCCCAGCCGAGGACAGTTCAAGAACTGCCTGTGCACTCCACAGCCCGGGCTACAGCAAACAACAGGGGGGACGGGGTGGGGCTAAAGCCCTTTCAGCCTAATGGGCATTGCACGCCTCGCGTGTATGTATGCACACACAATTGAGTCCTTTGCCAAAGTGCTCGCAGTATACATTTGGAAAGGAAGCTGGACACGTTGAACCAAGTATTGCAAAACCACAATCAGTATAGCTTGGCTTACAAATAACATAGAAAGTAAAAAATCACTATATCACATTTGGCCTTCATTTCAGTACCATGAGCTATTAAAAATAAACAATATGCATGTGCTACAGCGATAACATAATTTTTCTATAGTTTCTTTTTCACATCGTTCCTCAGAAGTAACGATGAAGAATAATATGTTTTTGTTTTTCCAGTTAGACATTCTTGTCTGTGTTCATGTTTAGTATGCTTGCAACCCCTGTGATGCCATTAATTTAATTTTGGTGTTCCAAAGTGCCACTTGGCTTGACATGCAGTGGGAAAAGAATCAATTTTTTAGGTCTCGCCTGAGCCAGCACTTTAGCGCTGCGCTGGCGAGAGTTTTAGTAAGCGGGATTTTGAAGTGCAAACTAGTGGCTTTTGGAGGCCTCTAGCTACAGTGCATGTGCGCCGCTGGGCGCGCGCACCATTTGTCCGCCTGCGTGATCACTTTCGCGGCCGCTTTGATGTTCTCAGTGAGCCGCGCGGCCACTGAACATCATAGACCTTATAAGTGTTTAGCCATGCAACAGTTGCATAACTAAACACTTATAAGGTCCCAAAAGCGAGACCTATTGGCTATGAACATGCTTGTTTAACTATTGCAGTAAGGATTGACCAAGATAAGGCATGAAAAGACATAGCTTGGACTCTCACTCACTAGTGCAAAGGCGAAACACACCTACTGTCATTCAAAGCTTTGTTGCCACTGTACTTCTTGTGTAGGAGCTCTTCACTGCAGTTCTTCACATTCCTCCTTATTCGCATCTCTGAAGGTAAAATCTTTTTCTACAGTACACTGCCTGTGCTATAGCACATCCTTAATAATCAATTTGTTAAGAATTGTTGGCCCCTCACAGGACCAGTGTGCAGCACCGCTCAAGGGACAACCACCCCTGGCCTCTCCAAGTATCTCCAACCAATACGTCCTAATTGTTATTTTTTTCTTTCTTGAGCCTAAATATGTCTCTACAGTTGGTGAAAGAATCACGTATGTTGTAACACCATGTATGCCACTTATACACTGATAGACTGACTTAGGGCCTGATTTAGAGTGTGGTGGACAGTTTACTCCATCACAAATGTGACGGATATCGCACATGCCTTATTACAAGTGCCATAGGATACAAAGCCCATGTAATAAGGTTTCCATCACGTTTCTGATGGAGTAACCTGTCCATCAAACTCTAAATCAGGCCTATAGTCTATGATGATTTCGGTTGTCCGTTGAATTACCTTGGATAGGAAACTTGCACAAACATTCACTGTAAAAAGAATATCAGTTTATTACAAGAAGTATTGCTTATAATGCATGCCTTTTCCATGGATTCTTACAATACAATGTTCTTTGCAACCCGGTATTTTACAACGTAGTATTTTTTGCAACACATTATGCATTGTAAGAACAGATATTTTCTGTACATATGTACTTAAACATACATATATATGTATGTTTTTGTATATAAATATATATTTGCAATATTATGTATATATTTGCTTACACACACACAAACATATATATTTATATTTATATATATATATATATATATATATATATATATATATATATATCCAAAGGATTCCGCCGCCAAACTGCCAAATAGACTAAATAGCAGACCCAGATTCAGTGCAAATGTATAGTTTATTGGACAAACGCCCGCACCTCCGCCATGACGCGTTTCTGCCTCCCACGAGGCCTTGATCACATGACGCAAAACGGAGTCATTGTTTCATTTTTAAAGTGTTAGTGCCAGGTAAAACACACGTGATTATCGTCATCATGGAAATGGACAAAACATTCTTTGTAGTTCTCCAATACCTATCACAGTGTAGCATATAAATAATTCTAAAATAGAAATAAATATGTGCAAAGCTTGTTGACAATAAATAAATAAATATTCTCAGAGCCATGTGAATATTGGGCATAGAAAACACACAGTTAAAATCGAGTACAATCCATTTAAATAAATAAATATTCGATTTAACATTTCAGTGTGCTGACTCTGTGGGTATCGGGTGAAAACGTATTAATCTGTATTCAGAAGTGACAGATCAAGGTTATGCATAAAATATACAAAATGCCTCAAGGATCTTTCACATCCTCCCCAATATACATCCAATTTTGTGGCTACTGTAACTCATCCACAGGTCAAATGTAGTAGTAACCATACCCCGGCTCTTGTTTATTTTATAGTCAAGCGTTCACATAATTACTGATGCTCTGCCTTGTGTGGTAAAACAAGTCCTGCCCAAGTGGGCAGAGATCCATGATATTTTTTAAATAGAGTGCTTGTGCATCTAAAAACATAAAAGGTGCCCTCACCCTACTAAATTGCATCCGTAATAAAGTTTATAAAATTGTGTATAATATTATAATTAAACTAACCCTAAAATTCTCAGATAAATAAGCAACTTTTTCTAATATTCAGCTAAAAGGAGATTACCAATGAACAGTGCATGAGGTAGACAATGTTACAGGCAAGTGAAGAAATCCTCACTTGCATTCAGGCCCTGTGGTGCTTTACAATCCAATTCTAAAATGTATTGGGTTTCCAATTTGCTCAAAAGGTATTCTCGATTACCACCCCTTCTAAGTGGCAAGACTGTATCTATGGCAAAGTATTTCAAATGTTGTACATCACTGCCATGCTGTTCTCTGAAATGTCTCGCCACGTGATACGCAGCATCATTATTTTTTTATTGCTCGTATGTGCTGGAGTATCCGTTTGTGGACCTGCAGCTTAGTGCTACCCACATAGCGCAGGCCACACGGACACTCCAGCACATACACTGCAAACTCCGTTTTGCAATTAAGAAATTTTGTTATTGTAACTGGTTTCTGTGTAAATGGGGTGGTATATGTTTTGGTATTATAGTCTTGCTTACACGCTCTACAGCTGGAGCATTTGAAAAACTCTGTTCTACCATTGAGCCAATTTTTCGGTGTGGTAATCTCAGGGCTGCTCCTAACCAAAGCATTACTCATGGAGTGCGCTTTCCTATACGTAATACTGGGAGTTGCAGATATACGTCCCCCCAGTATGGCATCGTTCAAGACTAATGGCAGTTCTTATTCACTATTTTTCTCAGTGTCTTGTGCTGTCGATTAAACGTCAGCACCAACCTGGTAGGTTGGTCAATAGATTGAGGCGGGTTAACCTCCTTCTTGGGACGATCAGCCAATATTTCTGAACGTTGCTGTTTGTTGGCCTTGTTGATTGCTGACATCACTACGCTCTCAGCATACCCTCTAGCTAAGAACCTGTCCCTGCTGGCTTGTTGGGCCTGTATACAGCCCACTTCTGTGCTGCATATTCTTCTAATTTGAAGCATTTCCCTGCAGGGAATGCTATTAATTAAGTGAGGCGGATGATGACTAGAGGCATGCAGCACAATGTTGCCAGCCGTGGATTTTCTGTGAAGGCGTGTTTCTAGCCTATTGTTAGAGGTAAAGACCTCCACGTCCAAAAAGATTATGCTTTCCTTACTTATTTGTGCTGTAAATTGTAAGTTTAAGCTATTGTTGTTTAACTCCGATATAAAGTTTTGCGCGTCCATTTCATTGCCCTTCCATACCAAAAACAAATCGTTAATAAACCTATTCCAACAGAGAACATGTCTGGAGAGTACATTGCTGTGAGTCGCCATGAGGATCCGCTCCTCCCACATGCCCATATGAAGACAGGCATAACTGGGAGAAAAGCAGGTCCCATGGCGACTCCCCTGACCTGTTGGAAGATTTGGTTATTGAAGAGAAAGAAATTGTTTTCCAAACATGTGGCAATCATAGACAATAACATTTTGTTATACATACAAAGTTGTCTAGGTCTGGTATTTAGATCCTCCTTCCTCCCTTCGGTGCAGGTCTGTCTTCTCTCTCTATGCTTTGCTGCTTCAGTAGCAGAGTCCTTGCTGGTGACGCCCGTGGTGCTCCTGGAGGTGCGGTTGATATTCCTGGTTGCCGCGGTTCTTCCGTTTCCATCGGCTGTCCACTGGTTCCGTGGTCGTGGTCTTCAGCCGCCCTGGAGCTGCGGCGCGGCAGGAGAGCGCGCAGTTTGGTGCGTGCTGTGTGTGTTGGAGACAGCCTTGCTCACCATTTGGGAGAGTCTTCTCAGGCTACAGCTGAGAATACAGAAACTGTCACAACGGAAACGGATGGTCACAGCGACACGACACAGGAGTCAGCCTCGGTTTTACCTCAGTGTGGGGTATTAAAAGATTCAGAAGGTTTGCACCAACACTATCAAGCGCCCAGAGGTAAGGGGAGAGGTGGGAAATCTGGTCGAGGACGAGGTAAGGAGCAGGCTAGAGTGCCTACGAGGGGGGTTGTTACCGGTTCTAATTCATCTGGTGCCGTTATTCCGCCCCAAATTGGTAAGAGAACCTCTTCCTATTTATCCAAGGAAGTGAAATCTAAGGGAGCCAGAGGGAAAGCAACACGTAATCTCGTTGCTGGAACAGAGGCTGCATCTAAAATTACACCATCTCTTCGGTCATATTTCAAAGTTGTCCCACAGGTCCTGCGCCTTGTGGAATCTAAGGCAATGACCACACCAAAGGATTCTGCTCAACTGATTCCCCCTACTCTAACTCCATCTCTTACAACCCCCCCTTTAGTTGTTGTGCCAGCCCTTTCAGCTCTTGGTGACTCCGGGATGACTGTAAGGGAGGTAGCGCCAGCTGTCTCAGTTGCTCCTGGGATTTCAGTACCTTCCCCACTTACAATTATACCCAAGAATGGAGTTTTGTCTAGTGAAGTGATGGGAGGCTAGGCAACACCTATTAGTTCTAACGTGAGGGGCGACTTAGCAGCAGCTAGCGAGGGTGGTCTTAGCCACTCCGATTCCTGTGCTCTTGAATTTATCACGCAGGACTCTGGGGGGGCTACTGTAGTGGAGTCGTCTGTCGAGCTATCCTTGGCAACATCCGTCCCTGCCCTTGTACCTTTCACTCCATCTTGTGAAGAAGCAACACCAGAAAACATCTCGGCTGCCACTTTATTTGCGATGCTTACTGCCTTGTCTCATGACATAAAAAGAGGGTTCGAGCAATCTACAGTTATGCAGGAGATTCGCGATTACTGCCAGTCATTGGATAATAAGATCGATGGGCTGTCAACAAGGACAGAAGTCTTGGAGGAAAAATTTGCTATAATGTCGGAACATCTAGATAAGACAGAAGAGGACATTACTAAACTTAAAAGAGACGATCAGGCCTTGTTTGACAGGATGGAGGTTTTAGAAAATAACGCAAGAAGATGTAACATTCGTATTCTTAATGTTCCAGAGGGATCTGAGGGGGCGGATGTTAAGCAGTTTATTGTTTGCCTGTTGAAGGAAGGTTTATGTTTGGGTCAATCCCTGGAGCAGCTAGCAACCGACATTCAGAGGGTCCACAGGGAACCCTTTAGACAGAACCCGCAAAGGCAAAAACCGCATAAAATCCTTGTTAATTTTCTTACATACACTCTCAAAGAGCAGATCCTGAATGCAGCTCTTAAACAGAAGTCCTTACCTGGTAAGGGGTTTACTTTCCTCATCAGGTCTGATCTATCTAGGGTCACACTTGAGAAGCAATGGGAGTTTGGAAGGCGGCTGGAGGCCTTTAGGAAGTTGGGCGCTTCTGCTCAATTGGTGTTCCCGGCCTCTCTGAAGGTCATGTATAATAATAAAATGGTAAACATTAGGTCAATCCAAGCTGCCGATGAATTCCTTTTGGATATAGGCAATAAGTCATCTGGTAATAGCACTTAAGTCTTTTTGATCTCTTGGAGTTTAGGTCTTCTTATAGCCTTATGGTCGCTCACAGGGATTGAAGCATATTAACATATAAAAAAAGGGAAAAGAGAGAAGAGAAAAAAAATCTATTACTCTTTTTTTAACATTTTTTTATTATTCCAAATAAAAAGCAGGAAAGCGAAGGGAAAAAAAGGGTGTTTTTCTCTTTCTTTCACTTTTTTTTTTTTTTTGACACTATTAAAAGTGGGATCACTTCCCTTTTTTTCTGTTTCCTCACTTTACCTTTTAGCTGTGGGTTTCGGGGGTAGGGGTGCCATATACTGGACTTGATCTGGTTAGACACACCACGGGTTCTCCATGGGGAGGGTGAAGGGTGGGTGGGGTGTGTTCACGGGCAAAATTTAAAAATTCCTCATCAGCCATCTTTTTTATTTTTTGTAGGTTTTTGTTTTAGTTTTTTATGTTGTACTGCGAGTTTTCTCATGAGGTGGATCAGTTTATATCTGGTCGTATTATAAAGGCAAGGCTGGTTGTGCTCTGGTTCAGTGGGGATGGCTAGTCTAAAGATCATGTCTTGGAATGTCAATGGGCTCCGTACTAAACCCAGGGCTAGAATATTGATGCAGTATCTTCGGGACTCTGACGCCCAGGTCGTCATCCTCCAAAAGACACATTTGACCCAGTCTGAAATCGATACCTTGGTTAAAAGGAATAAATGGATTGATTTTATAATATCGACCTCACAATCTATGACTTCCCGAGGCGTGTCACTGATTGATTGAAAGCAGCTTAGGGCCAGGGTATTAGAGTTTAAAGTTGACCCTGCGGGAAGATGGGTTATTGCTTCTCTGGTAATTATGGGTGCCTGTTTTACTGTTGTTGGATACTATGGTCCCAATCTTGATGACCCTACATCTTTGGAAGTGATTTTTTTCACCTTTTGTCCTTCCCGGAACCAGTTATATTAGCTGGTGATTTCAACATTGTTTTAGATCCAGTCCTGGATAAGTCTCATAACAACAGATCCCGAGTCCCTTCGAAATCATGATCTTTCTTGTTGAATGAGATGAAACAATACGGATATGTTGATATTTGGAGATTAAGGGCCGGGCAGCAGCATGGGGTGTCTTTTAGAAATTATAAATATAATCACCAGTCCAGGATAGATTTTATATTAATTAACCATAGTTTATCCGACGCAGTTAAGGACATTTGTTATCTCCCGTTACATTTATCTGACCATTCTGCTGTTTTCCTGGAACTTATGGTATCTACCTCTGATGTAGTAAGGACTTGGTCATTTGACCGTACTTTACTTTCTCACCCGGAAGATGTCACTTCTTTAAAAACTGAAGTGAGGTCTTTCCTAGAGGTGAATGTGGGTTCTGCTGGACCTGGTGTGGTCTGGGACTCACTTAAAGCCTCTTTGAGGGGTCTTATTACAGGTAAGATGTCATATAGAAGGAGGGAATACAGAGAGGCTATTGCCTTAGTTGAGGCGAATCTGACTAAAGCACAGGCTGATATCGATGCCAACTTGGCTTCCACAGATGCTGTCTTAACACCTCTGCGGGTTAAATTATTGAGCCTAAGAGCCCAACTGACCTCGATCCTTAACCGGCGGCTTCAGGAAAGATGGGAGGCCAGTAAAATCGCACATTTCCAGTACGGAGAATGTGCTGGTAAATTATTGGCATGCAAAGTAAAAACTGATCAGGTTCGTAACAACATCAACCAGGTCTATGTCAATAATGTCCCTCTTTCTTCTGATGCAGATATTAGAGCAGCATTTAGAGATTACTATCAAGATATTTATCACGAAGATAAGAAATTGGATACTGATATGATCAACGAATGGCTTGGAAAAATAGATCTACCAAAACTTTCTGTTGATCAGCCAGCAATGCTAGATAGTAAAATCTCGGAAGAGGAGGTAAGGAAAGCCATCCGGGATGCCAGGAAAGTCAAGGCCTCTGGGCCTGATGGGCTGCCTGCTGAAATATATAAATCTTTGGAGCAGGAACTTGTTCCTTTCCTGGCTACATTGTTCAATCAGAATCTGCTGGATGGAGTACGATCACCTGTGTCATGGGATAACGCATCCATAACTGTTATCTTGAAACCAGGGAAGTCTCCAACTGCCTGTGGCTCCTATAGGCCAATCTCTGTTTTGAATGGAGACTATAAGATCTTTGCCTCCATTCTTGCAAAGAGATTGGCCTTGGTCGCTCCTTCCATTTTACATACCGATCAGAAGGGATTTATTAAGGGGCGACAGCTTTTTGAACTGACTTTCGATTTGATTGGATCAATAGATATGGCATGTTTGAAGTCTCTGCCCTTGGCGGTTCTCACGCTGGACGCCACCAAGGCCTTCGACAGAGTTAATTGGTTGTATCTGTCGGAGGCCTTGGCAAAGTTTGGCGTGGGGGGTAGATTTCGTCAGGCGGTTAATCTTCTCTATCGTAACCCTAGTGCCCGTGTCTTGGTTAATGGTATACTCTCCGACTCATTTGGCATCTCGAGGGGTACCAGACAGGGCTGCCCTCTCTCCCCGCTCCTGTTCGATTTATATGCTGAACCCTTTGCCCAGATTTTGAGGGATAGTGTTAATATCAAGGCATTTGCGTACAGGGGCTGGGAGAGAAAGGTGGCCCTTTACGCCGACGATATTCTCATATTTACCTCTGATCCGCATGAGGCCCTCCCAGTAATATTCAGGTTGGCTTCGGAGTTTGGGATGGTCTCTGGATATGAGATTAATGCTTTAAAGACTGAGATGATGACCTGGAAAATTGATCAAAGTACCTTTGATTCGGAAATCCGGCCGGCGAGTCGGATGAGATATTTAGGTTTGGATATCGTAGTTGACCTCGATCAGATTACTACCATTAATTTTTCAAAAGTTGCAAAGGATTGTCGTAGGTTGCTCCAGACCTGGGCCCATCTTCCACTCTCCCTACTGGGTAGGGTCAGCCTTGTCAAAATGTCCATCTTGTCTAAGGTTTCTTTTTTGTTTAATACGATACCCTTATATTTTGATCCCACCTCAATCAGAAAATTACAGTCGGACATTAGTACCTTTATTTGGAATAAACATCTGCCAAGAATCTCCTGGAAAAAAATCAGGAGGCGAAGGGAAAAAGGAGGGCTTGCTGCTCCTGATCTCCAGGCTTATGCCTGGGCTTTCCAGCTTTCACATGCCAGGATTCTATTAAAGAGACCAGTAGGGGATGGAGTGTGGTCCCTCTATTCAATGTTATTGGACGTAGAAGGTGTAAGTCAGTCAGGGTTTCTTTTTAAATTTGGAAACCCCAAGTTTTTCAAAAAAATTAAACTGAAAATTTTAAGGGGTATGGCTAGAATATGGGCTCAGATGTCTAAAGCTATTAAAGTTGGGTACTATGGAAGTAGGACACCGCTGTGGGACCTGCCGGATGGTCCAACATGGTTAGGGGATGCACTAGCTATACCTATGAGAGAGGCTGGTCTGGAGGAGTGGGGTAACCTATTTGTTGACGGGGACTTGTTACCCTGGGATTATCTTTGCACTAAAATTGGTCCACACTTCTCCAGGCTTAAGTATCTTCAGATGTCGAACTGGTCTCGTGCATACTCTGTTCAACCTCCACATGGTGTGAAATATCCCTTGGGTGCATATAGTCATCTCATAACGCTTTTGGCAGATAAGCCGTCTGCCAAGAAGGAAATTTCACTGTGGTACAATTTAATCTTGGAGGAAATGGACTGAACTTTTTCACTGCCAGAGGATCTTTGGTCTCTACACGTCATCAATTCCGATTTACAACATCTTTGGAATTCGTCTTGTAAGATGATGTGGGATATTGTCAAACCTGCATGGTTACGCAGGAACCATCTTTTCACCATTCATCGAGCATACTACTCACCCCTTCGTCTCTCTAAATTTACCGAGGGGAGTAGTGTGGCCTGTGCGAAGTGTGGTTTGGTGGCTGCTTCTGACATTCACACGTTCTTTGACTGCCTGCATTTGTCCCCATTTTGGGAAGCCATTAGTAAGACTCTTTCACTTTTTGTTGGAGTCAACATTACCCTAGACTTAACATCAGTAAGTTTTGGTTGCTACTAGGCCTGGGCGAAAATTTCGTTCCGTTCGCGGAAATTGCGATAATTTGACATTTTCGCGTTCCGCGGAGAGCGCGAAAATGTCAAAAATTCCGGTTTCCGCAGCTTGGCGATAATTTGTTTCTTGCTCGCGCTGTAAAATAATACATTCTCGCGCGCGCGCGATCGCCTTACCTGAATCCCTGCGTTCGCCGACAAGTTTTCTTGATCCGGTCGCGTTCTCCATGAGATGTTGTATTGTTTTTAGCCATTTGCGCTGTCTCGCGACAGTTCGCGCCCGCAGTGACGTCATGCGTCGCGCGATCACGTCTTTCTTCTCGCGATCTTGCACCGCGAGAACAACTCAAAACAAGATGGCCGCGCCCGCAAGCAACCACATGGGTAAGTTGGCGACCCGCAACCATGCAGAAAATCTCGCGAACATGCCGGAAAAAAACTTCCGCATCTTCGCGATATTTCCGCTTGTTTGCGATAATTTTAAACATTTTCGCAATAATTTGCGAAAGTTAATTCCGCAAATTCCGCCCACCCCTAGTTGCTACCAAGGGGTCCCCTCCTTGGCAAAAAAGCTTATTTTTTATGCCATCCTGCTAGCAAGGAGGGAGATATGCAGGAAATGGAAGGATTCTTCATCTCCTTCTATTAATGACTGGTATGCTTCTACTCTGCTGGTCTCTAAGTTGGACCTGGCTAGAACTGGTAATCCAGATACAAGATCTTTCTGGCATCTCCTGAATTGGGTTCATTGAATATCTTTTTTTTTTTTTTTAAGATTATTATTTTTTTTTCCCCCAGGTCCAATGATTATGCCATCAACCTCATTCTGGGGTTTACTTGTTTCATGGTGCTAAGTTTAGTACCTTGGCTGGATTTTAGCAATTGCCTGTCTGGTGGTAAATTAGTGATCATTGTTGGTTGAAACACGTTGCTGAGGGGTGAGCTTTCCGTTCTATTACTGCCCCAACCAGTCTTGGCAACTGAGGCAGCACAATGTGTGTAAACCTACAAGATTGCATATTGAAACTTGTCTGGCAAAAAAAAAAGTTGTCTAGGTATGGTATTTAGATTCAGCTGCCATTAAGCCGTCTCGGTTGTGTATACTTGTATACAATGATACTACATCAAGCGAAATCAACAAACAGTCAACATCCCATTCCACCCTCTTGATTTTACGAAGGAAATCCCCTGTGTCCTGTATGTTTGACGGGAGTTTCTTCACCAGATCTTGTAAGAAGAAATCCACATACTTGGATGTATTTTCCAATTTGCTGCCTATGGCCGATATAATGGGCCTCCACGGTGTATATTGTTGGTACAATGGGATAGTCTACTTTTAAAAACTCGAATTCCTCCGTGCTAAGCAAGCCGGCAGATTTCCATGCCAGCAATTTGCTGTTGAAGTCATCCCATGCACATTTAATGTTAAGATGTTACTTTTTTTATAACAGTTTCTATCATTCAATTGATGTTCGGCCTCCTCTATGTACATCTCTTTTGGCCACAGGACCACATTGCCCCCCTTATCTGATTGATGTACGATAATTTGTAGCTTTTTAACCAACTGGGAGTAAATGTAATCCTGTTTTGTTAGTTTCATGGGGGATTTCGTAGTGGCACAATAAAGTTTCTTCAATTCAAAAGTGACTTTGTCATGGAAGACATCCACATTGTCCCATATCATTATCGGGCAGAACGTTGATTTGGGTTTGAAACTTTGTTCGAAATGTTGCCCCCAGGTGCTGAACATCCTGATTAGACTGGCTCATTAATGTATTGTTTTCATCAAACAGTTGTTCCATATCCCTCAAGAGGTCTGAGTCCCTTGCTGTCATGGTCGGGGTGGTATTCATGTCCACCTGCGCTATTGTAGTGGTGTCCCGATTTTTTGTTCCTTGGATTATATGATATGTGCGCAATTTCATTTTACGCACAAATTTAAATAAATCCACTCGCGTCTCAGCTTAATTAAAATCTTTGACAGGACTGTAGGTAAGACCTAAGGATAAGATCTTCTTTTCCTCCTCATTTAATTTGGTTGTTGTTAAATTTGTAACTGTGTTTTCATCCATTTTGGTTATTAGCGTCTGTTCCATCTCCTGTTTGTTGTTTTTTTGCTCTTTGGTTTGTTTTCGCTTTCTACATTGACGTCTTGCCCGTCTTTTTTGGTTGAGTCGTTTGTTCCTCCTTTGTTGGCATTACTGTTTTGTGCACGTGGGCGTAAGGACTGTATCCTGTCTACTCGCAAATAATCCAAATCCTGACCCAGATATGGTTTGATAAACCCCAGCCCCCTGCATGTTGAGGCCTGGTCATTGTCAGAGCCACTATCGATGGCTGAGCTCAAATCCGAAACGGATGTAGATGATTGAGTGTTGTTGCTTGCATTAGGATTCATTGTAGGAGGACCTCCTGATGGATTAGCCATTTTTGCTGCATCATACTTCCGTGCAAAGGTGTACACAAGCCCCTGCTCATAGTCCACCTTGTCCCTTTGGAATTTATAGGCTTTGCGCCTTTTTATCACATCCTCATCTTTTTGCAAGCGACTGATCATGTCTTCTCTACATTTTTGAGTAACATCCGTATTTCCATGCTTATTGATTTCCTCATTAAGCTCATCGATTTTAAGTTGCAATGCTGCTCTGTCGCTATCCGCATATTTCACTAGGATAACCACAAGTTTTCTTGACGATTCTAGATTGCAGTCAGCCCACTCTAACAGCATCCGAGGGTCTGGATTCTCATAACTTGGGGCAAGCATGATCCTTAACCCTCTCGGAATTCTCCCCACCTCGAGGTATCTGGAAAGGGATTTGCTCTCCCACCACTTGGCCTGTTCAGATCTCATGCATTTCTCCAGTTTTTTAAAAAGTGCCTTTACATTGTTAATTGCTGGTTGCGCATTGCTGACATGCGCCTGATTTGCTGTAACTCCACTAGGTGAATCATTAAACAGATCATCGGCTGCTGCTTCCCTGCTCCGAATTGCGTCGGCAGACATGGTGCTCTGTAATGGGTCGTTTTCCTCACTGCGGAATGTGCTTAAGACAGTGCCCGCACTCGTTCCACACGCACACTCCCCCACCGGGCTGTAGTCAGATCCTTACCTTCGTTCGGTGCTTTCCGCTGCTTAAGTCCTCCGACTTGCACTGCTTTTCACCTTCTTTGGCGGTATGGCTTTTCCGCTGTCCGGGGGCTTATACGGCCGCTCCTTCATGGAGAGAATTCCAATTCCTGATAGCCACCGGGAAAGACGCTTCTTGCCGTAAGCCCTTTCAGTTGAGGGAGGGGTCCGCTTATAGGTCATGACTAGAGTTTTAATGAGTTTAGCTGTCTCCTCTCGAGAATATCAGTTTTTAATGGTTTTTAATTTTGTGGTATAGAGCACTGTTGTTAAATGTGAAAATTAAATGTTGAGCTCTTTGTTTTGCTGTTTTAGATGAGAAGATTGAAAACATATGAGCACAAAGAATTAACTGCCCACTTAGGCTCAATTGAAGTTCATGCACGCACAGAAAGGCGAATGGATTGTTAAAATAAAATTCATTTATTGAAAACTAATATTGTTTTACAGTTGTGCGTTGCCCACTGGGGCTGAATTGGGAAATACTTTATGTTCCGTGAATGGTGGATAATTCCAATAGGACCTGATCTTAATGCAAATTAAGAGCACATTTCCATGATAGCATGATTGTTAATTTAATTGAAAACGAGATACTGATATGCATGATAACAAACGTTTTTGTTTATTGTTGCTTATATTGTACAAAACTTTATTGAAAGTAACACAGCAAGAAAGTAGCAATGTATTTTCTTTTATGTCCATGATCACATGCACGTTACGTTATGATTTGTATGTACCTTTAAAAATGAAGTGATATAATGTTAACTTCCCCGTGAGTGAGTGAACTCCGAAACGTGTCGGGTGTTTTTGGTTGCCAAATAAACACACTTGAGCTAAACTGAGGCCGCAGCACTGGTTCTTTTCTCGTTTCATGAGAAACTATTTGCCAGGATTGTGTTTGGATTTACGGGGCTGGCTACCCCGCCGATCGCTCGCCGACAGAAAGTGGCTTGGACTTCGCCGATGTTCTTTGTGGAAATATATATATGTGTGCCAGCCGGCTGGTATATGGAACATAAACAAAGTATTGACGGAAGGGCCACATTAAGAGGCCCGCCTCAACTTGGGGAATGAACTTGCCACCAGCCAGGATTTGCGAGTGGAATTTTCCTGAACGCACTTCATGCTTGAAATGACCATCTTGGAGAATAATGAGCTGTGAAGGTACTCGGTGGTAGCGGGACTGTCCTGTGAAATACTGTGACCGAGTTACGGAATTATCCTTTTAAAGCAAGTGTTGCACTCGGTAAACAGCGAAGCAAGTGGAGTCTTGCCAAAACCGACATTGAAAACCAACAAAAAGAAGGTAAAGGGTGGTTATGGAGTATCTTGGGAGTTTTTCAACAAAGAAGAATCCCACAGCCGACTAATGTCGAGCACATCAATTTTGTAGTCCCACACAGTAGAAAGGTCCTGTGCCAAGCATCTCCAGAACCTGCTTCAGATAGGTCCTACTGAAAAGCCCAGAATTAAACTCTTGAAGAGAAGTGGAGGCGGCACCAGGAATGAAGTCACATATCCAGGAATTTTTTTTTTAATATTCTTTATTCATCTTCATATCGATGTAAGTATGTACAAGACAGCAGCCAACGCGTTTCGTTCCAACAAATGGAACTTCATCAGGGCTGAAAATGACATAGGACAATATATAAAAATGACAAAATGACATATAAATAGCACAAAGACCATACATATAAATACATGTTTTAACTCCTGTAAACATTAATAGATCAAACATTACAAAAGACACCATATAAAAAACACTTAATACTGAAGACAAAAAACATTACACTCAGTAACCCTAAAACAGCACATATAACTCAAGACCATCTAAAAGCCTAAAAAATCCCTATTTATACAATGGATCCATACTAAATAATTTTACCTTTCCAATCATAGGTTGAAAGGAAATCCATATCAACCAATCATAATAGTGTGTGTTCTGAAATTTTTTATATATATAGGCCCCCTGCATCCGGCATCGAAAGGCTGACAGCGAGGCACAACAAAGAAGGATTTCGAGTCGGAGGACCTGATTCTTTGTCGACGTGCACGCAGTAAGTTCAGCAACGTGTCAAACAGCAGGCGTGAGGAGCTGGGTGACTGCCTATGTATTACAACGGGCAGTGCTCGTAATTGACTTGTTTATTATACAAACCTTGGTGAAACATGTCTAGCGATACTATCAGAGAACGTGAGATGGCAGCAGAGGAGCTGTTTCTAAATCTACCTGTAACCAAACAGAGCACCAAAAATTACACGAAGGAAATTTCTGAAAATGGAGATGTGAGAAACTTGATGAAATTGTTAGAGAAGCATAGCCGTAGTGAAATGACGAAGTGGTGGGAGATTACCTCATTAGAAAAGTATCATGAGGTAGGTCGCATCCCAAGAGGATTAAGAATAATGTTGGCGCCAAGTTTTGACAGTCCCAACCCCATGCTTCTTAAAGAATGGGCTGAGAGCAATTTAGAGGCATCGATGCGATTAGTCTGTCTCCTAATCAAATATGCTAAAGTGGATAGAGCTTCAAATATGGAGGAAATAGATCGTATTCAAAAAGAACTCACTAAACCAGAATACCTTGCGAGTAAAGACTTTATTGACAAAAGTATCAACGAAATGAAGGACCGCATAAAAAAACAGCAACTGGTTATTAAAACAAGAAAAGCATACAAGTTTGCCCGGGACAAGGGTGATTATGAACAAGGGCAGATTTTTACCTTTGGCCGGAAGTTCGATAAGTTGCGTAAAAATCAAAATGTGCAGCAGAAAATCATGCCAGCAACTATGCCCTCTGGCAATAACGAACTTGAAATTGATGACGATAGAACCTCCAATTTGTCCACAGACACGAGCGCTATGACTAGCGCAACCACCAGTGAAGTAGACTCTGACAACCCAAGCTCGGGTAATGAAGCGGGGGATTTGGGGCTTTTAACTTTGGCAGAGGAATTGGATTTCGTTCGTATGCAACGCAAACAGACCCTACGCCCACGGCAACAACAAGCACAATCCGCCAAAAGCGGAATGCCAAAAGGCGGCAAAGAAGGAAGCACACGAGGGCGTAATCAGCAGCGAAAGCAATGGAGGCAGAACAGAAAGTAAGTGATAATACCATTATCAACCTCACGGATGTTGAATTAAATGCGGCGGAAACTCAATTACTTTCACTAGGTCTTTCTTTTTGCCCAGAGAGCAATTTCAATTATGTGCGCACGAGAGTTGATGTGTTTAAATTCATCCGGAAGATCAAATTAAAAAAATATTTTACCATCAAAAACAAATTTAGTGATGAGGCCAACAAAGAGATGGGATTGGATTTGAATACAAGTAGTGCATTTACAGTGAAGAGTAACATCAAAGGGCTGGTAGCATCTGACATGCACGCGATCACAACCTTAAATGCACTCAGCAGAAGTCAGGAAACTGATATCGTTACACAAGAGGTGGCAGACTATGAAGGGATCAACATATCGAAATCATGTAAGAGTCCATTCAAACCAGTGTCCACATTCTTGCCGACGATGCCACGTGACTCTATTGATGTATTCCATGACCGAATCACTGACGAACTAAAAAAACTACAGCATCAAACCCAATCAAAAAATATGAATAGAACTTCTACGCACAAATCGAACGAATATTTCAATTTGATGTCCAAACTCAAGAAAAACAACAATGTTATTATTAACAAATCAGATAAAGGAGGAAACGTGGTCTTATGGGGAAAAAAGGAATACAAAGAAGAGGCCTACCACCATTTAAACAATTTGGAATGTTACTGGAGGATTCCTAGAACATTGATTGCTAGCACACATAAGCAATACAAAGATGAGCTACAAGCTTGGCACAGAGAGGGCTTGCTCACCAAAGAGGAGGTGAAATGTTTGCATAAAGAACATCCGGTCCTTCCTAGCATTTATTTTATTCCAAAAGTGCATAAAGGGATCATGCCTATTCCAGGACGCCCTATAGTGTCAGCAATTAATGGTATGTTTGAAAACACCTCTAAGTATATTGACTTTTTTCTTCAAAACTTGGTGGTGAATTTGCCAAGTTACATACGTGACACTATGGACTTTTTATACAAACTTAATAGCCTCACGTTACCACCAGATGTGATATTAATAACTATGGACATCACAGCTCTATATACAAGTATAGCCCATGAAGATGGACTGCGGGCTGTAGAGCACTTTCTGGGTGAAAGAAACATAGAATTTTACAATCACAATACTATGTTAGTCAATATGATTCGTATTTGCTTAAGTAACAATATGTTCCTGTTTAATAACGAGACATTTCAACAACTAAGAGGCGTGGCTATGGGGGCATGTTTCTCTCCCAGCTATGCATGTTTACATGTAGGCTGGTGGGAGAAGCATGTCCTCATGGTCCGCCATGGTGAGTTATGGTCCACCAAAGTTGTATCATGGTGGCGGTATATAGATGACATCTTTGTCATTTGGAAGGGAACTGAACAGGAGGCATTGGGTTTTGTTAACGATATCAATGATAATGATTTATATTTGGAATTTTCTGCTGTTATTAGCACCAAAGTTGTCAATTTCCTAGATGTGACGGTCAATTCTAAAGATGGCAAATTGGAGACTAGTCTCTATCGCAAAAGCACATCAGGCAACACGGTGTTACACGCAGAGAGCTTCCATCCAAAACACACAATTAAGAGTATCCCTTATGGTGAATTTCTGCGTATCCACAGAGCGTGCAGCACCATAGCAGCGCGTGATAAGCATCAGTTGGATGCCAAGAACAGGCTGCTTGCGCGTGGATATGACGAAAAAAACTTGATTAGAGCTATGACAAAAGCTAACCTAAGGAATAGAAGTGAGCTGTTGATATCTAAAAGCACTACAAATCAGGAAAACTTGACGCTTACTAACGATATTCCTGACAATGAGTCCAGTGAAGGCGAAATGAGACTTATAACTACTTATAGTAGACAGGCTAAAACTATTAAGAACATCATTTGTAAGGAATGGCCAATAGTTTTGACAGATCCTACCCTCAAGGCAGTGCTTCCAAAAACTCCCACAATTACATACAGGCGAGCATTTTCTATGCGGGACGAACTGGTATCCAGTAGTCCGGAATCATCTACCAGTGGCACATGGTTAGCCCCTGTGAAAGGATTTTTCAAATGCTCTTCCTGTAGAGCGTGTAAATTTGGCATAAATACCAACCAATACACCACACCTTTCAGCGACAGCCCTAGATACCTCAAGGGACACTACACATGTCGCACCGATCATGTGGTATATGTATTGCAATGCACATGTGAACTCAAGTACGTGGGTAGTACAAAACTGCAAGCACATATTAGAATCTTACAGCACTTAAGGGCCATTGTTAACTCGGATCCAACTTACCCGGTAGCAAGGCATTTTAAAACTTGCCACAGCAATAATCTTAGCTGCCTGAGCTATTTCATTATAGACTCAGTACTGAAACTGAAGAGAGGGGGTAACCGGGAAAAAGCTCTGAGGCAACTGGAATGCAAATATATAGTGGAGTTGGACACACGTATTCCTGGTGGGTTGAACAATGGGGAAGACCGACATCACTTCCTATAAATGCCTGTGGTAGTCATAATGTACAAAATCAGTTTGTGCATTATTGAATATATTACTAGATATGAGGTCTCATTTCCAGCATATATGAGCATAGGAAACATGTTTATGTCTGATACATCTTCGTTTTACAAAATGTACAAGATATCTTTAAGGAGGTCTCTTTACTGTTTATTCTACAATTTCGCTGTGTAATATATATACAAAGGTGATCTAGTCACTTAGCTACCTCTGTGCTAACACTATAGAAATCTTTTTTTAGCATTTGTGCTAATGTAGCAAATTACCCAGTACGTTTTTTAGACATGATCCGACTGTGTACATATATTGTTAACATGCATTTTGATATGTTCTAATTGATTACCGGTCCATAGTTTTAAGATATTGGAATTGATCTCTTGTTTATGTTTGCAAATTTTGCACATCATTTTGTAGGTTTGCACATTTTGCTGTATTTGCACACATAAGATTGCTGGATTTGCACATATTGTTGCAGGTTTGCACATTTTTCTGTATTTGCACAGATGACTGACCTTTGCGTTATTGCACGTGATAGGCATTATTTTGCACATATCGGGTGAGGTTTCTTATTATTAACTTCTACCCAGTGTCATTACTGTAGCTTTATGCAGTGCAGGCAATTTACCCAGTTCATAGCTAAGGATCGAATGTAGCGTGATACGAATAACAACTTGGGTTTGAGAAATACCAATGATTTATATAATTTGGACCGGGTCTAGCCAAACAAGCAAATGTGTGCTTTGATAGCTATTACCCTCTTGTTATGAACATTGTAATTATATGTGAAAATAGTTTTTTGCATGTTTACGTATTTGATCATCACAGTCGAGTAAAAGTATTTTGTTTATGTCTACACGTAGCTGGGGGCGAGGCACCTATTAAAAGCCACGTTCAGTCTATGCTAATCATGTGATCAAGACCGCTGTGTCGGTCGAAACGCGTCTGAACCAAACTTTAACTACGAAATAATAAACCGAGCATGAAAATCTGAACCAGCATTCGAGTGTCCGTGTCTTTTGGCAGTACCGGCTGGTACTTCGGAAGGAGGATTCGATATATATATATATATATATATATTCACTGAAAAAACCATAGGTTTCACACATGTTATAGTTAGCGGAAATTTTACTGATAAAAAACCAATGAAATTCCCCCGTTATAGTTAGTGCAGGCAACTATAACTCACGCGACCGCAATCCTCTGCTGATGCTAATACTGTATTTAGACACTTATTTGCCCATGTCTTCTTCCATACATTTTTAGCTATACATATATTACAAATATTTTTTTTTCATAAAGACACATATGTCATCAGCAGAAGATTGCGGTCGCGTGAGTTATAGTTGCCTGCACTAACTATAACGGGGGAATTTCATTGGTTTTTTATCAGTAAAATTTCCGCTAATTATAACATGTGTGAAACCTATGGTTTTTTCAGTGAATTTGCAAGGTTTTTTAAATGCTAATTCCTAACTATAACGTGTGTGAAACCTATGGTTTTTTCAGTGAATTTGTACGGTTTTTTAAATGCTAAGTTACTTTACGCCATTCGTGGCATGCGCGCCCACTTAACGCAGTTCGTTCCGTGCGTGCACGGTGCGCTTCGCGCACCGTGCGCGCACAGTGAGCACGCGGTGCGCTTCGCGCACCGCGCGCCCACTTTACGCAGTTAGTGCCGTGCACGCACGGTGGGCACGCGGTGCGATGACAAAGCAAGAAAGCACGTCAACAAATCTGTTTCTGCTTTCCTCCGTGACTATGGTATGGGTGCCATTTACCACAACAACTTGCGTTATGACATGCAAGACATTTATAGAGGAGATGGTGTGCACTTCAATGATGAAGGCTCTTTTTAGAGCCCCCTAATATCTAAACACTTAAATCTGATTTTCATTTTTTTTTTTTTTTTTTCAACCGTACGCTTACCGTAAGCTTACCGTACGCGTACCCCGTGATTTTTTTTAAAATCAATAAATGTTTTTTTTGTACTTTTCTGTCCTTCTTTGACCCCCTTACAAATGTTAGGGGGTCTGTAACTCTCCTCATTGCCCCCTTTCCTTGTTTTCACTCTTTTTTTTCAGAGTGAAATACACAAAATGGCGGCCGCCGCTTCCTGGTTTCGGCCGATTCGAATGTTTACTAAGATCTAAGAGCCAATCAGAATCGCGCTCGCGCACGCCACCGTACGCTTACCGTAAGCGTACGGTAAGCGTACCGTAAGCGGGCTCAGATATATATATTGATTTAAAGGCTATTTTCTCAGAATCTACTGAACAGATTTACACCAAACCTACAAAAGGCACTTCCTTGACCTAGGGACTACCTCTCTGCCAAATTTTGAGTAATTCTGTTCAGCCGTTCGGGCTGTAGCTCGTTCTAAAGGTCCTATGGAAAAATGCATGGGAAAAACGCGTTTTGGGACCCCCCTTTTATCTCAGCCCCCGCTTGACGGATCCCCCCGAGACTTTCAGGGTAGGAGCGGAGCGTAGCGCCCCACCTATTTTGAGAAATTCGCGAGGATTCGTCGACCGGCGCCAAAGTTATTCAAAATAGAATGTTGAGGTTTTCCTATGGAAACGTGGTCCTAACTATAACTACCTACTGGCGACCGCCAGTAGGTAATATATATATATATATATATATATATATATATATACATACACATGGGAAGAGAAAGGAGGGAGGAAGAGAAATAGAAAGAAAAAAGGGGGAGAGAGAATAAGGAAAAACTTTAATATACACACAAAAACAGAACCATAAGCAATGAAACAGAAAAGAAGACACCAAATATCCAAAAAAACACATCACATGACCAACAAGATAATCAGTCAATAGATATACAAAAAACCGGGAGGGTGAGAAAAAAGGAATAAACTTTCATAAAGATCAATAACTTTTAATCTCACCATGAATTTGTAGAGATGTAACACACAAATGTTGTGTAAGTAAAATTTCAGCAATGATTATCTAAAAATAATGATAAAGTGAAATTAATTTCAAAATTGCCACAATATTCACATAGCTAACATAAGAATACTGCCCATTAGAAAAACTACAATATATTATAATTATATTGCACACATGTATGTAACTAATTTGGGGCATACTAGTAGGCCCAGAGAACGTGCCTCAAATATATTTGCACTTGAAGTAAAAACATGTAACACGTGGTCGTCTCATAAAAAGGTACGAATATACGTCCTTCTACACTACAGAGTGCAAGTCTTAAGAGACAAATAAACCTAACCATTTTAAGGTGTCATCCTTAACTGTTCAAAAAACACACTGGTTCTGGGAACTAACAAATCATTGACATATTGGCCTGTTCCTGCCTTAGGTACGATATACCGCCTCCCCAACTAGAGCGATATGGTTCTATATCGAGGGGAATTTTTATAGAAGTAAGTTTAAAGCCCACGAAAAACGACACCCCAACGGTAGAGACGTAATAGACAATTAATATGGTTATCTATCAAAAAACAACTTGGCTATGCGGTTTCTTAATCCTTTTAACTCAGAAAATTGTTATTTTATTATGTGCAATGTAATTGATACCAGTAATTAAGTCCATCAAAGATGCCAAAAAAGAACCCATCAATCCGATCGACAGCATATTACATGGAAGCCAAGCTTCATTTGTCAAATAGTCACAATAAAACACATTACATAATAAAGTAATCGACAAATTTTTACAAAAGTGCAGCGCAACTTGTCAAAAAGTCACAATGGACACATTACATGTTTTACGCAGTTAGGTATATTGGACATGACGTAAGGACAATATTCACATAATGTATACTCACTGCAGGTAGCGTTTCGATTGACGCTTCAGTCCAAAGGCGCATATATTCGTCGTCTCAAAAGGAAAAGCAACCGCTTTCCCACAAGTAGGTTGTTGATAAACCAAATAATCGCGGGAACAGGCAAGTGGCGTCCGACGTCACCAACAGCGTCGCGAGCGTTCTAACAACTATCGCAACCATCAGCGCCATCTTAGAATGTGCAAAAACAACACCGACACCACAATATATACAATAAATAATGAGGCCAATCAATCCAACCAAGTAATAGAAAGAAAATTAATGGTGAAATATAACGAAAAGATAAATGAATAAATAAGAAAAACAAGAAAAAAAATGAAAATGAAATGGAGCGGCGTCCGACGTCACCAAGAGCGTCGCGAGCGTTCTGACAACTATCGCAACTGTAAGCGCCATCTTAGGATTTACAGAAAACAACACCGACACCACAATATATACAACAAATAATGAGGCCAAATAATCCAACCAAGTAATAAAAAGAAAATTAATGGTGGAATATAATAAAAAAATAAATGAATAAATAAGAAAAACAAAATGAAAATGAAATAGAGCGGCGTCCGGCACTACAGAAAAGTAAATTCGCAGCATCAGTGCTATACAACCATAGAAACAATCTAAACAAAAAAACTCAAACGTCAGCGCCATATTTTAAAAAAGAAGAAAGAGGTATTCAAAGCCACAGAACACTTATCAATTCAATAATACACAGTTTATAGAAAGTGTAATCCAAACTATCAATAAAGAAAAATATTTTCCATCTCCAACTTCAGAAAGATAATGAACCATGCCACACACATATTGCTCCCTAAGATACAAGACAACAGTAAAAAGAGGGGGGCCAGAAATAAATCACTCAAAAAGGGCCAAAGAATAGGAATCTGAAATTAAATAGAGTTTCTTGGCCCATAGATATTGATATTAAAATATTTAGAACCATCACAGTTAATCATATACATAAAGAGAATAGGGCCTTCTATAGGAAGTAATGCATTTCACTATCAGTGTTATGTCCAAACCGTATAGACTGTAGGCGACATATCCATTTTGCCTCTGCCCTCCTAAGAGTGAGTTCCCTATTTCCACTCCTCCGGTTAACCGGGATGTGTTCAATAGCATGAAACCAAAATGTATCATCTCCTGGGTGCATGCGATCGTAATGCTCAGTAATAGGGTATCTCGAATCTCTATTCTGAAAAGCCCTCCGATGTTCCTGTATTCGGATTTTTAAAGGGCGGACAGAGCTCCCCACATAGATTAGATCACATGGGCAACGCAAGGCATACACAATATGTGTAGTATTGCAATTACAAAAAAGGTTAACAGAGTACCTATGGTTGGTATTATAAGAAAAGGTAGTTACCTTATTCTTACCCATGGGGCAGATGTTACACATCCCACATGTAAAAAAGGCTTTAGGTTTAGGAGGTAACCACGTTCCACTTTTGGATGTTGAAGTTATATAGCTGGGGCATAGATGATTGCGTATCGACATGCCCTTTCTATATGTGATAGAAGGCCGATTACCCAAATGTTCCTTTAAACCAGGGATAACCATAAGTAAATGCCAATTTTTTCTAAAAACATAAAAAATCCTGTCACTATGCATCGTATACTGTGTGACGAATCTAACACCAGAAGAATGTTTACTTTTTCTAGGTTTAACGCACAGTGTGGCATTTCTGTCAGTTTTAATGATTCTAGCCTCTGCTGTTTCCAAGTTCTTAATGTCATACCTCGCTTGAGGAACCTTTGTTTAGTTTCGATAACATTAGCCTGGAAGATCTCAGTATCACTGCAGTTTCTTCTCACGCGGGTCAGTTCTCTGAAGGGTATATTAATAATAACTGACCTCGCGTGAGCACTTGTGGCATGCAGCAAGGAATTACACAATGCGGTTTTGCGATACAATTTGCTATGGATAATCCCATCCTGGATATAAAATGTAATATCCAAGAAATCTATAGTTTCCTTATGATAAGCCATAGTAAGCTTGATGTTAAAACTATTCTCATTCAGGTAGAGATGGTATTAATCAAGTTGCTCAACTGTTCCTGACCATAAACAAATTACATCATTGATGTACCTCCCCCAGTACACAATGTATTGTGTCCAAGGGGAGGCACATCTGGCCCAGGCATGATCCCTCTCACACCACCCCAGAAAGAGGCAGGCATAAGAAGGAGCAAACCTGGATCCCATCGTGGTCCCGTTGATCTGCTGGAACCACTGGTCATTGAAGAGAAAAAAGTTATTCAACAATATCAGTTCAATCATCTGCACAATCATCTCATTCCGTGCAAAAAGGTCTGCCCCTTCTCTATCCAAAAAAGACTGTGCTGCCAATGTGCCCTACTTCCTATCAATGCACGTATATAAACTTTCCACATCAAATGTAGCAAAGATAAGGTCTTCCGACCACTCAAAATCATGAAGTTTGGCCAGAATACCCTTGCTATCCCTAATAAAGGAAGGCGGGCCCAGGACATATTTTTGAAGTTTCAAATCAACAAACTCAGCCAATTTCTCAGTAGGTGAACCTACCCCCGATATAATGGGTCTACCAGGTGGAAACTGGCCCCCCTTATGTACTTTAGGCAAAATATAAATACATGGATAGGTGGGGCAGTCAACAAATAGATATTTATATTCATCCTCCGTGATTAGACAAGAGTCCTTCCATTCGCATAGCCTTGTATTGATCCTGACTGTAACACCTGGAATGGGATTTCCACATACTCGCTTATAGCTTTTGGTGTCACTTAATTGTCGATCTATTTCCCTCAAATAATCACAGCGATTCTTAATAACTATGTTGCCGCCTTTATCAGCCTTACGTATAACGATATCCTGATCATCCTTAAGACGCTGTAATGCCTGACGTTCCAGAGGAGAAAGATTCATCTTTGGGCAAGCACCATACTTATTAGGAGTTTCCAATTTGTAGAGGTCATCCGCCACCCTATTATGAAATAGGTCAATATTGGGATGGTATCCGCCCGCCGGGATGAATTTGGACTTAGGATGTAGAGACCTAGTGACTGGAATGTCTTGTGTAACATCCAACTCTTTAAGGAGATTTAACATATCTGAACCCTCGTCAGTGATAGATAGCAAGCAGTGAATGTTACGTACATCAGCAACAGAATGGGAGACCTCACCCCTATTATTTGTAGATCTATTCTGCATAGGAGGCTGGTTTGAAAAGAAATCTTTAAGCTTCAGAGTTCTAGTGAATTTGAAAAGGTCCACGTGCACATCAGAAAAATTTCCACCTTGGGTGGGGCAAAAGTTAAGACCTTTACAAAGCAATTTTTTCTCTTCAACATTCAAAATTTTATTACAAAGATTGACAATCTTCAAATCAAAGGTATCTATATTTGCAGTACGGGGACTGGTAACAGTACAAATGTCATCAGTCAAATTCATAGGGGTTTGATTGCCTAAATTCTCTTGGGCCTGGTTGAGGCTACCATTTTTTCTACTGGTCCCTTGTTTGCCCCTTTTCCCATTGCGACCTCCCCTCCTGGTTTTAGTTCTTTTTTTTGTTGTAATCGACTCGATATTCTTAACTTTGCAAGCTCCTTCTGGAAGGATGAGGCCCCCTCCTCCAAAGGGATCTCCTGATTTAAGTTGGAAGATGTTACACTACTCGTAGAAGAAACTGAAAGATTGCTCACAGACCGACCATCATCCGTATCGTCTTTCTCCTCCCTGTTTCTTTTCTTATCCTCTGTTCCCGATAGATGGTCAAATTTTTTGGCGAACGTATAAATTCGCCCATCCCTGTAATCTCTGTCATCCCTTTTTATTTTACTCATCTTTTTATCCTTAATGTACGCTTGATGACTGTCCATCACCTGTTTCAAAATGGTGTAATTTTTGTCAACTAGCTCCTTTTCCGCTATTTCACTGATTTCCTTTTCCACCTTCTCAATTTCCTCCTGTAATTTTTCCCCTTTTTCCATAGAATGCCTCACTAAAATCTCCATCATCACACGTGAGGCTCCTTCCAAATTCCCTTCCCATTCTTTTAACAGATTTTCACTAAGATCCTCGAAAGTGGGAAAAAGAAGGATTCTCAAGCCCCTAGGTACCTTGCCATTCTCCATATATTGTTTGAGGGTAACCCCATCCCACCATCTGCTCAATTCTTGTTTTCTCAATCTCTCCAATCTTAGAAATAACGTTTTCAGGCTCGTTTTACCAGGAGTCTCAACATTAATAACCGATTTAACATTACTAGTTCCAAGGAGATTTAGCGCCATCTCCTCACGGCCATCATTATACTTTGGCATTCTGAAAAGAAGATATGAATTTATAAATGGGTAAAAGAGTGCTTCAACAGTCCAAATAGTATCTTAACAAAGAAGAATCCCACAGCCGACTAATGTCGAGCACATCAATTTTGTAGTCCCACACAGTAGAAAGGTCCTGTGCCAAGCATCTCCAGAACCTGCTGCAGATAGGTCATACTGAAAAGCCCAGAATTCTCAAGATATGCTTTCCTCAAGCCGATAAATGTTGCTCCTTCCATGGGTGGAATCTTTCAACGCATTGCTTTTTATGGGTTTGGGCATGCTGTTGACAAACAAAACCAGAACTCTGAACTGATGACAAATTTCCACCAAAAAAGACTATTTTCGTCCAAAAATGTCACTCCTAGTATGCGAGATTTACAATATAGAACATCTGACTCTTCAGATAAATGAATGAACATTTGTTGTTCGCAGATTTTTTTTCTTCCTTCTGAATCAATTCAATGAAATAAAAAACCCTATCTCCATCATGCACAAGCAGTGACACCTGCATCCAGTGTTGGAAATGGAAAACAAATGTCCTCATGAACCCACAAACTGGGAAATGGAAGGCGGCAAAATAGGGACGCAGTCATAAGGAGTCAGAGGCGTAGCTAGAGCTTGTGGCACCCGGGGCTATCCCTCAGATTGCCGCCCCCCCTGGGGTGCTGACGAAAAAGGACGGCGAGCACTTGAAAGAGGTCCGAGAGACACGTAGTATCGCTGCTAATCGTTACCTCGATCATGCAAGTTACATGCACATACATGACTTTTGACTTTTTTAGGCCCCTTTATGTAAGTGCATGGGGCCCGATTCACAGAACTAACTTAAGACAAAATCCTAAACTTACTACCATTTTCGTATTCACAGAAGGCACTTACTCATTTTGGTAGTCACAGAAGACACTCATTTCGGTATTCACAGAAGTTAGGAGTCCTAACTTTAGGACTCCTAAATGCCTTCTGTGAATACCGAAAGTCCTAAAGTTAGGTTTTTTCTCAGTTTAGTAGTAGTAAAATTAGGACTCCTAACTTTAGGACTCCTAAATGCCTTCTGTGAATACCGAAAGTCTTAAAGTTAGTATTTTTCTCAGTTTAGTAGTCCTAAAGTTAGGACTCCTAACTTTAGGACTCCTAAATGCCTTCTGTGAATACCGAAAGTCTTAAAATTAGGATTTTTCTCAGTTTAGGGCTCCTAACTTTACTACTACTAAACTGAGAAAAATCCTAATTTTAAGACTTTCGGTACTCACAGAAGGCAGGAGTCCTAAAGTTAGAACTCCTAACTTCTGTGAATACCGAAACAAGTAAGTGCCTTCTGTGAATACCAAAATGAGTAAGTGCCTTCTGTGAATACCAAAATGGTAGTAAGTTTAGGATTTTGTCTTAAGTTAGTTCTGTGAATCGGGCCCATAGACTGTAAGTATCTCAGATGTGTTGGTCGGTACCAGTATTTACACACAATTTAAATAGCACTATTTTACTTTTTTTTTATAACGCTACACATCCCAATGCAGGGTGTCAGAGCGATTTACATAACATACAGATTGAAAATAATTCATGCAAGCGTGTAAATCAGTGTACAAGATGTGTTGCATGAGTCAGTGAGGGTTAAAAGTTGTAGCAGTAACATATCCTACATAGCTTGCTGTGCTATATTAAAAGGCTTACTATTTATGAACTGCAAGTAACAAAAGGATCTGTGTTCAAAGCAGTAACCTTACCTAGCTACATTTAAAAAAGTCTGTCATCTGCATATTACATGACGTGCTTTGCAGGCACATTAACCTTCTATACTACTTTTAGTCAGATCTGGGACTACACAAAACAGAAATTTCTCCAAGAAATACTTTAACCTTCAGGGTTATCTCACCATTTATTATTCCGATAGTTACTGGGCACCTCTGGAGCAGATGCCTTAACCCTACAAAAATATTAGAACATGCAGACTTTGTAACCAATTAAGATTAAAACATCTACTAACATGCTTCTCCTTGTTGCTAATTTCTTTGTGGCAGGGTTTTTAAAAAAAATTAAATTAGTTGAGGTCCAGATTTTGCATTGGGATTGCACCACTTTTTTAGCACAACCCCAAAGCAACATCTAATTTGTTAAATCTCATAATGGGCTTAAATGCACTCATGATATACTTAATAAAAACAAATGTGTGATCATAATAGCTGACTGGCGGGCATTAAATTACCAAACAAGCACGCAAGGGGCCATGAGAGCCTACTACAGAAAGGCAACAAATCAAGAAGATGTTAGGAGTTTAGAGCCCTGGCACAGGCGGTCCGTTTTTGCAGTCCGGAAAAAAGTGCCAGGGCGCCAAACAGCCCGATAGAGACCCATTTCGAGACAGCAAGCACATCGATGTGCGCTGCTCACACTGCTCACTTCTCACTAGTGGAGAAGTTACGGCATGACGTCATGCCAGATGAGCGTTGTGGGGGAAGGGAAATCCTTTAAAGAGTCATTTTCTCTCTGGATTTCCCTTCTCTTTTTGAAACGCAAGAGCAGCAAAATTGTGGTATTGTCACCAGGGGTTTAAGTGGAAGCTTTTTCAATATTATATGTAACAAGCCATAGTTGCAGCTTATTTATCATATGCAACTAATAACCATTGACAAAGCCAATAGTCCTGACTTGTTGTAGGCAGGCCCTGCCCTAGGATTTTTTCTTTGAGTAGGCCATAAAGAAGCATGGGTGGGCCATGAAGACGAATGGGTTCCAGTAAGTATTTCAGAGATTCGATATTTTAGGTGTTGGCATCTGTCCTCTCTTGATATTTTTAAGACAATAACTACCACCCAAAGAGCTACTGACTTCGCTTTCTCTGTTGCCCTTCTAGCTTTGGGAAAGGGGAAGGACCTTGCTTGTCAGAACTTTAAAATGTAGATGCGGAAAATTCAGGCTGAAGCATGGGTCAAATTATGCAGCAGTGTTGACTAAATTGTGCAACAAGAAAAAGCAAACTATGCAGCATAATGCGGCACATTATGTGATAGTATTAGTTCATTATTTTGATATTTTTACGCTTGCTGGACCAGTTTAACACCTGAATATAGCAATAAGCAATCAGAAGGTGACCAGTCAACCTTAGGAAAGAATCTTCCACTCAGCGCCACCACATGTCAATGCAATTTTATAACTTTTGAACCATTTGAGCTAAAAGCAACCTCTTTAAAAATCTGCAGATTATGCAGAAGATAATGGATTATGTGGCAAATGCGGCAAATCCATAGCTATGAGAAAAATGCTACTCCTGCACAATCACATAATTCCAGTGCCTCTGCCCATAGGTCCCTGCTCAAGGAATCATTCTATCACTTGTAACAATCGACATACAAATTATTGTGGTGTGAATTAATGATGAGTAGAATGTTTTTTCATTTAGCCAATGGAAAGATGAAACATATTTTAGTTTTACTTTTTCCATTAATTTATTTTTTATGTAATACTGCAAGTTAGTAATGGCCTCAGAGTAGGAAGAAATTAAAAAAAAAAACACCTGAGTAAATCTATATGCTAATTATAAACACATTTTCACAAACTTTTTGGGGTTAAGGAAATCCTTTGCAAAGCGTTTCTGTCATATCACTTTTTGCAACTCCTAGGTAGCTTTGGATGGGAGCCTGCAGCCTCATTAGTGTGAGTAAGTGAAAGTGTTCAGGATGTCTGTGCGGTTCATTTGCACATCATAGCAGCTACTATCCCTGCTGATTTCACACCTGTCCCCAGGCCTGAAACTAGAGCATGTCAATGGTTAATAATTAAATAAAACAACGCCGCAGGGCACAATGGGGCTTCAAGCCACTGTGAGACATTAGGATGAAAAACGCTCATTTTCCAGTTAACAATGGCCTTGGGTGGGCCACGCTCTAGAACCGGCCTGGTTGTAGGTATGATGTTAATTGTTGTATCACATATCTGGATGCAATGACAGAAACAGCAAAATACAAGTCAGGCGGCGCACTATGCTAAACAGATTTTTAGTGTAAGTGTTTTAAAGCAACGCCCTTAAGTAAATCGGCCACCCCCCTTTGAGAGACCCCCCAGTTTTTTCATCCCACTTAAAGCCCTGTTGGCAGCTATGCTTCCACTCTGCCACTCACTAAATAGCCCCTCTGAAAACTCTCCTCTTACCTCACTTGAGACTCGCTCCAGGGTCTCTTTGGCAGGCAGGGGTGGTTGGTTTGAACTTCGTTCACGGTTCACTTATTCAGCAGTCTCCAGAGCCAGCAAATCGCCCAGAGAGCAGCACTGCCACTGACTGCCCCAGGCCAGAATGAGCACAAGAGCGCGTAGCGATGAAGCGCGTGATGCGTCACTGCTACGTCGTTCTCAGGGCGAGGGCAGGGCTGGCCAAAATAAATCTTTTTTTAATGTTGCCTAGGGCGTCATTGGTAGCGCTCGCACTCTACAAGATTGATTGACGGGAATGACGGCCCTGGAGGTTGGGACGGACCAAGAGGTAATCACTGTGACTGCCGCTGGCGCACTAGCAGCAGTTATAATAACAGCTGAGCAGGTCAGTGCGCGCAGGGAGCACTTTCAAACTGGGCCGCGCGCGTGGCACTGGTGGCCCGTTGCAGCCGCGGCAGCCTTTATAATTTATTTGGGTACACAGTGTCCCCAAATAAATTATAAAGGCCGCCGCGACTGCAACGGGCCACCAGTGCCGCGCGGCCGCCCCCGAAATTGTGCTGCCTGGGGCAGGCCGCCCCCACCGCCCCCCCCCCTAGCTACGCCACTGTAAGGAGCAGAGTCAATGGCAGTCAGTCTCTGCATTGTTTTTTACAGACTCTGCACCCAAGAGAATTTACAAAAAATGACCACATCCCGATGCGTTATACGGTTTACTGTGAATTATGAACCTTTTGCTGGCATCTATGTTGTAGGGTACGAATAATACAGGTGAGATAACTCATATGATTCATGCACATGTCGGAGACATATTTGTATATTCTCTGGTCGTAGGTTTGAATAATTAAATAGCTCAAAGGGCTAACATGTTTGTTGCACAGAAAAACAGATAACACAGATCATAGATTTCTATTTCATGAAAGACAGTTCACTGGCTGTCATTTATAGTGTGAGTCACAATTTTTAATCAGGTGAGATATGCACTCTCTCTAAATAGCTTTAATTAACTTGCAAGGCTTAAGGTTGAATACTTGCTGGTTTTAATTCAGACATTCTTTATAGAAATATTAATATTGTGAGTGGGATTGGGTAGTAATGCATCCATAATATTAAGTATTAAGCTAAAAATGCCCGTTAGAACCTATGAGGCTGTATTCAACTCTGCCAGTGCAGCGGAGGATTGCATTACAGCCCAACATATTTAGAGATCTCTGCATGCGTGGCAGAGTCTCTATGCCTTCAGAGGAGCCGCCTTTGCAGTACTCCTCTGAAGTAGGGGTGGGCAGAGTTCACGGAGTCCTACGATACGGAATTCCGTGGAGTCGCAAAAAATATTTGCCGTGCTACGCAGAGTTCTGCTTCTGGGCGGAGTTTGCTGACATGCCCGTGCGCGTTGCGCTTGGAATGCGGAGTACGCCTGTGCGCTCCAAAATCACATGTGAACAGCACTACATAGTCCTGAGGTGTGCTTGCATTCTAAATCACGCGCAAACAGCACCACATGATCCGCATGGGTGCTACATCTTGTTTTTCTGCTCTCTGTTTTGGTGCTGGGCCTAAATTTTAATCTCTACTTAATCTTTGTAATCCTCCTTTATTACTTTTCTACAACGAATTTTTTTTTTAATAGTGTGTGTCTTTGTGTTTGTGTATTTTATGTTTTTGTGTATTTTTTTTAAATGTTTTTGTGACTTTTTGACTTTGTTTATTTCCCCTTCTTTCCTTAATTCTTTCTTCTTTACTTTCCCTTCCTTTTCCTGCTCAATTAATATTTCCCCACCCAGCGCCATGGCAGAGGGGCGACTTCCATGCGGGCACTGCTGCCACCCAGATGTTTTTGTGACTTTTTGACTTTGTTTATTTCCCCTTCTTTCCTTAATTCTTTCTTCTTTACTTTCCCTTCCTTTTCCTGCTCAATTAATATTTCCCCACCCAGCGCCATGGCATAGGGGGGACTTCCATGTGGGCACTGCTGCCACCCAGGTGTGCAGCTGTTAGAAATGGGGGTCTCTAGTTGGCAATGGCTTGCACCTTTGTCCAAATAGGGACCCTTGCTTCTAGTCAGGGAAAGAGGGATACACTCCTGAAATAACCCCTGCTCACCCCCTCGGTAGCTTGGCATGAGCAGACAGGCTTATCTCAGAGGCAGTGTGTAAAGCATTTGTGAACACATACAGTGATACAGTGAAATCACTACAAATGGACACCACACCAGTCTAGAAAAATAAGTAATCTTTACTAGACTTAACACCAGACCACGCAACAAAAATCCACAATACACTATCAAGAATATGACTTTTAGATGGTAGAAATTGCTTAGTTCAATGTAGATGGTAAATGCAACACTTTACTCTCAAAGTACCTTGGATGCGTTATGCAATACAAACAAAAGGGTAGCAGGGAAGGTGATGCGTCGGTTCCTTGCTGCGTTCCGTTACGATGCAACAAGATGGCGCCTCGATGCGATGAGACGATCCGGTGTGACAAAATGGCGTATTTGATGCGATGCGACAACGTGGATGCGATGCGTGCAAGCCTGACGGCCGTGTGGCTAAATCGATGAACTTTGGAGCCGCGACAGACCCTGCGACACGCTTCTCTGGTGATGCGACGGTAACCTCTGCAGCAGTGGCACGCTTCTCCGGTGATGCGTCATGCTTCCTCGGCGATGCGACAGCAAACAGCACTCGGCGGCGAAACGCTTCTTCGGCGATGCGACGGCAACTGCTGCGGTGGTGAAACGCTTCTTCCTCGTTACATCGCGCTTCCAGCTCCCAGCAACACGCAGTCTCCAGAGGGCCCAAAAGAACAGCAGGCACCTCACTGCAGGTAGAATTCCCAGCAAGGAAATTCAGGGGGAGCTGGTGGTGAAGTCTTTGTGTCCCTGAGACTTCAGAACAGGAGGCAAACTCAATTTCAAGCCCTTGGAGATCTTCCTCAAGATAGTAAAATTACACACAAAGTTCCTTTTCTCCTTTCCTTGGCAATAGGTAACCACTGCAGGCCAACCCCAAACAGCAATCAGCACCAGGGCAGTCTCCTCCTTCAGCTTCCTTGGTTTCTCTTCTTGGCAAAGGGTGTGTCTTGATTCCCAGAAGTGATCTAAAGTTCTGGGGTCTGGGCCCCAATATTTATACTGCAAAATCCTTTGTTCTCTGAAGGCAGAGAGTGTCTGTGCCCAGCCAAAACCAGTTCTGTCCTCCATGGTGCAGCTTCCAGGCAGGAGGTGGAGACAGCATTGTTGAAAGCAGACCTGGCCCAGGTAGCTGAAAGTAAGTCTCCTCCCCCTACTCTCTATTCTATGACGGCTCAGGCAAGTGAAAGGAAATCTCCTCTCCCTACTCTCTATTCAATGCAGGGCCTATTCAGCCCAGCCCTGACCCATCAGACTGCTTGAGCCAAGGCCCACTCCAGCCCCCTGTCACTCACAAACCAGACAGGGAATGCACAAACCTAGCAGAGACATACTGGATGGTTAGGCATAAAAATACCTACTTTCTAAAAGTGGTATATTCAAACACAGAATGTAAAAATCCCCCACACTAAAAGATGTATTTTAACATTCTGAGTTCAGGCATAAACTCGTTTTTCTACCTTGTTTCCTGGGTCAGTTAGGATTATAAGATGTTATAATCAAACTGCCCATTCTGGCCTATGGGAACAGGTAGCCTTGCAATAGTGAAAAACTAAATTGGCTGTCATTCACTATCAGGACATGCCACACATGCAACGCACCCTGCCCTTGGGCCTACCTTAGGGGAGACTGACATGTAGAAAAGGGAAGGTTTAGGGACTGACAAGTGGATTCACTTGCCAAGTCGACATGGCAGTCCCAGACTGGACACAGACCCTGCAATGGCAGGCCTGAGCCGTATTTTACAAGCTGCTTCTGTGGGTGGCACAACCAGTGCTGCAAGCCCACCAGCAGCATTTGATTTACAGACCCTGTGCACTCATGGTGCACTGTACTGGGATCCGACAAGTAAATCAAATAAGCCAATCATGGAGTCACTAATCCATTACAACAATTTACAATAGGGAGCACTTGCACTTTGGCACTGAATAGCAGTGGCAAAGTGCCCAAAGCATCTAGACCAGCAAAAACATAGCAAAAACACAGGAGGCAATGGAAGCCAGGTCTAACAGCAGCCCTGGGCGATCTTTGGAGAGGAGGAGGTGGCAGCACTAATTTGCTTTGTGCAATGCCACCTCCCCTCTATGCAGGTCCGGTAGCGGGTATACCCTTCGCGAGTGTTGGCGGTGCTGGGGAATGGTGCACCGATGTGTGCGGCGCACAAGCCATGTTCGGCACACTGCCCAGCAGCTGAAGCACCATTGGGCAGATATTCTTGACCACGAACAGGACCTGCTCAACATGGTAGGCGTCGAGATTCCGGGGCTCGATGAGTATTAATTATTTGTTGTGTTTGTGATCTACAATGCTAAAAAACAATTCCGAATAGCATGCTGCTCACACTCAGAGATAAGTTATGTTTAGTAAAGTAGCACGTTCTCTCTGTGTCTTTGTTTACGTAGCTTATACAGTTCCAGGTTATTAATTGAATTCCCAGTGATGATGTGAAGTATACATCTATGCATTGCAAAAAAAAGAGACTGAGTTGGCTCATCAAGAGTGTTGAGAAATGGGAATAGATAGAATCAAAGATCATTCACTGCAATACATTAGTTCCAAATGCCGTTTTTGTTAAGGATATTTGGAATATGGATTTTAACGACAGTCGTTAGACTCAAATGGAAACTTGTTGTACTATAGGTGATCTGTTTTAGTTTGCTTTCCATAAACATTTTGTGGAGATTATTTACCATTCATGCATTTACTCCCAATTCATTTTACTTTTACTTTGCACTGCTGCCTTCAAGTTGTTTTACACAGCCTGTTGATGTGCTTGTAACTTAAGAGTGAGCATAGCACTTAGTTATAGAGTCTAGGCCTATACTTATCTAACTATCTTGACCGTTAGGGGAATGCTGCCATGATGACCTATATTGTGTCGAAGTTCTGACCTATCTAGATAAAAAACAGCAGCAGTTAATTTATTTCTTTCTAAGTTAAATTGCCTCCATACTAGTTGTCTTACATGAATATACATGCAGCAATAGCAGGGGAGGCATCACAACTTCACAAGCGAGGTCCCACTTCCAGTTCCACCCAGGTGAGCTCCAACTGAAGGACTGATCTGAATGATTGATTGATTATCCATCGTCGGCAACTAAATGGAAGTAGAAAGACTTAGTAAGTAAAAGATTTACAAGGAATTGACACCACAGGAGTACTACGTGATGACACAATGAGAATGCCTGATTGTGCAAAAATAGAAAAAATAGCAATGCTATTAAGTTTTGGCTAATGTGGAGCTAGCAGTATTATTTGTGAAACCCTCAAGTTATAAAAAATGGACTCAAAGTCTGGAGTCGACAAGCTTAGGTTAGGCGTTTACAGTTCGGCAACCCAAGGCCTGAATGATGATGATGCTGATGACTGATCTTTTTCATCCTATATCTAAAAAATATGGATACATTTTATTGCACAGGTTGGTAATGGGCTGGTGTGGGCTACTGCTTTGAAGATTCTACAGTAAGTTGGTGTTGCTTTCACCACATCTGCCCCACCAAGTGTAAGATCCATTGATGGTGTAATTTAAGCCACTCCTCAACAATCACACAGCTCGGGGGAAGAGTGTAGGGGTTTGATGAATGGATGGGTGATGGGATTTTGGGAAAGGTTTGACAAAAACAAACACTACAACACAAGGCCAACATTCATCTGTGCAATAAGCAGCAGCACATCATTCGCCATCAATCTGTTGTTAGAAAGAAACAAAGGAATGAGTATGACAGAGTACAGACACATGCATTGCAAACAGTCCTTCTGCCCGAGACCAAATTTACCAAATATCTAAATGTTCTATCTTCTAGGTGAACCCACGCACCAACTTCTCTTAGTTAATACGATTGTTAAAAGAAAAATGTACTATATTGCAAAGTTGGGTGGTGCATCTGCATTCTCCTCTGGTATGTCCACTCTTTGGGGCCTGTCTGCACTGGTCCGGTAGGTAAGCAGGAGTGTTGTTGAGCTCAGCTAGCTTTTCCGCATTTCATTCATGAAGGAGACTAGAAGAAGGCCTGCAGATTGTCAAAGAGAAACTGTATTTAGAGGCAAGGAGAAGGACAGAAGGAAGGTAAGCTTCATGAGCAGCGTTTCAAGAAGACTCAGAGGCAGCGGCAAAAAACACAAAAGGGGGACTCAGAGTATCACTTTTGGCACAAGCACACACACAGAGCATCATTTCACAAATGCACCTCTCTCTATTCCACACAGCTGAGTACTAGGCCTGAGACTCTTGGTGTACCTTTGAACTCAAGTCAATAGTATACACGGTAACTTCTTGCTTCTAGCTATTGCTGAGGTAGTCCTGCAGCTCCTGCCCAGAGTTCTTCCATGAACCTCCTCCAGTCCTGACTCCAAGTAACGCCGTCCCAGACCAGTCATCATCATCATCATCATGATGCAAGATAGACGTGGAGTGCAGTGCACTGCTGTTGAAGAAAAAGTAGAGAATGAAACCGAATTGCAGAATTTTGCGTAGGTTTTTGCTTGTTAACTAAAGTGACTGTTCTGGTCTCTAAAGAACCAGAAAAAAGGAGAACATCCCTTCACAATTTGTCTCTTTTGTCTTTTCAGTCAATTCGGCTTCCTTCTCTTCCCCTTTACCACCCATTCCTTGTTGCTAGGGTTCTTTTACTCTCCTTCATAGTTACACTACTCCGTTTATCCCATACTCTTCCTTTCACCTTGTTTCTTATTACTCCTTCCTGACTTACAATATTTTTTGGGCCATTCGTTTCTTCTCTTTTTCACCCTCTTGCTGCTTCACATTTTCTGGAACTCTTTTCTTGCTTACTCGCCCCACATTCTCTCGTTTATTGCTCAATCAATCCCCCTTTCTCTTTATCAACCATCGTTCTTTTTATCTTTTATCTCATCTATCTCTATCTCTTCCCTCAACCCTCTCTTTATGTCTTCCTCCTTTTTCCTCTCCATTTCTCCCTTCTCTTTTTTGTGTGTCTCTCTCTTGCTCTGCAACATTCTTTCTTTTTCGCCAGTCCACCTCTTGTGCCCTCTTTCTCTCACTCTATTCCTTTCCCTTTCTCTCACACTCTCTATCTTCCATTCCGTTCACCCTCACCCCTTAATTCTCTCTCTAACTTTCTCTCTCAACCTTTCTCCATCTCGGTCCCACCTCTTGCCTCCGCCCACTCTCGTTCTCTTCCTCCTACTTAGTCTCCCCTCGCCCTCCCTTCTTCACAAGTTCTCCTTCTCACTCTTTACCTATCTCTACCTCCCCATTTCTCCCCCCTCTGCCTTATCCTCTTTGCTGCCCCCAAACAATCCCCTTTTCAAGCCATCTTTCTCCATTTTCCTTCCTTCCTGTATTTCTCTTTCTACTGCTCTCCCTTCTCCTCTCTGGCAGTCTTTTCCCGTTTCCCACCCTCTATTTCCCTCCCACTTTCTCCCTCCCCATTTGAACTCAATCTGCTTTTCTGTCTCTCGTGCCCTCTCTCACAGTCCCAGTCCTCCTTTCAACGCTCTGGCCGCCTCCCTCTCTCTCTTTCTATCTCCATTCTCCACTTTTCCTCTTGTACGCCAAGGTCTTGTTTTTGAAGTCTCCCAGTCAGGAAATAGCTGCTCCATTACAGCACCGACCGCTCACAAGGAGCACACGGCCAGCGGGTGTCGCTGCCAAGAATGACTGCTCCGGAGAAGAAAAACACTTTTAAATAGAATCCCAGAGCTGCCTTCCGAACAGCTACAGAGGACCCGGGGGCATTATTGTGGCATAATGCTCCCTGTGCTACGTATTATAATCCCACATGGCCCTTCAGAATTCGGAATTTTGCCCCCTGCAACAGATATGCAGGGTCCAAAGTTCTTCTTTTTTTCCTCAGGTTTGACAAGCCAGTCGAGTTTTGATTAAACCACTTGCCTCTTTCTTCCATCACCCTGAACTTTCTATCTCTTTAGCTCAATTTTTCAGCTTCTTTTTTTATCCCTGATATCTCCCATTATGACTGCTTTCCTATCTATCTCTTCCCCTTTTTTTTCTCCTTTGTCCCTTTCTGTCTCTTTCTCTGTACAAAAGTCTGATGAAGAAAATAATTCCTGGGTCCCCAAAATGAGTGCTGTTGCCCACCACCAGCACAAATTAAACACTGACCAGGGTGCATTATTTTCATACCTCCACTCAGCTGACCTCTCCCTAGCCACCATCCCACGCTTCTACAGGACCAGAGCAGGTGGAAGGTCTTTCTCTTACCTCGCAGCCAAGTCCTGGAACGACCTCCCCCTACACCTCCGGCAAAGCCAGACACGGCACCAATTCAGGACCTGGCTCTTCGTGTGACCCAACGGAGCTGCTAACACTCCCCACCCACACCCAGCGCCTTGAGACCCTAACGGGTGAGTAACGCACTCTACAAAACCCTGATTGATTGATATATATCTTTATTTTAAAATCTACCTGCCAGAGGTGTACGAAAGAGCTGTTGAGAGTCTATGTACAGATTGATCGTTCAGTTCGTTTTTTTCATTGCATTCTGGTACTCGTAGTTTGGAATTTATAGTTGGATAATCAGAACTACCCCATAAGACTTTTTAAAAAAAAGAGAACTCGGTGAGTTACTCATGCACTGAATCGGTACGCCTGAAACATCTCGTGAATGGCTTTTTTTTAATTTGTGGAGTACTACCCATTTGTACCCTTCACTCGATTTCAATGAATGTAATATTGCTGCACAGCTAAAATGAAGTCATGTGACATCAAATCAGAGGAATATTGTTCCAGGTTTCCAGCGGCAAAGGCAGGTGGCAACTACTTGCATTTAGATATGGAATCCATGCAGTAAAGTAATCACCGCATCATGTTTTTAAACTTAGACTTACCAAGGGCCTCTAAATAAGGGTCTCTGTCCTCAGGCCCCCACTATTTCAATCAAGAGCCTATTTAGGTGTGAGTTTTGACAACGCACCTATTGCTCACAATATAAATATAGTTGACTTTGTGTCCGCCCCTTTCAGCCATTCATTTTCTTCGCCCAGCCATTTTCAGCCATTAGCTGGAGACTTTGTCAATCACATCTTGCCTGAACCTATTTCCATTATTCATCTCTCAAATTTCTCATTGTGTGTTGTGGGGAGTCCTCAAGAACACACCACAACATCTAACGTGTGCACAATATTCAGGGTGCGTCCACCAGCACTGGACATAATACCTAAGGTGACCCTTCAGAACTGACTCCAACATTCAATGCAAGACATCCAGGAATGGGTACACAATCGCAGGCGTTGCCCACAACATTCATGGTGATTCCTCCATTTCTGTCAAAAATATACAAGATTAGTCCTCAAAAACTAAACACCATTTTCGAAGTGAGCACTACAAAACCAGCTATATTGTTCCAAGTAAGCTCGCTGGAAATGAATCCAACATTTCAGGTAGCCCTTTAAAACTGAATCCAACACTTCTGATGTGGGCTCACTAGTGCCTTAAATAGTGGTAACACAACTTCCTCTCTTTTGCTGGTTCTTCCTCTCTCCACTGGCTCTCAACCTGATTCGTCACATTGTTTGGAAACATTTTTGTCCTGGGGCAAAATTACCCTGACAGCCATCTTCTTAGGCATAGTCTCTAATGATTCCGACTAGTCTTGTAATGTGCCGCAGTGCTCTGCACAAGCAGATGACTCTGGACTTAAAAGTGTTTGAAAACATGATTCTTGAGCTGCAATCCTTTGTAAAAGCTACAACAGGTGGCACGAAAAAGAAGGGCAAAGGACTTTGGTAGTGAATAGATGAGATGAAGGTAATGAAGGTGATGTGCTTTATTTCGGCACAGCTCAGTGTGGCTCTTTCCACCATCTTGAATTTTGATGGTAATCCTCGTCTATTTATGCCTGGGCTCTGCTCGTGGAGTTTGTGGAGTTTTTTACACTCCGCGTAGGGCTCGGAGTTCTGAAAAACTCTGCGGAGTCGCGATGAGCAGAGTTTTTCCTCTATTGCTGCTCGCCAACTTTAAGTTGGCGAGTGAAAAAAATCCAACGCTTGACCACCTCACGGCGAGATTTCTCAATGCGGGTGGTTGTGGCAGGGCACTACCGATCACTCTGAGAAACCTGCAGCTCGTGTTGAGGAAGCTGCCGCTCGAGTAGAAAATTTACTTGAGCTGCAGAAAGTAGCTGCGCCCTCTTGCGCTGCGGGTGATGCCATATGCGCTGATTTTACAGTGTGGGGCATACGCCCAAGGCTAAAAATAAGTGCGAGCAGCGCGACTTACCTCACTCCGCCACTTACAGAACTCCACGGAGCGCCGAGGAGGTTTTACTCCACGGACTTCGCTCAGGAATACTATCGATGTCCACTGCATACTTTCTACTGGAGGGCTGACATGGACTCTTGCCTTACGATTACTCCAATGTGTCAGCATCACGTTTCACTTTTTAAACAACTGTTTTCGATAGAGTTAGCTGTTTCACTAAAACATTGATTAAAACCTAAACTGTATGTTTCTCTTACTTTGCCTAGCTTGCACCAAAACCTGGTTTCTTCCTGTTGCATCTTTTCAGGCACCTAAGGTAAATTCTGCAGCCATATCTCTCGTGCACCAGCAGTTTCTTTTTTAAGGTGATGAGGAATGGTTCAGTTTTAACAAATTCAAGGAGAAAAATTATTTTTAACGTGCGGTGGTCAGCTGGTCAGATATTAATAATTAGAATCATCAGCATTGTCATTACTGAACCCATCTTAAGCATATAACTAATAATATTTTTATTGTCAGACTTTTCCCAATTCTTTGTAGGGACTGACATAGTGTATCAACTGTGAGAGTACCGGTGTTCCATCCTAAGCAGGATATGGATTACTCAGTCTGGCTGAAGAGGGGTGAAACCCCGAAACTGGTCCTAGGATGCTTGTTTCCTGTCCAGGGAGGACCTGGCCTGGCAGTTCGGGCTGGACTGTTCCCATTGGGCACAGGGTCAAGACTGATTTGCATATGGCTGGGTCCAAACTGGAATGGCATGGTGAGCAAAAAAACGATGGATTTAGGCCCAGACCTCTGTACTGGGGTGAATGTATGACATTGTTCTGCATTCTGTCCATCAATAGTTCTTTTTTCATTACAATGGAGGCAGTCGGAAAGGAATCCAACCGGTCAATCCGGCTGGCTTCTGACGGGCTCGGAAAGCCCATCTGCCAGTCAGAACGCTGCAAGTAATCTCAAGGGCGGGCCTTTCCGCCCTTGAGATTACGATGCTGCTTTTCGACCTGGTTTCCATGCCGACATGTCCGACATGGAAACCATGTTGCAAAGCGTCTTTGGGGGCCCCCAGCATTGCCCCCTTGGGTGCACAGCCTCCGGTTGGAGGCCGAGGGGGTATCATAGGTGACCCCCTGTTGATCACTGCACCTTGTGGCAGGCACCTTGAGGTGCCTGCCACGGGGTGCAGGGATGAACCGCACCTCCCATTTTACTATGGGAACATGCATTGCTGCCGGTTTATGGTTAGAATACATGCTTCCATAGTAAAATGTAGGAATGCAACCGAACAGTGTTCAGTTGCATCTTAATGTGGCGGTCGGGACCGCCAACCGGGTATCGGTCGGTCCCATGACTGATGCAGTGTCAAACGGAAGTGATTCCACCCGCCATCGTAAGGTGCCAGGATGCTTGCTTCTGGTCCACGGAAGATATGGCTTGGCAGTTCGGGCTGGACTGTCCCCATGAGGCACAGGGTCAAGACTGATTTGCATATAGCTGTGGCTGAACTGGGGAGGCAAAGTGAGCTAAAGAATGATGATGGATTCAACCCAGCTCTGTGACTGGGGGTGAGTGTTTGAAAAGTTTCAGCACTCCGTCCATCATCTCCTTGTGTTTGCTTTGTTCGCCCTAAGTTGGCAGGGTATGCCCAGACATGGGTCTCTTGCTCACTGAATTCAAGCTAGCCTGGCTGAAAAGGGCTGTTAGCATGAAACCAGCCCCAGGATGCTTGTTTCCGGTCCAGGCAAGACATGGCTTGGCAGTTCGGGCTGGGCTGTTCCCATGAGGCACATGGTCAAGACTGATTTACATATAGCTGTTGCTGAACTGGCGTGGCAAAAGCTAAAAAATGAAGATCGATTCAACCCAGCTCTGTGACTGGGGGTGAGTGTTTGAAAACTTTCAGCACTCCGTCCATCATCTCCTTGTGTTTGCTTTGTTCGACATCGTAATGAGGCCCTAAATGAACAGTGAATGTAGTATAGTGCTATTCGTGAATCATATAGACAATGAAGCAAAGGTTGTAAATATGTTGAAACAATTGGATGGTTCCACACAATGTGCACAGTTTGCAAACATCTGCCGGTTGCAATCTCTACCCAATCGTGCACACTATGTTGTAAAATGGAGGATTGCTCTTTTCCAGCCAAAACTTGGTTAGTTTTCATTAGGGTTGCCAAATCGTTATTGTCTATGATCCTACTTACTGCGAACTCCAAAAATACCCAGCAACAGTCTGCAAAACAGGGAAACAGTAGCTCAGCAGAATGGAAATCAAGCATCTCTGAGTTCACTGTTCAGAATAAGAACACCAGAAAAACCTGCTTACCTTCTCTATTTGAAGGCTAGGATTGGTTGGTTCTTTAAAATGTAGATTTATTGCATCATGAGGGTCCTAACATCCTTGGATCAGCATATAAACACAGGTGGAGCTAACCTTGGTGCTGAAGGGGGACAGGAGGCTCTCTGACCTACACTGAGAAATGAGGTGTGGCCTCATGGGCATGGGACCACTCATGTATGTCCTTCTTAGGTTTGCTCGATGCGGTTAACTCACAGGCCATCTCGGGGCCTTGCGCCTGCACAAAAGGGCAGAGTGTGGGAGCACACATTACATTGTGTGGGGAATGGCACAAATTTGCATCACACCACTTTGGTAGGGGAAGGGTTTATTCCGCTGCTTTCTTAACTTGGAACTAGTTCAAAGTATTCAAAGTGGAGGAGTCATTGCTGCATTTCCTGAAGACCAAGATTATGCAGCTGGTCTAATTCTGGGCTCTCTATAGCACAGTCAGTTTCTTAGTGGGAGTTCCACGCCGATGCCAGTTATCATTTCTATACAGCTACTCCTATGACATGGGTGTTGGAACGGCAGGTGTGCATCAAAAGTAACTAAAAGGTTGTGAATCTTTTGAGATCATTCAGTGGGGGATCCATGGTCGATGGTCAATCTAATGTAGACATATGAGATTTTCTAGATACCAAGATACCAGAGAAGAGCCTTTATCTCCACCAGTTTCTGTGGCTGGGGAAGGCAGTCGATAATGTTTAAGCAGGTGAGGTGGATCTAGATATGTGTTCTAAATATGGTAACGCAGAGTATAGCTAGGGTTTTGTGAAGCTGCACTTTGTGAACTTGTGGCCATAATCTGTCGAAATACACAGAAAATTGTGCCAGATGGTATTGAACAAGGTCAGCAATTAGAGGATGTTATCAGCATTGAGGGAGATATGATGTGACATACCTAGCCTTACTGCACATTGTAGACCCCAGATTCCCTAGCAGGTTCTAGTTATGAATCCTTTCGCAGGAGTGCTCATTTGTTTAACCACTGCAGTGCTGTGAAGACCTGCTAGTGTCCTGAGACCACCATATTTAGTGCCTGGTGCTAACTTGTGAGGAAGACCCACATACCTTACCACACCTGGGCAAGGGGTGCAATAATACTTTTGAAAGTAATCTTTACACCAAGAAACTGAAAGTGCAGTAAACATGCAGTACTGCTGCAGTGCTATTGATAGAGATCAGGGTATCTAAAATAAACCCACTTCCACGGATAGAGTAATCTCACAGTTACACACACATACATTCATCATACGCTAGGGCCCATTTCACTAACATACACTCAAATACTCTACCAGCAATAGACCTGTGGGAAGAAAACTCCAAACCACCTTGCATCTATATCTAGGACGATAGGACCTGATTATAGTGGTTGTCCTTAAACATACTCTATACAATCTATACAATAATGATCAAAATGTACACAATAATTGACAAGAAAGGAAATTCAACACCATGTTTAAAAGTTATATTGCTTTATCTAAAATTAGTCAAAGTAAAATCAGAATAAATCATTTCTCATAGTTACCTATTCTAACTAAGTGTCAGAACGGGTCAGGACAAGTCTCTCGGTAAAGTCTCTCAAGACGAAGTCCTTCAGCATCGATCCCCAGCAACGCAAGTTCACGCAGCAAAGGTAAAATGGCAAGTGGCAAAGCCCTCCCTAAGCTAACAATTCTTATAGTAAAAATTACAATGGAAACACACATAAAGTTGGCAGAATAAACTGTATCACTGAGCAGAGCGAGAAGGAAGGGATGTAACATTGCTACATCTGAAAATCTTCGCTTCAGGAAAAGTCACAAGACGTGAACTACGGAACAGGAACCAAGAAACTATTAAAGTATCCAACTTGTTCAACTTCCCTCGGCAGCCGAGCTACAGTTCTTTGTCCGTTTCTGAAGCTCCTTTGTTTGCCAAGGACGTTCCATTTCTTTGGAGATCCTCCAAACTGCTGATGTCCTCATGGATATTTACAACAAGGACCATGGTCAGTTGTCTTCGACGTTTTTCCAGCAAGGGTCTCCCTTGCCACATCACAGAATATGCCACAGCCAGGCTTCGAAATACTGTCAGCTCGGTTAAGGCCTTCATAGGCCACAATAGACCATCTTAATTAAAGAGACAAAATAAACGTTACTACAGCATAATAATTAAACAGTGTTAACCCCACTAATACCCTTATGTGTATGTATTTATCTAGCTTTGCGACATAAAAAAACATTAATTCAGACAGCGTTTTGTGCTCAAAATAAATAGCACACAGCAACGTTTAAACATGAAAACTTGCACGTTATTATTAAACAGAAACAGCACAAATAAGCTAACCCTTGTGTAACTTTCTCTTATGTTAAGACAAACAAATTGATTAATAAAATCACACTTGCACAAGACAAATAATTAATTGTTATTTATTAATAAATTAATAAAACGCATAGACATGCCAGAGCTTCAAAAGCCCATGAATTTTCTAAAAGAAAACTCTGCTCCAGCAATCCCCCCTTTGGTGATTTTATCACCAAATAAACCCCAAAAAAAAATTAGTGAAAATTTAGTCCCATTTTAGGAGAAATCAGAAATGTCTTTTCCCCTTACACAACATTAAACACCAGTCACTCTTTCATCATCTCTCTTTGTCTCTAAATAAACACTCTCCCTCAATTCTTCTAGTTCAATTTCTTGAGGTTCTCTCTTCAACTTCTTCAAATTCTTATTTTTCTTTTCATTTTTCAATTTCTTTCTCCCTCCCCTGTTTTTACAACACACACACACCAATCTTATTATCAGTAAAGCAACAATTATACAAGACAAAGGAAACAATATTCTACCTATAATAGTACTACCTATCTTTGCAATAAAATCTTTAACAGCTATCATTTTATTAGCTATTTTAGTCCACAAACTCCCAGCTTCAAGTGGTACTAATTCTTCATGCAAATCAGTAATATTTCTGATATAGACCTTCAGGTCTTTACTTTCGTCAGGAATGTAAGTACAACAATGTTGAACTTTCAATATTCCACAAACTCCACCCTCCTTGGCCAATAGAATATCAAGGGCAAGTCGATTTTGCATAGACATGGCACGTACGGCACTTCATTCCGTATTCACCAAAAGAAACCCTCCTGCGGTATTTGTCGATAAGCGATCAACCACTGTGGACAGTTTCCGAATTCCATAAGCATTTAAAGAAATTCCCACTGCTGGAATCAAAACCCCAAAAATATCACCCACAATTTCAGACCAAGTTTCTCTCTTAAAACGTGTTAATAAGTTAATATCTTCTACATCTCTTATTTTATCTGTATGAAAAATCTTAGGAAAAACCAGGCCCACATAACACGTGCCATACCAATGGTCAGGCAACTTGTAATAAGCCTTGTTCCCACAAACATAGTACACTCCTGGAAAAATTGTATCTTCTCCACCTCTGAAACCCCAACCTGTCGCAATGAAGTATGTATCATGGCACTCACTAGTTCCCACAAAATATGTATCATATTGGGATTTCCTTCTGGTAATGCAAAGTTTACCCTTCTGTGGCGCATCTAGAGCTAAAGTTGGACTAGCCCCATTCTTCAACTCTTTTCCCATCTCAATGTCCCAAATGGTTTCGCTCACTTCATATTTTCCCCCTTTCTCATGCATGTTCATTCTCCTTTCTTCTACCATATCCAGGAAAGCTCTCTCCTCTTCTTTCAAACTGCAAGTTAAATTATTCTTAAAAATGTAATCTAATGTTAATCCTTTTTCTTCAATAAAAATCTCACCAAAAGTGTTAGCTTCTTTAGCTGGATTCTGCTCTTTGTTCATTGGCAAGTGCCCAAAAATACTATCTCTGTTAGACATCTTATAATCTATTTTCCCTAACAAATAAAAAACACTACTTAAAATACTACAAGAAATACCATATGTAGCTGGTAAATGGTGATAAGTAACACCCTCTGAAACGGATGCAGGTAACTGCATGCAGACATAGCAATCCCTTACTTCCATTGTCTTCACATATTCATATAACAGTTTAGAAAAAACATTACTAGAAAAATTATTAATCGACCTATCTTTGTGTATGTAACTACTACTTCTAATTGGAACTACTTTTTGTGAATTCTTCTCTATATCTGTCACATTTTCTATATTCATTCCAAACTCTACTCTAAAAGTAACTAATAAAACTAAAACACCCCATAGAAGCATTAATAATCCAGTACAACAGCAGCACATTCTACACCACCTCTTAAAGAAGGCACATCTATTTCTATTATCTTCTATGTTAGCCATTTTAGTTTAGCCTCTACTACTCCACTACTGTTTGAACTTCTTCAATTCTTCAGCAATTCTTCAGCTTTCAGTTTATCCAAATGATCTCTTCGTTCACTTGATCCAAGTGAATCCTTCTTTCACTCAGTTTGGATATTTGTCATTCTTCACTTCAATTTCTTCAACATCAAATTGTATCAGATCTCCAACGTCAGAATCCTCAGTACTCGACTCTTCTCCAATGTCAGTCAAGAGTACTTTCAGAATTTCACCAGTATCTTCCTCAACCACTTCTCTCAAGACCACTTCCGGATTATCTCGAGTCACTGTTTCTTCTTTTCCTTCTTCAGACAGTGTCACATAAGACCATTCCGGTGATCTGTACTTTTGGTTGAGTCTTTTAACTCTTTTTATTTCTACTGGTTCTTTTGACTCCTTTGATTTTTCTCCTTCAGCTTTTGAACTTTGACTTGAAACTTCATTCACTTGTTCAGCTTTCGATGAATTTGCTCTTATTACTCTGTATCTCACCCTTTTAACTCGGTTGTTAGGCCAACGATCTCCTTTCACAACCTTTTTCGGCTTTAATTCTTTAACACTCTTTTCTCCAATCGAAGTTCTCTTTCTCAGAACTCGACCCTCTGTTTGTTCATTTTCATCATCCGATTCTGTTTCAATTGCCTTTTGCTTTCGTTTCTTAGCAGTTTTCTTTTCTTCCACAGATTCTTTCACCACTATTTGAGACTTCCCTACTTCTGTCCCTCCTCGGGTCTCCGACACGCAATCTTCTTGCTGTCTACTTGTCCCTTCACCTAGCTCCTCATCAATGTTCCCTACACCTCCTCGGGGGTCTTCCGCAATCTGTCCCTCTCTATCTTCTTCTGACCCTGTTTCTTCAACAATAATCTCAAGTGGTTCTTCAATCTCCTCCTCTTCTGATTCAGGAGTAGTCTCTGTGTGATTTCTTTTTTCTTTTCTTTTCCCTCCACTGCTACTCGAAACTTCAGGCTCTTTAACAGTATCTGATCTCCTCTCTGATACTCGCAGTGATTCTCTTGAAGCTCTCTCTGCTTCTTTTCTCACTGATTCCGTATCTTCAGGATCTTCACCATCACTGGAATCTGACTCTTCAAAATACTCTTTACCAGTTCCTTCTTTTGGGTTTGGAACTCTCAGAGTATGACTTGCATGTACCCAGTGCTTCACTCCAGCACACTTTACTGCAGTCGTTGTAGTCAGAATAACTTGTCTCGGCCTTCCCCACCTTGGAATCAAGCAATTTCTTCTTCTGTGCACCTTAATCCTCACCCAGTCTCCTGGACTTAGATCATGGGCTTGCTTCTTCTCAAGTGTGGTAGCTTCTTCTCCAACCTGGTGAAACACAGAATGAACTGCGTCAGCCAGGCCTTTACAGTAATCCAAAATCATGTCATCAGTTATTGTCACCAACTTATTGACAGGCACGAATGCATGGCGCATAGCACGTCCCATGATTATTTCATGCGGGCTCAAACCAGTAGTTCTATCTGGAGTAGATCTCATAGTCATCAGAACTAGAGGTAACACATCTGGCCATTTCATGCCAGTGGCTAAACACATCTTTCCAATTCTATTCTTAATTGTGCCATTGATCTGCTCAACCACACCAGAAGCCTCTGGTCGGTATGCACAATGTAGCTTCTGCTGTATTTTCAATGCTTCACAAATTAAACCTATGAGTTCATTTTGAAAGTGTCTACCTCTATCAGATTCAACTGTAACTGGAAACCCGTACCTAGGAATCAACTCTCTCAACAGTAATTTTGCCACTGTTAATCCATCATTTCTTCTAGTCGGGTAAGCTTCCACCCACCTTGAAAACAAACAGACTACCACCAAAACATACCTCAGTCTGTTTACTTGGGGCATTTCAATGAAATCAATTTGCATTCTTGTAAAAGGACCTCCTTCTCTGCCAATTGTCCCTAGACTCACCACTGTCTTTTTCCCAGTGTTAAATTGCTGACAAATTAAACACCTTTGACAGATGCTCTCTGCAATTGTCCTGAACTTTGCATTGTACCAGGTCTGCTTGAACGACCTTACCATCGCATCCCTTCCCAGATGTCCCTGGCCATGATACATCCTTGCCATTGACGACAAGATTGAGTTTGGCATTACTGGTCTGCCATCTCTATAGACCCAAACATGGTCTGTTTCTCTTGGAGCACATCCTGCCTTAACCCAATCTTGTTTCTCTTCTTCTCCTGCTTCATCTTGTAATTGCTTTACTTCATCCCATGTTTCTAGGACATTAGTAAACATCACAGAAAGGAAAGACATTTCTCCTTCTCTTTCCTTATTAATCGATTGATTTGTCTTGGCGCAATATTGCGCCACATCATTGGCGTAACGGTTACCAACCGTTATAAAATCATCCCCTGGACCATGGGCAGCACATTTTACAACTGCTAACTCCTTAGGCAGCTGTATCGCCTCAAGCAATTTACCAATCATTTCGGCATTCTTTATTGGAGTTCCACTCGATGTCAAGAAACCTCTTTGCAGCCACAGCTGGCCAAAGTCATGCACCACTCCAAATCCATACTGACTATCAGTCAACACGGTTGTTCTCAAATCTTTCCCAATCTCACAAGCTTTTGTCAATGCCACTAATTCAGCAACTTGCGCAGATTTCACTCCTTTCAATGGTGATGCTTCCATGACCTCTGAAACTTTGCACACCGCATATGCTGCACATAGCACACCATCATCATTCCTCAAGCATGATCCATCCACAAACAACACATGGTCATTTTCAGGTAAGGGAATATCCCTTATGTCTGGTCTCGGTTTTGTACAATACTCAAGCACATCCAAACAATCATGATCATCTTCCATCTTTATACCCACATTTTCAATATCCGGCAAAAGTGTTGCTGGATTCACATTCACACATCTCTCAAGAGTCACATTTGATGCTCCCAGAATCACTTTTTCATACTTAGTCAGCCGACTATGTGACATATACTGAGTTCTGCTTCTTGTCAAAAGAATTGCCACATTGTGAGGTACGAATACCCTTACAGGATATCCCATTATGATCCCCTCACTCTGTTCCAGGCTTTTGCATGTTGCAGCCACAGATTTTAGACAACCTGGTAAACCCACAGCTACAGGGTCAAGTGTCGATGAGAAGTACGCAATAGGCCTTCTCAATTGCCCATGTTTCTGGATTAACACTGAAAGTGCACATCCATTTCTCTCACTGCAGTACAGCTCAAATTCTTTCTCATAGTCAGGCATACCCAAAGCTGGAGCCTCACACATTTTACTTTTGAGCTCTTCAAATGCTGCCAATTGTTCTGCATCCAGATCCAATGGATCTGTCATTTCACTTTTTGTCAGTTTAATCAGTGGCTTTGTTATCAGGGAAAAATTAATTATCCACTGACGACAATAACCCACCATACCCAGGAACATTCTCACTTCTCTCTGGGTTTTTGGAGCTTTCATTTCTCTGATTATTCTGATCCTGTCAGTAGTCACTTTTCTCAGACCTTTTTCAATATTGTGTCCAAGATAATGAACCTCTTTCTTGCAAAACTGCAATTTGGCTGGAGATACCTTTAACCCTCCATCTGCCAGATGATTCAGTAAAGCTATGGTATCTACTTCACAAGCCTCACGTGTCTTTGATGCCACAAGTAGGTCATCAATATACTGCACTAACACTGAATTTTCAGGCATGATCAAACTTTCCAACGATCTTTTCAATAACTGATTGAATATCGAAGTACTCTCCGTATACCCCTGTGGGATTCGACACCATGCTAAGATACGCTGGCCAAACCTAAATGCAAAAATCGGCTGGCTGTCATGATGCAATGGAATTGAAAAGAACGCATGACACAAATCAATCACTGTATACCACTCAGCATCATGTGGAATTTGATACAGAATCACTGATGGATTTGGCACAATAGGACAACATGCCACCACAATTTGATTAACTTTTCTCAGATCTTGCACGATCCTAAATTTGCCATTGGGCTTTTTCAGTCCCATTATCGGTGAATTACACGGACTACTCAGTAGTTCTCTCAGAACTCCTTGCTGAATCATTTTCTCAATTATAGGAGTTATCCCTTCAATTATTTCTGGTGTCATTTTGTACTGAGGAATGTTAGGATATGTAATTCTCTCTTTCACTGCAATTTTCACTGGATCTACATTATTCATCAATCCCACATCCTCTCCTGTAAAATCCCAAACTGCTCTTTTCACTGTGTCTCTCAGCTCTTGAGGCAAATCCTCTGGATTGAACACAGCAAATGCACCAATTAACTCACTTTCTCTATTTTCTAGAGTCATTCGGTAGAAAACATCATCATCTGGTGTCTCAAAAGCTATTCCATCTGGTGTACAAAAAATTGTGCAATTCATTTTACACAATAGGTCCCTACCTAACAGGTTCACTGGACTCGTGTCACAGACAATAAATCTGTGCATGTCTGAAAATTTCCCTATCTGTACTCTTACTGGTTCAGTAAGACGTGTTCTGATTTGTGTATTGGCTACACCAACTACTTGGATTGCTTCATCCGAGAGAGGAAGATTTCTAACATCTGTTGACCTGACAGTTGATCTTGTCGCACCTGTGTCTACCAAAAAAGTAACACTCTCCTCATTTATTTTCCCATCCACAAATGGTCCTGCCTGGTCTATTTCTAGAGTTGCACCAAGTATGCACTCTTCCTCCTCTCTTCGGCACCATCAATAATCACCCTCAGACTCACTCCCTTCACTCTTTAACAAGTACTGTTGTACTTTGTTAGAACGTCTTGGTTTGTTTACCTGCTCATCATTGAAGAATCCCGAGTCCTGATTGTACTTTTGTACCCCTCTATTCTGCGGCAAGGGCGGTTTTGGCTCCTGACTCTGCTGTCTCACAACTTTCTGTTGCTGTTGCTGCTGGTTATTCCCTTCATTCTGCACCTGTTGATTTAAGGATTTACCCTCATTATTCACTAATGGTGGATTAGGACATTCCGATCTCCAATGTCCCAGTTGGCCACAGTTGTGACACGGGAACTTTTTTTTCGCTTCCTCCAGACTTCCCTTTCCTTTTCCTGCATATCTCGGTCTATTCCCTGCATTATTTCCTGGATTATTTGCCTGTTCCACCAACTGTGCTTCCTGTCTTTCTGCAACTTTCACTTGTGCCCACATTGCTTTCTCTTTCAGCTTTCTTTGTTTTGCTTCAATTTCATCACTGAAGTATTTTGCATGTCTCAGAATCTCATCTACTTTCTTACTCTGCCAATCCACCGTGTGCTCACGAATTCTCCCACCAATTTCAGGTCTTAAACCATATACAAATCTGTATACAAAATGACTCAAATCCTTGTCACCCAGGTGTTCATCTCCACTGAATTGTTTAAAAGCCAGTATCAGCCTTTCGTAAAAAGCATGAACTGATTCTTTTGCTTCCTGTTGTGTTCGATCTATCTTAACCCAGTCTGTCTCTTTGGGAGGAACTTTACTCTTCAGGTATACCATCACCTGATCATACTTCCTCATTACTTCTGGATCTGGTGCCCCTGTTCTTGAATCTCTTGGATATTCCTCAGTAGGCCAACTCACAACTATTTTACACTCAGTCCACAAGTCTGCTGGAACAATTATATCAAACAGACTATTCAGGTCAACCCACAGCACTTTTGACAATTTCACAAACCTATCTACCTGCCTATACCACTCGACGGGCTTTTCTCTCAATCGAGGGAAATCATTCGTAAATGATCAAATATCCTGTCTGGTCCATGGAACATGTACATATCCTCCTCCAGGTATTTCTCTCATGGGATAATGCTCCACTGGTTTCTCCTTTTCTCTCACTGGAAATGCTGAATAAGTTGTTCTATCTTCAGATTCTTCTCTTTTCTTATACCACCTATCCTTCCACTTTTCTACATCACCCCATCTTCGCAATAATGCCACCATTTCTTTAATCTGTCCTGTTCTACCAGAAGTATTCAAATTTTCTATGTCTTTCTCTGTGAAATCCATCCTGTAAGTTTTCTGCAAAACCTTTACTTTATCAATGTCAACTCCTTGCTCATTTGCTATCGCTCTTAGTCTATCATGAGTATTTCTTGCTCTCCATGTTATGCTTTTACACATAAACATTAATTCACCATCATGATGACTCTTCAGAATTTCTGTTGGAACTGTTCCTGTCACAAGCTCCTCTAATTCTATACGTAACTTAACCACGTCAATAACTTGTGAATCCTTATCCTTTTTCTGAAGAACCTTCATCCAATCATTCAAATCATCAACTGTTATTTCAGCAGTTTTTCTCACTGGAACCACTTTTTTCTGCGGTTCTAAAATTGGCATCCCTGAACAACTGGGTTCACTAACATCCAATAGTTCACTACATGTGTCATGTCTTGTTTGTCTCAGGTCACTTCTTTCTGTTCTTTTATCTGAATCCCCTGAAGGACCAACTGAATTTGTCAGATTATTCCCAACATATGGAATCACTAGTCCATTCTCACCTGCTCTCTGTTTGTCAAACACAGGCATAACCGGACCTATTGTTACAGGCACCGTAACAGCTTCCAGATTCTTCGTTAACTCCCTAATTTTCTCAGTCAGTTCTGTTGTTGTTTTTGCTAATTTTCTGGCATTTTCCTCACTACTTCGATTCTCCCTGAAAGAACTACTACTTCTTGATTCAGGTGTCATTTTTTCTTTTTCAATAATACAGACTGTATCTCTTATCGGAGAAACAACTGGTGTACTCTCATCTGGTTCTGGTCTATATGGAGGTGGTCTCTTGTAAATCATGTCATTTAAGACCTCATCATCATACTCATTAACTCCAACTGCTCCCTCTTCAATTGTTCTCATAGGATATAATCCCTCTGACATATTAACATCTCGCCATCTTTTCATCCGATCATGATGTGTTTCACGATCATGTCTCCTCCCAAACATATTCCTGTAATACCCTCCAGATCTTTGCTTTTCTCGCTCATGAACTTCCTCTTCCCATTCCACTAAAGCCTCGAACTGTGTAGGTCTCGGCTTCGGGTCCAGACGTACCATCTTTTCCCGTAAATTTCTCAACACGGCCAAATTAAATGAACCATGTTCTGGAAATGCTAGAACACCATCTTCTTTAGTATACCTAACCCAATTCTGCAACCATATACAAGTATGTAATCCATATTTCGCAACCATGAAGGATGCAGGTGTTTTCGCTGGAGGTAGCAATTCACCCTCTCTCGTTTTAACCTCTTTATCTTTGGTAAACCACCTTTTAACTTTCCCAAAGAACGTTTTTTTCTTTTTCTCCTCTTGATAATACATTTTAGCGCTTACTAAAACTCTCTACTCTTTCCGTATTACAATTATACAATACAAGTTTTTCAACGAATAGCAGCGCGACTCACACTAACGCACCAATCCTGGAGCGTCTACGTCACTAAACAGCTCTTCCAATCCCTGCGCGACTCACACTAACGCACCAATCCTAGCGCGAACCCTATTCTGATCCACTATCCAATCAGAGCGCGGACCTTCTGACGTCAACAGTCGCTGCAGTCTCTGTCTCCTGTCTCTGTCACTCGTCTACCCCTCCTTTACAAAAACTCTCAGTAGACTTCGTGTCAAAATTTCTACAAATCTATTAGTTACAACATAAAAACATCTCCATTGTCTGCTTCGCTAACCACAGGATAGTAAAAAAGAGACTATTTCTCAAGAGTCAACAAACTTTCATACATCTCATAACTGTTTCCTCTAGGACTTATCCAAAGAGTCTTACAATCAATTAATGTATATACATTCACGCACATTCATACAAGAAAAATATAGTACATGCACACAGAATCCTGCTTCCCGAGAACAGTGCACAATCTGTCCTATTACAGAATTATAACATACAACAACTAAGCAGCTTACCTCTGCCCCTCAAACAAGCTCAGAGAATACCTATTACTCCTCCCGCAATAAGCTTTAACGGCAATCCTTACGGATCCCTGGGACTTAAGACCAGAGTTTCACAGATAACCTTCACTACGATACACACTCCTTATATACCAGAAATGTTTTCTAATAGTAACATACAATAATGTCACTGATTCCGAACCCAGACAATGTGAACGCGCAACTTCAATTGTCACACGTTATTCCTTACAATCCCGTCTTTCCCGAGAGCAGCATATACACCTTCCTCTGCCCTACTACGGAACTGCTACCAGCTTCCAAATTCCAGAAGCACTACATATAACTCAACATGACGACTCCAACATATAGTATTAGTACATATACCAACATCAACCAAAATAAATCAATAATCAATAAGCTAATATACAAGCAATCTTATCTTATCAGATCAAGACAACCATCTATAACCATCCTCTGCTACCAGAGAAATTGATAGAGATCAGGGTATCTAAAATAAACCCACTTCCACGGATAGAGTAATCTCACAGTTACACACACATACATTCATCATACGCTAGGGCCCATTTCACTAACATACACTCAAATACTCTACCAGCAATAGACCTGTGGGAAGAAAACTCCAAACCACCTTGCATCTATATCTAGGACGATAGGACCTGATTATAGTGGTTGTCCTTAAACATACTCTATACAATCTATACAATAATGATCAAAATGTACACAATAATTGACAAGAAAGGAAATTCAACACCATGTTTAAAAGTTATATTGCTTTATCTAAAATTAGTCAAAGTAAAATCAGAATAAATCATTTCTCATAGTTACCTATTCTAACTAAGTGTCAGAACGGGTCAGGACAAGTCTCTCGGTAAAGTCTCTCAAGACGAAGTCCTTCAGCATCGATCCCCAGCAACGCAAGTTCACGCAGCAAAGGTAAAATGGCAAGTGGCAAAGCCCTCCCTAAGCTAACAATTCTTATAGTAAAAATTACAATGGAAACACACATAAAGTTGGCAGAATAAACTGTATCACTGAGCAGAGCGAGAAGGAAGGGATGTAACATTGCTACATCTGAAAATCTTCGCTTCAGGAAAAGTCACAAGACGTGAACTACGGAACAGGAACCAAGAAACTATTAAAGTATCCAACTTGTTCAACTTCCCTCGGCAGCCGAGCTACAGTTCTTTGTCCGTTTCTGAAGCTCCTTTGTTTGCCAAGGACGTTCCATTTCTTTGGAGATCCTCCAAACTGCTGATGTCCTCATGGAAATTTACAACAAGGACCATGGTCAGTTGTCTTCGACCTTTTTCCAGCAGGGGTCTCCCTTGCCACATCACAGAATATGCCACAGCCAGGCTTCGAAATACTGTCAGCTCGGTTAAGGCCTTCATAGGCCACAATAGACCATCTTAATTAAAGAGACAAAATAAACATTACTACAGCATAATAATTAAACAGTGTTAACCCCACTAATACCCTTATGTGTATGTATTTATCTAGCTTTGCGACATAAAAAAACATTAATTCAGACAGCGTTTTGTGCTCAAAATAAATAGCACACAGCAACGTTTAAACATGAAAACTTGCACGTTATTATTAAACAGAAACAGCACAAATAAGCTAACCCTTGTGTAACTTTCTCTTATGTTAAGACAAACAAATTGATTAATAAAATCACACTTGCACAAGACAAATAATTAATTGTTATTTATTAATAAATTAATAAAACGCATAGACATGCCAGAGCTTCAAAAGCCCATGAATTTTCTAAAAGAAAACTCTGCTCCAGCACTATCAACGCATATTTTAAAAAACATGTCTTTGCTGTTTCAATGATGAACTATGCTGTTATCCAATGATAACAATGGCAAACCACCATGCCAATGACTGCAGTGCCCAGATACCTACAAGCTTAGTGTGAGGCTTTGTTGAGGCCTCCTTTGGGGACACTAGGTTACAAGACTAACCAAAAACACTGTAGAGTATGGTCATATGCAATAAAAGGAAATGTCACTAATAGATGCGTAAACAAGAACAGCAAAAGATTAAGGGCCTCATTTATGAAGTTGTGCCGTAGGGCAGCGCCATAGGCCTTCCTGCTGCGCTGCCCTATGGCAAAATAAAAGGGCAGGAATGTGCCGTATCTATCAGATCCGATGCATTATTGTCCTTTTCCCCTGAGCCGGTGCACTATGGGCTGTTGTGCGCCAATGCAGGCATCTTTGCACCATGGTGCAAGGGTGCCTGCATTGCAGGGATGATTATTTTTGTGCAGGAAGGGAAACTTCCCTGCACAAAAACAATAGGCTTTGTCCTCTTTCAATGTGTGCTGCATTCTGCAGCAAACATAGAAAAAGCAAAAAGGAGCAGATAAATAAAGATACTTCTCCTCAATTTGCCTCCCTTGCTCCCCCTCCCAACCCCCCCCCCCACCCTCCAGGGAAAGGGGTACGTTTTTGGTGCTGCCTCAGAGTCCTAATTTCTCGTAAATATGGGGCAGTGTCTAAAAGCCATGGATTTTGTTGGGAAAACCCGCAGCAACACCCACTGCACGCCCCTTTAACTCAGACAACTGCGTTAAAGGGAACGATGTTTACGAGACAGCATTAAGCCAAAAGAAGTGGCTTAGTGCAGCCTCGTAAATATGGAGCAGGCTCTTGTGCCACGGAACCTCACAAAAAGTGAGGTTCTGGCGGCGCAAGGTGCCTCATAAATGAGGCCCTAAGTTATGTTGAATGTCAGCAGAATATTATTTTGAGTGATTTGGCTATTCTCGTTGACTTAACAGGTGGTGGCAAGTGTCTACCACATGGGGTATTACTTAAGGCAGGTTAATATTGCTTGGGGCATCACAAGTGGCATAACAAAAGCCCCACAGCCCCCACAGTGCGAGGGGCCCTCAGATTTCACCATCCTATCAAGGACCCTAAGCCTGGTCTGCTGTTTTAATAGAATATGTCATGGCAGAAATATAATTAACAGAAGATGCCGAAAATAAATCTCTCTGCAGCGCTGGACTCCGACTCAAATATGGAAAGTAATAAAACATCATTTTGTTACTTTCATTTTCTGAAATCCTAGGTCTGTTTGTGGGAGTAAGCTCCTTGGCAGACTAGGTGGGACACCTCATTAATTTTTTTTCACAGAAATATGCTGCAATTGTGATTAAAATAAAGCGAGTTCCTAGTATTTTGTGCTTCACATTATGGAACTTCCTCTATCCTCGCTCTCTTCCACGTCACAAACTTTCCGGCTCTTTCTCTGTATCTCCCCCGGGCTCTCATTTCCTTTCCTCCTGCTCCACTCTCTATCGATTTCCCTCTATCTGGATATCTCGCCACCTCTCCATTTTTTTTCTCTTTGCCTTCTCTGTCTCTTTTTCACTCTTACAGTTCTCTCTCAAACCTTCTACCTTTTCAGCAGTACTCTCCTACTCTTTTCTCCATGTATTCTTTCCTCTTTAATTCTTCCTTTATCACAGCTTGCTGTTGTTTGTTGTCTGTCTATCCCAGATACATCTGTCCATCTATCTGAGCACCCATCAACCCATCCATCCATCCAGCCAGCAATTCATCCACTTATTAATTCATCTGAAGTTAACATTTATCACTGATACAAAAGGTAAAGGACATCTGCAGTGCATGTGGTGTGGGTACGGCAGGGCTGCTCCTCACGTTTTTAGACAGGGGGTTCTCTAAGGTTTTGTTACGCAACTGGCCATTACCACATACACAAGAACTCTTCCTGGGATGTAGCTATCAATAGCATGGCAGACACAGGCAGTGACACCGGGACCCAGAAGCAATGGAGACCTCTTCACCCCAATTACGCTGGTAATAAGTACTAACCAACGGTGGGTAAAAAGTTGATTTTCCTAACAGCATTAAGCCCCATGATTCACTTGTTTCTAAGAATTGACTCCAATTTGCTTTATATGATCGACTTTTGTTGAGATTGTTATATAGGGAGACTTTTAATTATGTAGTACGGGAAATATGAACGGTGTTTTGTTTTTCTTTTCAGCCCTGATGACGACCTACGTTGGACGAAACGCGTTGGCTGAATTTATTAGGAACTTCTGTTGATGAACTGCTACAAGCTTATCAATCAATATTGATGAACTGTCATAATCGTTGTGGAAACACTATCCTAAAGTGACGTGCAATAAATTGTGGATCTGTGGATTCAAGGAAATCTGTCTTTTTGATTGAATCAATTGGGAACAAATTTGCATTTGCAAATACTGATCACTCAATACGCCGCTCCCTTCATTGTGGTATTTCCCATGATTCACTTACTACACCTCTGTTAGACCTCACAGCCTTAGGGTGGTCTTCCCCCAGCTTTTCGCCTGCCTTCCTCCATTTTTCTGCACCAATTTTTGCTGGCACTAGTACTCTGCACACTTTAGCGCTTCAAATAAGTGCTTAAGTGCTTGTGCTTTCTCCCCTAAAACAGGGTAACATTGGATTGTCCCCAATTGGCTTATTTAATTTGGTTATAATGCCCTAGTAATGTACACTGCAGGTGCCCAGGGCCTGTAAATTTAATGCTACAAGTGAGCCCGCAACACCCCTAAGAATGGCCCTTGCCAACACAGAGGGCAGGGTGCTATGTAAGCAAAGGAAAGGACATGTGATTGTCTGCTTTACATGTCCTGGTAGTGAAAAACAGCCCATTTCGTTTTTCACTACGGTGAGGCCTACTCCCCTCATCGACTACCCTTGCAAATTCCCGTATGTGCTTCTAAGTGGCAATTCCTGATCCCAGGGGCTTTATCATGTTTGGTATGGGTAGAATAGTAGTGATAAACGCGCTTTGCTGGTAAGGATGGTATTTAACACTACTAGTGCAGAAATGCCACTTTCACACAGTGGACATTTTTCTGCTTTTAACTCTGCTCTATGTGGCCTCCAGCCTGTCTCCAATACACATCTGAGCGGGGTGACGGTTCTTATTCGTGCATTCTTCCCCAACAGCCATAAACCCAGGAAGGCCAGGGGTGGCTGAACATGCCCCTGCATCAGGGCTGGACTGGCTCCTTGTAACAAAAGCGCACACAGCAGCAGTGTTCCTGACCCGTCCCCAAATACCTCCCACACGGGGCCAGTTGGACCTAATTGCCAGGGCCGGTTTGCGATCCCAGTTCGGCCCTCCTCTGCATAAATCTGTATTCTGATGGCCGGCCTGAGCAGATGGGAGGAAATGGGGCTCCCACCAGGTCAACAAGGTTTAATGACCTGACCCCACCGAATGGCTGGTGATCCCCATAGTTAACCTGCCAGATAGGACTGGCTTGAAAGGCTTGTGCACTTCAAAACCACTCTTTGAAGTTTCTCCTACATCAAAGGCACATTTATGTATAAGAACTGGGTCTGTGACCCTCACAAATCAGACAATTGTGAACCTACACCGAATCTCTGGCAGAAGAACTGGTGTGCTGCTCAAAGGACTCAACTGGACTGTTTCCTCTGCTCTCTGACTCTGCCTTCCCTCCAAACTGATCTTCAAGGGCTTGTTAGCTTGCCTCCTGTTTCTGCAGTCTCAGGGACACAAAAGAATTTGTGCCGTTCCGCTGGTGCTGCTGGACTCTGCCTTCCATAAGACCTATCCTTGCCTGAGGTGCCCCCTCCAAGTTCTGGGCCTCAGACATGGGTTCTGCAGCTAAGTTTCTGCCACATCTGACATGAAGCAATGCAAAGCTTTTCAAAGCCTCACCACAAAGCTGGCAGCTCTCAGAATCGATGACGCAAAGCCTCACCGTGCAGACTGCGCCCTAGGATCCGAGATATTGTGTTCAGCAGGCCCATAGTGGGTCCCTGTGGCCGGCCTGCGGTCCATCACTATCGGCCTGAACTCTGGATTTTTGCTGGTCCCTCGTGACTGGGAGCAATCTTTTTAGTGCTACCTGCTTCCAAGTGGTTTATTGCATGTTATTATTTAACATTCAATATCTCGCCTACTACATGACGGATTTTTATTGTTTTGGTCTTGTTTTACTCAAATAAATATTCCCTATTTTTCTAATCTTTTGTGGAGTCTTTTTGCAGTGTATTTACTGTGTTGTTGCATGAGTTATTGCACAAATACTTTACACATTTCCTTCTAAGTGAAGCCTGCCTGCTCAGTGCCAAGCTACCAGGGGGTGAGCACAGGATAGTTTGGGATTGTGTTGTGATTTACCCTGATTAGGGTTGTGGTCCCTACTTGGACATTGTGCATACCTCTGCCAACTAGAGACTTGATTCCTAACTGCCACTAAATAATAACAACTTGCATCATTTTACATAACTCTACAAGTTACCTAGGCTTTCCGTAGACTAGGTCCCTCCGGGTGTGAGACCAGTAGTAATTGAAAATGGGCATTGAAACTGGTCCCTGTCAGGCCCAATATTCATGTCCTTAACCTTACTGCCAATACCACTGATAAATAGCTGAACAATTAACGTAAAAAAACGATAAAGTAATCCATGTCAGCAAGTTAGCTTCTGGATATATTTAACATGTTTAACACTATTAGAGAAGGTAAGATCAAGTAAGCTATTACCAGGATGTTGTGTTTCTGTATTGTTAGTGAAGCATGCATAGTGCATACTTTGAACTAGTTCGCCTCCAAGTATTCATAATGACCATGACTGCTGTGGAGTGAGTTTCTTTCTCAGAGTACCTGTAGGCAGCCGCGGCAGAGCGGTGTTGGCAGTGGGGCCAGGTGAGGTGGGATTTTGAGAGACGACCACAAGGGAAAATTAAATAAACCATTAATTTTCCCTTGTGGTCGTCTTTCGAAATCGCCCCACCGCCCTACCACTTTTACCTGCAGCAGATGCCTGTAGGGTGGGTCAAAAACAGGTGTTCAGCATACATGGTCTTCCAGTCCTTGACCTGTCGGCAGAGCGCACCAAGCAATGGTAACGTATTCCAGTTGTAGTGTGGTCCCCTGCAAACGATACAGAAGGGGACACACGGATGTTAAAATATTGACAAGGTGAAAGTAAAAGAAAATGTAGGGCTTACAGGTGAGAGTGTGCGTTGTATTTGTTCGGGGGTGAAGTGAAGGTAATACTAGGAAGTGCATTGAGGAGGGAGTGAAAAGAGGGTGCTGAAGAGGAAAGAGATGAGGTTTAGGATATGCAGATGGACGAGATGTGGAGAGAAAAAGGGTGTTAGTGTCTAACTGAGAGAACATAACAGGAGCGATAGAGACCATTATCCAGGGGCAGCCCCTCCATTGGCACGGAGGAGCGTCGCCCCACTGCTTTCTCGCAGTGCGAGAAGTAGAAACATAAAATGGTATTTTAAATAGCATTTTATGTTTCTGCTTCTCGCACTGCAAGAAAGCAGAAGGGTATGCCTGGTTGGGGGTGGGCGGGTCGGGGAGGAGTGGCTTGCCCAATGCTGTGGGCCCTGACTGTTTGGCCGACCAAACCAGTCATGCGCACTTTGGATTTTCTCTATGTAGGCTGCATTCAGCCTACATAGAGAAAATGGCCTCCCCATAGGTGCCCGGCTGGGCGCCGTCCTCACCAATCACAACACTGCCATTGCATTATTGTGATTGGCTTAGGGGAGGGGAGGGAGGCTGCCTTCTTCCTGTTCCTGCCAGTGGTAGGAGAGCAGGAAAGCAGATGGAAAACGCGGGACCCAGCCAGGAGCGGAAGCGGCGCGGGACCCGGTAAGGTAAGTTTCTGTTTATTTTTAAACCCCCCCTGCGAAACCCCGACCGACCCCCCCCCCCACCCCACCCCCACCCGCGAGTCATGCGGACCGCAACTGCCACTATCCCTTCCACAGGCCTCAGTAATGTTTAATTCACAGTCTCATATTTCGGAAACGAAACATGTTAATATTGTTCACAAAAAATCATTGAACTCCTGTATCTTAAAAAGTTGACAATCACTGACAAAGCCAGTAGTCCTGGCTAGTTTGAGATGTATGTCAGTAGTTGCGTTACATTTCTGGATGCAATAACAAAAGCTCAGAGAGGCACCAAAATACCGTTTGGGTGGTACACTTTGGGAATCTCAGAAATGTTTACCTGTTTAAAAAGCCACACCATTGATTACATATGCAGCACCCTTTTTGGGAGGGCCTCCATACTTTAGGTAACAACTTCTTTTAAGCGGGTATTTATGGTGCTACTCAATCGACCGACTTGAGGGAAGAGTAGCTAAGTCTGCCTTGTAAGGATTCGAACTCATGACCTCGGCAGTCCACGTTTATCACCAGAAGGCTTTCAAGTCCCTGTGTCATCATCTTGGGGCGTCATACCACCTTTCGCACGTGATTTCACCCGATTTCCCGTTGACCACCATGCACTGAGGGAGAGTCTGAGTGTGAGCCAGTGCGACTACAAACCATCTCCTTTCACGACCTTCATTTAATGATAAAAGCTACAGCCTGTCACTTCCGCCACCCGCCCCTCTCTCCGCAGTTCCGGAGAACGTTTGAAAGAACCTGCTGTGACGGCGAAAATGAAGGATATTTTCAGAAAGCTCCCCAACAGCCTGTCTCATACCATAATCCATCTTCTCCTTGCTTTGCCTCGGGCATAATTCATAATTGTGGAGTGACAACTTGTCGCCTCGGGGGATGCGCGAGCGCAGTTGGCAGCACATAAAAGGGCGCCTTTTACGGCGTTCCACCGCTGACAGCGCTGACGCGCCGCTCTCTTCACACATGAAATTATACACGCTGGAGTGCAAGAAGGCGGCGAGGTAATTCAAGCTTAATTGTCATGTCTGTTTAAATAACACTTCCGTGCTCTTGTCTCGGCTGCTAGGATGCCAGCAGGCAGCGGCGTGCATTCTACGCACTGTGGTTACATACTCAGTCTGGTGGCAGCGCTTGGCACAGGAACCTGGCAAGCTGTGAACGCGTTTACACCGAGGCAGGTGGCATTGGGCATGTCCCTTTCCCAGCCTGTTCCGTGGTCATGCGGCACTCAGGCATGAGTCAGTAGGCACAGTCCGCTTTCTACACTGTGATTGACGTGTATACCCAGGCTGGTAGCATAAAACTGCAGCCCACTCCTCTCCCTCCGTTGTGATGGGATTCCCACCCATGCTGGTTACTCTAGGCCAAGCTCCCTTCCTGACTTGCCACAGTCCCTTCCTCCAGGTCACCAGGCCACAGCACCCTTCACGGTGATGGTAGACCACAGTTGCCTTTCTTCCAACCGTGGGCCACAGTTCCCTTGCTGGTGACATTAGGCCACATTTGCTTTCCTTCTAGCTGTAGGCCACAGTCCGCTTCCTGGTGACAGTAGTCCACAGTTCCTTTTCAGACGACAGTAAGCCGAATTTCCCATACAAGTGTGTGTAGGCTACTGTTCCCATCCTACCAACCATGTGCCTCAGCGCCTTTCCCGGTGACACTACACCACAGTTCCTATGCTTCTGGGAGTAGGCTACAGTTTCTGTCCTTCTGACAGTACACTACAGTTGCCTTCGTGGTGACCGGAGACCCACACATGCCAACATCTTTGAAAAGATAACTGGCAGCTTTGAAAAAAATAGTCGGAAGAATGTATTTTTCTCATTGACTTCTATTGAAGCCTGAATCGTGTCCATCTCATGTATGGGGCTTGCAAGGGTGCTGCTGCAGGATCGGCTAACTGAAATGCAAACCTATGTTTTTTTACCCTACCCATCAGGAACACAGAGAAAGCGCTATGGCACGCAGAGAGAGAGTGCGACAACCATGTTGTGCACAGGCCTGCAGGAGTAGGTTCCTGGCACTGCATCCTCTGAATCACACAAGACCAGTCCCTGTCGGCTGAAGACCGCAGAGGGATCAGGATTTTACATGCAGGAATCGGGAGGTTGGAGACTAGCCTTGAAATTGGTAGTCTCCCACCTGAATTGGGAGGGTTGGCATGTATGGTAGACCACTGTTCATTTCATTTTGGTAGTAGGGCACAGTTCTCTTCCTGGGGCACTTGTCCACAGGCTCCTTTCAGGCAATAGTGGCCACAAATCTATAGTGATGTCTGTGGGGGATCCTCCCTCAGCCCGACACTGTTCAACGTCTACATGGCACCACTAGCACGCATCGCCCGACAGCACGACCTCAACATAATCTCCTACGCCGACGACACTCAGCTGATCCTCTCCCTCACCAAGGACCACCTGACCGCCAAATCCAACCTCCACCAGGGAATGAAGGCTGTCGCAGACTGGATGGAGGACAGCCGCCTCAAACTGAACACAGACAAGACGGAAATCCTCATCCTCGGGTCCAACCCCTCTGCATGGAACAACTCTTGGTGGCCCATGTCACTGGGGTCCCCCCGGGCCCCACCGACCACGCACGCAACCTGGGAGTCATCCTCGACTCGAAACTCTCCATGACCAAACAAGTCAACGCAGTCTCCTCCACCTGTTTCAACACCCTCCGCATGCTCCGCAAGATGTACAGATGGATCCCGACAAACACGAGGAAAACAGTCACCCAGGCCCTAGTCAGCAGCAGACTCGACTACGGAAATGCCCTCTACGCCGGAGCTTCGGTCAAGCTCATCAACAGACTACAGAGAATCCAGAACGCCTCTGCACGCCTGATCCACGACGTCCCACGCGGTGACCACATCACCCCCCACCTGAGGAACCTGCACTGGCTCCCCGTCGACAGGAGAATCTCCTTCAAGCTCCTGATCCATGCACACAAGGCACTCCACAAGACCGGACCAGCCTATCTTAACAATCGACTCTCCTTCTACGTACCCAACAGGAAACTCCGCTCTGCTGACCACGCCCTGGCCATGGTCCCGCGCATCCGTAGAACAACCTCCGGAGGCAGGTCCTTTTCCCACCGCGCCGTCAGGACCTGGAACACCCTCCCCCTCAACCTACGACAAACCGAAGACCTGCTGACCTTCAGGAGACAGCTCAAGACCTGGCTCTTCGACCAATAGCAGCAGCACCCCCCCCCCCCCCCACCCCCCAGCGCCTTGAAACCCTCACGGGTATGTAGTGCGCTTTACAAATTATGCGATTGATTGATTGATTGATTGATTGATTGATTGATAGGGCTACAGTTCCCTTCTTGGTGACACCAGGCCGGAGTTCCCTCTCCTCCTGCACTGTGATTGTAAGCACTTAAGGCAGGTTCTGCATTGGGATGATAGGATGACACCCTAACTACTTGTATGATGATCATGCAACATGTGAGCACCCTTTCCTAATCACTGCTGTTTCCACATACCACAGTGTCTAGCTTGGGCCCTAACATTAGGACAACCAATGCATGGAAGTGAGATATATCCAACTTCACGTGATATCACATCCATGCGAGTGACAGTGTGCCACAGCTACAGTCATGAAGTGTAATGTGACACCTATGATGGTGACAATAAGCCAGAGCATTTATTTCTGTGTGTGATGTAAATTCCTATTAAGGACAGCAGGCCAGTCTGTAATTCTGAAGTGTGATGTAATATTCATGCTAGGGGCAGTAGGTCACTGCCTGTAATCCCTAAATTTGTTTTAACAATCATACTGTTGCAGTAGGCCACAATCTAGCATGATCTAATATTCAAGAAAGAGTCAAATGAGCCGCCACCTGTAATCTTGAAATGTGATGTAATAACAATGCTGGTGGCAATAAGCCACAGCATAAAAACTTGAAGTGGTGATTTAATATTCATGCTAGGGCATTATATCACAACCTATATACCTGAAGTGCTATGTCACCCATTATGGAGACAGTAAGTTAGAGACTATCTAGCACATGCATCAAAAATGCCATTTGCGATTCCTTATTAACGAAAAATAACGATTCGCTAATAAGGAATCGCAAAAGCCTATGCATGTAGAAATCGCTTACAAAATAGCGATTTCTAAATATTTCTTAATTGCGAGTCGCAAATTGCGAGTCGCAATTAAGGAATACCTCCCCATTCATTCCTATGGGCCTAGAGGCCCATAGGAATGAATGGGAGGACGTTCTCAATTTGCGATTCTCAATTAGAGGATCGCAAATTGAGAATGCAATTTCAAGGGTGCAAGGGTGTCAAAACGACACCCTGTTGCACCCCTGAAATCGATCTGTGCACAAATGTTGCGCACACACATGTCCAAAGGACATGTGTGTGTGTAACCAACCACTTTGAAAAATGCACTTTCGTGTATTTTTCAAAATTTTTGCAAATTACCATGAAGTTCAACTTCATGGTAATTTGCGCCCCCTATCAGCGAAATCGCTAATTATTTTACTTTAATGCATTGCATTTAAGGAATCTCAATTTGCGAATCCTTAAATGCAATCGCAATTTGAGAACTCGCAATTAATTGCGAATTCTCAAATTGCGAGTGCCTTGACCCTTCATGCATCGCAAATGCCCTTTTTGCGGGCGCAAACGGCCGATTTTTGTGAATCACACCATTTGTGCTGGCAAAAATGGTTGATGCATGTGCCCCTATATTTCTAAAGTGTAAGAGAATATTCATGCTACATGTACTAAATGACAGTCTGTAATCCTGAAGTGTGATATAATATCCTTTCTAGGGGCTATAGTTACAGCCTTTATTCCTTTAATGTGATGAACATGTCACGCTAAGCCTCAGCTTGTACTCCTGAACTGTGATGTAATAGTCAAGTTTAATTTATAGTCAGTTGGATTTTTGACAAACATGATAAAAAATCATCCTTATATTACAAACTGGTAAATGCAATTTAAAAATAAAACAATGTAGTTATTAACCATTCAATTATTTAAACGCTTTCAAAACAAAATCCATATATGTTGTCATTCTGCACACCATCCGTACTTTTTTACCACTCGGAGCACATAGTATGGCTTCTTTAAATGTTCTAACCCTATTCAATGAACAATTGTTACACCACTGTTTCCACTGTTAGGACGTTTAAACAAATGCAAATAACGTGAAGTAACGTTCCTTAGCTATTTTACACAGTCTCCATCTGTGGTCATGTGATGCACTCATTGCCAAACCGATCAACCAGCGGCGGCGCGTCCTTTAGGGCGCTGGGGCATCGCCCTACTCATATTCTGGCCCCCGGGCCTGCAATTAAAGGTGAGTACTATTTCAATTATAGAGAAAATACATAGTCTTTCAGCTACCGAAAGGCAGGTCCTGCAGAAGCACGTGCGGCCGGACCTAAGGGGGTGGGGTTTATATTGACAGACAGTGTTAGTCAAGTGCAGGAGCCGGGTGCTGCGCGTACCTGGCCCCAAGTGCACATATCGGGTTGGACGGTTGCCGTTAGCCGGCCAGCTCAACATGCTCACCAGCGGCGTCTGCTCCTCCACATTATTGAGCCGGGAGTGACAGAAAGCTGCATCTCCAGGCTCTGTAAAGAGCGGTGAGGTCTCCTGACCGGGCCAATCCTGGCGCTGCTGTAACAGCAGGAGCAGCGCCAGGATTGGCTCAGAGAGAGACTCCGTGGTTTGATTCGGGGCCTCCTGGCAGTGTGCGCTCATCAGCGTCACATGAGGCGGTGCGGGATATGAATGAATGAATGAAATGAGTTTTGTCATGCGCAAACTTTGCCCAATGGGCGTCAAGGCGCCTAATTCAAATAATACAGTTCGCAAATCAAACCAGCATTCTCTCATTGGTAGGCTTTGATAAAGTACCACGTCTTAAGGGCCTTTTTGAACAGATCAATTGAGGGAAGGGTTTTGACCTCAATTGGAAGAGAGTTCCAGAGCTTAGGAGCGGCAACAGAAAAAGCTCTCGCTCCCCATCTGGCTAGCCTTGTGCGGGGCACTACCAGTTGAAATAACCCAGCAGATCGAAGAGATCTGGTTGGGATATAGCGGGTAAGCAGAGACCCAAGTGCATCGTCCGTGCCAGCCGCAAGAGCTCTGTATGTAAGACATAGAATCTTAAAAAAGACTCTATGCTGAACAGGGAGCCAATGAAGATCTCTCCTAGCAGTCGTGGCTGAAGATGCCAAGGGAAGGGCCAGAACAAAACGTGCTGCAGCATTCTGCACGATTTGCAGTCGATGGATAAGGCCCTTGTTGGACTCCACATACAGGGAGTTGCAATAATCGAGCCTGGAGCCCACAAGAGCGACTGCAATCTGCTTACGAGCTTGGAGAGAAAGATAGTTACGGATCCTATTTAGAATCCTGATAACACCCCAGCATGTGGCCACGGTCCTATTTACTTGGAGCATCATAGAGAGTGAGGTGTCAAAGACCACGCCGAGATTTCTGGCTGATTGGGAGGGAGTGGGGCAGGTGCCAAGAGATGAAGGCCACCACTCGCTCGACCAAACATCTTGGTCTTTCCCAAAGACCAAGACCTCTGTCTTGTCGCCGTTTAGCTTTAGGGAATTGATGATCATCCAATCTGCCACATGCTGCATGCATGACCTAAAGCTAATGGCGGATGTATGGACAGAGGAATGAGCCAGTGACACCATGATCTGGGTGTCGTCGGCGTAGGACACCACCTCCATCTCCTGCGATCTTACTAGTCTAGCAAGGGTGGCCACATAGATGTTAAACAGGGTCGGACTAAGGGCCGACCCCTGTGGCACCCCAAATTGCAATGACTTGGCAGGGGAGAGGAAATTTCCAAGCTTTACTCTCTGTTCTCTACCAAGGAGAAAGGAGTTAAGAAGATTCAAGGCCGGCCCAGTAACCCCTGCCTCCCTAAGCCGAGATGTTAAAATGGCGGGAGACAGAGTATCGAACGCGGCTGTGAGATCTAATAGGACCAGTATTGTAGTTTGGCCACTATCCACTTTACGTCGGATGTTGTCTACTACAACAGTGAGTGCGGATTCGGTACTGTGGTACTTTCTGAATCCGTGCTGTGTGTTATCAAGATACTCACTGCTCTCAAGAAAAGTGGAGAGGTGGGAGTTGAGGTGTGCCTCCAATATTTTTGCAGGGGCAGGGAGCAGAGAGATTGGCCTGAAGTTTTTAAGAAGGCCAGGATCCAAAGACGGTTTCTTAAGGAGAGGCTTTACAATAGCCTTCTTCCACACTGGTGGAAAGAAACCCTGGACAATAGCCCTATTCATGACTTCCAACATGGGCGGAAGAATGCTGTTTCTGCACTCCTTCAGTATTTTTAGCGGTAAAGGATCCATTGGGGAGGAAGATTTAGTCCTATCGAGTAGGAGGTTCAGTCCTTCCAAAGACAATAAGGGAAATTGCCTGAATAATTTGGAAGGGCCTTTACCCAAAGTGTCCAGACTGGCTATAGCAGAAGGAATATCCTTATCCAAGGAGTGGCAATGGGCTTCTAAGGCGATGTGAATGTCCGAGATTTTGCTGTGAAAGAAGTCAGAGATGTTATTACAAAGATCCTGAGAGCTAACTACAGGATCAGGGAGTTGGAGAGAGCATAGTGAATCAGCAATTTTAAAAAGTTCCCTGGATGAGGTTAGGGAACCTGTAAGATTGGAAAAGTACTCCTGCTTTTCCACTACAACTCTCTGTTTGTAGTCCCGTAAAGCGGACTTATGAACCTCTCGATCTTTCGGATCCCAGGATTTCCTCCAGCTTCTCTCGCTGCTCCTACACCCCTGCCTTAGGAGTCTCAGATGTTCAGAGAACCAGGGTGCAGTGGGTTTCTGCCGAGCTACATATCGAAGGGAGGCGGGGGAAAGCTTTTCCACTGCATTGGTAATAGAGTCCATAAGTTCTTGAGCTGCCTCATCCGCATCCTTCGAGGAGAAAGATTCCGAGATCCGAATGTGAGAAGCAATAGTGTCATCGGTAATATTTCTAAAGTTTCTCCTAAGAGTAAATGAAGTAGTGACATGATTAGCTAAGGGCAGGGCAGGAAGAGCAAGTTCAAGCGGTACTGCAAAATGATCTGTCCAGACCAACGGCAGAGGCGGGCCAGTAGATAGCCTAGAATCACTAGAAAATACCCCATCAAGAATATGGCCAGCCTTGTGTGTTGGGCTGCTCACCAACTGAACGAGGTCACAAGCTCCGAGTGACTCAATTAATGTCAGGGTATCCTTTGAGTTGATTTCATCAAGATGGAAATTGAAATCACCCAAGATGGAAAGATAGGATTTTCCAAAATAAGGTTCTAGGATTCTGTGGAGATCTGAAGAAAAACTAGCCCTACGGCCGGGTGGCCTGTATATGAGTATCCCAGTGAAAGAGACAGATGGAGCACACAAAATGCAAAAATAGAGTGCCTCAAAGCGATCTCCAGGCATTGATAGAGATTTAACAGTGCGAGAAAAAGAAGATTTAAAAAGAACGGCAATTCCTCCACCTCTACGCAGTGGTCTATCCTGCCTATGGAGAGAATAGCCATCAGGAATGGCCAAGAGTAGATCGTGACCGGAGGAATCCGAAGCCCAGGTCTCCGTGATAAAGACCCAGTCTGGCTGTCTTTCTTCCACAAATTCGTGGAAGGCAACATTGTGCTTGATCAGCGATCGCGCATTAATTAGGAAACTGGTTTTAGGCAGCGAAACAGAAAGGCATCCCGAGCGCGAATGGGATCTAATAGTACTGGGAGCGGGGCAGCGAAAGGAAACCTTACATGTCATGCATCGCTGGGAATGTAAGATGTCTTCAGGAGAAAAGCGGTGAGAGCATCGCTGCACTGATGGTCTAAAAGCCATGAGTTCCGACATAGAGTATTGCCTAGGCACCTCATAGAGTGGAGGGGGGGTGCCAGCCGAGTCCAGCCCGCCCTGCAGCACGTCCTCAGCGCGGACGGGCGCAGACGGGCTGAACTCAGGCGTAACTCCGGCGGAAGTCCGGCGATCCCGCTGCGCGATGACGCTGCGCGTAGGCATGGCTGCTATTTATGCTGGTCGAGCCTCCTAAATGAGGACTAGACTGCGATGTGGCTCACCCTTCACCTAATATGGCCGCCAACGAGACAATGGCGAGGGACCCGCGAAATGCGGTGCTTTTCCAAATTACCGTGCAAGTAAGGATGACAGCATGCAGGTAAGCGTGGCCGGCAATGTTAAAAACAGGGGAAAAATAGTGCTAACCAAAAATAACCTAGACGACAAAACGGGAGTTTTAAAATAAGCAGGATCTACACAATGACAAAGCGCTGCAAGGAAATGCGCCGAGGCTGAATGAGGCTATCAGGAGAGGCTCTCTCTCTCCCTCATTTTGGTGTGACGGCCCGAGGATTCGAGAGATAATCATAGTTGGTTGCTACGAGCCTACAGACCAGCATGGATAAGACTGATCTGAGCGGCCCCTGCCTTAAGTTCTACAGCATTGTGGTAAGTAAAAATAAGTTTGATTGGTGAGTTTGTCGTTCCGTGGATTCAAATCATTGCACTGTGGGAGGGGGCCAGTGTAGCAGGCTGGCAGCCGGCGGCTGCATTCAACAGTATCATTCTATACTATCTATGTCCAAGGTAGAACAGAGGCTCATTTAATATTCCTGCTACCCAATGCTCATAAAACAGAAGGTGCATCTGTGCATGAGCAGCGCATGTTCACGGAACTCCTTGCGTGACAGCACGCCTGAGACCAAGAAAGGAACTTCTGACTAACCATATTTAAGTGATGCTGTGACAGGGCATAAAGTCAAGAGTGACAAATGGCGCAATAAAAGTTTAAGGTACATCGTTGCTGTCATGTTGAATACTGTTCGATAAGCTATTTAGGCCACGGCAAAGAGAGAGGCTTCCTTTCATAGCTCGAAGCAACGTTCCACCAGGTGGCGAGGAGCTGGCTCGGCTCCAGCAAAGAGCAGCATTTTTTTTTATCCAAGGAGTTGTTCTAAAATAGGTTTGTCCAGTCCGTCTGGTGGTGGAGAGTTTGTCTCTGCTGCGTGTGCCTGTCTAGCAAGGAGTCAGATGCAAACGATCACTAGAAACACAAATCCACGAGGGAGAAGGGGGCATAAATGTTAAATGTACCATTTTAAACATGGCGATATTCTTGCAAATGCAGGTGTGCAGCTCCTCAAATTCTGACGTGAAGCTTGCATACTTTATTAGGGTGGACCTATAATTAGGGGTGGGCGGAATTTGCGAAATCCACTTTCGCAAATTATCGCGAAAATGTTAAAAATTATCGCAAACACGCGGAAATATCGCGAAGATGCGGAAGTTTTTTTCCCGCATGTTCGCGAGATTTTCTGCATGGTTGCGGCTCGCCAACTTACCCATGTGGTTGCTCGCGGGCGCGGCCATCTTGTTTTCAGTTGTCTCGCGGTGCATGATCGCGAGAAGAAAGACGTGATCGCGCGACGCATGACGTCACTGCGGGCGCGAACTGTCGCGAGACAGCGCAAATGGCTAAAAACAATACATCTCATGGAGAACGCGACTTGTCGGCGAACGCAGGGATTCATGTAAGGCGATCGCGCGCGCGCGAGAATGTATTATTTTACAGCGCGAGCAAGAACCAAATTATCGCTAAGCTGCGGAATGCGGAAATTTTGACATTTTCGCGCTTTCCGCGGAACGCAAAAATGTCAAATTATCGCAATTTCCGCGAACGGAACGAAATTTTCGCCCAGGCCTACCTATAATTAGTGCAGCAGGTGTGTTAGGGATCTACTATGCTACAAAGAACAGGTACTATGCAGATGACAGAACAGTATTTTATGTGCATAGCTCTGTGGGATACTGCTTTTGTCACAGATATTATTTTGTTACTGTGCAGTTCATAAGTACAATCATAATCTAGCACAGTGAGCAATGAACTGCCATCAAAGAGCAGCATGCAAATCTCTTTATTGAAGTCATAACTAAACTTTCACAATTGCTTTATTCACCTTCTTTCTCAAATGTTCTTGCAACTGCGCCATGTTCCCACTCTTTTAAAAAAAAAATCTCTGGAGGAGAACACCACGATCCCACCTTATGCCAGTCGGCTTTCTCGCTACACTTGCACGCCACAGGACACTCATCTCGAACTTTTATGCCTGACCACTTTCAAATATCACCAGCCGCCACTGCTCAACTAATAAATGGAAAACAAAGTCTCAAGAACTATCTCATATGTTACCAAATGGACTAACTAAATATGGGGGGATGTCCCTACGTTCATTGACTTCTAAGAGGAAATTTGGAAGTATCTTCATCCCAAACTCAATTCTATCCGTTTCACAAGAGGTGAGTATGAATCGTCAGATTATGGCAGAATGGTACCCATTGTGTCAAATTTGAGCTAAAAACCAGTTTGATAATTGTAGTTGTAATTGCATTTATATAGTGACTAGTGCCCCTGAAGAGGCATTGAAGCGGTTTACAGTGAGTAGCATGCTACTCCCGAACTCAAGGTTAGTGGTTCATCTAGTAGTTATTGTGATTAGTCATGTGCTCTCAAGAAAAATTGCATACATTTACTCCAGTTACTTTGTGATATATTAATGCTTGTTACTTGGGATCATTAGTGGGGGGCTGTGTGGTTTCAGGAGAATGGTTGGTGAGACAGGCTGGCAGAGATTAGGCAATTATAGATTACAGCAAGAGGGTTTTAAAGATGATCTCATGAATTACGCATCAGCCCATTGGAGAATTACAATAAGAAGTATTGAGGCAGGCTTGCATGATTCTGAGCGGAGGCTATACCCAGAAATAAAAGGCAGGTAAGAAGAGGATGGAAGGTAAGAAGAGGGTCACTCTAAAGAAAGAAAGTACGTCAAGGTCAATTTTTCATGCTTGGTTTTAAGAGTAAAGTGGGAGAAGGCTTTCTGAGATAGCAAGCAATTAGAGCATGTAAGCTGGAGAGAGAAACAATATTAAACATAGTGCAGCATGTCCGGGGCAGACAGCTTGTGATTCAGAGTGTACACATCATTTAAACATTAAGAGCCCTAGCCTGTTTTGGTCAAAGCTTATAAGGGAGGTGCTGCAGAAAAAAACAAAGGACTCCTTTAAAGATCTTCCCTTACTATTCTGAAAATTAAAGGCTTTTCCCCTCACTCACTTAAAATGATTTATTTGGCTCTGGTTGAGAGTGTCTCACGAATGCATGGTCAGATTTATACCCTGTTTTGTAACCTAATCCCATCCAAGTGTACATTGTGCGTTTGTGTATGTGGCTATTGTAGTATATGTGTGTATCTATAGGTGAAGCAGAGTGATGAAGGTCTGTGGGTTCCATTTTGGATGTCCCGGACCTGTTCCTGCAATTTAGGGGAGTTGTTTTCCCAAATAGTTATGGTGTATCAGGATGCATGAGGGAGGGGACCTAGACAATGAATTGAGGGTAAAGGAGACAATGTTCCTATAGAAATTCGATTAGGTAATTCCTGTGCCACTGTCACTTGGTAGATGATGGGGATAAATAGGGCTGCAGTCTATGTTTAGAGTAAGAATGGTCTTTTAGATAAAAACCCCCTTTAATCGCTTTCCTGATCCTTGACTTTGCGGCTGTTGATAGCCAGAAGTAGATAGTTGACACCTCTTTGTGCCTCTGTTGCAGGTGCTCCAGGCTGGCAGGTGACCCTGCTGTGAGGAGCAGCACCCCACACAGAGGTGGTGTCTGCAGAACTGCAGAGAGGTACTTGAAAATCAAGCCACCCCAAACCAGTTCTCCTGTCTGCAGTTCTTTCCTGGTTGGGAAAACAGATTTCTTTTCATCGTAGGGAAGAAAACAAATCACAACAACAAGACTAAAAAGCAAAGCAGAGAATGCCAGGCCCACTCAACCCAACACTGCAGAGCATGAGAACCAAGGGACATGCACTCCAATAGGCAAATGAGAGCAAAATGCCCGCTCCCAGCCACTCATCAGCATTCTCACCTCCCTGCAGAAAAATAACTTCGCAAGGAACATTTGTGCACAGTTTACAGTAAAAACACCATGCCAGGGGTCCAGCATCCCTCCACCTATAGTGCTGCAGAGATTGAGGCAGCCCCCCCTCTCTGCTGCGCTCACATCAGAGGTAGTAAGCGCTATATAAATACAATTACAGTTACACACAAATATCCTACATTTCCCTATAAGTGTGTGATATGTATTATTTGGCTTTTCATTTTATATTTTGCAAATATGTGTGGTTTTAACTTTTCATGTCAAGCCTCAATAGGCACTTGGATTAGGATGGCAGACAATGATTATTAAGGTTCTCAAAATATTTGATGAGTAACCTTTGATATCATGGTTTTGATCATTGATCAAACCTAAAACAAATCCCTCTGGCTATCTCTATCATTTAGATCTGGCATTAGACCGGGATTCGCTGAATCTCGGCAAGGCTGTTGTTAGACAGTCCTTCAGCTGGGCAAGGATGTAGGTGGACATGCCTGAAACATGGAGGTGTTGAAGCTGGGTACTGTTGGTGCCAGACAAGTTTGCATGCCGAAGATGAATTTGGTGAGAGCTAGGCAAGGCTGGAATTTGGCAATGCTGGTGCTGGGCAGGACTAAAACTGGGGACTGCTGGAGTTAGGGCACACTAGAAAGGGTAGGGCTAGAGCAGGCAAGGGATGGGGATCAAGTAACTCTGGATCTTTGCAAAACTGGAGTGAAACTGGGCAAGGGTTGGGTTAGGCAATTGTGAAGCTAGGCAAGACAGGTATTGGGGAAGGCTGTAGCTGGGGTTGAGCAGGGCACCTTGGGCTATATGAAGCAATGGCGGCTGCCAGCTATGGAGGGTGGGGGAGGAGGGCAGAGGGGGAAAAAAAGATATCAACTTAATTCATGCGGACATGCATTACATTATCATTTTAAAGTTCAAATGTTTAACTTTAATGAATGTTGGCGATTTAGGGCACAATAAACATAAAGTACATAAAAAAATTAAATAAAACACACTTACCTTCCTGCACGTCCTCGCTATGTTCCTGTGTTCTTCTCTCCTCGGGCCACCTACTCCCCTAACCAATCCTGATGCTGCTCTCATGCTGTTAACCAGCATGAGAGCAGTGCCAGGATTGGATGGAGCAGGCTCTCAGCGCTCCAAAAAGCACTGGAGGCCTTTGCTCGGTCTCTACCCAGCTGTCCAAGACAGCTGGGTTGAGAGGTTTAAAGTGCGCAGGTCTGCTGGCCATCGCAAGACTGTCGGCCAAAGAGACCAGCACAGTTTAAAGTGCCCAGCTCATTACTTCACTCTGCTGCTGCCTGTCAGCAGGAGCCCCACGTCCGTCCTGAGATTTTGCTCAGGACGGGGGTTTGCAAAGTTAATGAAAAATAAAATGATAATATTGTCTATTACCATTTTATTTTTCATCTGGGGGCATTTTAACTAGTGGGACGATGCTCCTCTGCCCTAATGGAGGAGCCGCCCCTGGTACGAAGTGTTATCAAGGCAAAACAAACACTGAACAGGGACGGGCTAGACAGGACTTGCACTGGCAGAGCTGTAGCTGGGCCCAGCAGAGCTAGTTGAGTCTCGAGCGGCCATTAATGAAGTATGACTGGGACAGAAATGGACAGAGCTGGACCGGGGAAATGGTACAGCTGAGGGGTGTGCTGAGGAGATAGTACTCAATGCAGCGATGAAGGAAACATAGATCCAGTACTATGAACTAAGCAGCAATGAAGTTGGTCTGGGGTAGAACTGGGTATAAATGGAGCTGGCAGGGCTGGTACCAGGCAGGGCTTGAGAAGACCAGGGATAGCGAGACAGGGAAGGGGTGGCCATGGCTGAAGATATTAAACTCAGCTGGGGAGTGAGAGATACTGTGGGTGTGGACAGCTGCTGGATAAAGTCTGAGCTGTTATGGCAACAACTGGGTGGAAATGCCTAGCGTACTCGTTTACCTTTAAACATTTTCAGGCACTGAATGAAACAAGAGCAATCCCATTTGTCTGATGGATGGAATGCTGAGCAATGCAAACATTCACCCCCAGTCACAAAAATCTGGGTTTAATCCATCGTTCTTTTGCTCACCATGCCACCCCAGATTGGACCCAGCCATATGCAAATCAGTCTTGACCCTGTTCTTTATGGGAACAGTCCAGCCCGAACTGCCAAGCCGGGTCCTCCCTGGACCGGAAACAAGCATCCTGGGACCAGTTTCGGGGCATCACCCCTCATCAGCCAGGCTAGCATGAATCCAGTGGTGCAGTGAGCAGGGGACCCACGTCTAGGCATACCCTTGCCACTTAGGGCGACAAATGCAAAAGGAACAAATGATGGATGGAATGCTGAATCCTTATTATTACAGCACTTAATAAACGCAGTACTTACCACAGTGCACGGGCGAGGAGGCTGTCACCATGCCATCAGTGTGATACCCTCCCAGGAAAATAGATGTGAGGGTCGTTGTCCCAAGAAGCACACCCTTTTTCCCTCTTAATCATACCTAGGGTACCTATCCATAAAGGTAAAATCCTGTAGGTTTACCCCAGATTTTTATCAGGATCCCTGCTATTATCCAGGAATTACAACTCATCAAGGGCTCCCTCATGCTTATGAGGTAGAGTCTGCCCTGGTAGTACCTTCTTACCAGGGTGGGGTGAGGACACCTATGATGAAGAGTGCCACATTACATGGGTGAGGCTTCCTCATTCAGAGAAACTGTATTTGATTTTTCAACCTAGGGATACTGAATACTGAACACAAATTTCTTCCGTTTTAATTTTTGGTTCCCTGTGCCGATGGGGTTTAAAAGTGGGCATTAATGAACATGAGTTGGTGGGTGTTTCAGTAAGTTTGCTGTGGATGGTGATTAGAGAAATATTTATGAGTTGTTGTTTTTTTAATTGTTTGTACGTGGTGCACAAATGCCATATTTACAGGACGACATCATTGACATTTTTTGCCAGATCCTCTAATGATTGGTCTCAAACTGTGCTTAATTTGAGCCGGTGGCACCCGCACTCATTTTTGGGGACCGGTACTTATTTTGCTCATCAGACGTTTATCTAGAGCAAGAGAGGGAAAACACACAAAGCAGTAAGATGGAGGGAGAAAAAGACGGTTAAATCGTCAAAAAGGAGGAAAGCAGCAACAAGCAACAGTGAGATAAAAGGGCAGTGTCTGCCAGTGGATTAAAAAGGCATGATGTGGAATCAGGACTACACAGCCTTTTTCTATTTGGTGCGCTATCAATTAATAGTGCCGGGCCCTGAATTCTGAGTAGATCTTTGGGCACCGGCACTCATTCTTTTACAAATTAAGCCCTGGCCTCAAATTAAGGTAAATCATCATATTGAGAAACATTACGATGGGTGGTCGAGCACGAGAGTCAAGTACAAATATAGGATTTGAATGTTACCTATAAGACCATGATCTGCTGATATTTAATATTGATCACTCAGAAAGCTATCATATTTTCCCATAAAAGGAAAGTACATTTTAGAGGTTTTACGCCCTTATGGGTGCCTCAGTTTCCAAACTGAAGTTTTTAGACCAGCCTGGTTGTTGCAACAACCGAAAAGAAAACATTGCTCAGTTGCTTAACTTCCATTTCTTTATTTTCGTTCCAGTCAAACAGCACATTCTTTCAATTACTCCCATGAATGGGGCCCCCAACAATCAGCAGCCTGAGACACATCACTGATAAACACAGACAAACCCTGGCATGGTCTGAATATACTCGACGCGAGGTTGGGACCCCAGTTTGGGATTTCAAGTAGTCTGCAGTTATTTAAATGAGTCACCCCGCTGAGTATTACATTCACTATTGTTAATTTTAGCATGGACATGTATCTATTTTTTACTGCTGTAGCACCATTTTATCATGCTGTGTATGTTCTTTAAGCCACCTGATAACAGCCAACAAACAACGCAATGACATCAAGCTAGTAACCTCTGAAAATAATGTGCAACGGACTGAAATGTCTTGGAGCATAAAATAGGCCATATGGCAACTTGCTCATCTTTTTAATACATAGCCAATTATATTCTCCACCTATATCTAATTTGGAAAGTCTCCAGCTCCTTTCATTTGTCCAACAATTCCAAAGTAATGTGTAGTGTTCGTTCACGGAAATGCCATTTAATTCTCCTTTTTTATCTACAGGGGTGCAAATGACTGATCTTTTACTTGGTGAAGGTAAGTGAGGCAGCTAGCTTAAAGAAAATGGAAGTTATGTTCACTCTTTCTTCAAACCTTCTCAGTTTCAATCTTTAGGGCTTCATGTTCACTTCCAATTAATCTTTGCCAAGCAAAACTGTTTCCCTGGCATTAGCTCAAGGGCACAATCAGTCAAGGATAATGATGAGGTAACGCCAACATAGACTTGCCTCTTCCGCAAGGGAAGAGAAAGGGCCCAACCCATATGTCCTTTCGCAGGCCCAGATCTCATTAAGCCATTCAGTGAACAATACATAAATAAGAAATATGAGAAAAACTTTTAGAAAATCATTTACAGACCCCATTCAGGTGGGCACAGTGCAGACCGGGCCTACTGAGTCACGACTTTTGACTCTGGTTTTCTGGACTCCACTCCACTGGCCAAGTCACCGTTGCACTTGCTCTCAAAGTAGGGAGAACAAGGAGTTAAAGGCTTCCTGGGATGTAGTGTAGGGTTCAGAGACTCAGAAGTCAAACATCTAAAGGGTTCTAGCCATGTAAAACACTCCTTATACCAGCTGCACTGGGCTAACTCAGCTCCAATGGTGGCAACAACATCTACAGTACTTTAGCAGTGATAAAAGTCATAGGCAAGAACCAGGCACAGGTGCGATCTCGCTATCAGACAGTGCAAGCAGTTGCCATCCTATGTAGTCCATAGATCAGTTCGTTCAGACCTTGAGCAGAAGAGTTCATGCTGGCAACCGTAAGTCTCCTAAAAGCCAGACATATCTGAACTTGTTTTTCAGGCCCTGTGTTACATAAAGGCTGGGATGCCGCTCGGATTGAATATTGACGATAAGCTCATTGTGGTCGTACTGTGAATGTTTTCGTCAGTGAGTGTAGGTTCTCAGGCATTGGACCTGCCTCTCAGAGCTTGCCACTGGGAATGAACAGTAAGGCAGGCCATAGCAGCGGGAGCTCGTCGTCCGCAGTGGCAGCCTCCAGGCCATTGGGAAGGTCAGACATCCAGAGTGGCAGTGATGGTGCTGATCCTTGCAGGTCATGCATCATGTTGAGGCAGCAGCAGGCAGGTACCTCTGGTCATGCTGGAAGGATGCTGAATGGAATACTGTTATTTATTGATACTTCACTTAGTATGCCACACAAACTGTACATGGAGGCAATGGCGTAGCGTGGGTTGCCAGCGCCCAGGGCGAGGCAAGTATTACGCTCCTTAACCCGTGGACCGCTAGCACTTCCTGAGTCCCTTCCACCACAAATGTTTCTTCTTTTAAAATTGTTTCCCCTCAGGAATGTTACGCCCGGGGCAACCACCCCTGTGGCCCCGCCCACACTACGCCACTGCATTGAGGCAAACTGAGCCCTCAGAGCTCAAGTCAACATCAGTTACATTCCCTGTACAAGTTGATTCTTTTTGTTGCTCCACACACTGGGAACATATTATGTGAATTCTTCATAATATTCTTGATAGCACGATGAAGCTGTTACAGATTTAACATTTGATGTTATGCATACAGAATGAATTCTTTATATTGCCTTGTGCGTCATACATTAATCAAGTGAGTGCATTAACCAAACATGCTGATACGCTAATGCAAGATTGGAACATTTGGTTTCAGTGTAAGAACAGAAAGTAATTCATCTGACATGTTTTTTAAGTTCAGAAACTTTGGCTGTCATCCAAGGTCACTGAAGCTGTGAAAGTCTGAGACTACAGTCAATGTTTTTGAAGATACACTTTCAAAAACAGGCACTGAACGAGGAGCTTTAGTACAAAGAGCTTGGCTCGATTCTGGATGAACTCCAGTTGTTTATGGCATTAAGTTGTGAGATGTAGCCATAAGCCACCAGAACAGGAAAGGTATGAAAGGCCATTCAGATTGAACTGGTTTCTGACCTGAGGAGGAACTTAGAAAGAAGTCTCTATCTGTTAGAGATACATTTGTAGACACATGTAGGGGCATATCAACAAGGTGGCGAAAATAAATTATTGCCGCTTTTGCGTCCGTTTTCGGACGAAAAGCGGCGATAATTTTATCGCTGTATCAGCAAGGCCACGCTATTGCGTGAATGCTTGCCTTAGCGCCCTTTCCCGTAACGCCCACCTTTGGATTTCTAATGAGATGCCAAGTGGCCGTTCCGTCCCAAAATAACTGGAGAAATGTCGCTAACCGACATTTCTCCAATTATCAATGGGCACGCTAACAAGCATAGCGATAAGAAAAGTAGCACTAACCTTGGTTATCGCTACTTTCCTTACGCCTGCTTTTCCTTTGACTAAACAATGTTAGACAATGAGTGGTGGATTATAGGGCTGAGACCACCCAGCCCTATCAACAAGGATATCGCCGTTTTCCATGGAACATCGCTGGAAAACCAGCGATGTTCCATGGAAAACATCGCTATCACAGGAATAATGATCGCCATTGCGCTATGCGTTGGATACAGCGCTAGCATGGCGATAATTATCTGCGATAGCCGGCGATAAAATTCCTCATGCTAAGGGCGGCCAGCGATAATTATCGCTGCCGCTTGTTGATATGCCCCGTAATTTCCAAGGAATGTATAGGTGTGGGTTTCTGTTAAATAGTACTTCTTTTTTCTAAGCCGTAGGTAACATTACTAACACGTAAGAACTAGTGAGATGCAAAGTGGGCGTTCCGTCCCAAAATAACTGGAGAAATGACGCTAACCGACATTTCTCCAATTATCAATGGGCACGCTAACAGGCATAGCGATAAGAAAAGTAGCGCTAACCTTGGTTATCGCTACTTTCCTTATGCCTGCTTTTAGTTTGACTTAGCCATTATATCCAATGTAAGGTGGATATCATGGCTAAGTCTGCCCTGCCCTATCAACAAGCTATTGCCAAACTTTGTGAGATTATCGCTGGATTTCCAGCGATAATCTCACATTTGGCAGTTAGCGCTTGGAATTTTATCGCTTTTGAGATAAGCGTTGCTGATAGCACGCTGTCTCAGCGATAAAATTCCACGTTACCCGGCGATAATTATCCTAGCGCTAAGTGCGCTTAGCGATAATTATCGCCGGTCCTTGATGATATGCCCGCAAGAGAGGTCTAGTTAAAATAGGGCTATAGTGTTTTGAGACACAAGGCAGACCAACAGCTTCTCCAGCAAGTTAAGCTGACTTCAAGTGATGCGCCCTCACTCCTGGAAGATTGGCTGCCATCAGTGCTTGGATGGTAACACACAATAAATGCCAGGGCCTTCATCAAGAGTCCACTGCAGCTTGCACAATCCACTGCCCCTTTCAGTGTTGCCAATCCAGTACCAACACAACTACTAACCATCACACTCCTTCTAGTGTGACAATTCCCACTATTCCAGACCCCCAAAGCTATAAGAATTGCTTGGGCGGCAGGTATTAGTCATTTTTAAGGTCTATTGAATTAATAAGCAACTGTTGCTGTGCTCATCTCTAAATTAGACAAACAGGGCCACCATGTGGCAGATTGCCATAAGTGCCAGTAGACAATTAAGTGGTGCTGATGCATAGCACCTGGAAACAACCAGCTGAAATTAAGCTCTGAGGGGCATATTTACAACTGAGTGGCGGAGTGCAGTGTTAGACTCCTTGGCTTAATGCACCACTCCGTCACTTCAGAAACGCAGGGCTGCACCATATTTACCACAATATGATGCAGCCCTGCATTTCTCCCTGCGCTGGCGCTAAACTTAGCAGCCTAGTTTTAACACAGGCACCCTTGCACCATAGTGCAAGGGTGTCTGCGTTGAGGGGAAGATGTTTTATGTGCAGGAAGGTCTACCTTTCACTTTTTCCGCCGTCCCGCACGCACCCCTGCTTTCACTTTTGCCGTCCCACTCCCGTGTTTGCCGGAGCGCACCCCTGCTTTCATGTTTTTGGCGCGATCGCGATCACTTTCCTTTTGCTTGTTGATTGTTTGCGGTAAGTGCCCTTTTAAATCACCCTCGCCTATTTGTAGTGAGTATTACAGATGCTACTCTTTTTCCTCCAAATAAAAACAGCCAACAAGTGTCTGATTTTAACTAGAAAGGAGGAAGCACTCTTGCATCCATACAAACAGAAACCGGTACAGGACAGAAAAGGTTTCTTTTCGCTTAGATACTTACCCTGAATGTGTGTCAGTTATCAAACAAAGCAGTTTAACTGAACCTTCTGTAGATTATACAAGGAACAATGTGGAGATAAGCAGAAGCAGTAAAGGGGCAAGATGTGATGCATGACGATTTACATCTTAAACCAAGTGTGAGAGAACCCTACGGACCAACTGTGCCGTGTAAGCCCAACACTAGATTCAGTGATGAAAACCTAACGTCAAATGAAAAAAAGATGGCCTACAAGGGGATTATTTACAATATCATTCAGACTTAATCAATATTTTAGATTCTGTTGAGAGTAACGCATCAAAGCAAACTATGAGAAACAATCCAAATCAGAATATATCAACAATGGAAATCAAACAAAATCAAATGAAAGTACTCCAATTCTTCTTTTAAGGGGTACAGGAAAAGCAATAAACATGCATCTATTTAGTGTGTCAGTTTTACAGAAAACTTCACAGTCCACTTGTGAGACGTGTGTAAACTCCACTTACAAGTAAGGAACATTCCTGAGAGCATATCCTTGGGATGTAGGATATGCTCCAATGTTGGCTGACCTGTAAGGTAGTAGTTTGGTTTGTTGCATCCCATTCAACAGATGCTAAAATATTGATAATTAAACTTGATGATATTATAAATTCTCCCCTTGTAGGCCATTTACTTCAGTTGTTTCTGTTACCCAAGCTCACCAGGGGTTACTGGGTTGCCGTTTCTTTATAGTTTTGAAACGCCAACTTCATGCACCTAAACGAACAAGCACCAACAAAGCCAATGGACCTTGCTTCTTCTTTGGCAGTCAGACTGGATTGAAAGTGTTAAGCTTTACTCCAAGGAGTGTTATGTAAATGAGTCAGAAAATGAAGTTGGAGTTGTGAATGGTGAACTTTCACAGTGCCTTACAGCAGGCACATAGAAGTAAATAAACCCCATACATTGCTAATCAATTACAAGGTACAAATGTAACATCTGCATTTCAGACAATTTTGGGGTAAAGTAACCATTTAAAAAAAAGTTATAGCCTTAATGGAGAGCTCATACAAGCAATGGCAAAGCATGAATAACACTTGAAAGCCAATGGCTGGCATTAAAGATGGACAAAATGGATGCTGTGCGTCGGAGATGAACGAAGCTCTCATAGAGAGCAACCAATTGTCAGCAGACCCGTCAACATTGACGGAATCTACACTAGATGACTCCACTACATAAATGCACCCACAGAGTTGTTCCAATGTATTATAACCAACAACAATCTATTTGAGAGAACTGCGTGTTGATTATTGGCTGTACCTACCACAGTGTTTGCATTAGAAATTGACTGAAAGGAGAGAGAAGAGCAATATGGCATCAAGATCTGAGCGAGCAGAGGCTCTGGAATGGCAAAGGCAGTATCGGATGCTTTTTGTGCTAAGACAGCGCAAAATGCAACAGAACACGAATAGCGAGCATGAGTAGCCGCTGGCGTTCAATAAATGTGCACTCATCGTATAATTCACCCCGATTCCCAAATTACTCTTAATTACACAAAGAGTAATTGCATAATTAAAAATGTAATTCTGCATCAGAGTAATTTGGAATTATCAAAATGATTCCAGTGTAATCTAAATTCTGCTCAGTCCTACTTTAAACCAAACAAAAGAACTGAGTTGTTTTGCTCCAAATGACCAATCACATTGTTAAACACAAACTAAACAAGCATTGGTATGGCCAATAGGTCTCGCCTTTGGGACCTTATAAGTATTTCATTCTGCAGCACAATATCCTTGGTGCAATATCAACTGTTGCATGGCTAAACACTTATAATGTCCCAAAGGCGAGACCTATTGGCTATGCCAATGCTTGTTTGTTTTGATTGTTATGTGCAGGAAATTTTACCTTCCTGCACATGAACATTCAATAGCAATTAGCTGTTTCTTTGTGTGCTGCACAACGCAGCACACATGGAAACAGCAACAACGAGGAGAAATAATGCATTTCTCCTCATTTTGCCTTTTTAAGACCAGGATTTCCCTGGTCTTAATTTTGGCGCTGCATCCTATTTACACCACCCTTGTAAATAAGGGGCAGCGTCAAAATCAATGGGTGTTGCATTGAAATTTTTAAACCTATCCATTGGGGTACCAGAATAAAAATTGTTATACCCACCAGGTGATAGTTTAATTCAAATATCATTTTTGCACTCTGCCCCTCCCTCCCCAAACAAGAAATAGCACTTGTAGTGCGTGTGACAATCCCCGCTCCTGTTCTATGGGAGAGTAGTAGCCGACACTGGGTACCATGCGGTCCCAGTGTGAAGAGGGGACCCAAGGATGAAGCATGTCACCTCTGGGTGAGGGAGGGTTCTCGTCTTAACACAATAGTGCTCCCTTTTCTCCTCTTTTTTGATCACCCACCTACATAGTGTTAGTTTCTGTTGCATTTGAATGCGCACTGCAATACCCATTGCCCTACCCTTTCACGCTAAGTACAGCATGAAAGGGTGCCTTATTTACAATGCAAAAGGCACACAATTGATGAACGGAATGCAGAATAAATCAAAACATTCACACCCAGTCAAGAGATCTGGGTTAAAACCATCATTCTTTTGCTCACCATGCCACCCCAGTTTAGACCTGGCCATATGCAAATCAGTCTTGACCCTGTGCCTCATGGGAACAGTCCAGCCCGAACTGCCAAGCCAGGTCCTCCTTGGACCGGATCCAAGCATCCTAGGACCGGTTTCGGGGGTTCACCCCTCTTCCACCAGGATAGCTTGATTCCAGTGGCACAGTGAGCCCAGGAACCACATCTGGGCACACCTGGTGCACTTAGGGCGAGAAAGCAAAAGACACACAATTGATGGACGGAATGCAGAATAAATCAAAACATTCACCCCCAGTCAAGAGATCTGGGTTAAATCTATCATTCTTTTGCTCACCATGCTACCCCAGTTTAGACCTGGCCATATGCAAATCAGTCTTGACCCTGTGCCTCATGGGAACAGTCCAGCCCGAACTGCCAATCCAGGTCCTCCCTGGACCGGATCCAAGCATCCTAGGACCGGTTTCGGGGTTTCACCCCTCTTCAGCCAGGATAGCTTGATTCCAGTGGCACAGTGAGCCCAGGACCCACGTCTGGGCATACCTGGCGCACTCAGGGCGAGAAAGCAAAAGACACACAATTGATGGACAGAATGCAGAATAAATCAAAACATTCACCCCCAGTCAAGAGATCTGGGTTAAATCCATCATTCTTTTGCTCACCATGCCACCCCAGTTTAGACCTAGCCATATGCAAATCAGTCTTGACCCTGTGCCTCATGGGGACAGTCCAGCCCGAACTGCCAAGCCGGGTCCTCCCTGGACCAGATTCAAGCATCCTAGGACCAGTTTCGGGGTTTCACCCCTCTTCAGCCAGGATAGCTTGATTCCAGTGGCACAGTGAGCCCGGGACCCACGTCTGAGCATACCTGGCGCACTCAGGGCGAGAAAGCAAAAGATACACAATTGATGGACGGAATGCAGAATAAATCAAAACATTCACCTCCAGTCAAGAGATCGGGGTTAAATGCATCATTCTTTTGCTCACCATGTCACTCCAGTTTAGACCTGGCCATATGCAAATCAGTCTTGACCCTGTGCCTCATGGGAACAGTCCAGCCTGAACTGCTAAGCCAGTTCCTCCCTGGACCAGATCCAAACATCCTAGGACCGTTTTTGGGGTTCACCCCTCTTCAGCCAGCATAGCTTGATTCCAGTGGCACAGTGAGCCCAAGCCCCACGTCTGGGCATACCTCGTGCACTTAGAGCGAGAAAGCAAAAGACACACAATTGATGGATGGAATGCAGAATAAATCAAAACATCAACCCCCATCAAGAGATCTGGGTTAAATCCATCATTCTTTTGCTCGCCAAGCCACCCCAGTTTAGACCTGGCCATATGCAAATCAGTCTTGACCCTGTGCCTCATGGGAACAGTCCAGCCCGAACTGCAAAGCCAGGTTCTCCCTGGACCGGATCCAAGCATCCTAGGACCGGTTTCGGGGTTTCACCCCTCTTCAGCCAGGATAGCTTGATTCCAGTGGCACAGTGAGCCCAGGACCCACGTCTGGGCATACCTGGCGCACTTAGGGCGAGAAAGCAAAAGACGCACTATTGATGGACGGAATGCAGAATAAATCAAAATATTCACCGACAGTCAAGAGATCTGGATTAAATCCATCATTCTTCTGGCTGGACTGTTCCCATGAGGCACAGGGTCAAGACTGATTTGCATATGGCTGGGTTCAAACTGGAATGGCATGGTGAGCAAAAAAACGATGGATTTAGGCCCAGATCTCTGTACTGGGGTGAATGTATGACATTGTTCTCCATTCTGTCCATCAACTGTTGTTTTTGCATTTGGCACCCCGAGTGGGACGGGTATGCTCAGACGTGAGTCCCGTGCTCTCTATGCCACTGGAATCAAGCTATCCTGGCTGAAAAGGGGTGAAACCCTGAAACCGGTCCTAGGATGCTTGTTTCCAGTCCAGAGAGGACCTGGCTTGGCAGTTCGGTCTGGACTGTTCCCATGAGGCACAGGGTCAAGACTGATTTGCATATGGCTGGGTTCAAACTGGAATGGCATGGTGAGCAAAAAAACGATGGATTTAGGCCCAGATCTCTGTACTGGGGTGAATGTATGACATTGTTCTCCATTCTGTCCATCAACTGTTGTTTTTGCATTTGTCACCCCGACTGGGACGGGTATGCTCAGACGTGAGTCCCGTGCTCTCTATGACACTGGAATCAAGCTATCCTGGCTGAAAAGGGGTGAAACCCTGAAACCGGTCCTAGGATGCTTGTTTCCAGTCCAGAGAGGACCTGGCTTGGCAGTTCGGTCTGGACTGTTCCCATGAGGCACAGGATCAAGACTGATTTGCATACGGCTGGGTTCAAACTGGAATGGCATAGTGAGCAAAAAAAACGATGGTTTTAGGTCCAGATCTCTGTACTGGGGTGAATATACGACATTGTTCTGCATTCTGTCCATCAACTGTTGTTTTTGCATTATTTACAATGCAGCATTAAGCCACATTAAGTGGCTTAACGCTGCTTTGTAAATAAGGCAAAGCCCCTATTGCCACCACAACATCACTAAAAGGGACATTGTGGTGGCAATAGAGGCTTGTAAATATGCCCCTGGGTGTCTTGCGCACTCAATCTATGGATCATTGTAGCTCTCCGAGTGCTCTGCCGAGCAATCCTTTGTTTTGACAAGAAGAACTGGGACCTGGAACAAAGTGGGATGGTCTGAGTTCCACCTTTACTCTTTTTCTAGACAGGGAATGCTGACCCACTGTCTACAGTCCAGCAACTGGTTTATGGTGATTCTCTTTCAAATGAGATTTTCTGGCTATAGTGCTGATACAGGGCTTGGGCAAGCTGATAGCTCTCGCAGCACTGAGCGATGATGCTTCCTCTAAGCATGAGTATCCATAATATGAGCACAACTAAGTCTGCAACCTCTGATCCATCATCAGCCTTTCTGAAGAAGCGATCAGGCAAAGAGCAGAGAAGAGTGACTACAAATCTCTTCACCCTTAATAACAGTATCTGCCAACTCATTTGCTGTCATCAATCAAGTATTAGCACCCAGAAAGGACTAATCACCAATCCCCTTTTAAAAAATGCTCATAGAATTGAAAAGGGTAGCCCTGTCTCTATTCTCAGACACTTCAGGATCGAGTGCTCCTCACTTCAGCTACAGGAATGCATGCAACACACATCCACTGTCTGGAGAATTTGTATTTCATACTCCTTCTTTTTCCATATTAAACCTGGGGAAATCCAAAATGGATGCTGCAGGTCAGCTCAATCATACTCTCACCACAAAATGGAGTCTCGGGATGCTTTCAGGCTGCACAGGGGCTCACTGTAGGACGTGTCACCATAGACTGCACCTTTTTGGAGAGAGGCTTACTACTAAAGGTGGCCTCTAACCCTCTAGTAAACACCTTGGGCAAAGACTGGGCCAATGCGGGCCCAAGAGAGGCCGGGCTGGGCCAGCCCTCTTTTATTTGTTATCTTGTTCGGAAATCGATTACGAGACGGGAAAAAGAAAAGCAGACATTGCACCATCGGAGAGGACTCAATTGCTTCTTCCACTATTGCATCTTTCCTAACTAATGCTATTGGGCCTATCAATAAGGACATAAGCAATGTGGAGGAGAAGCTAGTAACCACTCACTGGGCTGCCTCTGTAAATTCAACACCATCAAGCAACAGTTCCTCAGGAGTAACTAATTCATGTGTTTTAAATAATACCCCAGAAAATTGAACTTATCTCACCAGCCGACCACACGGTGTTCCCCCCCCCCCCCCGCAAAGTAGCAGAAATCAGTGCAGTGAGCTACATGACAAAAATGTAAAGCACAACAAGTACATGTTGCTGAGAAACCTAAATGTATCTGTATGGCCATAAACATCATTGTAGAAAAAGAGGAGATATCAATTTCTTTTTTTATTTTTCTTTTTTCTTGTTATTTGCAATCCAATACTTAAAGACATACAACTTAATGTCAAAGATGATGCAAACATCATATAAAACTCTGTATTACTTCCTTAGAGGTTAATACAAATTCATTAGACATAATAACCGGAAAAAACCCTTATGAGCAAAATACAATGCCCCCAATATATAACTAAATTCGAATTAATCCTTCATGTTATTAATAACACGCCCCCAGATTAATAAAGCTAGTTTCCGTTTTCGTATCCCCTTGAGAGCATATAAACTATATTCCAGATTAAAGATGACATAGAATCTGGCTCTCCAGATTTCAAATGTAGGGGTTTCCTTTTGCAACCACATGGCGGCTATGCAGAGACGAGCCACCGCAACTGCTATGAAAATCAAATATCGGAATTCAAAAGCTGGATGCCCCTTGGACACGTCCTCCCCTATAGCCATCAACATTGTGGGCGGTGTGATATTTATTTAACTCCAGTAATTTCCAAGAGGAACTTTTCTATATGGCCCAAAAAACTGAGCTAATCTCCTGCACATAAAAAAATGGGTACAATATCAGCCGAGTCTGCACCACACCAAAAACATTTCCCATCATTAAGTCTCCCCCATTTCAACATTTTTGCAGGGATAGTTTATTAATTAAATATAGTTTTAAAGTGCTGTATTCTCAGGTTAGGTAATATTAAAATTCTCCCTGCCATATCTATTGATTGTTCTATGTGTATATCTTGACTTTTCAAACGGTTCCTCCAGCTTGTATTTTGGACCTCTAGATCATCTCTCTGTGTATCTAACAAACGACTGTATCCCTCCAATCCGTTATTTACGTCTGATGGCCTCGACTAACACATATGACTCAATTCTCCTTTGTTTTTTCTTCAAGAAGTCCCTCATCTGCAGGAATTAAAAACATTCTGTTTTAGGGAGTTTGTAATTATCGGCTACTATCAGGAAGGAAAGCAAATCTCTGTCCTTATATAGGTTGCCTATGCATGTAATTCCTTTACCTTTCCACTTATGAGCCACCCTATCGGAGAAGATAGCGGGTAGTAAACTGGGTGCATTTATAGGTGTATAATAAAAGACCCCCTCGATTTGTAACTTTTTCCGTACTTTTCTCCATACCTTATATGCAGCTATTACCACCTTAAAACGAGTTCTTTTATAATAATTGAACTCCAGTATTCTAAATAGGCAATTCCTAACTTCCACCCCAAGTAACATCTGATATATGGATGTATACTTTGCAGGGTTAAATATATCCTCCCCAGTGAGCATTATCCGGATGTTTTGTAGGATACATGCACAATAATAAAATATGAAATCTGGTACAGCCCACCCGCCCTTCTCTCGGGGTAGTGACATAAAATGCATTGCTCTCAGCGGTTTCACTTGAGACCTTAAAAATCTAGTACAACATGATTGTAATTGCTGTAACTGTCCCCTAGTTAGTTCCAGTGGCACAGATCTGAAAAAATATAAGAGTTTAGGTAAAATTACCATTTTTAATATGTTACAGCTCCCCACCATTAGGAGGTGGAGGCATTCCATTCTATCTAGTTGTATCTTTACACTTGTGAGAATCACATTCCAGTTAACTTCTACTAATTTGTTTAAGCATGCCCTGATCCCCAGATAAGTTACTTCATTAGTCAACCTAGGGTCTCGGATACAGGTCTGATTAGTGCATAGTATTTGGGTCTTGGATGCGTTGAGTTTATACCCGGATACAGATCCAAAAGTATGTGCCATTCGTTCTATCTCGGGTATTGCTACTGCCGGTTCGGCTGTTTCGACCGCAATGTCGTCTTCTGCATACGCTAGCACTCGGAGCTGTTCCTGCCCACAGCCTACAGATTTAAATTCTTGGGTTCCTTTCTAACATAGTTAAAAACGGTTTTCTATATAATGCAAATAGGAGTGGGGAGCACGGGCAAACCTGCCTCCTACCTCTTGATATATATACCGGTTCCTATTCTAAGCAATTAATACAGATTAGAGCTTTGGGGGTCTTATACACAGCTTGAATTGCTTGAATAAACCCTGGACCAAACCCCATGGAGCGTAGTATCCCCCAAAGAAAGTTCCATGAAACACGGTCAAATGCCTTCTCGGCATCTAACAAAATCAGGCCTAGGGTGCTGCCCTGTACATTAGCTATATCCAACAACGCTACTACCCTATTAATGTGGTTCGCAGTGCCCCTGTTGGGTATAAACCCATGCTGTCTCAATGATACTAGTGGGGTGATGACTTTCGCTAGTCAGGAAACTAGGATTTTAGTGTAACTCTTCCCGTCGGCATTTACCAAGGAGATAGGTCGATAGGACCCTGGGAGTTCAGCTGTTTTATCATTTTTTTTTTTAAACAACAATGTTTTTGCTTCTTCTCATGATAGGGGAACTACGCCACCCTGTGCTTGTTGTAGGATGGTCAATAACTCCGATTTTAATTCCTGGAAGAAGATTCTATAAATCTCCAGAGGCAATTTGTCTGGGCCCGCCCCTTTACCATTACTCAAGTTGTTAAATGCCTCTTCTAATTCTTCCATGGTAATAGGATTATCAAAGGTAGCTGCTTCTGCCTGACTCAGCTTTTCACAATCTATGCCCTTGAGAAACGTCTCGACCCCCTCCTCCTCATGTCTGTCTTCTGTACATAGAGTTTTATAAAAAAGTATGAAATACTTCCAGTATCTCCTGCAGGGTTTCCACCAGTTTACCCTGCATATCCTTCATGTTTTGGATTCTCTGTGCAGCTTCTTTGGAGCGGAGTCTTTGTGCCAAGCATCGCCCGGTGACTTCGCCAAACTCATATCTTTCTTCTTTAGACAAGTTATACTTAATAGCAATCTCTTTGCTCCAGTATAGATTGATCTTGGCTTTGCAGCGGGCCACCTCTGATTGTAAAGGGATAACATCCCCTCTCTTCAGTATCTCTCGCATCAATTCTTCTTCCGCAAGCCTAAGTTTCCCATATAGCTCTTGAATTTCAACTCTCAATTGTTTCTGTTTGTGAAGCCCATAGCTCAGAACCTCTCCCCTAAATCCTGCCTTTAGGGCGTCCCAGATATAGGCCCTCTGAGGTCAATTTGTGGTTAACTTCAAGAATCTGCCGGGTCCAACCATTCATATGGTTTATAAAGTTAAAGTCTTTTAAGAGTTTCCGGTCGAACGAAACGGACCTCCGAAAAGGAGAGTTATTAGTACTGCTGACCTGGATGTCTATCACTAATGGGCCATGGTCTGAAGTAATTCTAGGATAGACTTGTATTCTAGTGCCCGGTAACAATCCTGATGGCACAAAAAAGTAGTCCAACCGGACCAGTTTGTTATAAGGATAGGAGAAAAACATGAATCCGAGTATGAACTCTGTAATGGAAACCATGCATCCCTCAGACCATGATTCTCCACCAAATACTGTAATGCCTTAAAAACCTTAGGTTCCCTGCCTTTATAACACTTCCACCCCTACTGAAGAACTTGACCGCCTAAATGAATATTGAGATCCCCACAGAGAATCAACGGGGTAGGCCATGATGCCAGTTCTAAGTTAAGGCTCTCCAACACTGCAGCTTTGTCAAAATTGGACCCATAGACAGAACACAGTGTGAACATAAATGCCCCTGGCACATTCAAAAACCACCCAGCGACCCTGATTGTCCACCAATGTCCTGCCAGTACCTTGTATCCCATTCTTAGCTAAGATGGCTACCCCTCGATTTGTGGTGGACTGTTGTGTGTAGGCCAGTAATGTATATCCAATCACATTAAAAACCCTCTGCTTGTTCCATGGTATGTGAGTTTCTTGAAGGCATACCAGATCAGGTTGTATCACCCGCACTTCAGCTGCAGCCCGCTGCCGTTTCGCATTATTATTTAACCCACATACATAAAATGAACATAAGCGCAAGACTAACTTACACCCTTTTATCCCCATCATAGACTATTGTATCTCTCCAGTTTATAACCTTATCTCCTGAATTCATATACCTCCATATACTCATCTTCAATTTGCTATGGATTGCATTTTCTTTTACACCCTTCCCTCTCTCTCAGCCACCCCTGGTCCACCCAACGCACCCCCTCCTCTACCCATATCGAAGTCAGCGCCATGACTCCAACCCACCCCTTTCCCATCCTGTAATGAGGCTTTAGGACCAATGGTCCCGGTGATGGATAGCTAACCTCTCTCAGAGGCTCCTCCTCTTATATCTATCTTATTTAGAATACACAAATACCAATAATTCATAATAACTTAAAATAACCCTAAACGTATACAGCCAGACTGAGACATAAACTTTGTATCTCCTATTGCTTTGTAAGAACCATACAATTATGTTCCCCCAAACAACAAGAAAAAAAAAAAAAGAAAGAGAACACAAATGAAGAGAGATAAAGAGCCCACTGAAGCGAGATACCATATCTAAGTAAGAGGCCTAGCAATAATCCCAAAAAATACATGTGTCTCTTCTTAAATCTCATGTAATGGATTGCAAGTATTCATTGGCTTTGACTTCTGAGGTGAAGAACCGAGTCTGTTCTTTATATATGACCTTCAATGTGGCCGGATTAGGTAAAAACACTTGACCACCTTTGCTCTGAAATGGAATGATGAGCTGTCTGAGCTGCCACCGTTTTTCCACCATCTGGTGGCAAAGATCAGGCCTTACGAAAAATTAATTTCCCTTCCCCTTTCTCCTTTTATCGGGATGTGCTAGCTCATAGACTGCTTGACGGGCTAGAAAATTGTTGACCAAAATCAAAATCGCTCTAGGTCTAGTGACATCCTGCCCTCTTCAATTCCTACGTGACTTGATCCTCCACCTGCCTAAGAGTAGAAGGCATGATCATGATTCTTACACAAATGACCACAGAAACTGCCTCACACACCCACACCAAATTGAGTTCTATCCACGAGGCACACGCCACCAAGATGGAGTACAGTACCTTACCCTAATGCCACAACCCGCCCTGAACGAACGAAGGACCCTTTATCATCCAATGATATACACTCCCTACTCCGCTCCTATGATCTCCCCCATTCTACCCACAACACTGATTGCCCGAATAACATACATTTACATTCCCTAATCCAAACCATCCCCTCTAATCCACACAGAGCCCCAAAACACAACCCTAAAGGAATATACAAAGACAATCTCATGCAAGTCCCCCTCACACAAGAACCTATAGCTCGCATCAAGCCACATCTCAAATGTATTCTATTGAATTGTAGACCAGCCTCTAGACATGCATCTGTAATTGCAGACCTCATACTCACTCAGGAACCTGACCTCCTAATCCTGACCGAAACCTGGTTAAATGAATCGTCTACACCTATCTTAAATATTCTGATCCCCCCAACCATGACTTCACCAGATTAGACAGAATTGACAGACCAGGGGGCAGTATTGCCTGCATCCATCGAAACAATTCCTCAGTGACCCGACCACTTTCACCAACTCTATCCTCATGTGAATACCTATGCATTGATGTCACAAGCAACAACAAGCCAATCTGTTCAATACACACATTCTACCTGCCTCACCTTCATCGAACAATTCATGGACATCGTGACTACAAACACTGGACAACAAGGCACTCATATATTCCTCGGAGATTTCAACCTTCATTGGAATACTCTTAACGATTCTGCAGTGAATAGCCTCAAAACATTCCTCATTACGGACCTTGACCTCACCCAAATCTGTGACAGCCCCACACACGACAAGGGCTCCATCCTAGACTTGGTCATCTCCAAAGCTTATTCCATTCAACTGATTACAATCCTCCTATGTGAATGGTCGGACCACCATACCATCACATTCCTCATTAATGAAACAGTAAAATCATATTCAGGCCAACCCACAAAACCCAAAATTTGGAAAAGAAGTTTAAAAAATGCCAGCACGGACTTACTTACGTCCTCTAGTGCCAACCTCTTGCTTTCCCCCGAAGGCTTATCTGATATTCAAGATCTAACAAACCACTACTTTACCTCTATAACCATGATCATAGACACAACTGCTCCCCTACAACTGAAGAGGCTCTCCGTAAAAGACTCCAAACCATGGTATAACGGCAGCCTCAATGACGACAGACGCTCCCTAAGATGGAGATCATCACCATCCCTTGACCACCTTAAACTATTAAGAGCTACCATAAACTCCTACTATAGAAAGATCAGAAGATCCAAAGCAATCTTCTTCAGGAACCAATTAAACCAAGCCAAAAATTGACCCAAAAACTATTTGAATAGTTTTTTGGGGCTAAGCACAATCTAAGGGATTACCCTAGCCCCCACATGGTGGTCCAAGCGCATTACCCAGCTGCGAACCATTTGCATCCTTCTTGACCAAGAAGACAAAACATAAAGACGGACCTACTTAAGGCCTTAGTAACTCACTCTGACACCCACAAGAGCACCTCACCTTCCTTACTAGCGTCCCCTAGATTATGCACACCAAAGCTCGCCCTCAAAAATAATGCAGAATGGTCCTCCTTCAATACATACACAGAAGATGCAGTTCTAAAACTTCTCACATCATTGAACCCCTCAAACCACTTCACTGATTCACTTCCTGCAAACTATCTAAAAGAGTTCACACCACTACTTTTACCACTGTGGACCAAGATTATCAATACCTCCCTGCTTCAAGGACTCATCCCAGAAAACCTCAAAAGTGGGCAGGTGTGCCCCATCCTAAAAATGCCAACAGCAGACCACATGGACCTAAACGACTACAGACCAATCTCTAACATCTCAATTGTGGCTAAACTACTCGAAAAATGCGTACAGACACAACTAGGAAACCACATTGACCAATTCAACCTGCTCAACCAATACCAATCCGGCTTTCGCGCAGGACACAGTACTGAGTCGGCCATGACCCACATAGTTGATGACTCACTAAAAATCCTAGATCAAAATGAAGCCTGTCTGTTATCCTGCTTGATTTATCTTCGGCATTCAACACCGTCAAACATGACAATCTTCTGGACCTCTTAAAACATAGAATGGGCCTGTCAGGATCAGTTCTAAATTGGTTCATCTCTTTCCTCCAAAATAGATCCCAAAGATTCAAGGTCAATCAATCTCTATCTATGGACATCCCAGTCATATTAGGCGTACCTCAGGGTTCATCCCTCTCACCCACACTCTTCAACCTAATCAGGGAACCACTCACCGAAATTCTCAGCTCCTCAAACGTCCAATACCACATGTATGCAGACGATACACAACTCTACCTAAAAATCACCTCTCTGGAAGACATAAAGGGGCATATTCTCAAGGAGCTATCGCTGAGTTACCGGCACTTTAGCGCAGCCAAATTTGCGATAAAGCTATCGCCCCATTCACAAGCCGGTGCAAACTGCTGATATCACCAGTTTTCCAGCAATAGCATCCTCAAACAAAATCGCCACGGATGACCCCAGCAACTATCGCTGATGAGATGCAGAGTAGGTGTTCCCGAGCAAAAAGCCACGACAACACTACACCACAACATTCTCAACGACCAGCCACATTGGCAATAACATCCCAAATCAGGCGATAAGGCGTATTAGCAGCAGGAAACTAATACCTTCTCTGACCTGGTGTAAAGTCGGACGACAACCGGCAGCAGCCAAGGGAGTACAGCCCATAGCCAAACATGAAGAACAACAGATGCCCCCGAGCAACTGAACATGCAGCCCGGAGCCCCAACACACACCGCCACCCCCCCCGGACCCCCACCTACCTTTGGACAAAGAGAATGCACATCAGCTCCACGAAACCATGAACTAAACAAATCGCCTGAAGTCGCACAATCACAACACCTAACATACAGGTGTGGCCAGAAAAATGGAAACACACATTCATATCATATAATCAAAATAAAACCTTTTTTACAAATTAAACAAAAAAACAACAATCATGAAGAGGCACGGCGGGTCTTCTCTGGGCATTCCGTAAGTCACAGCCTGCAAGACAGAAATACGGATAAGAAGGTGTGTCATGCGCCCATCAAAGGACAGAGAGAGAGAGCGACAGAGAGAGAGAGAGAGAGAGAGAGAGAGAGAGAGAAAGGGGGCGAGGAGGAGAGAAAGAGAGGGATAGAGAAAGAGAGGGAGAGAGAAAGAGAGAGGTAGAGAAAGAGAGGGAGAGAGAAAGAGAGGGAGAGAGAGTGCCGACTCTGCGGACCCAGGCCCCACTGCTCACCTGCAGCCACCGGTGTGTCTCCAACCACGTGCCTGTACACACTGCCATCCCCCAGGTCACTCATCTGAAACAGTTGCCAGAGACATGAATGGCAGAGTCCATACAGTAGCACACGCCATCATCGCTTGCCCGCCCCTGCTCACACAGGCTGCTGCACCCCAGCCCGTCCCGCCGCCCAGCGGAGACTGCCCGCCCGTGCGCAACCAGGCCTCACTGCTCACCTTCCACCACCGGCGTGTCTCCAAGAGGGCCCACCACGTGCCAGTGGGACCTTTAAGCCCGTGGCCCGCGACCATGGCACCCTCCACAACATGCAGCCCCGCACCCCGGACCACCAGGTCACACACTTGTTTCTGGGTCTTGATTTCGCTATGGCAGAGAACATATCAGTGCACGCGGCCTCATCTCAGGCTGCACACCCACTCAGCCCTAGAGGTGCCACTAACTCTGTGAACCGTGAGGTGATGCCAAGTGTCGGTGGGCCCGCAATGCCCGCTGGCTCAGGCCTACACTGCGGTCCAGCAGGGCTCCCACTAATGCCACCATTTCGGACCGCCTGGACGGTGCATCATTGCAGGCTGCACACCCGCTCAGCACTGAAGGTGCCCCTACCTCAGTGCACCGAAAGACACTGTCCCGTGGCGGTGTGCCTGTGCCTGCCGCAGTGTATCCGGTGCCACCAAGTCTGTGCACCGCTAGCCATGGACCCTTTATGATTGAGTCCCGTGGTGCGGACGCCATCATATCACCCCCGGCACTGGGCAATGTGAGGTGGCAGGGCCCTAGGCCCTCATGCATAAATGATACCCACATGGAGACACCCAGTTGGAGAGTGGAAATGGCATCCAGCACGTGTGTCAGGCCCTTTTTATTGGCTGGGTCACATGTCCTGTGACGCCGGTGTCGAATGGGTGTGGTGTGGGTGTGAACCAGCTGTGAGGGAGTGGCTGTGGCATGCTTACAACTAGACCTGTGAGCAGCAGATCTCTACAGAGAAGACCTGGGACATGTAGCGTTGTCTACCCCCCCTTGTGAGAGCAAGCGTAGTGGGCTGGCCTGGCGAATGCCAGGCCAGCGTAAGGGTGTGAACAATGACCCCGGGGCTCTGGGCGTGCTTCCATTCTGGGCTGGACAAGGAAGTAACTAATGCGTGTGTCTCCGTTCTAGTGTCGGCGCCACCGGGAACGCAATCGTCACTGTGTAACCCTGTGACCCAAATCCCACAACATGAGCAACATGGATGTAAGGGGGAATCAATTACCCTACATTCATCCATACCTCCACACTTGCAAGATCATAGACATGATAATCGGTGTGACAATGAATGTTTAATGCACATTCAATGGAGTGTTGTCGCTGGAGCAGTACAGGGCCATGCAAACCCTACCTTACAGCGTTGGCCCGTGGAGAGCCAGCCAGAGTCTTTCAGGGAATGACAGGTACATCAGAAGAGGAGGAGTTCAGTCCGCAGTCAGATAGCTGTGTCATTGGTGACCAAACAGAATATGGTAGTCCATGATGTCGAGGTACGAGGTGAGTGCCACAGAGTGCATCGGGGGACAGTGGAAGGTGATGATGTAGAGGGCAGAACCAAGCAGAAACAGGCCATATGGCGGAGATGCATGCTACTGCGTCCTTCTGACCACGGAGGCAGATTCATCCGCCTCTTCGTCCTCTGCTGTTGAATGTGCCTCACATGTGGTTGGTGGTGTTCTGTCTCCAGCACTGTGTGGCAGTGACACCTCAGGGGCTGGAGGAGGAATGTCCGCCACACTGTGTGGCACTGACACATCAGGGGATGGAGTTGTAGCAGCAGCATGCATCACCAGGCCTTGTGGCAGCAATGCCATGAGGATGGTCTTTAGGGCATTGAGGGACTCAGGTACCTCTCGCTGGTGTGCAGTCGTTCTTTCCGTCTGCGTCCGCTCCCTGTCCTCCATGAGCCTCCGCATGAGTCCCAACTCCCGGGCGAGCTCGCTGGAGCCACTCTGACTGGACAGTCGTTCTTGTCTCTGAGTCAGGACTCTGGCGATGTCAGCCATGGTTCGTTGGAGGGCATGGAGCGGACTGTGGGTGTCAGTTAGGGACTGTGAATGGTCCCTGATGGGACGCAGACACCCACGTATGGCGTCGAGTTTGTCTGCCATGTGGTCAAACTCCACCTGCACCTGTTCAGCCAGTTTCTCCTGGCACCCTAACACACGGAGTTGGAAGGCCATGTGTTCGTCGTGGGGTTCCTGGGAGGCAGCCATGGTGGTGGGTGCTGCCTGCTGTGTGTACTGTGCAGGTGGTGGGTGCTGCTCGTAGCAGTTGGGCTGCCCTGCTCCTGGAGGTTGGGTGCGGAGGCTCTCCACGAGCTGTTGGAGGGCGTCGGAGTCGAAGGTGCGGTGGTCCTCTTCATCATCGAGAAGAGAGATTGGTACTGCTCTGCAGGAGGTGTTGAATTTCCCTCTGCAATGTGAAGGGGAGATGCAGTTTAACGGTTTGTTCACATGTATGTTGACGCATTGTACATGTTTACATGCAGACTGAATGACAGTGTACATTGTGACTGTTTGTGGGGAGCTACCTATATGATGCGGGACAGTGGACATTTCGACAACATCACGGATGTGTGTTTGTACTTGTACATCAGAGTTATGTGTCAATGGGGTAACCCGAAAGACCACTGGACTCGGGTAAATATAGTGGTACACAATGAAAGGTCACAGTGGAATTGATTTGCAAAAATGAAAGAGAACACATATGTCAGCAATGTATATAATTTAGGACAACACCCAAAAGATGCGTTGAATGACTGTGATTTAATAAGTTACACAAGTTTTGGTGAAAAGATCAACAGTTCAACGAACACAATATATGTCAACATCATCATTTTAGTTAAAACAGGTGCAGGTAAGGTGACAAGTGCAAGAGTTGGGATCAGTGCAAGTGATGTGCAAGGGGAAAGTAGTGCATATAGATACATCCACAATACATTCAGGGACCTATCCTGACGGTTTAGTGGCATAAACAATAAATGTAACAACATAAACAGAGAAAGCAGTTATAGAGTCACTGTCAATCTCGTTTGTTGATAGAGGAAAAGAGAGAAAGTCGACGTTTCGACCCCTGTTCGGAACAACAAAGTGAATGTCTTAGAGGCGAACCAAGGGATGAAGTGGGGGGGTTTATTAGCGCACCTGAGGACAATAATGAGGATTAATAAGGTGTGTCTAAAATGGGAGATATTGTACTTAAGCATGGAAATAGTGTTTCAATTACCAGCATCAGCAGGAAGACTTCGAGCTGGGAAATGAGAAAATGGGCCACCATGGCTCCTAGGGAGGGAGAGATGGAAAAAACAAAAAGGAACAAATAGATTCCAATTCTGGAAACAGAAGGTAGCATAAACTAAAAACCCAGGGTGAATGTGTACTCACCAATTAAGGGTTGGGTCAAGCACCTTAGAAGACGATTCGCTAAGGGCGTCTGATCATTCAGAGTGGAGGACCAGGGTTCAAACGTAACCAAGGCTGTTAACAGAGTAGAAAACACACCAAAGGGATCAAGAAATTGCCACATTAAAATGAGTTACAGTGAAAGCACGTAGTATAGAATTGGAACACCCACCGTGTGGATAGTGAATACAAGGTCAATTGAAAATAACCCTAGAGGGGACCTTCATGATATGTCTAGCCCTTAAAACGCATTAACGAGCTTGATGAGAAAGCTAAATAGATGGTTTGGCAGCGCAGTGTGACAATGAAACATCTACTGTGTGGTATTAATGCCATGGGTGGGAGTTAACATTACGATGGACATCGAGAGATGTGTTGCGCTTAAAAGGCATTTAAAAGCTGATGTAAAGGCAAAAAATATATGACAGCACATGCGATAGTTGTGTGTAAAATAAAGTAAAGTAAGACCGCGCGCATGTTCAATGAGAGATCTGTGGATATCCAGTTCACTATCAACCATCACTGTCACTATGACCTTTCATTGTGTACTTGTACATCATCATCTCACATTTCCCTGCTATGCCATATATGATTGGCCAGTTTCTGCACACAAGCGGCACCAGTTGTGTCCCCTGTTCTGTTGTGGACATGTTGCGGATTGTGCCACATCGTTGTCAATGTCACATCACCCCGACTTTAGAGCTCTTAATTGGCTCCCATTCGAAGCTAGAATCCAACTACAAATCTTTTGTATGACTCCCAATGCCCTACATCACAATACCCCGAGCTACCTGGCCCAGAAACTTGTGCTCTCATGTGGCAATGGATCCTCTAGAAGTTCCAACAATCTTCTTCTGAAACCACAACGCTGCATACAACCATGCCTTCTCTGGAATCGCTCCCAGGATTTGGAACGAACTGCCTCCTGAAACCAGAGGGAATCCCTCTGCTACCTCCTTTAAGAAAGAAGTAAAGTCGCTACTCCTAAGGAAATTCACATGAACATTTCATCTAATTAAAACTACGGCAATTTGTATATCAAGACTCAATGTTTGGTGTCTGTTCAATATTTGTTTGTACCTTATTTCCACTCCTGTAAAGCACTCTGAAACCCGCAATATAATTTGCGCTATATAAACCTTCAAAATAAATAAATAAGTGGTTCAGGGAATGCTTCTGAGAACAGATCTATGACAAATGTTCTTGTGCCTTGGCCTTCCGTGCCTTCTGCGACCCCCAAAATTCTTAAATTGTTGCGCCGGAGGCGATTTTCAAGATCCAAGAGCTTCCATAATGTGTCCTCCTTTAATGCCTGTATTGATTCCATTCGTGTTTTTTGAGCTGCCAGTTCATCTTCCAATTTAGATATCCATGTCTCTGCCTCCGTAATTCTTTCCGCAAACTTAGAGCAGGATTTTGCAAAGCGCCTTATTGAATTTTGCATTTTACGGCATGCCCCCTGGGTCCGTTGGCTTTCTTCTGCAGGTTTCTTTTCTATGAGCCATAATAATCTCATAGATCGTAGTCAGTGATTTCTCTTCAGGTCTTCCTGTTGCCGTTTATGTCAGCTCCTTAGCCACCGCCCCTTCATCGACCCCTGTCCCGGCTGAGAAAGAATAGTCCTGGATCAAAGCCTCATTCCCGCCATCTGAGATAGCACTTTCACTGTGGCCCAGGTTCTTTCGAACTGTCCGAGGGGTAATTTGTATATTGCTTGATTCGCTGTGCCCACTACTCGGGGATAACCGCATGGATCTTATCTTGAGATTTAAGTCACTTTCATCTCCTGATGAATCTGAGGGGTCAGACAGGGAAAAAAAGTCATCGCCAGAGTAAATCTCTTTAGTCATAATTTGCATAGTGTTGTTATCGCCCCCCTCCGCCTCTTCACTTAATTAAACCATATTCGGCATGTTGTCCTTCTGTATCTCTTTGCCCACAGAGTTCCTTTTAATTGTGCTGGGTATTACGTGTTCCTTTATATGCAGCGCAAAGGCCTCGGCAACGAACGACTCCCTTGTTACCCCGGCGGTTAAAATGTTTAAGGTGGCATCTCCAGCCTTACTTAACTGATCCTTACATTGATCATCATGGGGATCATCTTTACAAGTTTCGTCCTGCAAAGCATCTGGAGTGGAGCTTATCCCTTTACATATCTCCCCTGTTAACCCCTCCAAACTGTTGGAAATGTGTTGTTTTTTCCATCTATTATATAAGAACAGAGCAGGTATGCTGCGCTTAGCGACATCCACATTATTTGATTTATGCCTCTTTTCACATCCTTTTTCCCCCATCTGTCCACTTTTCTCAGAAACGCAATTCTTTGCACCCCACTGTGGTTTGCCAGCTTTCCCCGTAGATGCTGAATCCGTCGGGGTACGTGCCCTGCCTCGGGCTGCCTTCGGAGGCATCATAACGGAGTGTCTTGAACTGTTAGCTCCGTCCCCAATACTGTAGCTGCCTCGCGTTGCAAGCCGAGGGAAAGTGAGCATCCAGCTCAAGCAGAAGAATCACTGCGCTGTGGCCCGAGTGACCGCCCCTAACAAAAGCATGCCGACAGGGGCCTCCAGTAAGTCCCTTCATGTGCACAGGCGGTGGGGAGGGCGTTACGGCATGTACAGATTGCCATGAGGGGGAGAGAGATCCTGGGAGCGCTTAGTCCATCGGCCAACGTGTGGCTGCCATCTTGCCTCCGGAGACATCAATTTCAATGAGATCACTACATGTGAGACTGGGCTACAATTACTGGTCCTTGGAGCATCTCATTAAGAAGATGTTTAATGTGGTCAAGAATAGGCTGGATTCATTAGAGGCCACAGTTACCAACTACGTAAAGCTAGTGAAACCCACACAGATTGGATCAACACGAGATAGTATAAATGTGCTGCCTAACAATCACGGGTCCATTTTGGGTAAGCACCTCTAGTCTTCTTATAGCTCATGATGCGAATGTCCAGTTCCTAATATACCTAACATACTAGGGGATTGGCCCATGTACTTTCATCCATGGTCCTGCTACCCCCTTGCCCTGGTGATCTGAGCATGGAACTTTTATCAACTATATTCAATTACGTTGCAAATCCACTCCTCTTGTTATTGTGCTAATGGACGTCCCTTCCCTAATTAATAACCAGAAGGAGGGATGTAGAGAGTTTAGAAACAAGGTTACATATTGGCTATTAACTAGGGAGAGCAGGACACGATTGTAAACATTAGATCAGGACAGCTGCAGAGAGAGTTTGGTTTCTTCTGAATAATTGACTCTTGTCTTAGAGCAAAATAACTGTGGTCTCCTTGGGTCACTTTTATAACCCAAATGACTATAGGACAGCTGACCCATTTGGTAATTATGGTACACTGGGTCACACCCGTAATCATATTACCAGGCAAGTTCCTCCACCTCAGATTTTTAATGTTCACACCTATAATCACATTTCACCATTAGGTTCACTAAATGATTGACAAGAGTTGGCTATTGCTTCTGGTTCGGTACAACCTCTGGAGGATCGCTGTGCTCAGTGGTCAACAGCAAAAAGAACAGTTGATTGACAGAATGTTGAACAATGCCAAACATTCACCCCAGTACAGAGATCTAGGCCTAAATACATCGTTTTTTTTGCTCTCCATGTCATTCCATTTTAAACCCAGCCATATGCAAATCAGTCTTGACCCTGCTCCCAATGAGAACAGTCCAGCCTGTATTGCCAGGCCAGCTCCTCCCTGGACTGGAAACAAGCATCCTAGGGCTGGTTTCCGGGATTCACCTCTCATCAGCCAGGCTAGCATGACTCCAGTGGCATGGAAAGCACGGGACCCACGTCTGGGCATACCCGTCCCACTCGGGGTGACAAATGCAAAAAGAACAATTGATGGACAGAATGTTGAACAATGTCAAACATTCAACCCAGTACAGAGATCTGGGCCTAAATCCATTGTTTTTTTGCTCACCATGCCATTCCATTTTGAACCCAGCAATATTCAAATTGGTCTTGACCCTGCTACCAATAGGAACAGTCCAGCCCATACTGCCAGGCCAGGTCCACCCTGGACTGGAAACAAGCATCCTAGGACCGATTTCGGGGTATCACCCTTCATCAGTGGCATAGATAGAACGGAACTCACATCTGGGCATATCTGTCCCACTCTGGGTGACAGATGCAAAAAAGAATAATTGATGGACAGAACGTTGAACAATGTCAAACATTCAACCCCATACAGAGATCTGGGCCTAAATCCGCAGTTTTTTTGCTCCCCGTGCCAATCCATTTGGAACCCAGCCATATGCAAATCAGTCTTTACCCTGCTCCCAATTGGAACAGTCCAGCCCGTACTGCCAGGCCAGGTCCTCCCTGGACTGGAAACAAACATTCTAAGACCGGTTTTGGGGTTTCACCCCTCATCGTTCAGGCTAGCTTGACTTCAGTGGCATAGATAGCACGGGGCTCACGTCTGGGCATGCCAGTCCCACTCGGAGTGAAAAATGCAAAAAGAACAATTGATGGACAGAATGTTGAACAATGTTAAACATTCAACCCAGTACAGAGATCTGGGCGTAAATCCATCATTTCTTTTTTCCCCTTGCCATTTCATTTTGAACCCAGCGATATGCAAATCAGTCTTGACCCTGCTCCCAATGGGAACAGTCCAACCTGTACTGCCAGGTCTGGTCCTCCCTGAACTGGAAACAAGCATCCTGGGACCGTTTTCAGGGTTTCACCTTTCATTAGCCAGGCTAACTTGAATCCAGTGGCATGGAGAGCACGGGACCCACGTCTGGGCATACCCGTCCCCCTCGGGGTGACAAATGCAAAAAGAACAATAGATGGACAGAATGTTGAACAATGTCAAACATTAAACCCAGTACAGAGATCTGGGCCTAAATCCATAGTTTTTAGTTTTTTTGCAGTCCCCTTGGGTCATGTTTATAACCCAAATGACAGCTGTCCTATTTGGTAATCATGGTAATCTGGGTCACACCTGCAATCATATTACCAGGCATGTTCCCCCACCACAGATTTTAATGTTCAGACTTATAATCACATTTCACCGTTAGGTTCACTAAATTTACAGGGCTGACAAGAGTTGGCCATTACTTCTGGACAGGTACAACCTCTGGAGGAGGGCAGTGCTGGGTAGTCAACAAGCATCAATTATTCTCCTTCCCCACCGTCGCGCCTACCACAATGACTGAGCGGTAAAATTACATGTCTGTAATATAATACCTGTTTTGTCCCTCATTCTGAAGACTCTGACGGCTTTGTTTTGGAACTTAGCTGTACAGGTCTAAACTGTGCACCCAGACTGGTTGCGTCTCAAATACAAGCATTATATTTTATATTTTCAATAAATGTGGGTCACCAGTAGGCTTTGTGAAATTTGAATTACACCGAGTGTAATTACATCAGAGTAGTTTTGGTAATTACACATTACTCATTTGACACGAAATTATGCAATTATGACCATTCATGTAACTATGAGTAATTTGGTACGAGCATCGTACCACAGAAGCACAGAACAATGAAACTTAGTGAGTGTGATTGACTGCTGACTGCTGGCTGCTGGCTGCTGCTGTTCATGGTTTGTTGAATTTTGCACTATTTTCTTGGTGCAAAATGCATCTTTCGGTCATTTTGGACAAGAGGGCGTTTTTTTCATTAATAAAATAGCAGTATATGCTGAATTGCGCTCCTCACATAATTCTGCATAATCTTGATTAATTTTACTGTAATTTTGAGAAATTACGCTGCCGCAAATTACGCAAGTTACTCCCACCACTAGTCACAAGTTCCTTTCATCTGGATGGTTATTCATCTTATTGCTTGCCTGCAATTCCTTCTAGATTTGGTAGAGCGAAGGTGGGACTAGCGACTTTGATTTCAACAACCTTTCAAGTTGTTTAAAAACATTTCAACTGCCCATATTAATGGTTTTTGATCTTAGAGTTAGGGGTGGCTGGGATGTTCCCTTAATAAATTGTTATACTAATTTATTTGATTACTTCAGTGCGAATGTTATCCTAGCTAGGGATAGAGATGTGATTTATTTTGCCCAAAAACCTGGGAAAAATGTATATACTATCTGGCTATGTGACTTTAACTCACATACATGCATGTTACCAGCTAAGGATTGTGTGGTATGGTGAACTGAAAGAACAAGGTTTTGTCTCACTTTATGCACGATCCATATGGAGAGCCTTAAAAAATCTCTTGTTGAAATGTGTTTTTTTTTTTGCCACCAATGTCTGTCCAGTCACACCCAAGCAGCTCAGCTCCTGGCCTTTTCTGAAGTGTCCACTGTGGTACAATTTGTTATATTCTCGTGATTAGAGAATTTAATACAGTAGTAGACAACTTTTTGATGCACCCAACATGCATGAGCGACCATAATCTCCTAACAATTGAGATTAAGGGCCGCTTGTCGAGCGGCAAGCCTCAGACCAGCAGTCGGAGGCTTTCCGCCTGACATGGTAGGTTTATAATCAGACCGTCATATTAGGATGATGGCGGTTGGAGGTATACCTGCTAGGGTATTCTGACGTGGTTCCGATGGGTTCAATGAGCACGTCGGTGTGTCAGAAAGACAGCATAATCCCTCAATGATGTGTTCCGCTGTCGGGATTATGAAGTTGGTTTCCGACAGCTATTCCATGTTGGCCTTTCTTACATGGAAAGGCTGTCGGAAAGTGACATCTGAGGCCTGTGGCAGGCCCCCTGGCCCTCCGCAATGTGGCCTGGGGGGCAACTATTGTGCCCCCCTAAACATTGTGCCTGCCACACAGTACAGGGATGTTCACGAACATCCATTTTTCAATGGAAGCTTGTGCTGCGGACCTTTTCCTCCTGCCGCACAAGCCTCCATTGGAAAATGAATGTTTGCGACAGCCCTATGGGCGGTGTCATCATAATCATGCTGTCGGAACAGCCTACCTAAGGTCGAGCGGTTCCAAACCGCAACTGTGTCTTCCGCCCGACATTGTAATCAGGCCCGAAATTGTTTATTCCTTGAATTAATTTAAAAACACTAGCACTAGCTCAGCGCCTCGGACCCTTAATATTTTTCCAAGAGACCTTGAACAGATGAAAAGATGTAGGCTTCTTTATAAAAACACATTATCCAGGCAGGAAAAGATTATCAAAGAAGAATGATGTGAAGCATTAATCAAAGCTAGAAAGCAGACAGTCAATACCGCCTTTTGGAAAGCTGTAAATGCCTCCTACATTAGGGAGGCAACATGCTCTACTGCTGAAGCTTCAATTCCTCCACTTGCTTGGGTTGACCACTTTACCCATATTTATGAACTTGAGTTTTTCTGTACCCTAATGGAAATGAGGCAGGGTGAGGCAACTGTATCTCCAACACTTCTTGGGTTTGACATATCGAAGGTGATTACTGCTAACACTAGGAAATGGAAAGCTCCGGGCTCCGATGGATTCCATTGAACATGTTTACCGAAATATAGATATCTGAGCCCCGATAGTGACAAATGTGCTGAGAGCAGTCTCTAGAAGTGGTCTGCTTTCTAAGCCGACTCATTCAGTGATTGTTTTGATTTTTAAAAAAGGGGATAGATCAGGCCCAGGATGATACAGGCCCAGGATCCCTTCTAAATTCAATGGTTGAAGTGTAGGGGGAATACTTTAATCTAGATTGAAAATGTTGACGGGCAAGAATTCTATTTTAACCGATGTGCAATTTAGCTTTCTTAAAGGGTTTTGCACCATCGAACAATGTCTGAATTTAAACCTTGTAATCAGTAAATACACAATGGCAAAAAGGCCCAATTTCTTTGACCTTCCTGGACCTCTTGAGTGCCTTCAACTGTGTTAGTCCTTCTAGGTTGTGGACTCTCATGGGCCGGATGGGGGTCAATAATTCTATTGTCCAGTTCCATAGACAGCTGTACATGATAAAACCGCCAGTATCCGTTATGGCTGAAATGGGGACTGTTGTGAAAAGCTTAAAAATTGTAGGGGAGTAAGGCTGTTGTGTATTGGCTCCTTTCCCTTTTACATTACACATTAATAACATTGAGCAGTTTTAGAGGCAAGGCAGGGACAGGGCGCTAATAGGTACACACATTGTATCTGTTCTGCTATGCGCAGATGATGCTGTTCTGCTTGTGCTTATAGAGATTAGTCGGCAATTTAAAAAAAAAATACATTCCAAGTTTTAAGGGTAAGAGACCTTTTACCCATTTTATAAACAGCACAAGCATAACTTATAGTAACACCTTCTCCTATTTAGGTCTGTATATTGACTCTTTGTGTAGTTGACGTCATCTGAAGGAAATAGTGTAGGAAAGTGGGTTTCTGTTGCAGTATCCCCCCCACTTTTTACCAGACTACTGACGTATTTGACTTGATGTGCCCTGGGTTCCTGCCACTCAGGTTCCCAGGGCATGTGTTCTTTCCCGAAAACTAACCCAATTGGCATCTCTGGCCACAGGTCAGCCCCTGGTAAAGGTACCACAGGTACCCAGGGCTCAGTGACCAGGGAAGACCTTTAAGGGCTGCAGCACTTACTGTGCCATCTTTAGAGACCCTGTACCTTTACACACACACACACACACTGCCTTTGCAGGCTGCGTGTTTTGGTGCAGAACAAAGTGAAGAGTCGACATGGCACACATCCCGTGTGCCATGCTTACAACCCACTGCCCTGGCATAGATCAGTCACCCCTCTAGCTGGGTGCACTATACCAGTGGTGAGGGTACAGGTGCATAAGCCCTGTACCCCTACAGTGTCTAAGTCCATTCTTAGACATTGTAAGTGCAGTGCTGCCATTAAGAGTATATGGTGCTGGGAGTTTATCATCACAAACTCCACAGCACCATAATGGCTACACTAAAAAACTGAGAAGTTTGGTATCAAACTTCTCAGCACATTAAACCCACACTGATGCCAGTGTGGGATTTAATGAAAAATGCACACAGAGGGCATCTTAGAGATGCACCCTAAAAAACGACCTACGACTAGTGTCATGGCTGAGTGGCTGCTTTCAGCTACCACCACTAGACATGTATCTGGACCTCTGGGTTGAGAGCCTGCTGCTCTCTGGGGCCTGAAACAATGCATATCCTGGGATGAGGTGCCAAGCCACCTCCCCCAGGATGGGCAAGGGTCGCGTAGGGGAAGCTTCAAAGGCTTGCCGCCTTTGTGAGCTTCCCCAGGCCCCTTGCTGCTTTCAGCAACTGGTCCCCACTGGTTCTGACCCCCACTTTGGGCAGGAGAACCGGCGGCAAAACAAGCGAGGAAGAGAGGTGTGCTCACCTCTGCCAACTCCACCCCTCAGGTGAGGGAGGCGAGGTGAAGCACAACTCTCAGTCCACGCCATCTTCAAGATGGGGGACTCAGCCAACCAGAGACAGGCTCATGTCCCCTCCCACTGGAGGGTGGCATAATAGGGGGTCTACCCACCCCAGGGAAGGGACCCATTGGTCCCTGCCTTTTACCTACCTGAAATGCCCCTAAATCTAGTATTTAAGGGCACCCCTGAACCTTGCTTCCTCAAACAAGAACCTGCAATGAGAAAAGTAGAAGAAGGACAGAACAACCGTGCCAAAGCTAACAAGAAGAAGACACCCACTGACTTGGCCTCAGCCCTACCGGCCTGTCTCCACCGCGAACCTGCTCCTGCGAAAGCCCAGTGTGTCCTGCAGCCAGAAACCTTGAAAACCCCGAGGACCTGCCTGCCTTCAAGCACAAAAACTTTGTCTCCCGTGAACACAGGATTTGTTCATCTGCAACCTCTGGCTCCGGCCGGACACCGCGAATCTGCCCCACTCTGCAGCCGCCGTCCACGGCCCGAGCTCGAGTGGGCAAACACCATGAGGAGGTCACCCCGACCGATTCTGACCCAAGATCCGGTGACCCCTGACCTGCTTCAAGCCTCCAGCTGAGGCTTGCAGCCAAAATCCAGAAGGCCCCCTTAACCACGACCAGGAGCTGGTAAGAAGATCTGACCCCAAAATGGACCCCTGTACCCAACGCCCCACGGCCTTGTGTGCCCAAACCGATGTGTCTAACCAACCCCTAACTTCCCAACTTACCTCTCGAAGTGGTGGTTACTCCCAGAAGACCTTCGTCCCCGAGCCTGCAGTGCCTTTGCAAACCGGAGGTTCCCCATTGAAACCAACAGGGCGCCCGACCTAGTGCCGCTGAGGGTGCACCTTTGGTGCTAATTTGTTTCCCCATTTGCCCTGAGCTAAAGTCCAGGAGCTTTGCTCCCACAACCCAGTGGCCTGCTTGCCAGCAGCCACCAACCGGAGGCCCCCTATTCCCCAATGGATAACATTGGGCCTCAGCACTCTGCACCCTGCCGCGCTAATGCTGCTGAGGGTGTCACGAGAGTGCATCCTTGACCCTGGGGGAACCCTTGTTCTAACCCCAGAAGCTCAACTCCAAAGACCGATTACTTACCTGGTAACCGTTAACTTCATATCTCTCCATAGGAATTTATTGACTGTTTTTCTCTTAAAAATGTTTCAAGTGTGGAGTTGATTTGTATGTAAACCAGAAAAATAACAATTGTGCAAAACTGATTTTACTTTTTCTAGGGAATGTCCAAGTTTGATATCTAGGCATATCACACTGAGTAGAAAAAGTTATCTAAAAAGTAATCTCAAAAGTAACGTAAAAGTAACTTATCTGTAATTTTCATTGCAAAATCGATACAAATTATATGTACAGCTTTTCACAATATTGCATTATCAGTAATTCAAACTGTGACCATTTCAAAGTACACTTACAATTGCATTTCACTGTATATTTACTGCAAAGTATTTACCAACTTACCTGTGCCAGGCTTGCTTGGTTCTATAAAATAAAATAACTAAAAGAATATTTTTATACAAAAACAATTGGTCTGAAGTTCAGTCTTTGAGTGTGTGAATTCATTTGCTGACTGAGTGTGTACAACAAATGCTTAACACTGTCCTCTGATACTGCCTTACTGCTCGACCACACTACCACAAATAGAGAGTAAGGTTCTATCTAACTTTGCCTCTGCCTACCTTTGGGGTTCCACTGGACTCTGTGCACACTATACGTCACTTTGGTATTGTAGATACAGAGCCAGCTTCCTACATTTGGTGGATCAGCGGTGGGATATACAAATTTGCATTTGTTGGACTACTTGGTTACCACCTGATCACACAACAAAACTCATAAATTGTCTTTAGAATTCAGATTTTTTTCAAATTTGCATTTTTGCAAAATTACTAAAAGTCTTGCTAGGGCCTTGGTTAAGTCCCTTTAGAATTTAAAAAAACTAAAAGTCACTTTAGCTAGGGTTAGAGGAGTTAAACATTTTTTTTTAACTATTGCTCAAAACAAGAACCCAGCTGTTAGTGAAAATAACCACAATGCCATAGAGGACTTGGTTGAGGAGCTCGGCCTCACCCCTTACCTTCACTTGTCTTTCAAGGAGGTAAGGTCCCTATGTAAACTTACAAATATAGCCATGGGTCACCATCCCACCAAACAAAAGCTCCAGGAGCTGTTGGCTGGGTATGCTAAGGACCACCCATCTGAGAATGGTGATGACGAGTCAGATGGGGAAGGAGTGGAAGAGGATGACCAGGTAGATCAACCCCCTCCACTGCTTAGGGAGAAAAGGGCCCCAGTGGCCCTGACTCCAATAATCAACCTCTCAGTACCTATATCTCACACAGGTGGATCAGAGGACTTTGAGGACAGTCTCAATGAAGAGGACATCCTGCTAGCCAGGCTGACCAAAAGATTAGACCTAGAGACCAGACTCCTGGCTCTATAAAAGGAAAGAGCAGAGATGGGCCTAGGACCCATCAATGGTGGCAGAAATTTACTAAATAAGGATAAAGAGCAATCTTATGATCCTAAAATCCCTAAAGGGATTGTCCCTAAATATGAAGAGAGTGATGATATCACAAAAAGGTTCACAGCCTTTGAGAGGGCTTGTGAAACCAGAAGAGTGAAGAGAACTCATTGGGGGGCACTCCTTTGGGAACTGTTCTCTGGTGAGTGCAGAGACAGACTTCTGACCCTTATGACCTCATAAAGAGAACTCTGATTGAGGGATTTGGACTCACAACTGAGGAGTATAGAATTAGATTCAGGGGGGCTCAGATAACCCAGAGTCAGCCCTGGGTGGTATTTGTAGACAACTCAGTTAAGCCCTAGATGGCTGGTTGACTGGAAGCAAAGTGCACAATTTTGATGGTCTTTATAATTTGTTTATGAAAGAACACATATTAAATAATTGCACTGTTGAAAAGTTGCATCAGTATCTGGTAGACCTAGGGTCCAATTTCTCCCCAAGCATTGGGAAAGAAGGCGGACCATTGGGTCAAGACAAGGATAACTAGGACGTCCACTGGGGGTGAACAAAAGAAATGGGTTACAAAACCTCCCCAGAGGAAAGACAGTGAGTCTCTTAAAGATACAAGTAAGGAGTCCCAGGTAGCCCCCTAAAACCCTGACCAGGAGGGAGGGCCCAAAGACACCTCACAAACTAAAACTGGGTACCAAGGTAAGAATTGGGATCCCAACAGGGTATGGTGTCACAACTGCCAACAGGCAGGACACCACATCAAGGAACCTAGCTGTCCTAAACACATTACAGCCCCTAGTGTAGCTCCAGGGGTTGCCAGTGTAGCTTTAGAGGGTGATTCCTCAGATTAGGATGCCCTCATAGAATTCAACTGGAAAGTGGGCCAAAAAGGTGAGTTGGAGATTTCAGAAGGGAGTAGACACTTCCACCACCTACTGGTGAATGGAATCCCAGCCCTTGCCCTGAGAATACCTGTGCCAGTCACACTGTGGTGCATGACAGGTTGGTTCTCTCAAACCAGTATGTCCCAGGGAAAACAAACAGAGTAAGGACTGTCCCAGGGGGTGTTACTGTTAGGCCTGTGGCTGTAGTGCTCATAGAAATAGCTTGGTCCCTTAGATGGAGAAAGGTGGTAGTCAGTAAAGACCTCCCCCTTGATTGTCTCCTTGGGAATGACCACCCAGAGGTTGGTCTGAGCCAAAGAGAGGTACTGGTCCAATGGCAGACCTCACCCGAGAAACCTGGGGGGGCTCAACCTGCAGTTAGTGCAGCTAAGCCCCAAAAGAAAAAGAAGAAACAATGTAGGAAAGGTGGGCATCGGTTAGCCACAGTTCCAGTGGGCCAGGGAGATTCTATCCCAGTAAGGGAGAGCCCCAGAATTGGCACTAGTGAAGACCCCCCAGCCAAACAAATCCCTGACTAACCAGACAACTGTCCAGCCTGAGTTGGTGGCTCATCAGCTGGCAGAACAGAGGGTGGAAGAAGGGTGTTCACTACCACGTGTAGTGACCCCCTACCCTAAAACAGCAGACAGGCAACCAGAACCCTAAGAAGCCTGTAAGGTAGCCCCTTTACTTACCAGTGAGGAGCTAAAGGTGTGGTTCTAGGCATTGACAGCTGTCAGTAGCCTCTGCTGTGTGTTAGCCTTCATGGTAGCACTGTCCTTGGCATGGTGGCCTAGCCCCCTGCCAAATAGCAAGTTAGGCCCCCTGACCTTATTGGTCATGGTGGGGTTGCTCAAGCTGTGGGTAATATCTGTGGGTAAGCTGGTCTTTGCCCTAGCTAAGTTAAAATTTGCAGAGGTAGATACCTCTGAACCCAAACTAAAAGGATGGGCTAAAGAGCTAGGAAAAGAGCATTTGGAATTAGGTCCTAAAACTCTTGAGGTAGGCCAGCTCCCCAAAAGGTCTAACCTGGACAGAAGGATGTAAGGCAGAGAAGGCCCTGCAACTCTCAAACCACTTCCTCTACTCTTCCTCGCCTGAAAGACTAGGAAGACTCTCCCAGCTTTGGCTGAGTCTCCTGGCCTTTGGGCTGGGGGGTTCTTGTGTAGGAAAGTGGGTTTCTGTTACAGTAACCCCCCCTCTTTTTCCCAGACTACTGATGCATTTTGACTTGATGTGCCCTGGGTTCCTGCCAATCAGGTTCCCAGGGCCTGTGTTTTTTCCCCAAAACTAACCCAATTGGCATCTCTGGCCACAGGACAGCCCCTGGTAAATGGTACCACAGGTACACAGGGCATTGTGACTAGAGAAGACCTCTAAGGGCTGCAGCACTTATTGTGCCACCTTTGTGCCACCTTTATAGGCCCTGTACCTTTACACACACACACTGTCTTTGCAGGCTGCGTGTTTTGGTGCAGAACAAAGTGAAGAGTCAACATGGCACACATCCCTGTGTGCCATGCCTAGAACCCACTGCCCTGGCATAGATCAGTCATCCCTCTAGCTGAGTGCACTATACCAGTGGTGAGCGTACAGGTGCATGAGCCCTGCACCCCTCCAGTGTCTAAGTCCATTCTTAGACATTGTAAGTGCAGTGCTGCCATTAAGAGTATATGGTGCTGGGAGTTTGTCATTACGAACTCCTCAGCACCATAATGGCTACACTGAAAAGTGATACATTTGGTATCAAACTTCTCAGCTCATTAATCCAACACTGATGCCAGTGTGGGATTTACTGAAAAATGCACACAGAGGGCATTTTAGAGATGCCTCCTGAAAAACGACCTAGCACTAATGTCCTGGCTGAGTGGCTGCTTTCAGCTGCCACCACCAGACATGTTTCTGGACCCCTGGGTCGAGAGCCTGCTGCCCTCTAGGGCCTGAAACAATGCACATCCTGGGATGAGGTGCCAAGCCTCCTCCCCCAGGATGGGTAGAGTTCACGAAGGGGAAGTTTCAAAGGTTTGCTGTCTTTGTGAGCTTCCTCAGGCCACTTGCTGCTTTCAGCATCTGGTCCCCACTGGTTCTGACCCCCACTTTGGGCGGGAGAACCGGCGGGAAAAACAAGTGAGGAACAGAGATGTGCCCACCTCTGCCAACTCCACCCCTCAGGTGCGGGAGGCAAGGTAAAGCACAACTCTCAGTCCACGCCATCTTGAAGATGGGGGACTCAGCCAACCAGGGACAGGCTCATGCCCCCTCCCACTGGAGGGTGGCATAATAGGGGGTGTACCCACCCCAGGGAAGGGACCCATTGGTCTCTGCCTTTTAGCTACCTGTAACGCCCCTAAATCTAGTATTTAAGGGCACCCAAGAACCTTGCTCCCTCAGTCAAGAACCTGCAACAAGAAAAGAAGAAGAAGGACCGAACAGCCATGCCGAAGCTAACAAGAGGAAGACACCCACTGACTTGGCCCCAGCCCTACCGGCCTGTCTCCACCTCGAACCTGCTCCTGCGAAATCCCAGTGTGTTCTGCAGCCAGCAACCTCGAAATCCCCGGAGGACCTGCCTGCCTTCAAGCACAAAGACTTTGTCTCCCATGAACACTGGATTTGTTCATCTGCAACCTCTGGGTCCGGTCGTACACCCCTAATCTGCCCAAGTCTGCACCCGCTGTCCACGGCCCGAGCTTGAGTGGGCAAACACCACGAGGAGGTCACCCTGGCGAGTTAACCCCGGGCGTAGTATGCGAAGTAGCGCTACTCGTAGCTACGCGAAGTGCACTTCGCACTACGCGAGCTACGCGTAGCTTACAAACTGTGTAGTGCACTGTGCAAGATGCTGTTCGCACTGATTGCACAGTGCCGGATGCTTGTCCGCACTGTGCAATCAGTGCAAACTGCATCTTGCACAGTGCATGCGGTCGTTTTCTGCCGCTCAAGTAGATTTCTACTCAAGCGGCAGCTTTCTCAACGCGGACTGGTAGTTTCTCATTGTGAGCGGTCGCGAGCATACACGACCACTCGCAATGAGAAACCTGACCTCCCCGCGTTGAGAAGCTCGCGATCGGCAACTTGATGTTGCTAATCGCGAACGAGGAAAAAGTCTCGCCGGTTTGTAATTTTGCTTGCTCGCGGTCGCCATCTTGATGTTGAGAACTGCGAGCAAGCAAAAAATGACCGCTGCACTACGCTACGCTACGCGTGTTTGTACTGTGCTACGTGCAATTTGCGTAGTGCGAAGTAGCACAAACTTCGCAAACTACGCGAGCCTAGCGTAGTGCTTTGCCCAGGCTTAATTCTGACCCGAGATCTGGCGACCCCTGACCTGCCTCAAGCCTCCAGCCGACGCCTGCAGCCTAAATCCAGAAGGCCCCGTAACCGCAACCAGGAGCTGGTAAGAAGATCTGACTCCAAAAGGCACCCCTGCACCCAACGCCCCACGGCCTTGTGTGCCCAAACCGACGGTGCCTAGCCAATCCCTAACTTCCCAACTTACCTCTCGAAGTGGTGGTCGCTCCCGGTAGACCTTCGTGCCCGAGCCTGCAGTGCGTTTGCAAACTGGAGGTTCCCCATTGAAACCAACAGGGCGCCCGACGTCGAAACAGCACCCTGCCCCCGGCCGTCCTAGTGCTGCTGAGGGTGCACCTTTGGTGCTAATTTGTTTTCCCATTTGCCCTGAGCTAAAGTCCAGGAGCTTTCCTCCCACAACCCAGTGGCCTGCTTGCCAGCAGCCACCAACCTGAGGCCCCCTATCCCCCATTGGATAACATTGGGCCTTAGCACTCTACACCCGGCCACCCTAGTGCCGCTTAGGGTGTAACGAGAGTGCATCCTTGACCCTGGGGGAACCCTTGTTCTAACCCCAGAAGCTCAACTCCAAAGACCGATTACTTACCTGGTAACCGTTAACTTAATTTCTCCCCATAGGAATCTGTTGCCTGCTGTGCCTGTTGAGCACTTTCCTGTTGGTTTTTCTGCTGCCCGGTGCCCCGCTGTTCCCATCCCTGGTGGGACAGGAGTCCCAGGGACCCTGTGTGCCGCACTTCCATTGCCGCCATCACCCTGGTAGGGGACATCTCCCAGGGTGCAACGCTTCCCACACAGGTGCCGCAACTGAGGGGGAGGCGCTTCAATTTCCAACGCACATAAAGCGCTGCCTCTCCCCCGGCGGCGTGGGATGCTCGCGGGCTGCGCCCTGGCGAAGCCCGGGCCAAGGGCGGGCCCGTCCTTGCCCGTCATTGCCAGGAAGAGGCAGGGCAGGGCCACCCCCCTTTCATCTCATCCCTGGTTTGTGCCTCTGCTTGCTGCAGCCTCCCAGCAACCTGACTTGATAAAGGTACTGTGCTAATCTCTGCTACGCCTGTGGATGATCTGTGTAGAGCGATAGAAACTGCTAAAGAACCAATTCACCTGAACATTCTAAACATTCTGTTCTGGTTCTTAGACTCACTAGCCCACCACGCTAATCAGTAATTGTGATCCTTATAACTAACTGTCGCTTGGTCTTCTATAAGCGAACTTCTCTATCCTTCTTACCTTGGTTAAATTATGGGCAACCGGAAAGTCATGGAGGGCACAGTGGCAGGAAGCAGTAATAACAACGGGGCTGGCAAGCGGAAAAAGGCAAGGAAATCCCCAAAACATGCAGCTAGCAACTGTGTCCTCGACAGAATAGGCACCCTCATTAGCGAGTGAGAGGGCATCTTAGTCGCAGAACCAACAGTGCCCTGTATTGATGCCCAACCTCCTCTCAATCATACTAGTCCTACCCGTCCACCAACCATCCCTATAATGTTTCAAAAGCATCCTCGAAAGGGTAATCCAGATAATAGTAATACCACACTAGCAGCAGATGCAAAAGCACTAGCGGTGGACACCAACCCCCAAGATTTCTCCCTTTGTATTGATGAGTGTATACCTAGTCCCCCTGTTCCCTGTTCCAATAGATTTGCACCACTGGCGGTTACACATGACGTCGCCATAGATGAAGCACCCCAGCCACTAAACACATTACATACAGAAGGTAATAAAGAACAAACCTCTGCATCACATGATACCTCTCACCTTATTAACATCTTAGGTCTGAGATAGCAACCATGTGACACATAATCAAAGATCCCACTGCACTGGTCAAAACCCACTTGCCATGGCTCCATTCGGACATCAGCCTGCGAATCATCCATTCAACCATGGCCAACAATCCTATTTGGCAACCAAGATGCCTCCCACCGAAAGGGCCTCATCAAGTAGTGCAGTCTCACCACCTTTAATACCCCCCACAGACCCCACCTCCCAAGCTCTTAAAGCCGACCACCATCATAAGTCAAAGGCCAACACATCTAAAGAGCCTCGAAATTCAAAGGTCTATCCACCCAAAGATCGCTGTTATCAATCTGCTCCTCGTGCCCTTTCAGACTACACTCGCTCCACCAGCACATGATCGAGCACACACCCTCCAGTGAAACATTCCCAGCAGACCATTACCTACGCACCTCCCCTCTGCCACATGGCCGAAAAATCTTTATGGTGAACGTCACTAAGCTCGGCCCATAGAATGTCCCCGAAAGTGATGACTCCTTAACAACTAAAGTCATACACTGGATTCGCTACATCAGGGGATGCCGCTCAGTGATACGTGAGGACATCGTTAGGGCCCGAAGATGCTCGTCCCCTGTGGAATCTTATGACTGCATCGAACTCACTTTTTCCATCGCCGATCTGGCAGAGAATCGTCTTGCATTGGAATACCGAACCTTCCCCCCTCCCACTTCATCCATACAGTTCAGACGAGCACAAACAATCACAGGGGGTGGGTCACCTGCTACCACAGAGGGAGGGACATCCTTAGAAGCAGTCGATTGACTACAGCACGACCCTTATTCACACAAGGATCAAAGCACCACTCCCCTAAGGTAGCACTCACAACCCCTCATCTCACCGTGACGAATACGAACTACTGATAGATAACCCATGGACGAAGGGCCCAAGCAACCGCTCCGATACTGCTCAGAGAACTCATGAGCCAGGATTCTGCATACCTCTAGATCACACTGTGATGTCCTATCCCCCAGTGCTGCCAAATCAACAATCACCAAGGAGCAATCTTAATCTTGTCCTGGCTCCAAACCCCAGCCAGTTAAAGATTATATCTTGGAACGTAGCAGGATTAAAACATAAATTAACACTACCCCATTGGAACGAACTGATAGAGGGTTTGATGTCTATATTTTCCAGGAGACCTGGAGCTTGGTCCCATTATATAAAACAGGTTATGTCTGCTTCTGCTCCCCTGCTACCTCCATGAGGAGAGGGCGTCCTTCAGGGGGGCTGATTATTTGGGGGAACATTGCTATGTGCTGCCGAATCATCATGCAGCCAACCCAGAGTCCCGATATCCTGAGACTCACCATCCAGGGCCCTGGGAAGGAGGGGACATCTTACACTTGTTTAATGTCTACATTAGAGGGACTAAGGGGGGCAACCCATCGCCTACTGTCACCTTATTAGAGCAAGCTATATCTAGCTGCTCGCTCCACACAAGAATTTTGGTCGCAGGTGACTTTAATTGCACCTTTGAGCCTTTGAGCTCAGAGGACACGCTGGGGCCTGAGGGAGATGATAGAAAATGGGCTGTCCCTCCACTTAACATATCCCCAGTCAAAAGATGGACCCACTTAGTAATTCAACTTAATGCGCTCACCATGGAGTTCGCCTAAGGGCTGCCAATGGCAGAACTCCTTCGGACATTCAGGGGTCAAACACTTTTAATAGAGTCAGCTGCCCCTCACACATCGGTTATATCCTAATTAATGTAAAACTCTGGAGCAAAATGACTGACCATTGACTGTTTTTCTCTGAAAAATGTTTTAAGCGTGGAGTTGATTTGTATGGAAACCAGAAAAATAACAATTGTGCAAAACTGATTTTACTTATTCTAGGAAATGTCCCAGTGTGATCTCTAGGCATATCACACTGAGTAGAAAAAGTTATCTAAAAAGTTATCTCAAAAGTAACGTAAAAGTAACTTACCTGTAATTTTCATTGGAAAGTCGATACAAAGTATATGTACAGCATTTCACAGTAGTGCATTACCAGTGATTCAAACTGTGACCATTTCAAAGTACATTTACAATTGCATTTCAAACTGTATATTTACTGCAAAGTATTTATCAATTTACCTGTGCCAGGCTTGCTTGGTTCTAGAAAATAAAATAACTAAAAGAATATTTTTATACAAAAACAATTGGTCTGAAGTTTAGTCTTTGAGTGTGTGAATTCATTTGCTGACTGGGTGTGTACAACAAATGCTTACCACTGTCATCTGATACTGCCTTACTGCTCGACCATACTACCACAAATAGAGAGTAAGGTTCTATCTAACTATGCCTCTGCCTACCTTTGGGCTTCCACTGGACTCTGTGCACACTATACGTCACTTTGGTATAGTATATACAGAGCCAGCTTCCTACAAATAGGAAGTTACTTTTTGGGAAATATATTGCTGCAGTTTTTAGATTTGCAATTAGGCTTGGCCTGAACCACTGAAAGAGATGACAGTTATAAACATGAGTAACAGCGGAGTTTCCTCCATGGGAGCAGAGGAGTGCCGTCCCTGCACCACACAGCTGCAGAAAGCTGGAAAATAAAGTGGTAATACAAGGATTTTATAACCATTTTATTTTTTCGGCTTTCTGCCGAACTGAGAGGACAAGGCAGGGCCAGTGCATTATTGCTGCTGATTGGCAGCAATGATGAGGCCCTCTTCCAGTGTGAATTGGACATGTCGGTTTGGCCAGCTACATTATTATGGCCAAACAGACATGCACAATTCAACCTCTCCAACACGGTTGTCAATGTCAGCCGGGTTGGAGAGCTAGCACAGGCCTTCAGTGCTCTTCGAAGCTCTGAAGCAGCCTGGTCTAGCCAATCCAGACACTTTTCTCTTGCAGCATGAGAGCAGTGTCTGGATTGAATAATGTTTTTATTTTTAACAAAAAGGTGGTCCCTATGGGGGAAGTGTAGCCCTTGACTTCCACGATAAACTGTCAATAAGGGGATACGAAAACCTTGAACACAAATAACTTCGCATTACATATTTATCTTTTTATTTTATTTTAGCAACTTTTTTCTTTGATTTTCGGCAGAGAGAAGTTAAATATATTTGCTCAATCCTACACAAGGTGCTCCAAAAAAAGGGGGGTGACGGCGTAGTGAAAGTGACTATAAGGGCAGAAAGTGTATACGTTCTATGTACAGAAATATATATATGTGGCTAATAGGGATAAAAGAGTGTTAGAGATCAACCCCCGCTAAGCGAGTCTTGATAGCCACAATCAGTTTCTTAAAAAACAGTCCAAATACAATGTTTTTGGCGAGGTTTTGACCCCTGGACTTACATTATTTAAAACGGGGTCACCATAAGGATGCAGAGAGATATAGGAGACACCTATAAGTAAGCAAACAAATTACATTAGACACTCATTTTGGGCGAGCATTCATCATAACATTGTAGTGACTGAAAAAGCAACTAGGCCACCAATCAATGGAATCTGTAAACATCAGTCTTCAAACAGTTTTCAAAATAGGTATTCATGAATGCTGCAATAAGATAGCATAGGTAACCATTAGGATGATGTGGTCAGCCTAACGAACTAAAACTCCCTTGAGTAGAGTAGCATTTCTTATTAAACACTCAACACTAGTTTTCAAATTGCTTCCAAAACAAGTATTAATCTATGTTAATATAGCATAGGTAACATTGAGATAATATAGTCAGCCTAACATGCCTTGCTAATGAAAACTTCCATGAATAGAACAGCATTCTGTACTAAACACTAAACCCAGGTCTTCGAATTGCTTTCAAAGTAAGGCTTCTTCTATGCTGCGCCTAACATGCCCTGTTGATGAAAAACATCCACATGTAGAATAGCATATGTTAGCAGGCAAGTAAGATTCATAAAATAGAAGGCAGATTAAAAGATCACCTATTTTGAATAGAAGGTATATAGGCACTGTGAAATCATGTGCACATCACTGGGTCAGTGTGAAATGGACCTCTGGGAGGTTGCTCAAGTCAACAAGTTCCTCTGCAGAAAAGAGCACTATTGTATTGTACTGTCAAAAGAAAAAGAAACAAAGTGTTTTAAAGGCAAAAAATTATCTTTTTGGCATCTGAATCAATTAAAAACAAGTATTATTCAGTTATTTTGCTTGGATAATTATGAGCAGGGCCTTTAAATTCAGTCTGTGACTGCCAAGAAATACATCTGAAACTCACTGTGACCGGAGGAGCTGAAGTTTGGAAAGGAGGCCTTCCATCATCAAAATTAAATCTGTTTTCAAGTGCGCTTAAGTCTGGCACTGCAACTGGAAACAATAATGATTTGTAGTTGCAGCTTTGAATGGCAAATGACAGATGTTAGACCTGGCATATCTTGGCGTGATTCTCCCTGACTTTTTGCCTCTACCTCCTTTTGCTTTTAGATGCTTTGGGTACTTTGCCACTGCTGAGCAGTGTCAAAGTACATAGGGTTCGCTGTGTAAAGTGTAATGGTAATTGGTTGGCCATGATTAGTATGTTGCCTTACTAGTAAAGTCCCTAGTCATGTGCACTGTTTGTGCCAGGGTTAGTAATGCAAGGGTGTGCGGAGAAGGGAACTCAGACTTGCAGTGTAGGGCCTGCGCGCAGTTTGCTAAGTTAGCATGTGTCCTGACAAGTCAGGCCTTACTTTCCCTTTTGCGTACACAGTGGGCACCACTGTGGTAGGTCCCGGCTAACCCCTAGGCAGGGTGCAGTGTAAGTAAAAGGCAGGACATATACTGAGGTGTGTGTTATGTCCTGAAAGTGAAAAACACTCCATTTAGTTTTTCACTGGTGAAAGGCCATTCTGCCCATAGGACAGAATGGGGGAGGCTGGGTATTGTGTTTGTTAGCCTAGTGTCCCATCAGATTAAAATGGAGAGGTGAGGTTTAGTATGTATGAACTCACAGTGTCATAACACATCTTTCTATGAAAGTGGTTTTGTCACTGTGTGTTCAGAAACCACTCTTTTAGAAGTGGCTGAGTTGTGTGCTTTAGGCACTTCTGTGTGTCTCTGCTGTATGTGGATTGACTATCTGGATCTAAGAGGGGAGAGGTGAGATGACACCAGGCTGACCTGCATCTGGAGAGGGGGCGTAGGAGAAACCCTAGGTGGTGAAGAGGCCTGGGTTGCAGCTATAAAACAATTGACCCATCTCCAGCTGAGTGATTAATGATCCAGACCCCAGTATCAAAGGGAGAAAGGTGACACTGGGAGGGAGACACCCAGAACTGATTTAGGCAGGGGTCTTGGACCCCTGAGCACAAATGAACTTCAAAGACATTTAGGGGTATGACTATGAGAGCTGAGGCCCCTGAACGTTGGAATAGAAATGGATTGAGACTGAAAAGGCTTGGACCCATTTGTGGTCAATAGGAACCTCTGCTAAGGAAGGAACAACTGAAGAGACTGCTGGGAAGGACCAACTCTTGCTTCGTGATCTGGGGCTTGTCTGCAGTTTGCTCTTTTAACCAAGGAAGAGGCTGTTGGGACTGTGCTTTGTGTGCCTGGTTCCCCCTGCTTGAAGAAGACTGTGCTTCGTGCTGTGTCTTGTAACCCCAAGGGCCCGAGGTGAGCTGGCTCCCTGTTTGGAAACACAGGAACATAAAAGTTTCCGGAGACATTTCAAGTGACGCGATGAATGCGTTGGTGGTAGCGTGAGACCCTCAGAAGGTGTGCCCTGTGATCTTTGACACACGAAGGAGATGTGAGACTCGGACAGGCTGGGTGCGTGTCGTGGTGCACAGGAGGCGTTGGTGAGGAGCGCCTGGTCAACCTGTGCATCAAAGGTGGAGTGAGTCTCAGACGCGCAGGGTGCGTGTCGTGGTGCACCGCAAGTGTTGGTGAGGAGCGCCTGGTCAGCGTGTGCATCGGAGGTGTCGTGAGACTCGGACGTGCAGGGTGTGTGTCGTGGTACACCAAAGGCGTTGGTGAAGAGCGCCTGGTCAGCGTGTGCATTGGAGGTGACGGGAGTCTCGGACGCGCAAGGTGCATGTCGTAGTGCACAGGAGGCATTGGTGAAGAGTGCCTGGTTATTGAGTGCACTGGAGGAGAAGTGAGGCTCGGACACGGCAAGCGTGTCGAGATACGGCCGTAGGCGTTGGTGAGGAGCGCCTGGATATCTGGGCACCAGGAGTTGGAGTAAGTCTCAGTGAAGCAGCTTGCGTGCTTTGGTGCAACCTGGGACTGTGGAAGTGATTGGCTGATCATTGTGTGCATCAGCGTTGTGTGTGTGGCTTTGTGCCAGAGGAGACCCGGAGGGTGCTGTGGTGAACGTGCACTCAGAGTAAAAGCAATCTCAGAGGCGTAGGTTACGTGTGTCCCGCGGCCGCCTGAAACCTTCCTAACAGTTGTGGCCCAGACCGGCTACCCCGGAGGAGCTGAGTTGCCAGACCGAGCCACTGAGACCCATTGAGAAAGTTCTACACGGAAGGCCCAGTTTGCGGAGGGAAGAGAGGAGAGTGGGGTCACGCCCCCAGGTAACGTGGCGCATTGCCTGGGCGGGGAGAGGGCTCGAAGGGACACCTTCTCGGCCTCTCAGTCCTTCTGACCAAAGGAGTGGCAGTCTCGGGACCCGAGTGAGAAGCGGTGCTGTTTGTCATCGTTAATCCGTGTGGGGGGCATCTTTTATCGAAGAGGTTAACTGTCATAATACACATTGCCAATATTGCTGCAAAAGAACTACCGAACTGTCTTATGACGCCTCACATTATTTCTGCATAACAAAGTACATGATTGTAGCACTACGCATTGCATTATTTCTCCCTTGCAAAGTACAGGATTGTAGCGGCCCGCATTGCATTATTTCTTCATTGCAAAGTACATGATTGTAGCTACGCATTGCATTATTCCTTCATTTCAAAGTACATGACTGTAGCGGTGCGCATTGCATTATTTCTTCATTGCAAAGTACCTGATTGGGGCGTAACGCATTGCATTATACCTTAATTGCGCAGTATATGATTGAGCGCTATGCATTGCATTATTTTCTCCCCTTGCAAGGTCCCGGGGTGTATAGTTGCGCATGATATTATTTCTCCTTTGCCCAGCACAGGAGTGTATGGTTAGGCAGTGCACTATTGTTTGTTCATTGCAACGTGTGCGATTCTAGCATTACGACCAGCATTGCATTGTGAAAGCGGTGGTTGGAATTTGAACCTATCAACAAGCCGGAACAAATATTACCCTTTTTTATATGTTGGCTTTTGTATCGTGTGGTCTGATCATATATCTTTTTATATAAAGTTTATACTTGTTTTATCAAACTCGTGTGGAGTCCATTTGTGGTGTCATCAGTAGGTTGCTGTTGGCGTGGTTGCACATACTGTACACTCGTGCCTTGGAGATAGGCCTGGCTGCTCGTGCCAAGCTACTAAGGGGGTGAGCAGGGCTATCTCAAACAATGTCCTTACTTGGCCTAACGTTGAGTTGGGAGTCCCGGATCGCGCACCTGGGGACAGTGAGGCGTGACTAGGACTCCGGCTTCCAACATTTGGCAGTAGAGCAGTGGGATACGATCCTAGCGTGATTGAAACGCGTATGTGCAAAACCACTCACAGTAATTGGTGTACATCATAAATTGATCGCAGACCACGATGCAACAGCATATTGTTTTGAATTGTTGGTTCTATTGTTAAGTAACCTTTAAACCACACATCATGTCTCAGGAGGGGAGCCAGATAGCCGGTGAAGCTGTGGCTGCAGAATTAGAGTTTAACATTGAGGCATTGTATACATACAAGGTTGATCAGTTGAGGACATTCGGCAGAGCTTTGGGATGTCCCATGAAGGGTAGCGCCAAGAAGGAGGAGCTGCAAGTGACCTTGAGGGCCTGGTGGGAAGCCAAAGAGGCTCAGGAGATGGGTGATGTTGAGGTGGATGAGGATGACCCAGGGAATGGATTTGGTCCACAGGATTTGCCAGTGGAGGGACCAGCTTCAGGAGCTGGTAGTAGTCATTCAGGGAGGAGGTTTTCACCAGAGGAGTTGAAGGAAAAGCAAAGGGTCAGGCTGCATGTGTTGGAGGTGTTAAAACTTAAAACTCAAGCAGAGGAGAGAAGGATTCTCTTCGCTCATGAGTTTAGCATGAGGGAACTGGACATTAAGGGTAAACAAGCAGGGTCCAGTTCGAATGGTGGCAGCGCACCACCAGTGCCAGTAGGGAAGGTGTACATTCCCAAGGATTTAGTGCGAGATTACCAGAGGGGTGGTGACATTTATGCGTGGTTCACGGCATATGAAATCGCACTAAGGATGAATGAGGTGCCTGAAAAGCATTGGGGGGCGGGCCTATGGAAACACTTTGAGGCTTCAGGGAGGGACGTTCTATCCCATTTAGAGAAACCGGGAACCCCGTCCGACGCCAACATGAAGGAGGCTTTATACCTCAGGTATGAGCTCACTCCTGAACAATACAGACAGAAGTTCAGGAACTTCAAGAAATAGGAATCCCGAACTTGGGTAGAATGTGTGAATGAGTACACACGGGCACTGGATGGTTGGATGGTGGGCAGCAAGGTCTATGATTTAAGGGCTTATGCGATTTAATCAGTTGAGAGCACTTGAGTAGTCTGTGCGTCCCAGAGGTGTGCCAGCATCTATTGGATAATAAGCTGACTGATCCCAGTAAGCTTGCTGAGAAGGCGGACTGCTGGACTAGTACCCGGATCCACAAGGGGATTGGGAGTACCACTGCCACAAGTCTGCAGGGTCTCCCGTCGAAGGTGGGGGAGGACAAGGGTAACCACAAGGAGTCCCCTAAAGGCTCCAAGGTAGTTCCCCCAAGAAAGGGTCCCAGTCTCCCAAGGCCAAGAGGGCCTGGGCCTTCAACGGCAAGAAGGAGCACCGAGGTCTTCCTACGTGTTACTTCTGTAAAGAAGTGGGTCATATTTGCCCTAAATGCCCCAAAAAGTCATCTGCACCCACTGGTGCTCCAACACCTGGCTTAGTGAATGTAGCATTGGGGGAGGAATTGAGTCCTTGGAATGGGGAGGAGCAAGCAATTATGACCCTGGTCTCCTTAGGAGATCAAGAGATGGTCCAGGAAATCCCTCTGCCTGAGAACACTAAAAAATACAGGCAGTGGGTGACCATCAATGGACGGAGGGTGGAGCCTCTGAGGGACACCGGAGCCAGTTTGACATCTGTCAGGTGTCAGTGGGTGTCTGAAGAGCAAGTAATTCCCGATGTGCTTCACCCTGTAATGTCAGCAGACAATTCAGTGCACCTCTGCAAGGTGGCGCTGGTTCCCTTTGAATGGGGCGGGGTCTCAGGTTTCTTGAAGGCTGTTGTACGTCTGTCCATGCCTGTAGACTGTCTGCTAGGGAATGACCTGGAGAGTTACCCCTGGAAGGAGCTGGAGCGCCAGGCGCATTTGGAGATGTTGGGTCTATCTGAGTGGGCGTGTGTGACCACTCGGTCTATGGTAGCCAGTAAAGGTATTCAAGAGAACCTGGAGCCTGAAACAGTGGCCCAGGTGCCTGACAGTAAGAGAAGAGGCAGGGGGCATGGGAAACCGGCCCCCACAGTTCCCACGGTCCAGGAGGAGGCACCCTTTGAGGGGGGATGCCCTTGAGCCTACGGGGGAACATGTGGCTGAACTGGGGGTCTTACCCGGGCTGACCAAATGGCAGCAAGAAGGGGGCCCTCCAGGGAGGAATTCTGTGAGGAGCAGAAGAAGTGCCCTTCTCTTGTAGATTTGCGGCAGCAGGCAGTAAACCAGGCAGCAGGTGATCAGTCGGGATCACACTTGATTTGCTGGGAAAACGATCTCCTGTATAGTGAGCCAAGTGTGGCTGAGCCTGGGTCAGCCCGGGCGCTGGTGGTACCCCAGCGCTTCAGAGCCTTCTTATTGGGGTTGGCTCATGATGTACCTTTGGCAGGACATTTGGGCAAGACAAGACCTTTGAGCGGCTTTTCACCCACTTCTACTGGCCCCCGATGCGCAAGAGTTCTGATACTCATTGCAGGACCTGTCAGACTTGTCAGGGGAGTGGTAAGAGTGGAAGGAAGTGAAAGGCTCCCCTCCAACCTTTCCCTGTAGTCAGCACACCCTTTGAGAGGGTGGGCCTTGACATCGTGGGGCCTCTGGATCCCAAGATGGCCATGGGCAAGAGGTTCATCTGGTCTTGGTGGACCATGTCACCCGGTACCCGGAAGCCATCCCTCTCCATACGGTGACAGTCCCCATGGTGGTCCGTGCACTGATGGGGATTTTCTCCCGTGTGGGGTTCCCCAGAGAGGTGGTGTCTGACAGGGGTACTAATTTCATATCGAGGTATATGAAATCTCTGCAGAAGGAGTGCAGTGTAACTTAAGTTCACCACACCTTACCACCACCAGGGGAATGGTCTGGTTGAGAGGTTTAGCCGGACCTTGAAGGGCATGGTTATGGGTCTGGAGGAACCCATGAGGCGTAAGTGGGACGTCCTCTTGCCATGCCTGCTGTTTGAATATAGAGAGGTGCCACAGAAGTCATTGGGGTTTAGTCCCTTTGAGCTCCTGTATGGGCACCCGGTCAGAGGACCCTTGAGTTTGGTGACAGAGGGCTGGGAGAAGGCTCCTAATAAACACCCCCCGGATGTATGCAGCTACATGCTAGCATTCAGGAACCAAACTAGGCATTTCAGGAAGCTCGCTCAGGCGAACCTGGAAGCCAGCCATGAGGATATGAAACAGTGTTACGACCAGAATGCCACCGTGGTCGAGTTTCAACATGGGCAGAAAGTGTGGGTGATGGTACCAGTGGAGCCTTGTGCGCTCCAGGACAAGTGGACTGGGCCTTATGAGGTGGTGGAGCTCTGGAGCAAAGTGACTTACTTGGTGCACTTATGGTCTCCTAGGAACCCTCTGAGGGTCCTCTATGTGAACCGCCTCAAACCACACTTTGAGAGGTCTGAACTGACTATGCTCTTGGCTACAGATGACGGGGCGGAAGAGGAGAGTGAACCTCTTCCTGACCTCCTGTCAGCCAAGGAAAAGGATGGGTCAGTGGATGGGGTACACATCTCGCCTACCCTGACCCCGGAGCAGCAGAGGGACTGTCGCCAGGTGTTGGGTGAGTTTGCCTCCCTCTTCTCCCTGACCCCAGGAGTCACCCATTGGTTCTTCCATGATGTGGACACTGGAGACAGTCCGCCTGTAAAACAAATAAATTACAGGGTAGCTGATAAGGTCAGGGCCAGCATCAAGGAGGAGGTTTCCAAGATGCTGGCGCTATGGGTGATTGAGCCATCCAGCAGCCCCTGTGCCATCCCAGTGATCCTTGTGCCAAAAGCTGCTGCGCCGGGTGCCACTCCCAAACTTCGGTTCTGTGTGGATTACTGTGGCCTCAATGCGGTCACTAAGACTGACGCGCACCCCATCCCCAGATGAGCTCGTGGATCGGCTGGGAGCTGCCCGATACCTCAGTACCTTCGATTTGACATCTGGATACTGGCAGATTGCCTTGATCGAGGGGGCCAAGGAGCGGTCAGCGTTCTCAATGCCAGAGGGGCACTACCATTTCAAGGTCATGCCCTTTGGGTTGAAGAACGCCCCTGCCACCTTCCAGAGACTGGTTAACCAGGTGCTGAGTGGGCTGAAGGAATTCAGTGCCGCTTACCTGGACGACATTGTAGTGTTCAGCTCCAGTTGGGAGGAACATTTGCAACATCTCTGTGAAGTATTGAAGGCCTTGCAGAGGGCGGGCCTAACTATCAAGGCAAGTAACTCCCAGATAGGGCAGGGTTCCGTGTTGTACATGGGACACCTTGTGGGGAGCGGCCAGGTGCCTCCCCTACAGGGAAAGATTTATACCATCCTGGCTTGGGAACCCCCCAAGACCCAGACAGGAGTGAGGGACTTTCTAGGACTCACTGGGTATTACAGACGGTTCATGAGGGGGTATAGCACCCTCGTTGGCCCCCTGACAGGACTGACGTCCAAGATACAGCCCAAGAAGTTGGTCTGGTCTGATGCCTGCCAGACCGCCTTTGATGCCCTGAAAACTGCCCTTTGCACCGCACCCGAGCTATGGGCACCGGACTTCTCCAGAGAGTTTATAGTGCAGACAGATGCTTCAGAGCATGGGGTGGGAGCAGTACTCTCACAATTGAACAACGAGGGCTTGGACCAACCTGTAGCTTTCATTAGCATAAGGCTGCTTCCCAAGGAACAGAGGTGAAGTGCAATTGAAAGGGAAGCTGGTGCTGTGGTCTGGGTGCTGAAGAAGCTGAGGCCCTACTTGTTCGGGACCCACTTCTTGGTTCAGACCGACTACAGGCCCCTCAAATGGTTGATGCAGATGAGGGGTGAGTCCCCAAAGCTGTTGAGGTGGTCCATCTCCCTACATAGGATGGACTTCACGGTGGAACACCGTCCGGGGACAGAACACACCAATGCTGTCTGTCCAGATTTTTCCGCCTTAGGGATGAGAACTCCCATAAAGGTGGGTAGTTCCCCCCACTTTTCGGCTGGAGGGGATGCATGTTAGACCTGGCATATCTTGGCGTGATTCCCCCTGACTTTTTGCCTCTACCTCCTTTAGCTTTTAGATGTTTTGGGTACTTTGCCACTGCTGAGCAGTGTCAAAGTACACAGAGTTCCCTGTGTAAAGTGTAATGGTAATTGGTTGGCCATGATTAGTATGTTGCCTTACTAGAAAAGTCCCTAGTGATGTTCACTGTGTGTGTCAGGGCTAGTAATGCAAGGGTGCACGGAGAAGGGAACTAAGGCCTGCAGTGTTGGGCCTGCGCGCAGTTTGCTAAGTTAGCATGTGTCCTGACAAGTGCAACCACTTGTCAGACCTTACTTTCTCTTTTGCGTACACAGTGGGCACCCCTGTGGTAGGTCCCGGCTAACCCCTGGGCAGGGTGCAGTGTAAGTAAAAGATAGGACATATACTGAGGTGTGTGTTATGTCCTGACAGTGGAAAACACTCCATTTCGTTTTTCACTGATGAAAGGCCATTCTGCCCATAGGACAGAATGGGGTAGGCTGGGAATTGTGTTTGTTAGCCTAGTTTCCCATCAGATTAAAATGGAGAGGTGAAGTTTAGTATGTATGAACTCACAGTGTCATAACACATCTTTCTATGAAAGTGGTTTTGTCACTGTGTGTTCAGAAACCACTCTTTTAGAAGTGGCTGAGTTGTGTGCTTTAGGCACTTCTGTGTGTCTCTGCTGTATGTGGATTGACTATCTGGATCTAAGAGGGGAGAGGTGAGATGGCACCAGGCTGACCTGCATCTGGAGAGGGGGCGTAGGAGAAACCCCAGGTGGTGAAGAGGCCTGGGTTGCAGCTATAAAACAATTGACCCATCTCCAGCTGAGTGATTAAGGATCCAGACCCTAGTATCAAAGGGAGAAAGGTGACACTGGGAGGGAGACACCCAGAACTGATTTAGGCAGGGGTCTTGGACCCCTGAGCACAAATGAACTTTAAAGACATTTAGGGGTATAACTATGAGAGCTGAGGCCCCTGAACATTGGAATAGAAATGGATTGAGACTGAAAAGGCTTGGACCCATTTCGTGGTCAAGAGGAACCTCTGCTAAGGAAGGAACAACTGAAGAGACTGCTGGGAAGGACCAACTCTTGCTTCGTTATCTGGGGTTGGTCTGCAGTTTGCTGTTTTAACCAAGGAAGAGGACTGTGCTTCATGCGCCTGGGTCCCCCTGCTTGAAGAAGACTGTGCTTTGTGCTGTGTGTTGTAACACCAAGGGCCCAACGTGATCTGGCTCACTGTTTGGAAACACAGCAACATAAAGGATTCTGGAGACGTTTCAAGCGACGCGGTAAGCACGTCTGGTGGCAGCTTGAGACCCTCAGAAGGTGTGCCCTGTGATCTTGGACACATGAAGGAGAAGTGAGACTCGGACACGCTGGGTGCGTGTCGTGGTGCACAGGAGGCGTTAGAGAAAAGAGCACCTGGTCAACGTGTGCATCAAAGGTGGAGTGAGTCTCGGACGCGCAGGGTGCGTGTTGTGGTGCACCGCAGGTGTTGGTGAGGAGCGCCTGGTCAGCATGTGCATTGGAGGTGATGTGAGACTCAGACGCGCAGGATGCCTGTCGTGGTGCACAGGAGGCGTTGGTGAGGAGCGCCTGGATGACATGCGCATCGGAAGTGGAATGAATCTCGGACGCGCAGGGTGCGTGTCGGGGTGCACAGGAGGCGTTGGTGAAGAGTACCGGAGGAGAAGTGAGGCTCGGACATGGCGAGCGTGTCGAGGTGCGGCCAAAGGCGTTGGTGAGGAGCGCCTGGATATCCGGGCATCAGGAATTGGAGTAAGTCTCAGTGAAGCAGCGTGCGTGCTTTGGTGCAACCTGGGACTGTGGAGGTGATCGGCTGATCATCGTGTGCACCGGAAGAAAGGGAGTCTCTGCAGCTCGGTGTGCATGTCTTGGTGCCAATGAGAACGCAAGAAGTAGTGCCTGGTGTGCGTGCACTCGGAGTCGACAGGAAGACTCATCAGCGTTGTGTGTGTGGCTTCGTGCCAGAGGAGACCCGGTGGGTGCTGTGGTGAACGTGCACCCAGAGGAAAAGCAATCTCAGAGGCGTAGGGTACGTGTGCCCCGCGGCCGCCTGCGATCTTCCCAACAGTCGCTGCCCGGACCAGCACCCACGAAGGAGCTGAGCTGCCAGGCCGAGCCACTGAGGCCCATTGAGAAAGTTCTACACGGAAGGCCCAGTTTGCGGAGGGAAGAAAGGAGAGTGGGGTCGCGCCCCCAGGTAACATGGAGCATTGCCTGGGCAGGGTGCGGGCTCGGAGGGACACTCTCCCCCCGTGCCATTTTGATGGTTTTTCCACACAAAGCACCTTACTTTTCCAATTTTTTTGAGGATTTTATATTGTTGCAGAGAAACGCGATACTATCCCACTGCGAAAGAATTTAAATTTTAACCAATGCAGACCTGCTTTTATTTGTCTACAACAACGACACACTCCCTTTATTGGTTTATCTGTGGCTAACGTTATCTTTCAGGTTTAGAAGGCCCTTAAAAGCGGTATAGATCTATTTGTAAGTTATGTGTTTATCCATAATTGCCGTTGCGTTTTATTGGTGAGAAGGATGTATCCACTGATTTGATGTTTTTCCCATATATTACTTTGTATTATGAATATTGTGATAGATTGTTTTTACCAAATGTATCTATTGTGTTTGTATTCAGTCTTGTTTGGCCTCTCAGTCCTTCTGACGATGTGAGCCTTTGCTTCAGCTCAGATTGGGGCCCGTACTGACCAAAGGAGTGGCAGTACTGGGGCCAGAGTGAGAAGTGGTGCTGTATGTCATCGTTGATCCCTGTGGGGGGCAACTGTTATCGAAGAGGCTGACTGTCGTAATACACATTGCAATATTGCTGCAAAAGAACTGCCGAACTGTCTTATGACGCCTGACATTATTTCTGCATAAAGGAGTACACAATTGTAGCGCTACGCATTGCATTAATTCTCCCTTGCAAAGTACAGGATTGTAGCGGCCCGCATTGCATTATTTCTTCATTGCAAAGTACATGATAGTAGCTACACATTGCATTATTCCTTCATTGCAAAGTACATGACTGTAGCGGTGCGCATTGCATTATTTCTTCATTGCAAAGTACATGATTGGGGTGTAACGCATTGCATTATTCATTAATTGCGCAGTATATGATTGTAGCGGTACGCATTGCATTATTTTCTCCCCTTGCAAGGTACTGGGGTGTATCGTTACGCATGGTATTATTTCTCCTTTGCCCAGCACATAAGTGTATCGTTACGCAGCGCACTATTGTTTGTTCATTGTAACGTGTGTGATTCTAGCATTATGACCAGAATAGCATTGTGAAAGCGGTGGTTGGAATTTGAACCTACCAACAAACTGGAACAAATATTACCCTTTATTATATGTTGGCTTTTGTATTGTGTGGTCTGATCGTATATCTTTTTATATAAAGTTTATTCTCGTTTTATCAAACTCGTGTGGAGTCCATTTTTGGTGCCATCAGGGAGTTGCTGTTGGCGTGGTTGCACATACTGTACACTCGTGCCTTGGAGATAGACCTGGCTGCTCGCGCAATGCTACTAAGGGGGTGAGCAGGGCTATCTCAAACGGTGTCCTTACTTGGCCTAACGTTGCGTTGGGAGTCCTGGATCGCGCACCTGGGGACAGTGGGGCGTGACTGGGACTCCGGCTTCCAGCAACAGATTAATGTCTTTAGGGCTGTGTGACTTACTTTCTGTGTCCTAACTCTCCAGAGTTGTCTGTGATTGTCTTAAGCTGGATGATGTAAATATCATACCATAAATAGAAAATATTAAGAACATGTGCCACAATTTAGGTTTCCAGCACATTTTGAAGACTTATTTACAAGCCCCTCGCGCTGCCAGTGGGTCAATTTTTGTGACGCACCGACGGCGCAGCCTGCTGCCCCATATTTACAAGGACACGTAAAGCCACCCTGCGTGGCTTTTCGTGTCCTTGTAAATATGGCCCCTTTACATGCAACATTTTTGTGTGAAAGGGGCATGCCATGGGTGTTGCTGTGGGTGTTCCCAAGAACACCCATGGCTTCTGCCGCAATTCCATATTTACGAGAAATCGTAAATCTGGAAATGCTTTCCCCAGGAAAGGCATAAGGAGGCGCAATGAGGAGATATGTTTTTATTTCTCCTCATTTTTGTCCTCTTTCTATGCATGCCGCATTCTGCAGCACACATAGAACGAGCAAATCAACTCTTGTGATTGTTTATGTGCAGGACAATCATTCCCCTCAATGCAGGCACCCTTGCACTATGATGCAAGCGTGCATGTTTCGGCGCTTGGCAGCAAATTGTGCACCAGTGCAAGGGATAACATAGGGATCCCTCATATCGCTGTAGATGGGACTCATCCCTGTGCTTCAGAATTAACGCAGTGCGGCACAGCCAAAGGGCTTTCTGCACCGCGCTGCGTTAATTCCTAGTAAATAAGGCCCCCAGAATCTATGATGAGTGAGCAAAAGGGATCTTAAAATGCTTTTTGCCAGAAAAAATAGTCTGAGAAAGGATGGGTAAAAAGTCACAGTCATGTCACACTCACTTTTTTATTTAACACATGGTATCATCCAACCATACATCACAGTGGTTGCAAAGGCACAACATAGATTTGTTCTTAAAGATTTTGCTTTAGTACGGCACATTTATTGGTTGTTTTCCCTAAAAAAAAAAACATGGGATAAAAGAAAATCTCCCCCTGTGCCATTTTGATGGTTTTTCCACACAAAGCACCTTACATTTCCAATTATTTTGAGGATTTTATATTGTTGCAGAGAAACGCGATACTATCCCACTGCGAAAGAATTTCAATTTTAACCCATGCAGACCTGCTTTTATTTGTCTACAACAACGACACACTCCCTTTATTGGTTTATCTGTGGCTAACGTTCTCTGTCAGGCGAGGAAGTTTAGAAGGCCCTTCAATGCGGGATAGATCTATTTGTAAGTTATGTGTTTATCTATAATTGCCGTTGCGTTTTATTGGTGAGAAGGATGTATCCACTGATTTGATGTTTTTCCCATGTATTTCTGTGTATTATGAATATTGTGATTGATTGTTTTTACCAAATGTATCTATTGTGTTTGTATTCAGTTTTGTTTGGTTCCTCTGTGAACCGAATCAAGGTGGCTGACTGAATGAGTATCGCTGCCATCTGTGCCTTACATATACACTCTTGACACGCACACAGGATGCCAGCTGAAAAGACAGGGTGTCACATCTAATCAGAACTATACATGTGTGTTGAACTAGGAGAAAGGTCTGTTTGGTATTAATAATCTACCAAAATCAGCCTGAAGCCACTACTGCTTCATGTCAACAACCCTTACCCAAGACATTAACACACTGGTGAGCCCTTCTAGGCCACAGAACAGATTCTGAAGATTGTAATCACAATAGAGCGGCCAGGTCCTCTGTGCGAGGGTGTTGAAGGAGTGCCTACAAGTGTGAGGAACCTTAGGTGTAAGAGGTTGATGGTCACAGATCTGGTCCTTTGGTTGGCTACTGCTTCTGCACGGGTGGCTCCATAACAGAGGACAGGGTGTGCCTGGGCTTTGTGCCGGGTCTGAGGTCTTTCAGAAGGGTGAGCGCTTCTTCTAGTGTCATTTGTTTGAAATTAAACTTGTTATTCTGCCCTCTAGAGAGAGGGTGAGGGAGGCGGATGTCTGCACTTTGTTGTTGATTTCTATCTGGATTTTGTGTAACTTGAATGATCAGGAATATGGTCAGTGAGCAGCACAGTGTCTGAGTTTGACCTTTAAATGAGCCTGTGCTTCGCAGCAGTTCTTGATGTTTTCACTAACTTGACAAATTCCGGTAGCCAGTTCACTGACTTAATTATTTTGTTGGAGAAGTGGATTTTCTTTTCTTTAAAAATGATTTAGTGTTATTTGGTGCATGCCATCTTGAGATGCACTAGCGAGTCTTAGGTTTTTAGGTCTCGCCTAGCTATTGCGTTTACGCAATCGCTATGCGAGACTCTGGTGAAAGGGGCATTTCAAAGTGCTCCTAAAAGTGGATTGCATGGCGAGCACGCGCACAATCACGTGCATCGTGCCGCCATGCAATCCGTTTGGGGAAGCGCTTCAGCCCAAGTGGATTGAATGGGGGGCACGCGCACAATCACGTGCATCGTGCCGCCATGCAATCCGTTTGGGGAAGCGCTTCAGCCCAAGTGGATTGCATGGCGAGCACGCGCACAATCACGTGCATCGTGCCGCCATGCAATCCGTTTGGGGAAGCGCTTCATCCCACTGGCACGTGCAAGTGCCGGAGCCTCCCTGCTCTCTCCGCCTGCGATACTGTTTTTCTTACCACTACTGTGCAAGATCCCCCTGCTTAGTTCTATGCTAGACCCCCGTAACTTTACCTCGTTGCAAGTCTCCTCAATCCTGCGCTGGATCACCCGTCTCCATCCCGTGCTGGATCTCCCTTTCGCGCTACCCGGTGTTCTCAATCTACACTTTCCCTTGCCGCTGTTACCGGGATCTCAACCGGTGCTTTGGTGCAGTCCCTTAAGTCGTTAATAGACGTGCACTGACCAGTACCGGAAAAGGGTGAGAGAGGTAACAGTGCAACAAGATGCTTTATATGTCCGATCGCCCGGCTTCAGCGCAGAGTGCAAAATTGTAACACCACACGCCGCCCCTGGAAGTTCCTCACCAGCTTCAGCGCTTAGCGTAAAATACTGCAACACCACACGCTGCCCCTAGAGGTCCCTCACCAGCTTCAGCGCTTAGTGTAAAATACTGCAACTCCACGCGCTGCTCCAAGAGGTCCCCGTCACCGGCTTCGGCACTGAGCGTACACAACTGCAACACCACACGCTGCCCCTAGAGGTCCCTCACCAGCTTCAGCGCTTAGCGTAAAAGACTGCAACGCCACACGCTGCCCCTAGAGGTTGCTCACCAGCTTCATGGCTTAGCGTAAAAGACTGCAACGCCACACGCTGCCCCTAGAGGTTCCTCACCAGCTTCATGGCTTTGCCTTAGCGTAAAAGACAGCAACACCACACGCTGCCCCTAGAGGTCCCCTCACCAGCTTCAGCGCTTAGCGTAAAAGACCACAACACTACACGCTGCCCCTAGAGGTCCCCTCACCAGCTTCAGCGCTCAGTGTAAAAGACTGCAACACCACACGCTGCCCCTAGAGGTCCCTCACCAGCTTCAGCGCTCAGTGTATAAGACTGCAACACCACACGGTGCCCCTAGAAGTTCCTCACCAGCTTCATGGCTTAGCGTAAAAGACCGCAACACCACACGCTGCCCCTAGAGGTCCCCTCACCAGCTTCAGCGCTTAGCGTAAAAGACCACAACACTACACGCTGCTCCTAGAGGTCCCCTCACCAGCTTCAGCGCTCAGTGTAAAAGACTGCAACACCACAACAAAACAAACGTCTCCATGGCCATTTTCTCTAAAATCATATTACCTTTCTCTAAAATCATACACCCTTCATCAATAGACCCCACCAATGACTTTTAGCTGGGTAAACTCCTGATTGAACTGGGTGTAGGTTTTCTTGGATTGCTGCAATGTACAGTGTTACACACTTTTCGTGTTGTGGTTCATACGCTGATATCACTGTAGTTGTTTGGATGGGGAGAGTTTCCCGTTGGCCAAGTCTTTTTCATTTTAGTAAAATTATACATATAATATACTAACATATAGGGGTTTCAGCCAGCGTTCTTCATCCATTGGTGTGTTATTTTTAAGACTTATAATGGCCTGATGGCTATCCCAACAATAAGGTCTGCAAAAATCATAACAAAACAGGCGTTGACAAAGTCAGAAGGCTGACAGACAATGTCAGATCTATTGGCTTTGACAGTGCTTGCTGTTGTGGTGGTCATAGGGCCTTCTACATATGTTAAGGTGTTTTACTAGCGCTTCTTGTAGCATTGCTGTTCTGATTTTTAACATCTCATGCATCATATTGACCTCTGAAACTTACAGTTGTCAGCCTGCTGCTGAGACCCTTTGTTTCATTAAGTGTTTGTGTGTCCAGTGGTGCCTGTTGGTTTTAAACGGACTGTTGTATTTTATGTAACTGGTCAAAATCTTATTTTTTTCCCCTTTGCTAGGATCTCTTGATAGTCATCTTCATGTCTGCCATGGTTTTTACATTTGACTAACAGCGTATTTACTTTTTGGGTTTCACAGTTGAAGTTATTGCACTTCCAGAAGTTGTTTATTGTTCACGATTCTTCAGTGTCAGTATTTTTTTTTTTTGATTATTTTTTTTCCGTTTGGCTAGGGCCTTACATTTCCAGAATGTCTTGGTATTCCCCTCAATAGATTGTTTTCATAGTCTATGCATTTTTGTTTTGAGAATCCTTTCAGATTTTGGTGCTGAGATTTGAAGTCTGTGTGAAATAAACATTTAAGGTCGCCCCTCCTTTTTTAGGTCTCGCCTAGCTATTGCGTTTACGCAATTGCTATGCGAGACTTTAGTAAGAGGGGCATTTCAAAGTGCTCCCAAAAGTGGATTGCATGGCGAGCACCCGCACAATCACGTGCATCGTGCCGCCATGCAATCCGTTTGGGGAAGCGCTTCAGCCCACTGGCGCGTGCACGTGTAGCCACAGCCTCGGCATCATACTTCAAAGGGTCTGCTCCCCCGCCTGGAATGCGCTCCCCCGCCACAGCATGCCGAGAGATTGTTTCCTCATGGCGCCTCTCACAACTGTCCCTCCCCCACCACAGGGCTAGTCTCACAGACGCATTGCCATCCATCGATTTCACTTTCATGCATGTGTTCTCTTTGCCTTTCAGCACACAGCCCGCCCTCCCCCCTCCGTGTTTTCTTGCAGCTTTGCCCAGATCTGAGTCTCAAACAACCAAAATAATAAGTTTGCCCTGCACGCTTTCTGCGCTTACAAGGTTAACATATGCCGCACTCATTCCCTTTTCATCCTTCTAAGGTCGATAACATTAGCTCTATTAATTCTGCGTCTGAGGATTTAAATAGCTATGTTTTCTTGCAACTTTAGGCACTTCACACACACAGCCCCACTGCTCACACACACGGGCATCAAGACAGCAACAGAATGCTTTGAGCCCCACCAGTGTTTGCCACACACACATGCCTCTCTCATCTTGTGTTTTTTTCCAGCTTTGGCCCGTGTTCTCCTTGCCTTTCAGCACTCAGCTTCCCCATAACCACCATTTAACTAACATCCTGCCACACTCATTCCATTTTCATCCTCGCTTTCACTTTCATGCCCGTGTTCTCTTTGCCTTTCAGCACACAGCTTCTCCGTAGCCACCATTTAACGACCATCCTGCCACACTCATTCCATTTTCTTCCTCGCTTTCACTTTCATGCACGTGTTCTCTTTGCATTTCAGCACACAGCTTCTCCGTAGCCACCATTTAACGACCACCTGCCGTAAACACCATTTAACTACCATCCTTTTACTTAAAATAAAATAATTGCCTCTAAGGGTTTAAGGAACCATAGAAATACAAGGCAAGGCAGCAACAGAACGCTCTGAGCCCCACCAGTGTTTGCCACACACACACGCCTCTCGCCTACCTCTCCCCCGCCCTCCCCCCTCCGTGTTTTCTTGCAGCTTTGCCCAGATCTGAGTCTCAAACAACCAAAATAATAAGTTTGCCCTGCATGCTTTCTGCGCTTACAAAGCCGCGCTCATTCCCTTTTCATCCTTCTAAGGTCGATAACATTAGCTCCATTAATTCTGCATCTAAGTATTTAAATAACCATATGTTTTCTTGCAACTTTAGGCACTTCACACACACAGCCCCACTGCTCACACACACAGGCATCAAGGCAGCAACAGAATGCTCTGAGCCCCACCAGTGTTTGCCACACACACATGCCTCTCGCATCTCGTGTTTTCTTCCAGCTTTGGCCCGTGTTCTCTTTGCCTTTCAGCACTCAGCTTCCCCGTAACCACCATTTAACTAACATCTCTGCCACACTCATTCCATTTTCATCCTCGCTTTCACTTTCATGCCAGTGTTCTCTTTACCTTTCAGCACACAGCTTCTCCGTAGCCACCATTTAACGACCATCCTGCCACACTCATTCCATTTTCATCCTCGCTTTCACTTTCATGCCCGTGTTCTCTTTGCCTTTCAGCACACAGCTTCTCCGTAGCCACCATTTAACGACCATCCTGCCGTAAACACCATTTAACTACCATCCTTTTAGTTAAAATAAAATTATTGCCTCTAAGAGTTTAAGGAACCCTAGAAATACAAGGCAAGGCAACATACACTCCGAATGCCACTCAGAGCCACATAATTACATGCCACATAACTACAATGCACTCAATACAACAGACACTCCAAAAACCAATCAGTGCCAGATAGTTACACACCACATATTTACACAGCGCTCAATGCCACATACACTTCAAATACCACTCAGCGCCTCATAATTACAGACCACATAATTACACTACACTCAATGCCACATGCACTCAAAATAACACTCAATGCCACATAATTACACGCCACTAAAATCAACACACTTCATACAAGACCACTCAGTGCCACATAATTATATTCTACATAATTACACTCTATCTATCTATCGGCCTCACTATCTATCTATCTATCTATCTATCTATCTATCTATCTATCTATCTATCTATCTATCTATCTATCTATCTATCTATCTATCTATCTATCTATCAATCTATCTTATCTATCTATCTTATCTATCTATCGGACTATTGCACTCTATCTATCTATCGCATCACCACAGCATCACTTAGCACCACCACAGCATCACTCAAGGGCACCACTACATCACTATGGGCTACCACAGCATCAATTAACGCCACAGCATCACTCGACACCACCACAACATCACTCACCGCCACCACAGTATCAATCTGTACAACCATTCAACAACAACTGCCTCTAATATGTTCTCTCCATATTTAGGCTTTAATACAAATGGCACAAAAAAATGATAATATTTAACTTCTGTTCTTGGATTTTAGGTGCAATTAAATACACTAAACATAATCTTCACAAGAGTTATTAACAAAAGTTTAAACGATTGCCATTATAATTTACATTAACTTTTATTTAAGTATTAATTATTTGCAAAAATTAAAAGCCATTGTTATTTGTAATATCAATACATCTAAGTCACGTAAATACAACACATATTGCATTACAAATGCTATAGGTGTCACATGTGCAACAGTTAAAACTATTGACATTGTACATGAGAAAGCTAGTAATTTCAATATTTTCAATACCAACACATAAATAAAAAATTAGTCAATTTACAGTACAAAAAGCTCAAACTTTCCTAATGCGAGACCTATTGCATTGCAAATGCTTGTTTTTGTTTGCGTCATGCAATGCTAAGTTTCGGCAGCTTTATATTGAAGATTTTTGTACGTGATCAATGAACCATGTTTTAGAAATGAACTTATTTTTTCATTCGAACAAAGGTGCGCATTTTTCCACCGCTTGATCTACTAGAAGGCTATTGTGAAGTATGAATGAGTGATCGTGTGTAGGTTTTACCTCTATTTTGGGTCTTCAGCCATTGGAGAGAAGATGTTTGAAGCAGAAAAGGGATTGGAGGGCTGTAGGTTTGTTTGTGGGACTAACAGTGGGAAGAGTGATGTTAAATGGCAAGGTAGAATGGCCAGACCACGGTGATTGGTGGGCGGTAGGTTTGTTTGTGGGACTAAAAGGGGGAAGAGTGATGCTAAATGGCAAGGTGGAATGGCCAGACCACGGTGATTGGTGGGCGGTAGGTTTGTTTGTAGGACTAACAGTGGGAAGAGTGATGTTAAATGGGAAGGTGGAATGGCCAGACCACGGTGATTGGTGGGCGGTAGCTTTGCTTTTGGGACTAACAGTGGGAAGAGTGATGTTAAATGGCAAGGTAGAATGGCCAGACCACGGTGATTGGTGGGCGGTAGGTTTGTTTGTGGGACTAACAGTGGGAAGAGTGATGTTAAATGGGAAGGTGGAATGACCAGACCACGGTGATTGGTGGGCGGTAGGTTTGCTTTTGGGACTAACAGTGGGAAGAGTGATGTTAAATGGTAAGGTGGAATGGCCAGACCACGGTGGTGGGTGGACGGTAGGTTTGTTTGTGGGACTAACAGTTGGAAGAGTGATGTTAAATGGTAAGGTGGAATGGCCAGACCACGGTGGTGGGTGGACGGTAGGTTTGTTTGTGGGACTAACAGTTGGAAGAGTGATGTTAAATGGTAAGGTGGAATGGCCAGACCACGGTGGTGGGTGGACGGTAGGTTTGTTTGTGGAACTAACAGTCGGAAGAGTGATGTTAAATGGTAAGGTGGAATGGCCAGACCACGGTGGTGGGTGGGATTAGCTGTCCATGTTGAAGTACACCTTGACACTGGCCTTCTTGTGGGGTAGTAGTGTACAGACTTACACTGGGGTCGATGGACTGTTTTGATCAGTGACATTTCACTGAAAAATGCTGATCTCTATCCTTCAATAGCATGGGAGGGTGCAGGAAATTGTCAGCAGGCTCTACCATGCATGTTATATGTCAGCATCACTTACAGATGATGCCTGCAGACTTCAGTCTTCTTGCACTGATATAGCACACCCGGATTGTGACAGTAACATAGACATATCCGCCGCGGCACACACCTGGAGATGCAGTCATTCACCGTGCTCATGTTTGCTGCGTATATTGCTAATTTGTACTGGTGCAATGTGCCGCAAAGTTTGCTATAGTATCTTCTTTGATGCTAATTAATTTTGCTACGTCCTCACCCAAGAAGTGGAGTCTGTTGCGTTTGTGGTGGAGCTGCAGCTTGTAAGAGTATGCCATCACCACTGCAAGATCAGGGCCAGACTGGAAACTTAAAAAGCCCTGGCAAAAATGATAAATTCAGCCCCCATGTGCAGACGTGCTAATGCGTGCTAGAACCAGAGCAACTCTTTTAGGTTGCTGCTGGGATTGCGTAACTTGCACCACCACTCCTGGAGGTCGAAACCGGCCTCCTGGGTCTCCAGCCTCCCGGGGGGATTGCTTGCTTGCCCGGCTGGCCAGCCCGGCCATGTGCACGATTAAAGGCACTATGTGGCATTATCACACACAGATAATGCCACTTCCCTCTTTCTGCACGGATGTAGCACACCCAGGATCTGACAGTAACACGCATGCATCCTCCCTGGTACAAGCCAGGAGACGCAGTGGTCCCTGCTGTGTCCCTACCAGGCCATTTGAAGCTGTGTAGTGGTGTGTGGTGCCCTTGTTTCAGTTCTTCACTGTGTCTTCCCAGAAGAGGGATGGATGTTTGGCCAGCTAAGTAAACCCCGCAGAAAACAGCCCAAAGCAGCCCCTCCGCCCTCTCGTGAGTTGCAAAACAAACCCCAGCAGGACCAGAAAACAGACTGTAAACCCCTCCCCGCGACCAGTGTGTGTGTTTTGGTACATGTCCCACCAGATGACGACGACTTTACAGCTAGGGACAAATACACTGCGGGGACACACAGCCCCACATCTTCAGAGTCCTCTAAACAGAACCATTTGAGGAGGAAATGATAAAAAAAAGATAAAAGGCCAGAGGGAAAGAATGCACAGTTGGATGAGTGACAGCGGGGCCAGCAACAGCTGGATTAAGTAGAAACGTGCTGGTTGCCTGTAAAGAGAGAGGGGGGAGAGGGAGGGTGCAGCCGGGGAGGGGAGTGTTTTTCGGAGCTCGGTGCTGCGGAGGGCTTGACAGCCAGGCTCAGGGGAGGCAGAGAGAGCTCGGCACCAGAGCAGGTCCAGGGGACGGGCCGGCCAGGAGAGCAGGAGTACGACGGACAGGAGGCGGATTCCGCGCACACACGGCTGGGGGCTTTCTCTTACATCTACACCCGGCCGGGCCTCGCTGGCCTGAAATCAGCCACATCAACTTGTTTTCCAAAGAAGTGAGAAAGGGACAGACCGAAGTCATGGAGAGAGCGGCGAGAGTGCTCCTGTGGCCGCTGTTGCTGTTGCAAGGTGAGGGATGCAGCTCGGCTGTCGGCCGTGTGTTCATGTCACAACTTGGAAGCAGGTTCGAGTCTGTTAGATGCTCATCGGAACATTCACGGCGCAGTATTGTATTGTAGGTGCATCTATGGGGCACTTCAGCGGCGTGACGTAGAATGATGCCTCCACCACCCTTGCAGCGTGCGATGAGGGGGCTTGGAGTCTCCCATAGCTCAGATATGTTGGCCTTGGGCGCAATCCCCCCCCCCCCCGGATTGGGCCGCCCTGGATGTTGGGGGGGGGGGGGGGCTGCACCGCAGTGGCTGCCTGGGTCTGCGTTACACCCCTTTATCTCATACACCACTGCGGTGCCTCGAAGCCAGTACTGCACAGGTAGCACCACGCCTCGGAGGAGAGTCTGGTTGGACAGCTGTGCTTGCTCTGAGTGAGTCTGTCTGGGGGGTGTGTTTGATGCCGCGTGTGAGTGACTGGTGTGGAACTTTGTTTATTTTCCCTTCTTCACCCGAGGGGCAGACTGAGGCAATATCCTTGCGAATATCTTAGAAAAATCCCGAAAGGTAGAGCTCACTGAAACATCATAAAAGCCTCCAATCTCGATTGACCTGTATCGGTCGACAGTAATTTATTCAAAAAGTGTAAACATCTATTTAGAGAAAAACGCAGGGACACCTGAAAGAAACCACCTCGTAAGCACCTGGAGAGCTCAGGAGAATGAGGATTCTGGATGTTTGAGGAGCCTATCGTGCTATCTTTAATTCAGCCTTGCACTGTAATGCATGGAATTGTTTCTTTTAATCTGCACGCTGCCATTCCATTTTACACTTTTTGTGTAGTGCATCATTGACAATACCATGGCCTCTTGGTGCTACAAAAATGATTGCATCTGGGCACCCATGAATGCTGTCGACAAGTAAACCAAACAAGAGTATGGTGCAGAAAAGGTCTGTATTCACAATTACCACTTCAATAGCTCACAATCCGCCATCAATATGGCATCCCAGCGCATTTTGGAAGCCGCTGTTTGGCAGTCCAGATGCTTCAATCACAGACTAGAGTTGGACTCAGTTGTGTGGTGGTGAACGGGGTCGGTACATTAGATTTAATGCGTTGCAGGTTTTTGGTGGGTGAGACCGGAGGGCTGAACCAACTAAGGGGCATATTATCAAGACAGGCGATCAAATTATCGCCGCTATAGCGGCAGAAAACTGCCGCTAAAACGGCGATAATGGGCTTGAAATTATGCTCTCTGGAATTCCAATTGAAGCCCAGGTTATCTAACATGGGCTTCAATTGGAATTCCATAGAGCATATTATCAAGCCCATTATCGCCGTTTTAGCGGCAGTTTTCTGCCGCTAAAGCGGAGATAATTGTATCGCCTGTCTTGATAATATGCCCCATAGTTCCTCAGTTGATGCTGAAACTCCTTAGTTGCCGAATGCGTCTACTTTTGTTAACTTGCTGAGTGTAGTAAATGCCGTTCAAAAATGTACATGTCCACACAAATGTCCTTAGGAATCTGGATACATGTATTATAAGCTGGGCCACTAGAATTATGCAGCAACAGAAGATCAAATTATGCAGAAATAAATGATGCTGAAAAAAGGAAGATTATGCAGAAAAAATGCAATACATTTGTGGCAGTATTATTTCACTATTTTGCCATTTTAATCCACTTTAATATTGTTTAGGCTAAAGATTTGCCACATTAGTCTACATTTAACACCTGACTACAGCATTCTGCAATTTAAGGTGACCAGTGACCTAGAACCTTTCAAGCGGTCTGCCGAAGTGCAGCTCCACAAGTGCATGTTTCGAGTAACTTGTTTGAGCTAGAAACTTTTTTTTTGTTGAAATCTGCCAGCGATGCAAAAGATGGCTTCTGTGGCAAGTACAGTTAATCCATAATTATGCAGGAAACACCACGCCAGCAGAATTGTATAAATCCGGTGGATTTAATTATAATGTTGTTATTTAACAACTTTTAGCCAATCATCATGATTTGGTCAGGCCCTCCGCGATCGCAACAATGCTTGTGTGGTTTAAATAGAAGGTGATAAGAAAAGCAGATTTTATTGCAGCTGAAGAACTGTGTAGACTTTGATTACGAATGCGGTTTCAGCAACTTCCTATAGGTTAGAAGTCACAGAAAGAGCTAGAATGAGGCGGTTCTAAGAACGAACGACCCAAACAGAAACCCTATGATCACCTGTCAATCAAACTAGAACCATGTAGGCATATTTAGCAAGCCTTCCGCAGTGAAAGCCTGCCTCACTCCTCAAATATTCTTAATTTAGGCATGTGCAATTTACACGTGATACACAACTCTTCACATTAAAAAAATGAAGCAAGGGAATGCAGGACATCACATGAAGCGGTATAGACCCTTACTCATGCAAATCGTCCCTACACCCCCTGCTGCAACAGAATGGTTAATTATTTACCCAGGACAAGGACGGGAGCCAATCAGAAAATACACTGAAAAGCTATTTAGTATTCTTACCGGAGGTAACTGATATACTTAAGGAACAAGGCAACAGCACCGGTCAAAATAAAACATACATGTATTCATATACAGCAAAATAGCATAAAAAGATGCATAATTTTGCATATTTACATGCCCATTGCCCTCCCAAGCAGGTACGTAGCCACGGCTCATCTTGAAAATGTAAATGTTGACATTTTCCACAGCACATCATCATGATATAAAGTGCAGACGGAGAACCATCTTACCAAGAAACTGGAAACCACTACAGAGCTCCCTTTTGCCCATAATGGCCACACACCATGAAGAACAAAATTTTGAGTATAACTCAAGGTTGAGTGGAGGGTCTGGACCACAATTAGATCAGCCCCCTCTAACCAGACCTGTGCTCAGCCACAGCCCGGCTATCTGGACCACCAGCAGGTCAGTCTTTCCTCAGACCCATGCTCAGCCTGCCTCAGCTAGGCGATCTGGACACGCAGCGGGTCAGTCCTTCCCCAGACCCGAGCTCAGTCTCCACAAGAGTATCTGGACCACCAGCAGGTCAGCCTTTCCCCAGACATGTGCTCCGCTTTACTGAGAGTATCTGGACCACCAGCAGGTCAGTCTTTCCTCAGACCCGTGCTCAGCCTGCCTCAGCTAGGCGATCTGGACACGCAGCGGGTCAGTCCTTCCCCAGACCCGAGCTCAGTCTCCGCGAGAGTATCTGGACCACCAGCAGGTCAGCCTTTCCCAAGACATGTGCTCCGCTTTACTGAGAGTATCTGGACCACCACAGGTCAGTCCTACCCCTGACCCGTGATCAGCATCATCCAGAGGATCACGACCACCAGTAGATCTGTTCTTCTCTAGACTCATACTCAGCCTAGGTGAGTGTGTATGTTACCCCCAGCAGGTCAGTCCTACCCCAGACACATGCTCAGCCTCAGCTAGAAGACCTAGACTATCAGCAGGTTCAGTCCTTCCGCAGACCTATCTCCAGCCTTAGCTAGAGGATCACGACCACCACAGGTCAGTCCTTCCCCAGACCCGTGCTCAGCCTAGGCGAGTGTGTATGTTACCCCCAGCAGGTCGGTCTTTCCCCAGACTCATGCTGAGCCTCAGCGAGAGTATCTGAACCATCAGCAGGTCCGTCCTACCCCAGACTCATGCTCAGCCTCAGCGAGAAGACCTAGACTATCAGCAGGTTCAGTCCTTCCGCAGACCTATCTCCAGCCTTAGCTAGAGGATCACGACCACCAGCAGGTCAGTCCTTCCCCATCTGGTGAGTCTTAAGACCATGTCCCTACTCGCATGCACATAACAGCTGTACAAAATGAAGAAGTATCTAGGTTGATAGAGGTAATGCTCTGAATATTCCCACTGGATGTCACTAGCATTAAGTATATAAAGGGGTTCGGGGAAGTGGTTGTTGGAATCTGGTACAGCACAGTCAACAGACGAGACATGAAGGAGGCCGAAAGGAGCTACAAGCAAGGAGGCTCTCAGTAGTCGAGGGTTTATAAACCCACTGCTCGCCCTAAAACATAATGATGAATACATCTGTGGTCAAGGTTAATGTGATCGCCCCTAAGACCCTTCTTCCTCACTCCATCTCCACTTTCCCCCCAAAAAGCCTGCCCAGAGGAAAATGAGGGGCGGGAAAGAAAGCAACCAGGAAAGTCCCTACCTCCTCCACATGGAGCGACCAATGGTGCTCCGCCACCATCGTACGGGGTGTTCCAGAGGTGGAATTAGGGAAACCGTGAAGAAAGGAATGCCATGGAGCCTTTCAGTAGTAACGTATGAGAAAGCCATAAAGATGTAGACTTGACTGACATTTACACCAAATGCTTGTGCAAGAGTATTGGGAACACCTATCACGATGAGTAGACCTGATATAAAGTGGGGAGAGGAGTAGGGGAAGTGGGCCAATTAGAAGATGTGTGCAGGAGTGGAATCTGTAGGGGAACTGATGTGGTAGAAGGAAAGTTACAAATTCCGACGCTTTAAATGCAAGATTTATTGATATTATGCTAATATATATTAACTTTCATTGTAAATATAACATTTATGTGCATGCTTTTTATTAAGTACATACATTTTCTGTGAGCAGCTGTTGTACCAGTTCATAAGTAGCATGGGCGTAGCTATCAGTAGTACAGCAGGTGCATTGGCACCGGGGCCCATGGACTTGAGTGACCCCGGTCACCTCAGTCAATATCTGTTCTTTGCAACCAAACCAGGGGAAAGGGTAGTATTTTCTTGGGAATGGGAATAGTCAAACATAATTACTTAAACAACTTCCTAAACAATGGTGAGCTTAGTGGTTGGGGATAAGACAAGCAGTGACCCTTGCCTTAGCTGATGCAGGCTTGTGGTTCCATTCATGTATATGCCGGACGATGCGGTGGGAAGGCACGACTCCTGCCTTCAAATTAAGCAGACATGTGGTTTCAGTGGTGGCCCACACCGGACGGTGAGACGAGAAAGCCTCCATGTAGGTGTTATGCAGAGCTGTGGTTCCAGTCAGGACACATCAAGGGGCATCCGAGCACCTCCCAGTAATTTGAATTAGTTGAACTAATGGCCGAGGGCGTAACAACAACACTGCTGCAATTTCTACCTTTACAATTGCCATAGGGAGGGTGGGACTGCAAAAGGTTAAGGGGTTAGTACTTTAAGGACAGAATTATCCAAAGGTCCAATCAATCATACGTGAATTTACTCTAGAGGAAGTACGGAGAGCGTGAAGGTCACAGTAATAGAATTTATTTTTAAACAAGACAGGATTATGTGTTTACCTCACCAAATATTCTTTAGATGAGTTTACTAAAACTTTCACCATTTTTTAACTATGTTGATTTTCAGTGGCATTTCACGAGGTTACGTTTAACATAGACATATATATTCTAGGATCAGATATAGAGACTAAACGAGTTGTGTCTCTAAGTTTAAAGGTAACAGGTCAAATCTAGTTTCCAAATAACGTTACAGAGCAGGAGGCGGTGCTGGGTGGCCGAGGTACTTCTCAAGAAGACGACCCCGGTGCTACAATCTGCCAGCTCGTGGTTATAGTGTGCCCAACCCACGTAATTAGCTTTTTCATAATTACGTAAAATTCCACTAAAGTTCTGAAAATTTCGCAAAATGCAACACCAGCATTTAACCCTCTATTTTGGATGTGCGGATTCATTTCATACAAGATAGAATAGTGCAAAAAGCACACGTCCTGTGAAAATCGACTTCTGGCATGCTGATAGTTTGCCTTGAGCCAATGTTACTGTGCTAAAAATCACCCCACATGTGCAACGACGTTATTTTGGGAATTTTGTGTGACAAGCATGAGGCACAACCTGGAACATTACACAAGATTACTCTGGTGTAAAGTACTTTTCACCAGGACCTACTTGTGGTTCCAATGAAGGCATCTGCCTGATGATGTCATAGGGAAGTACAAATCTGGGAGTTTTACTCTGCAGGAGGTCGGTGCTTTCAGGACCAGGAGAACAGAATCTCATGGCGATGTATTCCACCGGGAGTTATTGTAAGCTGACATCCAGTCCCAATCGGGGGGCATGTCCTTGATGAGGCCGTAGGACAGTGCTGTTCAAGGCCCACACACAGGAAGGAGACTGTCGGAGTGGGGACGTACGTTTGTGATGATGTGAGGAGTCAATAATGCAAGTATTATCATATGCAGACTTGTGGCTTCAATCAGGGGGTGGTGCTGAGGGGGTAGGAAGCAATTATCCAGCCTCATCCATACAGTCTTTTGGTCGCAGGGGGGGCACAGTCTTGATGGCGCTCTGCGGAAACACTTTTCTAAGATTTTCTCCCCTGCAGACTTGTGGTTGTAATCACAGCCTTATGGGGAGGAGGAGGGGTCTGGACCTCATTTCATGCAGACATGGTGTTACAGTCAGAGGTTCGTGATGGTGGGTGGACCAGGCATTTCATTCTACCTGCTTTCGCTGCTATTTGAAACTGCAGGCCCTCCAGTAAAGACAGGCACAGACCAGGAGCCATTTGTGGCACTGTATCACTTTCAGTAGGAGTGAACCTGCTAATTGGGGGAATGTTTCACCCTTGAAATATCCGATTCACTACTCACCTCAGTGAGTTCCAACACTTCATTGAAGTCTCCATAGAACACTCATTCGCTTTGGTCTTTATAGGCAACATGGGGCAATTGAAAGACTTTTAAAAGGCCAACTCGAATAAAGAATTAAATGTTCCTTAGGCCTTTCCTACATTAAAGATGATTATCAGGTTCTGAGTGTAAGGCCACAGAAAGACCATTCCTCAAGTTGGGAAGGCCTGAAAGGTGTGCCCCTGGAATTTCAAGGTAGGAATCTTGATGGCACAAATATTACTGTGAGAATATTGAAGGACAAAATATCGAAAGTAAGTATAGATTCCCTATACCTTAAAAAAAAAAAAACATACACACACATGCACACACACACACACACACACACACACACACACACACACACACACACACACACACACACACACACACACACACACACACACACACACACACACACACACACACACACTCCCCCCCTCTTCAAGGTGCATAGATGTAGAGTTTAGAGCAGTAAATCTACACTTCCTCTATATGTGCTTAACTTTCGATAGTTTGGCCCTCGATATTCTGTCCATGATATTAGCAGCGGCGGCTCCCCGTTATGGCACAGGAGTGTCGCCCCGCCTGCTGTGAGCGCATCAGGCACACACATTAATAAAATGGTAATAAATGCAATTTTATTTTGGTCGCAAGCTTGCTCTGTTACAGTGTGAGGGTAGGGGGCAGGGCTGTTTCGTGCAATTGCACTACTACTGCAGCCCCTGCCAGTGCGCATGTCAGATTGGCCGGTTGCCTACAGCCGGCCAATCAAACATGCACACCTAAGCCTGCACAATTCTAGGGCAGAGTAACAGCCAAGGGTTTGCAGCTACAGGCCCCCAGCCGAAGAATGAGCACTGCGTTAGTCTACTCCAACCAATCCTGGAGCTGCAGAGCGGTTGGAATCATGTTGTGCAAGGGAGGAAGACCTTCCCTTTCCTGCTGCCTGCTGGAGTCACCGTGGAGGAGAGAGACACCGGACGTGGCTCCATACAACATATATGGTGAGTTTTTTGGGACTCTCATTTTCTCCAGTAGGCACAATTTGTTTCATTAGGGAACAGTGACAGCTGGTTGGGAACGGTGGCGGGGGTCGGGCGTGGAGTTTTTTTTTAGAAAAAACAAAAAACTTACGTTGTGGTGGCTGGTCGCCAGCCGCTGCCTCTCCTACAACGCAGAAACATTAACAGGAGGCACCCAGGTTCCCAAGCTCCCATACCCAATCACGATGCTGCCTACGGCAGATTCATGATTGGTCTGAGCGCCGTGGCTCGGCACTCTGATGGGGATTAGGAGCCTGGGCATGTTCTCCACACAGGCTGTACAATACAGACGGTGGAGAACATGCAAAGAGCTCATGATGGTTTGGCCGGCCCAAGATGGCCGGCCAAGCTGCCATGCGCACTTAAGGTGCAGCAGCAACCACTCCTTCTCCCTCTCCCAGGGTGACACAAGCCGAGTCCCGCCTTGCTCCAACCTGGCTGGCTCCTTACAGAAGGAGAAAATTATAATAACGTAACGTTGTTATTGGTGCGTTATTTTCATTTTCTTTTTCTTTTTCCGCTTAGTCGAGCGATGCTCCTCCGCCTTAGCGGAGGAGCCGCCCCTGTTAGGGAAGAACAGAATGACTGAACTACAATCCAAAGGTTGATATCATCTACTAAGTTTACTTCGTTACATAATCATGAGTTTGGCACCATTCTGTAATAGCTTCTGCATCAGGCAGACCTAAAACTTGGCGAACCAGCTTTTTGTAATGGAAAGGAGTGAGATCACCACTCTTAATTCAATTTCAAAAACAAGAGTTTCTAAAAAGTGTGCAACCATCAGCAGGACTGACTGACTACATTGTCTTGGTTTTTCAGCTGGGGATACCTGCACAAGTAGGGTGACATACCATCTTCCTTTCAGGTGGTATTTCCAGTGCATGTGTGAGCCTGGGCTCTCAATCTTTGCACAAATGACCATTAAGATGTTGTACCACATTGACCAGGGTGCTCTGCCTTGTGCCCATTCTGTATGCAGAGAGCTTGAATTGGGTAGAAACAATGCGTATTGTAGTTAGCCGTAGTTACTTCAGCATAACATATAATACATTTCTGAAAGCAAAAACATTTCTTGAACAAAAGGGGAAAGAGGAACAAGAACACAGAGAAAGGATTTTCATTGATTTATGTATCAGAATTGATAACATTCGATAAACAGAAACACATTGCAGAATTTTATACTTCCAAATTCATACAGTGATACAAAATAGTGAGATAGTGGTGCTCAGTGGTGATATAAATACATAGTGCAGTGAGGTGAGGGTGGGAGGATGTGGTTTGTTTTTTCTCCCAATGTTTTTGCTTTCAGAAATGTATTATATGTTATGCTGAAGTAACTATGGCTAACTACAATACGCATTGTTTCTACCCAAGGGAACCATTGTTCTTTATACGTTAAATACCCAGGTTCCTAGGGACACAGGGTCACCCCATTGTGTTAATATATAGAGAGCTTGAATTGAGCATACATTTATGATATTACTCCATGGACCTGATTCACAAAGGTAAATTTACACTTTTGTGTAAGCTTTCTATTTTATTATTTTGGGGAAACGTCCTGAATAACGCGGACAGAGCCACACTTGCCTTAACCACGCATATGCCTTAACCATGCATATGCGTGGTTAAGGCAATGCGCGGTCTAGATGCTGAGATGGGCGGACCCTAAACAGGAAGGATCGGGAGAGGACGCAGTGAGGTAAGTGGGGCTGAGGCCCAGTTTTGGGGAGTGGGGGCAGTTTTTTAGGGTTGGGGTAGTTTTTATGGCTTAGGGGAGGTCAGGGTAGTTTTTAGGGCTCAGGGGGATTGGGGTAGTTTTTAGGGCTCGAGGGGTGGGTAGGGGTAGTTTATGGGCTCAGCGGGTCGAGGTAGTTTTTTGGGCTTTGGTGGGTCAGGGTAGATTTTAGGGCCCAGGGAGGCTCTGGGAAGTTTTTAGGGCTCAGTTTGCGATAGGGGTACTTTTTAGGGCTCGGGGTGTTTTTAGGGCTTAGGGGGGTTTGGGGCAGTTTTAGGGCTTGGAGGGATCGGAGATGTTTTTAGGGCTCGGGGGCTGTAGAAGTTTTAAGGACTCATGGTGGGGTTGGGGTAAATTTTAGGCCTGCGGGGGAGGGGTAGTTGTTAGTGCTAAGGGCAGGTGACATAGGGTGTGATCTTTACCACACGTCTCTTCACCAGTCATGCCTTTACCACGAAATTGCGTGGTAAAGGCATGTGTGGTAGGGGAATGCATTGTTCAGACACATTCGTGGTTTAGGCAGCAGAGTAGAGGCATGCGTAGTTTAGCCAAGTGTGCCTCTGTCATACAACCTTTTTTTGGTATTCACAAAGTACAAGTTTAATTATACTAACATTCATTTTACGACAGTCGAGACCCAGCACTGTGGCGGACACTCTGCACATAAAAAGTCTCCGCAGTCGTAAACTTACTATTAGTAAAATTAAACTCGTAGTTTGTGAATACCAAACAAAAGTAAACTTACACAAAAGTGCAAGTTTACTTTTGTGAATCAGGCCTCACGTCATCAGAGACACCTCGTTCAACTTCCTTTTACAAATCGTGATTTTTAGGTTTCTAAGTCCATTCCCTTCAGTTGAAATGAACTGAATCTACAACTCCCAGAATGCAGTAGGTTGTTAAAGGAATGATCAGGACTGGAAAATGGTGCAGTTGATATACTGGAGTAACCTGGTAACCGTATACAGGTATGCCCACTGTGGCTGCCCACTTTGTGGTCTCCCCTTCAGCATCACTTTGAAGGGGTATCTCAGAGGGCAGCTGTTTTCATTTTTTTCTTGAATTGTAGCTAAAGTCTTTGGACGTAAGAATACTTACTGTTTGGGAATTTTAATTGTATACACAATATGCTGGAACTGGAACTAAAGCACAGACAGTCATTTGGAAATAAATATCGCTCTGATTTTCAACACCGCAAGTTAACTAGAATTTTGTCTCCTTAAGTGCTCCCCTGCTGTGCATCATTATGCAGTGTCTTGCGTCAAGCACCTCCCTCGTGTAGGCACACCACGGGGCATATTCTCAAGGACTTATCGCCGAGTTATCTGCACTTTATCGCAGCCAAAGTGACGATAAATTCATCGCACCATTCACAAGCTGGTGCTAACAGTCGATATCGCCAGTTTATCTGCGATATCAGCTGTAAAAACCCATCACCACAGATGACACCGGCAACTAACATTAATGAGATGCAGAGTAGGCGTTCCCGTGTAAAAAGCTGCGACAACACCACTTCGCGACATTCTCAACGACCAGCCAGATCTGCGATAAGATCACAAAACAGGCGATAAGGCGCGTTAGCATCAGGGATTTAACACCTGCTCTTACCTGGTGTAAAGTCGGACAATAACCTGCACCATGAAAGGGAGTGCAGCCCAGAGCCACACCTGAAGAACAACAGATGCCATGGAGCTACTGATCATGCAGCTCGGACACCCAAGAGGGCCACAACAACCACCGCCACCACCCCCAGATCCCCCCCCACCCGGGGCCCTACACCGGGCACCCCTCCCCCTCCGACAAAGCTATTTCATATAAACGTAACAAAATCATGAACAAAACAATTCGCATGTCGCACTATCACAACAATCAACATTCATTTGTGGTCAGAAAGAGTAGAACTATTCATTAATCTTTGAATTTCCAAAAAAATCATCCAAAAAAATCATTTTATTCAAATCAAACCCAAGACAAATATATGGAAGAGTCATGGCCAGCCTTCTCTGGAAAATCTGTAAGTCATAGCTTGCAAGACAAAATACAAGATAAGGAGTCGTGTCATGCGCCCATCATATATAAAGATGCTTGCTACTTTTATAAATTGACGTGGCTCTCCTTCTTGAGTCGTGTTGTCATGTATTAACCATTGTGTGTATTGGCAAATGTCTAAGGCTGCTCGACCACACTACCCCCTTAATTGAGCTCTATGGGATTGCATAGCAAGCTCCTGTCCACACTTATTGATATATCACATAAACAGCCAGCTTCCTACATTCGTGTTCTGCTATGTTATGCTGTGTTACGGTGTTGTATTGTTTTGTACATGTCTCAGTAAAGTAAATCCATAAAAAAACACTGGCACAGCCAATAGGTCTCGCTTTTGGGACCTTATAAGTATTTAGTTATGCAGCACAATATCCTTGGTGCTACAACATCAACTGTTGCATGGCTAAACACTTAAGGTCCCAAAGCAAGACCCATTGGCTATGCCAATGCTTGTTACCCTTGGGGTGGGGGGGAAAAAACCTAACTCGTCAATATAGCACCCAGCACTGCTTTTGATGCAACTTTGCAGTGACTCGTTTGTCAGTTTTTTATATGGCAGACATGCGCACGAGTAACATTACACAAGGACGTGGTCATGTGTTGAAGGTCTCGCTTTTAGGTCCTTATAAGTGTTTAGCCACGCAACACATGATGTTGTTTAATCAAGGATATTGTGCTGGATAACTAAACACTTATAATTTCCTAAAGGCGAGACCTATCGGCTATGCATTGGCGGGGCCCAAAGTAAATGCTAGGTGCTCAAGGAACAGTGATAAGAGTCTCAGGAGATGGTATGTAGGGGAAAATAAATCTTGTTTTTTAGGGACTAATGCTCCCAACCACCCAGGGGTGGTATGCTTCATCATGGGCCCTTACCCACATTGGTATAAATGCTCTGTTAATGTGGGCTATAACCCGGAGAGACAGGGGGGCTTCTGAGGTGGAAATATCAGCCACCATGTAACTGTGGGGCCTGAATCTTCTGGTGTGGGAATAAATCTAATGTGAGATGCAGAGGGGAAAACTGTTAAAACTACCTAGTCGTAGACTAACATTTTATTGGGATCTTCAGTAGCTAGAGTTAAAACGAATGGGAATTATTCTACCCTCATGGTGAGATTATCATATTTCTGCTCATTCGAATGCTCTAAATAGGTGCCCGCGGTTCCTTCAAGATCGATCACCTCTGAATACACCACTCAATTTAGAGGAATAAATAATTAATTAAAAAAGGCGCCGAAACAAAGTGTAAATATCCATCATTGGAACATTGTTTTCCATCTTGCATGGACCTTTTGAAGACAATGTACATAGGGTTTAGAGACAGTAAAATAGACAATGTTCATTATTATTTGAGACAGCTTCAAATAAATGCCACTGCACTTGCGCATAGCGTTTCCCCAAGCATGCAACACGCAAAAGATAGCCCACTGAAAAACAGAAATGCTAAGAGTACCTAGATGGTAATAACTCTGAAACATAAGTTATAGCACTGCCTCCACTCGCCTTAGACGAGAGGGGACCAACGCTGAAAATATATTTAACTGTACACATCTGTGTTCATATGTTGAAACATAACCCAAAAGGACCCAGAAGGCTTTGTAGTAACTATAAGGCAATGGTATTGCCCAATTAAATAAATGCGGATATCATGGGCGGTCTTGTTGAGTGTTTTAACAAACATCCAACCGCCTATGCCATTGTAACAGAATTACAAACTTATGGTAGGACGATAATAGTTGTAATGTCAGGGTGAAATATGACAGGTGTAGTCATTTGCGTGTTATTCATCCATGCTGGAATGCACAAAGGGAGGAAAAGTCAATCAGAATATGACAGACATGGAGCAGTCGGGTAATTTATACATAATGATATGTGAGGCACCTAAAGCCATACAATTTGGTTCTGGCTGGCGGCGCCTCGGCCATAAATGAAAGATAAAGGGAGAGACATGCGGCATGGAGCGCGAGGCAGAGGCGGGCTTGTAGAGGGGAGAGAGTGCGTGAGGGGGGGTGCAGACAGTCAAAGAGAGAGAGACTGGCAGCAGACTCAGAGGAGAGAGAGCGCACGGGAGGGGTAGAGGAGTGAGAGAGAGACAGTCAAAGAGAGAGAGAAGCTGAGACAGGCAGTCAAAGAGAGGGAGAGAGGCATTCACAGAGAGGCAAGCCAGACAGTGGTTAGTGAGAGAGGCAGAGACAGGCAGTTGAGTGAGATAGAAGCATAAAGAGAGAGAGAGAGAGAGAGAGAGGAGCGAGGCCAAGTAGAAAAGACAGGCAGACAGAAAGTCAACGGAAGAGAAAGACAGGCAGTCAAAGAAAGAAAGCGAGAGACATTCAGCAGAAGATACAAGCATCGGCCGTAAAAGCGAAAGTCATCGCGATCACTCTGAAAGCGAAAGTGATCGCGATCGCAATGACGCGCTAAAGCACCCTAGGGATGTGCGCGCAGCAGCGGGGGGAGGGGCAGAGATGGTGCTGAAGGCTGGCGCAGGAAAGGCAGATGGCTGGGCGAGAAGGGAGGGGGGAATGCGGGGAGCAGCTGTGTGCGTGCAAGCCATCGTGCACTCAAGCTTGTAGCCAGCACAAAAATGTGGGTAGCACTTTCAAAACCCACCTACTAAATGTCTCGCCAGACCAGCGCATTCGCTGGGTCAGGTGAGACCTAAAAACAGTGGCTGCCCATTATAAATGGCACATCATGTTATATTTGAATCATAACAGAAGGACTACATGATGCTCATCCACCATACCTTAATGGGAATTCAAATGGGTCAAAGTAACCATTTACAAAATGCCTTGGTGTTAATATGCAACCCATACAAGCAATAGCAAGCATGAAAACCACATGACAACCAATATCTGAAGATTGTTAACCCAAAGTCCGCTGCTGCTCTATATAGGTCTTACTATATTTTTTGAAGAATTGACAACTTGAGGTCATTACCTGAGTTCTCTACTCACTGCAAGAGCTGATTACTTGTCCTGAAGTGCCTAGAAGCCAGCCTGTCTGCAGAGAGAGGGACGGATCCCTCCATCCAAGCAGAAGGAGTGACTGTCCAAGAAGAGTGAGGTGCGCCAGTGCGGTGGGCTTGTGGAAGAGGAGGACTGCAGAAAGTGTTTTGGGTGCCCTGGTGTCGCAGGTCCCCAGATACTCCTGTGCGATTCCTTGGAGGAATTATGAAGATTGTGGAGTAGCCTGAGCAGCTGTGCCGGAACTGAGACGTGCAGCGTGAACGTAGCCGCTGTGCTCAATCTCAGAGGTGAGGCGTGATCTGAGCCATGTGCCTGAACTGTTGAAGATTTCTGCATGTCACAGGCCACACTGCGTCCACATTGTAAATCTGGAGCGTGTCCACTGCACCTGCCCTCATCACTGCGTGACCCAGATCTGCTATGCAACCAAGGCCACTGGATGCCTGAAGCCATGGGCCAACATTCAACTTGAGAAGCGTGTTTGAGGCCTCCACCTCTGATGAAGTCTGGAAACGCAAGCCTGCATGAACATCTGCCAGACCAGCCGTGAAGAGCATCCAGTTCTCTCCTATGCAGGGATCCTCAACTACAGCTACATTGCCTGACATGACCTCTGAGGAGGCAAAGATGTCCTGAGGGATAGGACACTAGACTGCAGTGTGTGCACATCTTTATGTGCAGTATTACATTGAAAGCCAAGCACTGGGCTAGCCAAACAGTTATTATACAGATGTTTGTTTGTTGAAGGCTGAGCTTGATGCATCCCACACTACCTCCCTATGAAGCCGGCTTGCCATCACTACCGCTGAGAGTCAAGTGCTGAAGGGGTGTGCAGAGCGTAGTAGGATAGAACTCGGGGCATCAGAGCCCTACAACACCTCCCCGGTTGAGGCCCTGAAGTCTGCTCCTCCCACATGGTTATAGGAATGTACTTTGAAATGTTTGGTTAATTTCAAATTACCACTATGCAAAGGGCTTTCCTTGTGCACACCCATACATAGTATATTAATGTGCATAGTAAATACCATGGCATTTGTGCAATTGCCATTATTTTTTCCATAGGTAATATATGTTTCCCCACTGAGAAGCCACTTCTGCTACACCCTCCCCAACTTTAGGAATGTTCCCTTCACATGAAAATGGCTTTGTGACTTTTATTCTTAGCCAGACTGACTGTGAAAGGAGCTAGATGGTAAATATCCAAGGTGTTTGGTTGAGGCAGTTGCAAAGAAACAATCGTTCTGCTAATTCACTCACTTCCAATCTACCATTGATGGCGGTATTGGTCACAGAGTCAATGCAAAGCAGGTGTACAATGGCACATTGTCTGTGAGACCATTGCTGTGAACCAGTCCCATGGAAAACTGAAAGTGCACATTTCCGTTGGATGTAGAGAGATCACTGGTTGGATGTCAGCATCATGACACGGGGCAGGGAAACGGGTGTACATGCTCAGGAAAACCAGCATGGCAAAATAATGGTAACACCAAGGGGCAGATTTACTAATATGTAACATAGTGCAGCACACCTACCAAGTTTGGTGTGCTGCATTACGTTAAGGGGGGAAACGAACAGAGGGTTCCTGAGTAGCGTGCTACTCGCCAAAAAAGCACTTCGTAAGCGCTATATAAATTCAGACCTTTTTTCCTCTTCTATCTAAGGAAGAGGTGTGGCGCTGCGGCCAGGGCGACTGACTCCGGAATCTGGGGATCAGGGTTTGATCCCCGGCGCCGGCGGCAGATTAGCCCAGCACCATGTGACTCTGGGCAATAGTTTACTTAATCTTCCAGACGGCCCCCAGCGCCTAGTGACCCTTACGGTGATTGTTCGCGCTTTACAAATGTGGATTATTATTATTATTATTATATCCCTCCACTATCCTTCTTAATCAAATAATTGATTAACATATCCATCACTCAAATTACTTTCATATTTAACTATATTAATTCACCACTAACCCTTTATTGGTTCCAGAGCAGCGTGCTACTCGCTGAAAAAGCATTCTGACGCCTCATCGGGGGTAGTAAGCGCTATATAAATACAATTGTAATAAAATCCAACATACAGAGATTGGCCTTGTGCTCCTGCCCTCCACTGTGGCCTCCTGCCCTCCACTGTGCTGATGCTCTGAAAGCCTGCCTCGCAGAGGCTCGTGTGCCCTGCCTAGCAGAGGATTAGTACTGGAAGTATAACCTTCCTTTACAAATTCGCATTCTTGGAGAAATGACTGCCTGCTTCGAGGAGGTGATGGTTTTTCCCGTAAAGCCCCATCTTGGAATCTTCGTAGGATCAGGCTTTGTGTCATATATGATTGGTGTATGTGGGATAACACTTCAGTAATGCCCCTTTGACACCAAGAGAAGCAAAGCAGTGCAATGCACTTTCTGCCATAAAAAAGTACACCTTTCCAGCGCAAAAGTAAATAACAATGTGTTGCTTTGGGTAGCTTTGCGTGACTGCGTCATTGTGTGACAGCGCAAGGTGGCAAAGAGTTAGGTAATCTGGGCTCTAATCATGCATGTCATGCAACAGAAAGGACTGTTAGCAGGGCCGGCTTTGAATATATGACGTTACAACGCAAACAATTACAACGCATGCCTTTACAACGTGGTTTTTACAACGCAACTAACATTACATTGCATGATTTTACAAAGCATGCCATTACAACACATTTTTAGAAACTACCATTACAACGCATACCATTACAACACATACTACTTTTGGGGCAACAGTGGGGTAAAGCGGTGGATAGTGTAGGGGTAAAAAAATACTATCCCCATGTACTCCAAAACCCATACCCACCCATTACTTACCTTATAATGCGTTGTAATGGCATGCGTTGTAAAGGTATGTGTTGAATTGGCATGCATTGTAATGGTAGGCATTGTAATGGCATGCGTTGTAGTGAAATGCGTTGTAATGGCATGCGATGTAAAGGCAGTTGCGTTGTAAAAGTAGTGCATTGTAATGACTGCATTATAATGGTTGTTTCCCCCGGCTTTAGGGCGTTGCGACCCATGCAGCCTCACTTGATGCTGACCAGGAGGGGGGCACTGACCTCAGGGGGGATGCCTATGTTTAGCAATAACTTATGATTTAAAAGCACCTGCTGCAGAGTTCCTTGTGCATCTAGCTTTCAGGCAGCAATAAAGTGTCAAGATAACTCTTGTAATGAATGTTCCTGCTAGATTGTGAGAAGGAGTTTTGTCTAGTGGCAATATTAGACTTTTCATAATGTAGCGCAGAGGGTTAATATGCCTGCTACAAAGAAAATATCTGTATGTTTTATGTGGATAGCTGAGTAGATTAGTAAAGCCAGCCTTCACCAGTGCTTTAAAACAAATGAAATGTATGTGAGAGACGTGTTATGGAGTGACGAGGGGAACCTTTTCCAGGTACTAGTGAGGGAATCCGAGGAGCAGGTCACGGGGGCGCCAAAAAAGACCAGGCACCAACAGTGCTAAAGCCGGCCCTGACTGTTAGTTAAAAAGCCACACTGGCTTAAATGGTCACCCATGGCATTCAGCCATTTGGAGGTTACTCATGTTCAGCACTTTAGGGCATATGTTAAATAAATAAATAGATGTGGGCTCCACGCCGAAGATGGCTTGGCTTCTGAGCACATATTCTGTCTCAGAGTTGCCACAATTCCTGGTATGGCGGCCTGGAATAAGTATCTTGAAGAAAAACATATCATTGAGAACAGCAAGCAATCTTTGTGCAAACACAGCACATTTCCCAGCAGGGCCTGTGTAAGTGGGGGGAGTGAAGCTCTGAGACCAGACCCCTCTTCCAGCTCCACTTTACACTTACTCACTGCCTAGCACAAGGGTGCTACATCTCTGCTGGCAGAAGGGTGTCAGATTGTGCAAAAGAATTACAAATCCAGGGGCAGCCTTTGTTCACAGCAAGAAAAGTCGCCAAGGTCACCTTTAAACCTTTACTGCTAAGCATCAAAGTACTGTGTTAACTACGTTCAGGGATTTTTTCTGTCAGTAGCATTCCTCCAAGGAGGAATCATGGAGTCCCTGTAGGAGCCATTATGTGAAGTTTCGTTAAAGTTTTGCTCGATTAAATACATGGAAACCATTCTCGGTGTCACAAAGGGGTAATGGAACTGGATCCACTTATGGGCTGGGGAATCACTTTTAGTAAGTTTATCTTACTCTTTGAAAATACTCACAGAAAATGCTTTGTGAATCAGGCCTGGATATTTAAGAGTAAATAACATTTAAGATCAGCCGCGGGGGGCCCGGTGAGGGGAGATTTCGATGGACGATGACAAGAGTAAATTAAATAAATAATGAATACGCTGTCAGAAGGGTCAGAGGATGAATATTAAAATAGAATACATGCCAACATTCTGAAACTAGAAAGAGGGAAATTTTGAAAAGACAATCAGGGAATTTTATTTTCCCCAATGACATACATTGAAGCAAAGGCAAGTTTAGGCCAGTAACTGGGAAAATAAAATAAACTCCCTCCTGAATCTGGTCTGTTGGGATGTATGAAATGGAACATTTTCTTGATCTAGATGGTGGGATGTGTATGGATATATACACAAATATATATGTATGTATATATATATATATATCTATATCTCTATATATCTATATCTATATCTATATTCACTGAAAAAACCATAGGTTTCACACATGTTATAGTTAGCGGAAATTTTACTGATAAAAAACCAATGAAATTCCCCCGTTATAGTTAGTGCAGGCAACTATAACTCATGCGACCGCAATCCTCTGCTGATGCTAATACTGTATTTAGACACTTATTTGCCCATGTCTTCTTCCATACATTTTTAGCTATACACATATTACAAATATTTTTTTTTCATAAAGACACATATGTCATCAGCAGAAGATTGCGGTCGCGTGAGTTATAGTTGCCTGCACTAACTATAACGGGGGAATTTCATTGGTTTTTTATCAGTAAAATTTCCGCTAACTATAACATGTGTGAAACCTATGGTTTTTTCAGTGAATTTGCAAGGTTTTTTAAATGCTAATTCCTAACTATAATGTGTAACGACCGCCAGTAGGTAATATATATTTATATATATATAAAGTAAGAAACTATCACTGTTAATGTCACAGATGCGTAAGATTAGCATTTCAAAAGTATACCGTGGTATAAAAACATAATAGTTAAACTTTTGAAGACTGTCTCCATGATTGGCGTGTTCTCTCATGACTGCTGGATCGTGAGTATAGTACCCTTTAGTTCTGAGAGGGAAACGTCAATTATCTCGGGTGAATTGCCCTATCATTCATTGAATTGTTCACATCAGTGAGTTTGCAAAAAGCCCAATGGCAAGTTGCGTGTCATACCTCGAGTTACACGGTAAGAAAGATTCAGGGAGGGTCTGTGTTAGAGCTAGTAGTGAGGGAGGCTCTCTTCGTCGGTGATGACTCACATGGATTGTGCACCCAGTGCTTTAACTAAATCCCTAACTACATTGTGAATTGATACTTTGGCCTTGCCTGTATGGTAGAGAATACTGAATTGTGCCACACTCCATTTGAGGTGCTATATATGTCGGTACTTCTAACGTGACCAAAAGCTATGGCGAGATAACAGTTCTTGGGAACAATCTTCGTTCTCCTGTGCTCTTAGCAATATCTCGGTGGCTATCCTCCTTTTGTGATGTTCGACCAATCTGTTAAAAATGTGAAAGACAGAGAATGTTAGTATCAATATTCCAGCTACCCCATAAGTTCATCATAGTATGATACTTAACATTTCATTTGACACCATAACCTCAGGATGTGACATTTGCACCGACAGTTTTATAACACATAAATTATTGTATTGTGGACTCCATGGAAATGCAGTTATCAACAGAGCAGACAAGTGATAATTATGAACTCAATAGTACTAACAAAATTATAAGTGCAATGTAAATAGAGACTGAGTAGTCTCACTGACTAGGAACTGATTGGGTTGGGTGACGGGAAGCGTCACTTAGTTACAGGTGAACGTATAATTCCTCATCGTTGTTCATCCCTGTAGGGAACATGCTACCTGACAACAGAATCAGTCTTGACTCAAGTCTGCGTAGCGCTAACACTCGGTTCCCTCCTCTTGGATGCTTGGGGACCGTGGCAAGACCAAAGTATTTGCCTTTTGTCCAATGTCCCTCATGTGCCTCATAAAATGTCTGGATGTACTGTAACTGAAGTCGCGGTTTGTCACCGCTCTCCAATGCTCCAAGATTCTTTTCTTGACTGGGAATGTTGTCGATCTGACATACCATTTCCCACACGGACACTTAATGGCATAGACCACGAAATCTGTCCCACATGTAATGGGCCTAGTAATTTTCCATTTCCTCTTAGATCTCTGTAGTGTTACTTCCTTCACATTTTCGCTGTTGCTGCAGGCTATGCATTTACTGCATTTGTAGAAGCCTCCCCTTTGTTCAAGCCAGGTCTTTTTGCTGCTTTGTAGGTGGCTGTTGAATAGATTGTCCTTAAGGGACAAACTTTTCCTGAAAGTTACAGATGGTGAGTGACCTAGCTTTGCCTCAATTAACGGGTCTTGTGTCAGGATATGCCATCTTTTCATCAGTATATTCGTTAACTCACCTGCCTGTGTGTTATATGTGGTTCTGAATCTGACTGGTGTTCCTGCTTCTTCTAGTTTGTCGTGAGCCTTAGGTGGTTGGAATAAAGCATCATTGCGACTGATAGTGTCAGCTTTGGTGATACCTCTCCGTAACATTTTGGTCGGGTACCCTCTGTTCCTATATATATATATCTTCAAGATACATAGCTATGAATTTAAAAATACTAAATCTATGCTTACGTATTTGCACTTACCTTCTGGATATTTTGGCCCTTTATATTTTTGACACAATATTCTGTCCACACAATATGTTTAACATCGATATTTTATCAGACAACCCCAGGAGAGGCGTCTAAAATGCTACCATCATGGTGGTGTAAGACTAATGCCTTTGGCAGAAGTTAAGTAGCACGAGCACGGTGGTGGCAGCATACGGTCTAGTGATCAGTAGAAGTGAACATGACTTTTTACCTGTGCCACTGGAGTGAGGCCTACAGGCTCACCCATGTAAAGTTCTGCTGCTGTGTCCTGAACTTACCTTTGGCCTACATCAAGTTAGTATGTAACACTGTGAAGTGCGTGTGTGGATGCATGTGTGTGTTATATGTATGTGTGCCTGTGAATGGTACAATAAATGAAAGACTCTGAGTTTCATTTTGGGAGACCCAGGGATGACTGGAGGAGCATGAGGAGGTAGATGAATCCCCCAGACAGGTATTTGGATTGCTGCATTCCTGAGAGCTGGGTGTGGCACACACTGGAGGAAGGAGAACATGGCTGTTCTGTACATTTCTAAGGGTGTTATTTGATTCAGTGAGAGGTCACTGGAAAGGGGCATGCGCACACCTCAAGAGGGAGATGAGCTGATAAGAGAATCATAAAGGGGACTGGGGCCCTGGGGCCCTGGGGTATCCTTTTAATGTACATATCACTGTTGTCAACATTCAGGTGTGAACCTCTAGTCATTCCCTGGCTTGTGTCGTGGGGCTATTTGATTTGGAGTCGCTCCTGCTTTCTGAAGGAAGCGCAGGACAGAGGAGTGAGCACTGCAAAAGGAAGCAGACCCCCAACACAAACTTCAAAGGCCCAGGCCCTAAATCACGTTGGTGTCTGGAAATGGGCTATAAGAAGGAGCACTCAAGGCCCACAGAATTTTTCACCTGCCAAGTAGCCAGTAGGGCTGTATGTCAATGGGGAAAAGCTCTGCAAGACTTGACCCTTTGACCAGGAATGAGGGATATGGTCTGCCAGTCTCCTAGCTGGGCTAGGGAGCATCACTCAGGGAAATCGAAGACCACCTGCCCCTGAAGCCAAGAGCAACATTGTCTGCCTCTTTGCCAAGACCAGTGTGACCTGTGAGAAAGAGTAGCGTGCTTGGAGGGTGCACCTCATATGCCTGAGGGAGCAGTGCTGAAGTTAGCCATGGTTGCACCGATCGGGCCATCGCCCATATGCAGGGAAAAGTTGGTGACCCCGTATGGCGGCCACTGTGAAGATTACAAGATTGCTGCGCCAATAGGACTGTAGACCGTGAGCGGAGTGAAGTCGGCAACCCGGTATGCCAGAGAGGGCCACCGTAACAAGGAAGCTACTGGAATGCTGATCGGGCTTTCGCCCGGGTGCGGAGCAAGGTTTGTGACCCCATATGCCAGACTGGGCCACCATGAAGAACATGGAACATTGCCCTGTTCTGCTGTCGTCGAGAGGAGAGGATGCTGTGGTAACCTGTGCATGCCCCAGCCTCATTGAGGATGGGAACCAGAGCATTTGTCCACCCCACCTGTGAAAAGGAACAGAGGAACCTACCATCTAATCAGAGAAAGCGCAGTGGAGGCCCAGCCACTGCCCCTGGAGCCACGAGTGCTACTCACTGGCAGAAGCTGCTGCAGCCCTCTGCAACATCCCAGAGTTAAATGCTCCCGGGGACATCAATAGGGCAATGCCTGCAGAAGTGGGTAAGACTGCTCACAGGTCCTGAAGGCCCCAGGGTAACTTGTTCTGCCACATAGTGCTTCAGGCATTGGAATACTTGAGACTTTGGAAGAGTCAGAGTGGGACTCCTGAGACGTGGACTACTAGTGTGGTTTAAGATGAATATCATCTATAGGGAATGGGGAATAACCCCTACCAATAGTGAGAGAGAAGTGCCACTCAGGGACCTGCCTATCGAACACTAGAGCCATGACTTCAGTTATCTGTGGGCAGTGTTTTTGTATTTTTTACTTTACTTTGTATAAATACTTCTTTTTTTCGTAAAAGCAAGTATTTGACGGAGCAATCATTTATTGCTGCTATTGAACGTATTTTGCGTTATCGGCCTGTGTTCACCTCCCCTGCAGCTGCCTCCTCCCAGAAGCCTTGGACTGTCAACTTACACTACTACTAAGGCTCAAGATCTGAAGGGGTACTTGGTCCAGTTTATCAGGACCCATAGTAAGCAGGGCCACAGAACATCAGGAGCAGAAGGTCTCAGTGCCCACGGTTGGGTCCAGTAGCCTCTGCTTGCCCCTTGGCCCTCTGAAAGTGTTCTGAAATGCATTTTTTAAAGTCTTGTCAGAATGTGTACATACTCACCTTCACACGTTACCAATCATATCATACATGCACTGCTACCAATAATGAGTCCTTGCCTGTGTTCCCTGTAAAATCCATGTTTGGACACCTACCGGATGCTGCTTTTCTGCAATGCACATAGTGTTTTAAAGCATGAACCAAAAAACAGGAAACAAAGAGCAACAATCACCTTAACTCCATTGATTGATTGGCTATTCCCTTCATAAAAGGCCATCAGGACCTCTGCACTAAATGCTCTAGAGAAAACTCCCTGCTGGTTTAGGTCTATCGCACATGTCTCCTGATCAGTAGAGCGCTGCTTTTCGTAGCACCTTTGTACTCCAAGCCCTGCACTAAGCCTCCCCTGTGAACAAATGCAGCATGCTCAAAAGACACCCATTTTAAAATCATCGTGTCAAAGTTGAGCAAGAATTATCATGCATGGTAACAGTTGAACTTTTCACGAAGAGTGTGAAATGCACTTGAGCTCACACCATTCTCTGCCAGTAATCAACTTGCAGAGATTTGTTTTTTATGAAAAGTTAGCACTATGAACATTAAAATTGAGTCCTGGCTTTCTTTTCACTAAGAATGTACTTTTTCCTAAAAAGTAATTTTTATGTCAAGCCTACCAGACAGAACAAGCTGTCTGGTTGCAAAATACATAGTGTGGGTTTACTAAGAAGATACAGGGGTTTGTAGCCCGTCCATTGCTTACCATTGGATGGCTTTACTATCAATCTTATTTGCTTCCTTTCTATTGGATGGCTTTCATTGTTTCAGCCTGTCCATCTTGTGTTTGGCTATCCCGTGGATCAAAGCCTCTTTACTGCCTCTTTGACTCTGCTCACTTCTAAGGACTTACTTCTTTCTTTTTGTTTAAGCACTCAGTGAGAGTGATATGTTTTCAAGCTGTCTCCCTCATGTGCTCTGCTCCCTTCCTGCTGCACTCTGTTGCTTATGTGCTGCTCTCCCCATCCACACTTATGTTGCTGTCTTCTCCCCACCATGATCCATGTCATTCCTCCCAATGTTCTCCCCATGCCGTGTTACATCACACCTCTATACACTTCCCAACACGCTCATTCATTTAATGTTTTAGAAGAAGCGCTACAATTTTGTTTAATCAACCTACTGTCTCGAATCTGTAAATAAAAAAAAGTGTCGGTGATCACATGTGTTCATCTACAAATTGACATAGTGGCTGCATCATTGCATTTAAAAAAATTGACAATGCCAATAGGTCTTTAGCGTGAGACCTACTGGCTTTGCCAATGCTTGGTTTGTACTTGGTTTTAGAGTGGAGGCGCACACTGATGTGGCTTGACGGGCCAAATTTACAAAGTTTTTTTGGGGTATGTGTTACTTTTATAATGAGACCTGACGCAAAATCCTTTTCAAGATTTACAAACCAACGCAAATTGGTATTTGTAAGTAAAACAGATGTTGACAGTGAACCCTGCAATCGACCAGCACCTGACCCGCTACCCCTGAGTACTATACATATGGTGGAAATCACCCACCAGCTATGTGTGCACACTGTAAATGCACCCACTGTCACAGTGCCATCCAATACAGGATAAAACGATTGTTTTGAAATTGCAAATTGGTATTTGTAATGGTTTGTAAAAAAAGTAACGCAAACAAACATAAAGCACTGAATCTGCATCAAGGGAGTGTTTCATGGATGGTACATGGATGTTCCTGCTTAACCACCCATGGTTTTGGGTGACAAGCCCTATCTATTAACAACAGCAGACAGGATTTGGCTCCACAAATTAATGCCACTTGAAAGCAGGCATTAAAAAGGAGAAATGTTTTTATTTCACTGCAAAGTAGGAAAAGTGTTAAAGTCAATCTAAGCATAGTATTATGTACTGGAAGGGTACCCTTCCAGTACACAACCTATGCTAGACTCACACAAACATCATTGCACCAAGGTGCAAAAGTGTGTGCGTGGCCTCTGCAGTTTGCGAGCACCGGCTCTAGGGAGAGAGGAGGCGATATCTACAGATATGGTGCTTTCCTGCTCTCTTCCTGTCATGCAGCGCAGCACCTTTGGGTGTGGCGCTGTGTTCAATCAATCAATCAATCAATCAATACATTTGTAAAGCGCGCTACTCACCCGCGAGGGTCTCAAGGCGCTGGAGGGAGGGGGGGCCGCTACTGCTCGAATAGCCAGGTCTTGAGGTGTTTCCTGAAGGTGAGATGGTCCTGGGTCAGTCGTAGGTGTGCGGGGAGGGAGTTCCATGTCTTGGCGGCCAGGTAGGAGAATGATCTTCCTCCCGTGGTGGTTCTGCGAATCCGTGGGACGGTGGCGAGGGCGAGGCTGGCGGAGCGGAGCTGGCGGGTGGGAGTGTAGAACGAGAGGCGGTTGTTGAGGAATTCGGGCCCGTGTCATGGAGTGCTTTGTGTGCGTGGGTGAGGAGCCTGAACGTGATCCTCTTGCTGACGGGGAGCCAGTGCAGGTTTCTCAGGTGGGCGGATATGTGGCTTGTGTGAGTGGTACGCAAATCTGGGCCAAACTGTTCTAAATCTCAGTGCTGCCATATGAGTAGACTCAGAGCACCAGCTGCGGCACCTCTTACTTCTACAAACCCACTACCCATCCTTTGCATCAACTTCATGTGATTTCCATTCTGGTACAGCTGCTGTGCCGAAGTCACCCCCACCTTCACTACAAGTCCTCTTTCTATGTCTCGGGTGGCTGTGCGCATGGTTTCCATTAGCAACGCGCCGAGTTCCATTCATTGAAGTTCCCTTTATTGAAATCCATAATAGTATGAAGGAAAGAGTGTTTGGATTCTAAATGTCAAGCAATGCATACCTGTTTGAATCATTATGTTTACTTGCTTTTGTTAGGAAATAAAAATGTGTGCAACAGTTCAAAATGAAACATGAATTTTAAAGTGCAGTGAGGGGCGTCGCTTAGTCAGTGAAATTCGGGGTGTGTAAATCTCAAATTTCCCAACTAACAAAGTAGAGGTGGGGTGAGATGACCAAAGTTTACAGCGCCCCGCATGAAGCCACAGGGTTACAGCGCTCCGCATGAAGCCACAGGGTGACAGTGCCCTGCATGAAGCCAGAGAAATTACAGTGCTCCATTTGTAGCCAGAGACACTGCACTGCTCCACATGACGCCAGAGAGATTACACTGCACTGCGTGAGACCAGAGAGATTACAGTAAACTGCATAAAGCCAGGGAGATTAGAGTGACTTGCATGAGGCCAGGGAGATTAGAGAGATTTGCATGAAGCCTGGGAGATTAGAGTGCAATGCATGAGACCAGAGAGATTACAGTAAACTGCATGAGGCCAGGGAGATTAGAGTGCTCCGCATGAAGCCAGAGAGATTACAGTGCACTGCATTAGACCAGAGAGATTACAGTGCACTGCATGAGGCCAGGGAGATTACAGTAAACTGCATGAGGCCAGGGAGATTAAAGTGCTCCACAAAACGCCAGAGAAATTACAGTGCACTGCATGAGACCAGAGATATAACAGTAAACTGCATGAGGTCAGGGAGATTAGAATGGTTTGCATGAGGCCAGGGAGATTAGAGCGCACTACATGAGACCAGAGAGATTACAGTGCACTGCATGAGGCCAGGGAGATTAGAGTGCTCTGCATGAAGCCAGAGAGATTACAGTGCACTGCATGAGGCCAGGGAGATTACGGTAAACTGCATGAGGCCAGGGAGATTAGAATGACTTGTATGAGGCCAGGGAGATTAGAGTGCTCCGCATGAAGCCAGAGAGATTACAGTGCACTGAATGAGACCAGAGAGATTACAGTAAACTGCATGAGGCCAGGGAGATTAGAGTGATTTGCATGAGGCCAGGGAGATTAGAGTGCTCCGCATGAAGCCAGAGAGATTACAGTGCACTGAATGAGACCAGAGAGATTACAGTGCACTGCATGAGGCCAGGGAGATTAGAATGACTTGCATGAGGCGAGGGAGATTAGAGTGCTCCGCATGAAGCCAGAGAGATTACAGTGCTCCGCATGACACCAGAGAGATTACAGTGCACTGCATGAGGCCAGGGAGATTAGAGTGCACTGCACGAGGCCAGGGAGATTAGAGTGCTCCACATGAGGCCAGGGAGATTAGAGCACTCCCTGTAAAACCGGAGAGATAACAGTGCTCCGCATGACGCCAGAGATCTTACAGTGCACTGGAAACCAGAGAAATGATAGTACTATGCATGAAGCCAGAGAGACTGCAGTCCTCCGCATGAAGCCAGAAAGATTACAGTGCTCCATGTGGCCCGGTATTGAATGCGTAGAGATAGCTGCAGTGGGTACACATGCTGCCAGCCGTGGGACTCAAAAAGTGATGCCGCTGCTTGCTTTGCATTAAGGGGGGACGCTGTCATTTCTTTGCACCCTCGAGCGCAGCAGCCCCTCTACATATAGAGAGGTGACTTTGTCCACTCCACTTGTGTCCTCGTTTCATTCATCAAAACTACAGGTAACAGTTTGCTAAGAACAAGAAGACGAGTCAGGCACTCGCGCCAGGAATACGACATGTTGAGATCTCTGTATTTGCTTCCAACCCAATTCGCACTTTTCAATGGGTACGTACTAGAATGACAAGAAGGTGGGCATCTTTTCCATGCCTCGGTAGTAAAAATTCACTGACTTTAGATAACAATAATATCTCTCCATAGCATGTATGAGCCCTAAGCAAAAAAAATATTCCTAAATACCAAATCACTGCTTTACGAATATGTCAGACCAATTAGCTTTGCCAATGCTTGTTGCATATAGTGTCAGACTGATTTAGATTGATGCTTATCAATTGAATGTAGTGTACTAATTTAGATCATGAAAGAACTGAATACAAAGTGTTGCCCTTTGTTGTAAAGTTCGAGATAGAAGGACACATCAAACATCAGGCCAAATTTCACACAGGGTTACCAGCAACCTGGCCCAAATCCCAGCTTCCTTACTTGACTAAATTGTGTGATCCCAGGCAAGTCAAGAAATGTAACAGTGCCTTATTTTACTTCTGAGACCAACTTGAGACCACAATGAAGGAGTTTAGTTCAGGCTGGATGCTATACCAAAATGTCACTCCTGTATGGTTTAATATGGAATAATCTTGCTTCACATTTAATAACATTGGCCTTATATACATGTCACATGACTCCCTGATATCTTTCCTGTTTACGTTATGACAACATCCGCAGGGCTCAGAAATTCTTTTTTTGTTTCTAAGTTCATGTTTAGAAACGTACATTCCATAATCCTCACCTACGCAGTGGCAAAATTTAATATATTACATTTAAGCCAAAATTTAAGAAATAAATGCTTGTTTTCAAATTTAAATAATCTCTCTCAGATTTTGAGATCTTTGTTGGATGCCTTGCATGCCAGATATACTGATGACTTGCCACATGCTTTGGCTCTTAAGGCCAAGTCAGACCACTGTCTCAGATATCTATGAATTTGCTGTCTTGCCCACCGCTGATGCTTACATATAAATAGCCAAAGCTCGTGCCTAGTTGCCCTGCATGAATCTTCATAGACGATGGAGAGCAGTGTTACCTAATATGTATAACTTTTTATTCCCATGACAACTGACATGCAAAAGAAAATGCTGCAAATCTGACACCTTGCTCATACCTCATTTGCAATACTCATGTCAAAATTCGTACCTCCTAACAATTCACATTTGCTAGGTCGAAATCTGCTTCAAAATTGCCCTTAGCTCTGGGCTGATAATTCAAGCTACATAGCGTCCTCTACCATATTTCACGTGGTCCACTAGGTGGCCCCAGAGTCAGCCAGGAGCTCTTCTCTAGTGTTATGTTATGTTATAGGAACTTGATGCAGCGAAGGGACTCGCCCCCGGAGGGGCATCTCGGCGCTTGGGAAGCAGAACAGTCAAGGAGCATCCATTAGAACAGCCAAGTCTTGAGATGTCTTTTAAAGCCTCAAAACTCGGTGCGTGCCCTGGTGTAAAGTGAGAGCTTATTCCAGTGAGGGGAGCAAGATAAGAAAAGGACAGACCACAGTATTTTAATGTTCAAATACGATGGGGCTAGAGAAGAAGCTGGCTCCTTGATATGGGATTTCTTTGGGGGAGATAGGGAACCAGTTTATCCTGCAGATATTTAGATCCTTTGCCTGACTGAGCTTTATAGGTCAGACAGAGAAGTTTAAAAATCGCTCTTTTCTTTACGGGTAGCCTGTGAAGGGCCTTGAGCAGGGGGGCTGAAGGTGGGCCCGATGGCTGTATGTTAACCAGTTGAGCAGCAGTATATTGTACCACTTGCAATTTTGATTGGAGGGATTTGTTAGATGCTGCAAGTAGAGCATTTCCATAGTCCAGGCGACTGATTATCAGTGCCTGGATAAGGGTCTTCCGAGAGGTCAGCGGGAGCCACTGGAATACCTTCTTAAGGAGGTGCATTACCCCGAAGCATGTACCGCAGGTAGCTATCACCTTATCTTTCATTGATAGTTTGTTGTCTAACAGAATACCTACATTTCTTACTGTGCTTTTAGGAGAGGGAGTCAGGCCAGGCTTGGGGGGCCACCAATCAGTTGTCCAAAGGGTCTGCGCCTTTCTAAACAATGCAAATTCAGTTTTATCTCCGTTTAACTGAAGGCAATTCAGGGACATCCACATAGCACTTCTTCTCATGCATGCAGTAAAACATTGTTTACCATTTTCTATGTCTTGGCCAAAAGAGATGACTAGTTGCGTGTCGTCAGCATATGAAACTATTTTAAAGCCACAGGACTTAACCAGCTGAGCAAGGAGAGAGATGTTGATATTACATAGTGTGGTCTTGAGGAACTCCCCTCCCCAGGCACAGAATCTTAGATTGAAAAGGACCAAGAGTGATTTTTTGAGTCCTGTCTTTGAGATGGTCTTTTAGCCAATTCAGAGCAGTGCCATGAATTCCCATCTCATGAAGGTGTTTATTCAGGATGCGATGAGACACGGTATTGAATGCCGCTGACAGATCGAGAAGAACTAGTATCGCTGGCGTACCTAAGCCCGGGGAAAGGCTGAGAGACTCAACTACCGCTACGAGGGGGGTTTCTGTACTGTGAGCGGGACGAAAGCCTGATCGCGAAGAGCCTAACAGGAGACGTGTCTCTAAGTAAGAAGAAAGTTGTCTATTCGCATGAGATTCCAACAACTTGCTGATCGAGGGCAGGAGAGAAATAGGACAGCAGTTTGCCACGTCCATGGGATTGGCATGCAATCTTTTTCGAATAGGTGTGACAAAGGCAGCTTTCCATTCCTTAGGCACTGTGGCTGAAGATAGGGATAGGTTAAATAAGATTGTCACCGATGGAGCGAGAGAGGTAGAAAGAACGGCTCTAGTTAAGAGATCTTGTAATTGAGTGTATGTAAACACATAACAATCTTTCAATCATTATTAGTTTTCCTCACTCTATATGTGGCTGTCAGCCGCGGCCCATACAAGTAAGAGTGGTGGGGCAGTGGGGCTAGGTGGGGGGGATTTAGAGGGACAAGGACGAGGGAATATTAATTATTTATTTAATTTCCCCTCGTCATCGTCCGTCAAAATCCCCCCCCCGCCCCACCGCTGCATGGGCCGCGGCTGGTGGCTGTTCTCTAGATTCATACTTCATATCACCCGTAAAGCGCTCTGATATCCTCACGGGTCATGTTTGCGCTATATAAAACTTTATAAATATAATAGCCTCATTAATTGGATCAGTATTACACGGGAGTAAATCTTGAATTCTCTTACAAACCTTACCTTTTCACATGTAACTCTGTTTAATTTGGGTTTAGTGACACAAAGATAATAACTTGTTGTGCTATAGCGCTGTGTGCCACACTACAGCCATTTGTAAGTGCTGTAAATAGCAGGTGTTACTAATACCCAGATTTAGGATAGTCGATTTTTTGCCCTCGCATGGACAGCATATGTCAGCGGAAACCATTTCAGTCGTTGAACCATCTTGAAATATCTTAAGCATCATAGTGTACGTGTGCAGCAGCCTCTTCAATAATTGCAGGTAACTCTTGTTATTGTTAATTACCATTTGCATAGTGTTGTGCTGCCTTTTCTGTGAACTTTCAGTACTCCAGCTTTCAGCATACATAATTGCATGCTCAACCTGATCCCTCAAATAGTGGATCTTCGCTAACCTTGAATGTGCACACAGTGGAGGGAAGTGGGCACGCAAACATGCTGTTGTTGCACACAGAGGAAAATAACTCCTGTTTCTCCCAGATACTATTTTGGTGCTATTTTGGCAATGCTCAACCCCGAGGTATCTGGACAGGCAATTATATCTCCTCTCAATATGATTATGATAGCACCACATAAGGCAATTCATCTTCACCATTGTAAAAATTGTGCAATATATTGGATAATGATCCTTCATTTGGCCACTTCAAAGCATACTTTTTGACATCCTTTATAATTTTGTCGCTACGTCTGGAGCTCACCCAATCCCCCTCTGTGATGCATTCAGACATGGAACCAATGGCATCAAACACAGAAGCGACCACACCATCTACATTAGCAAGAATTTAAATCTCCCACTCTAAGGGAATTAGTATCTTGGACGAACAAATCTGCCATATAATTGAACCTCCAAGCAATGCCTTTAAAACTAATGTTGAATTCAAAGAACTTGGCCAAAATGTTGTCTAATCTAGACCTGGCCTTCTTTCGGTATTCCCTGTCAATAGAAAAATCACTGTTTTGTGATCAGTCATAATAGTGAAATGTCTGCCCCTTAGAAAGGTCTTGAAATCTTCACCCGCTCACTCCCTGTGGTCGAGCACCTTCCTTCTGCAGAATGCAGCGTTCTGGAGGCGAAAGCAGTGGTACAAACTTTATTGTTTATTAACTGAGTAAATACAGCACCAATACCCATAATACTGGCATCTACAGTTATGGGGTACTCTACAGTCTCACTAAACAAGGCGTCGTGGCTTCAATGACCTTGTTTTCAGCATTATAAAATCAGATATTTGCTTGAACCACACAAACTAAATGTTTTTTTTACAGCAGCTATCTTAGAGTCTATGTCAAAGTGGAAAGTGACTCCACGAAACTAACATTATTCATACAAACCCAAGAACAAGGCCACTGGTCTCTTTCTTTGGGTTCAGGGACATATTTGATGGCTTTCGGTAGCGATACATATGTTCAATAACTCAGTCTTACATGCAGTGTCTCAAGTATTCAACTACCTGCAGAGGAACTTGCACATATCCATCTGAAGGGTAATTCCACTATCCTCTAATTTCCAGAGAACTGTACCCCACCAAGATGTTTACTCTTTTGTGGTAGCAGTTGAAATAAGTAGGTCATTTTGAAATGCTGCCACTCCCACATGTTCCCAAACACAGTATCCTTTAGCCTTTGAAAACACAGATGTGGCACAAGCAGCACCAAGCAGCAGGAATAACTAGCTAGACCTTTTATGCAAAAAATGGTATTAGTTTTGTCTTTATCTTTAGTTTTGTCTTCTTCCATTTCAGAAGATACTCTTCTTCAAATAAAACAAACACCTCCATAACTTTGTCTATAGTCAGCAATTTCTTTAACACCTATGGTGACTTTGACACTCTTGTCAATGTCAATGGTGTATTTAGCTTTGGATACCTTTGTTGCAGCAGTTGTTCTTGAATTTTCTTTTTATAGCAGCAAACCACTATTTGATTTCTTAAGTATGAGTCAATAGTGCCATCAACATCACATTGAGAGACTAATATTCTTGAAGCTTCTAAATGGGATTCAATTGGTTCATTAGGCTGTTGATATCTAAAACCGAATATGTGTCTCCATCACCAGGTGAGGGTCAGTTTTAAAATGAAGCTTTAAATGGTCAGAAGCTTCAAAAAACTTTGCATAGTCTCCTGCAGCTGCGCCAGGAGGTGGAGAGCATCTAGGTAGCCGCTTGTAAAGATGCTGAGCTTGGCAAGTAAAGTTCGTAATAAAGCATTTTTTTCTGTCAAAACTGATAGAACTCGTCAACAGCCATTCAATAGTTTAAAAATAAATTGTACCAAACTTCCCACTTGGTAGTAACTTTGGGGCATATCAACAAGGCGGCGATAAAAAATTATCGCCGCTTTTACGGCCATTTTCATCCAAAAAGCGGCGATAATTTTATCGCTATATCAGCAAGGTCACGCTATCGCGTGAATCCTTGCCTTAGCGCCCTTTCCCGTAACGCCCACCTTTGCATCTCTAATGAGATGCAAAGTGGACGTTCTAGCTCAAAATAACTGGGGAAATGTGGCTAACCCACATTTCTCCAATTATCAATGGGCACGCTAACAAGCATAGCGATAAGAAAAGTAGCGCTAACCTTGGTTATCACTACTTTCCTTACGCCTGCTTTTAGTTTGACTTAGCCATGATATCCAATGGAAGGTGGATATCATGGCTGAGTCTGCCCTGCCCTATCAGCAAGCTATCGCCAAACGTTGTGCGATTATCGCTGTATTTCCAGCGATAATCGCACAATTGGCAGCTTGTGCCTGGAATTTTATCGCTTTTGAGATAAGCGTTGCTAATAGCATGCTATCTCGGCGATAAAATTCATCGATAGCCGGCGATAATTATCCTAGCGCTAACTGCGCTTAGCGATAATTATTGCCAGTTGTTGCAGATATGCCCCGTAGTTTGAGTTTTCAAAAAATATTGGGGGTTGGTTGCGGTTTTCCATATCTAAAAAATTCAAGGTTGAGTGGAAACACTAGCATAGAATTCCACAGAACAAATCCAGAATAGTGATAACACGGGGAGCAATGAGATTGTTTTCCAAAGGCGGTGGAGCTTGAAGTGCCAATAGAAACTGAGAATCAGGCCTGGGTGTTGAGAAATCTCGCCGGTAGATGGTCTAGCTTTGGATTTTCCTCGCTCCCCAACTTACTATTGGCGAGCCGTGAGAGATGAAAAACTCCCCTCTTCACCACTCCATCGAGTTTTTCGGAACTCCGCGTTCTGTGTGGAGTGGGAAAACTCTGAAAACTCAGCGAACTGAGCTGAGTTTACTGCCCAGGCCTTGTGAGAACAAGGGTGGTGTAAATGAAGATTTTTTCTGTAGGTTTAGGAGCTTATACAGACAGAAAACTTCACTTGTTCAGTGCAGGGACGGAGCAACGAAAGGTGCACAAGGAGGGGTTATTTCTAAATTAGGAAAGATCTTTGAGCATAGCACCCACAGTGAAGATGACCAAAGAAGGTGTCAGTACAGTGGATGCAGCCAGGTTCATACTGGAGGACGCAGCGAAATGGCAAGTCATGAAGGCAATATGATGTGGAGAGAGTGGACCGCTGAGTAGAGAATGCTGATCACCATTTATCTAAAGTAGTGACATCAGACCTGCCAACTTCAGAATGAAATTTGTCTTGTGAGAAGGGAGAGTGGCCTTAAAGGGGGCAGGGTTTGATGCCGAGAACTGCCTAAGAGGCTGTTCTGCCCCGTCCTCTGTCCCCCATCGACGACTTTCCCCCTCCAAAAAAAACCCCTAAAAAGCTGTTGGGTCTGCAGTCGAACTCTGTGGTGGTTTTCACATCCCTTGATGGACATCAGTCCAAAGATGAGCTGGAAATGGAAACCCGCTGAGGGCAGGAGTTTCCAGCTGCCCTTCCTTGCTGCCTTGTGACATTGACTCCTCACCAGGTGACCATGTGAAGAGAACTGATATTGTGTGACACACGGTGGCACCGGGCGAGTTGGCAGGCCTTTGACATAATAACTGCGGTGGAAGTAAATTACTGTTCATGAGGAGCAAAGCTTTGAAGTGAACTCACAAAAAGATGCTCCCCCGCAGAGAGTAGGTGTGTCCTAAGATGAGGCGCGAACGCTGCCAGTCGGAGCACAGGCACTTTATACTGTGCGTCCAGTGACTGCGGGCAGAAGGTTGAATGTGTGAGTGAGCAAGAGTGGGAGTCCTCAGATACGTTCTTAAGTTTGGGACTCGTGATTGGAGTGTGAGGAGACTTTGGCATAAGGGCATTGTAGGGAGCTTCAGGCACATGGGCAGAAACTGATCAGCCTGTGATAATGGACCTTCTGTGTGAGGAGCGTGGGGCACACGGATCTACACTGTAAGAACCATCAAGAAGCGTGAATCATATGAACGCTCAATGGTTCATGTTCAGGGGTATATGTGAAAAGGTACAAACGCAAAAACAACATTTTAAACAAACAAAATGTTGCTTTTTGTTGTCTTTTTGTGAAGGGCAGATGCCGCTTGTTCATTTATTTATTTTCCAAAGAGGCACTTCCCTATTTCCTCCATCTCCTTTGCCATGTGTCATCCACATTCATTTTCCAGTCTAACACTATTACCCTTGTTACCTCAAGAATTCATAGTTTTCTTCAGTTTTCTGGCCTACTATGGTTATATTCACAGAAGGCCAACATAATACCCTGTACAGGCATTGGGAAGAGATTTGTTGCCCATCAGCAGACAGTGTGTTATATATGGGAGAAAAGGATACACGCTGTGGAAAGCTTTGGGGAACATGGACCGGCTGTGGGGTATATCTATGGCACCCAGACAAATATTGTAAGAAGCTTTGTGGCTCTTGAGCAGACAGTGTGGCATATTTGGGGTATATGGACCAATATTGTGAGAAGCTATCAGGCCAGTGGACAAACAGTGTGAGGAAAATACAAAATTATTAAAAAACCCTAAGTGGGATAATTTGACCACCACAATCAGGGACAGTGGAGGGGATGTGGTTATATCACTTAGCTAATTAGCCCTGCGTTCTAATCCTGGCTTCACAAATTATTGACTGGTGTACTCTTGACCACATCTAGTCATCTCTGTGCTGTTCCCTAGTCTGACAAAAGTACAAGTGTTTAGAAGCAGGTGAACCTGGGAGTTAGGGCTTACTTAACAGACGTGGCGTTGATATTTCCAGAAGCAACATCGTGGAAGTGCATGCTCTCTTTTCTCTGCATTTCTGTCAATTTCAAGCAACTATGAGGAGCTTTGTGTTCTGGGGTTGATAGCAGGATCAGGGAGACTGGAGTTCAAGGTGCTGTGGTCTGTCCTGGACAATGCATGAAGGAGGCACCATGCTGCGAGTGCTTCCAGTGCTCACACTACGGATTGTAGTATATACTCTGTGTGCAAGGTCCATGGTCATGTACTGTTACTGACGGACCACCTGCACATGTCTCACATGCAATGAAAGACTGGCTTTACAGCTTGGACTGTACCATGCTACTTCTTTGCTGGTGGGTGCTACCTGAGGGCAACTGTAAGCAGTTGTCTTATGCCACAAGCGGCCACACAACGGTGCCCTATGGCAACAAAAGCCTCAAAGATGGCACTGTGCTTACCACAAGCAAGTAACCAGGTGACAAGATCAGCACATGTAGAAAAGTGAGAGAATATCAGCCTATGTTTGGAGCAAAGATGTACTCTCACATGGATCACTGCTAATGTGCAGCACTAGCCCACTCTCTACAGACAGAATGATCAGTCCGCTTAATACCTCTTTTATTTCTCGCCATTGTTGAGCCCTGACCTTGCTTTGCAAAACCTCTGGGTGCTTCACAGACGACCGAATAGCGGAACATGACCTAGAGGTGGTTGGGATATTATAATATTATTTTTTCTAAGTGTTTCGATAGAGTTGGGTGATTGATTGATTGATTGATTGATTGATTGATTGACTGCATGCATAGGTTACAAGCATTTGTGTCGGTAAATTTACTCCAGTTTGATTAACCCCTTCGCCGCGGCAGGAATTCCGCCGCGGTGCTGGGGGGGTTTGGGGGCAGTTGCGGGTCCGCTGTGCTCGTGACGGAACCACTCCGTCACGAGCCACGGGTGAGCTGTGCTCATGACGGAGTGGTTCCGTCACATCTCCGCCCACTGCGCTAATCGCCCGCACAGGCGGGGAATTAGCGCCGCGTGGGCGGAGCGGCCGCCAACGGCCGCAGCATGACGGAACCACTCCGTCATGAGCACAGCGCACCCGTGGCTCATGACTTAGTGGTTCCGTCATGAGCGCGGAAAGGGTTAAATTAAAAGACGCTGTCGGAAGTGGGAAGCATTTTGGTGTCCCATGAAGACCAGCAGCATAGGCGCTAAGCAGCCAGGGAGTGGTGAGAATTCAGATGTCCTGAAACGGGCAGGGAACACTTCTTTCTGATTCTATACCTACTAGCCTCGAGTGGGAGAGGTCCTGGCTTCGATCTTCTGCAGCTCTCAAGATAATGCTTCTCTGCCAGAAATGCTATTTTGTCTTAAGACCAGAGTAGTTTAGACAAGGCAGGATGTGTTGGTGTTAATGAAGGCTTGAACTCGCATCCATTTTAGGGAGATGATGATTGGGTGATGCGTTTCAACTTTCGCTTATCAGTTATGGTGATTGCTCAACATTGGCCAGTGAGAGAAGTTTCCTTTCTTTTATATCGGAGAGGACACATTATTGTCCTGTGGCTTGGTGAGTGGCCAGTTGTACATAGGTTTTGATTTTGAAGATGAGGCATAATTGGTTCTGAGCGGTCTGAGCTTTTTTGTTGGCATTGTGTGATTTGAATGATAGCTGTGTGCTGTTGTGGTAGCCAATAGACTTTACATAGTAGTTATGGTTAGCAAGACGTCATCTAGTGCTATGTTGTCAAGACAGAGATCAAGGTTGGTTTTTTCGCTACTTGTGAGGAGTATGATTTCTCTTTCAACGTTGGGTTTCGTTTTAGAGAGTCTGGTGACGTGTAAGTCTCAATGTTTAAGTAGTTCAGATATTGAGAGCACCTTGAGCTAGAGTTAGGTGACATCAGCATGTAGCTAGATCTCACTGACTAGCAAAAGGGATGACCAGGGGATCATAGCATAGAAGAATACAATAACCACTAATTAACATGTAGGAGAAGGAATTTTGTTGATTACAATTAGATGGCAAATGCAGAGGAAAAAGGCAGTCTGCATTCAGTCTTCCCCCACCATGCCTACGCCAAGTCATTCCTCGTATAGCAGGGCGTTGTAGCCGTCCACTTGATGAAACTGTTTCAGTGCTGCAGTGAATTCTGAAACCATATGGTGGAGGTAATATTTACCTGTGTGACGCAGGGTTTTATTTGCAAGAACTGGTTATAATATTTTGACACTGAATGGGAGGTATGCCGTGGACCATTCATTGCTTAATTCTTCAAGGCCTTGGTTAGCGACCTTTAAGAGGAGAAGAGTGGGGTCTTGACTACTTCTTGGTGTGTGAGAGGGACTTATGGATGACGTCGAGGAGTGGAGTGAGAGTCACTGGGTAAAGGGATTTTACTATGGCTAATGTAAGGGTACGAACCTTGGAGGAACTGATTGAAGAGAGCTGATGTATATGGTGATATCAACCAAATGGAATATTTGGAGAGTGCCCCGTGTGATGTACCAGTACGTGGTGGTCTTATTTTTTGGATCAATTCTGAGTCTGATGTCCGGAAAGTTTGTTGATGGTCTTTGATTTTTGTAAAGATTGTGTACTTGTGGGAGGAAACGTGTTTGATACAATTGCCAACAGAGTTAGAATGGGGAAATGTTAAAAATAGCAGAACTGTCATTGTAACTGATGAATGTTGCTTTGGAGTGGTTCAATTTCCTCTCCTAGAAGTGCTTCCGGTGCCACATCACCAGAGCGTGCGAGGGCCTGCTTGTTGCTGTCGGCTACATGTGAAGGCCGCGTGCCAGCAGCCAGCGTGTAAATATAGAGCAGATGGGACGTAAACTCAACTTCTGTCTGTGACTCACTCAAAGGCAGCTTTTTGGAGGGGAATTCTAATCGCACCTGGCTAAAAAAGGGAAAGTTGTTTTTGTCTTGGAGGGGATTATGCAGGTCTGCACTGGGCTTCATAACAGCAGCCCAGACACACAGGGCCAGCATGAGTCATGCATGAATTACTCCTCTAGACTTTTCAGCGCTGGTCTGTTTTTGAGGCTTAATTGTGAAATCATGTGTAAACACACTGGTGAAAAGTTCAAAACTCTGAGGTGGGCTGCGTCGTCGGACAGGCCTTTTATCCCACCGGGCCTTTCCCGGTGGCACCCCCCCCCCCCCCCCCCCGAGGCCGGTTATGAGACCCCAGGGCCCTCCTGGTGCCTCAATGGGGAGACTTCAAGAGAGTGAGGGATAGGGGGAGGAAGGCAGAGAGAAACCAAGAAGGAGAGCAAGACAGAGAGAGAGAGGAAAGGTAGAGAAAAAACAGATCGAAGAGAGGGAGAGCCTGAGGGAGTGAAGGGAGCAGGGCTGATTTGAGCATTTTCTGCCAGCACAGCTTTTGGTTCCCACAAATAGGAAAAGAGGCTGCTATCCAAGTGACCAAATGTCAAACTATTGGACATTAAAGCATGAAAGCTGGTGCCCGGATGAACATTCGAAATCACTGGTGCAGTCTTTGTTGGGTGCCTTAAGATCCCTGGCTGCTCAGGTGGGAGTTTGCAGAGGGTTTGTGCCTCTATCTCAGCCCAACGAGATTATTATGGCAAGGTTGAGTCGAAAGTATGAGAAATACTTAATTTGTAAAAATAAATAAATACAGAGACCCAGCGTTTGTCTTAAGAGCTCATCGCTGGTGGTGCACAAAGCCAGGGCTTGCCACATGCCAGGAATGCATAGTCTGGATTCCACCACTTGCCTCTTTCTTCCACTATTCTACACTTCGGACCTGATTAAGAGTCTGGTGGTCCGAGAACCACCAGACTCGTAGTTGTGTAGCAGTGGCAGTCCAGCCATCGCCGCACCAGCGGTCCGACCGCACCATACCGAGTTGGGCAGTTGGACTGCCCTGGGACTGCTGTCGCCGCCAGGGAACCGCTGTTCCCTGGCGATGGCGCAGGGGTCAGAGACCGCAATATGCTTGGTGGGACCGCGGCTGTCCCGCCAAGCATATTAATAGTTTTCTCTCCGCTGGCGGTTACATATTGGTTCCTTCTCCATGTCAAGGCCTCTTATGCCTCCTCCACTTGTGCATGCACTAGGGAAGCATAACATGTGCCCCCCCATGTGTGCATGCACAAGAGTTCCTGCACAGCATGGACTTTTAAGTGCATTCCCATTGCGGTGCCTTTATCAAAGGCACCGTGGTCTTTTAAAGAGGCATCTCCCTGTGAATGCCACGCCGCCAGTCAGACTACAATGTAATCTGGCGGGCGGGCTGCAGCGACTCTCGGCGGAGTGAGGGCGCGACGGTGGAGTACCATCCGCCCTCGCACCGCCGAAGCTTGTAATTGGGCCCTTCATGTCTCTTTAGCTCACTCTTGCAGATTCTTTTTGCATCCTTTGTATCCTTGCTTGCTTCTTTGGTTACACATTTCCTATTTTTCTGTTTTCTGCCATTTTCTCTCTTGCTCTGGGTTAAAGTCTAACGTTGAAGAATAAGTCCCGGACTCCAAACACCAGTGTCAAGTGCCCACCACCTGCCGACACCTTCACACATCAAGGGCCTGATTACGACAAATGTGACAGATCTTCCGCCTGCCGTATTATGAGTTCCATTCCACGCGGCACCCCTATACACTTACCTGCTCCCTGCTGACGAGAGGCAACTACCTCGAAACACGTGTCCAGGGATGGCTAATGCGACACATACTTTTTTGTAAACACTGTGGCACAGGCGTACTCGCCGTCGCCACTACATTGACCACAGTTCCTTGGGGCAACTTGCTGGTGTGACGAGCAGGGTGCGGCCTATTGGATTTAATGAGTTCCATTATGTTCCATTGGATTCAATGGAACTCATAATACGGCAGATGGGATATCCATCACGTTTGTGATGGAGTAACCCGTCTGCCAAACTCATAATCCGGCCCTAAGTGTGTAAAATGTCAAATTCTTCTCATGCAGAAGCTGACAGTGGGAACTTTCATTTACAGAAGTCTGTAAAATGTGAGTGTCTCCTCAGGAGACCATAGTCGCAACTTACAAGCTCTTCCACAATCAGCCACCAGCCAGATTCAACATTCAGAATGTTATCAATAGGATACTTTGCTTTGATGTATAAACCCGGAGTTTAATATCTGTTATTATTTTTATTTGAAAACCTTTATGTCCTTTGCAAATGAAGAATCCTCCAGGCACTGACTGCTAGACTGCTTTCAATGCAAACAAAACATCGCATTTATATTTAATGGGATGAGTGTGTTACTAAACTGAGCCAATAGGGCACACTATATATTTGGCATTACAGGTTGGTTTGGGGCAATATGTATGACAACCTCTTTACACATTCTAAAGTGGTACCTGCTACAGTGAATAGTATGACACACGGATTCTTTTTTGTGGGAGTGAGAAATTAAGCCCTTGTTATTGGGTGAAATGGACAGGGGCTTAGGACGAGGGCTTCAGGGGAAGGCTGGGAGCAGTAGGTTTCGGGGAGAGCTTCAAATGCATTCTGTCTCCTTCTCGCATGGGCACATGCCACAAAAATGAACTTCAGAGCAGGCAGAAGTCTCTGCTGTCTGCCAGGTCAACAGAGGGTGTGTACTGCAGCCTAGTGTGCTTATTTCACGGGCCTGGGCATGCAGAACAGTGGGTCAGGTTAGTGTCTGCCAGCCAGGCACTTCTTCTGCCATCCAGACAGACAGGCTAAGGTCTGCTTTGCTGAACACTGGAATTATTGAACTCACCACCGGGCATGTCATACACTTTTGTGGTGCCGGCAAAAACCTCTGCATGGCCCTTCTTTTGTTTACAAGGAGCATCTGTATAATTAAGAAAACGTAGCTTTGGCAAAGGGTAAACATAGTGTTTGGCTCCCCCTAGTGGAGTTTTCATGTTAGTTGCAACACCAAGTAATATGTCAGGCCTGCCTTTTTATTACGCAAAGACATGTTGAGACAGAATTAGGGAGGCTAAAAAATCCTTGGCTACCTCCCCCTTGTGATGACCCGGCTAACACCCAAGCTACCCTGGAACTGCCTGCTCTTAGTTGACAGGCATGAACCTTCTCTCTATTTGACCTATGTCTATTCTGTTTTTTTCTATCTAAACCTCTCTCGCGTTCTGCTATCTCTGACTCTGTCTGTCTAGGCAGCGTCAACTTAAGGATTTTTAGTGTCACGGGCAAAACATATTTCACCTATTTATGTGTGACCCTGTTAAAGATGATCATAATTTGGTATTCTTTGGCACCATGTGGGCTTGAATTAGCAGGAAATGGATAATAAAATTCAAAGTTGTTCTGTACAGGGGCCGCCAAAATATTTTTTGCCCAGGGCCCCCAACATCCTTGAGATTACACTGGTGGCAGTGTCTCGGCCCTCCCTGAATGCAGGGCACTTTCAATGCCACCCGTGCGGTAATTCTTCTGGGTGTGTTAGTGAAGCTTCAGAAATCCGTTTCACTCTACAGAATCCAAATCTATCGGCTGTTTAAAGTTAATATATTTGTGACAGAGGCTGGTGAGCAGAAAAGGTCCACTTCATAGGACAGGGCTTGCTAAAGAGAACCTGCAACTTCACGAGGAAACTTTCCTGATCCTAGGGTACACACGCTAGCATCCCCCAACTGGTGTTTAGAAAAAAAACATTAGGCAACATCTGGCAGGATGCAACAATTACTTTACCTGATGAGAGGAAGTGTCATTTCTCCTGCAAATGACAAATATTATAACCCATTTGGCAAGCTAAACTGATAGATTGAAAAGAAAATTGTTCCAAATAGAAATTGAGGTTCTACAAAGGATTTTCTTCGCAAATATTTTATTACATAGTACACAAGGGCAGGAACATTAGTGAAAAAAGGGAAAGGATTTTAAAAAACGTTGCATGCATGACTGCAGCTTCTCCATAATACCCCAGGGAAGTAGATATTGCACATTTCCATTTCCCCAGTAAACCATGCATTGCACTCTTGACAGTGCCAGAACAATATACTGTCTGCTTCCATGTACACAGGGACGGATATTTAAAGTTTCACCATGCCCAGAAAGAGGCCTTCAAAGTTTCTACAGGCCAGGTAACAGCCATTCCCAATGAGCACATGCCCAGTAGCTGGTATTCTGAGCATCACCGGCCTTGGCTGGGGCCAGTAACAAACACTGTTCAGCTCCACTGTCCGGTGACGGATGCTCTCAATGTTTACAAGCTGGGCCGAGGGGCTTCCAGTTTTCACAAGCACGTGTGATGACAGACATTGAGGTCTGGAGTGAGCCCTAAGGAACCTGAATACTGAACTCAATCAAGCATCCCCTCTGCCCAAGACCAACCTGCAGCGCAAATGGGAGACAAGGCCAAGCCGGCTGGGGCTGTTCTCTTTGGTCTCTGGGTTGTGCTCCTCAGCACGAGAGTGTCAGCAGCTACTGGCTGTCTGGGAGAGAGCAAGAGAGTGACTTATTGTAAAGCCTTTTGTGTTGCTGGGGCTAGCACCCTTCACATGTCCTGCAACACAGTCCAGGAGGGGAAACAACTTTACAACGCAGTCATTACATCGCATTACCTTAATTGCAACGCAGTCATTACAACGCAACATCCTTTACATCGCATGCCATTACAACGCAGGCATTACATCGCAAGTCACTACAACACATGTCATTACAACGCATACCATTACAACGCATACTAAAACAACACATAGTTTTTACCCTTACACTATACAACACTTACCCTACTGTTGCACTCACTGGAGTGGGAATAGTAATTTTGACCCCTACACTATCCAACACCTTAAATGCAATGTAATGGTATGTGTTGTAATGGTATGCGTTGTAATGGTATAATGGGATGTATTGGAATGTGTTGTAAATGTAGTTTCTAAAAATGCGTTGTGATGGTATGCGATGTTAAATCATGCGTTGTAATGGATGTTGCGATGTAAAAACTGCGTTGTAAAGGCATGAGTTGTAAATGTTTGCATTGTAACATCATACATTCGTCCAGGACCCAATCAGCTTATTGTCTGTTCACCCAGTCAGATGATGTGTTCGATCAAAAAAATATTGCCATGATGATTTTACTGAGACTTAACTCTAGAACAGACATACTCAATATGCCTTAAACTGCCCAGGTCCATCCCATCACACAGGAACAAAAAAGGGGTTTGGCTTTTCATTGGCCAACTGGCCCCTGAAGGCACTGCCACCATTTGCGTTCCTTTAGTAGCAGTTTACTAGCATGTGATACTTTTCCACTTGGAAGGACTAAATCCCATTCAACCCGAATTTATTGTGTGCATTGTCAGGTAGGGGTCTCTTGAAGTGGTACACGTGGTGTGCTCTATGACAGAAATCCTGATGTAGACGGCAAGCATTCCCTTTGTGAAAGGTATATTCTGAGGGGCTGATGGTATATGATTGGCTGCCTTCAGGAGACCCCATCCACTAGCTGGGGCTGGTTCAACACTAAGACCTTTGTTGGGGCCAGTAGTGTTATCCGTGAGCACTGTCTCTGCATCTCCTCCTTACGGATTCAAGGGTCACTTTCCTAGCGGTCGCCATTTGCACTGTAGGGCTGCAGAAGTCCCACATGTCCAGTGCTTAATTTGAGCCGGTGGTTTCCGGTGCTCGGCACCGGTATGTGATTGTTAACACTGGCACTTATTACAGTTTGCTACCTGGTGGCGCTATTTATCTAATTTAGGAATTAGCATAACAACAGTTGATTATTAGTTAAATATACAGTAAAATGACTAATAGCTGCTGCCCAAGCCATTCATATAGATTTAGGGGCCTGGAATGATCTGTGCTGTCACACTTACAGGAGTGTGATGGTTAGTATCTGTGTTAGTTTTTTCATTGGCAACACTGGCATGGGCAATGTGTGGTGCAAGCGGCAGTGGCCTCGTGACAATGGCCCTGGCATTTATTTTTTACAAATTAAGCACTACAGATGTCCCTGCCTTGAAGATGTTGGAGAGACCTGTGAGCTGCTGAGGTTGCTTGATTTAACATTCCAAAGTGGACACACCCAGGATTTGCAGTCTGTGCAAACACACAAAGGACTTTACGAGAGATGATATTAGATGGTGCGAGCAGCAGGCGGCTGTTTATAATGCTGGCAGCTATCAATTTCCTGCATTTCTTTATCAACAGGAAATTACTAAGTTTAGCACTTTTTTCAATTGGTTTATATATCACTCTTGGCAGAATGAGTGAAACTACTCTGGTCAGTTACATGAATGGAGGTCCATTCTGAGTTCAGGAGTGGGCGGTTTGGGCAGACTATAGGGCGCGATGGCCATTGCTTTGCCACTGGTACCCTTTGTGGTGCTCTCGCCTCTGAATGTATAGATGAATCGAAGCTGCTGTGTGTATTTGGAAAGAACAGTACACGTGGGTGGGGTTCATGTTGTGCCGCTACAAGGATCATTAGCGTGCCCAAGTCTGACTCAACTGCGAGGAGGGGCAGAATTGTAAGAAGGGCCTTTGTTGAGCTGGCATACAGCCAGGTCTCATGTAAGGTGGTAGAGGAGGGACGAGAGACTCTATAATTGTACTGTCGTGGACTTGGCTCTTCCTCATGAGACTTTCACAGAGCACTGTGTGGTTTCCACAAAAAGGCCTTTTCACACACATACACACACACACACACACACACACACACACACACACACTCACTCACTCACTCACTCACTCACTCAGTCACTCACTCACTCACTCACACTCACTCACACTCACTCTCTCTCTATGTTCCTTGCTATCCACATACATAGGCACCCCATTACTTTATATATTGATGGCAATAATTACACTTGCAACATAAGGATGCTATTTGTACATAAAACTACCCCTCATCGAATCAACTCCCCCCCCCACGTGAATTCATATAATGAGCATAGCTGCAAATTCATTTTCCCCATCACTCGCTAAGAGCATTTCTACGCCTTCTCATAGATCAGCGGCATCATTGGCCTTCTAATTGCTTACTTTGACAAGACAAAGCATCACTTTTCCTCTCTGCCACGTTCAGCTCCTTGAGCTTCATTTCACTGCTTCTCTCAGCTATCATAGCTAACCCCTGCGCTGCTGTGGTCCTAAAGGAACGTCTCTCCTCCGCCGCGCCTACTTCCCTGGGGGTGTTTACTAGTTTAAATTCCTTATTTCAGCATGATGCCGCCCCCAGTGACTTGAAACGTCTTCTATCAAACTACTCAAGAAATCATCTCCTGACAATGACAGGTTGTTTAGTTTACCACACCCCAGAAGGGGTGGTGCTCTCTTGCCACTTCTGCAGATTTTCAAAATGCAATGTCTCCTGATGGCTAGATATGGGGCTGAGGCCTAGGGCATTCTTCAGGTGAAGAAAACAGATTTTGCCAAAGAGTCCTGGGGGCTCCTAGTTCAACCTCTAACTTTATTTGTCACAGTGAATTGAATATACCTTGTATTGAAGATTACATCAGTGTCCGCCCTTCCTTATTATGGTTAGCAGTTTGGACAAACAAGGAAGCAAAGCTTACAAGAGATATTATTACAAATTACCTTATCTACGATAAAAGCAAGAGGATTTCTTGGTTGGCAGCGGTGGAATCGCGCTTGCATAAGGTTGGCAACCAGCATTTGTTTGAGAACCCGGGGAGCACCCAAATAACCAGTAAAACACTGTTTTAGCTTGCATTACTTAAACTTTCTCCGGACGAAAGATTGACTCTTGAGATTAAGAAGCTGAGTGTGGAGGCTTTTAGGAATATTGGACCGGATAGATTGATTGCAAGGTTACTTGACTTAACCATTGGGCCACTGGGAGTGCAGCCTACCGTTTCGCTATAGGGCTGGCATAGTTAAATATCTGTTATGCTTCTCTCTAGGCTTCCAGATAATTCTTGATTCCTCACCTTGCCTGTGCAATGGGAGTTCTGGTCAATCTATGCTGCAATTTTTATTTTTCTGTGTTTTTTATCCTTCCTATACAAAGCATATGTTGCTCCTCTTTATCAAGAAGCATATCACTGACTTTAGGGTAGCATACAATACACTGCTCCAACGTAATGATGATGATGACTCTATTTTCCATATAGGTGCCTTCTTAAAAACTGCTGTCCGAGCTCGCCTCTCGATGAACACCGTTCAGATCTGTATTTATACCTAATCAGCTCTGTCCCATGTATGACTATCATGCTATGGCTGTCATGGCCTGTTCTCAAATATGTATTTTTTATAAATTGAATGCTTTAATTATTTATATGTTTTATTGTAATTACATGTGATTTATATAGTGTTTTAATAGGCGTTTATGGATACTTTTGAACCTAAATGAAGATTAAATTGATTGACTGATTGATATACAAATATACAATTCAACAGAAATTTGACTGCTGCCCTCATTCTACTCAATCTGTCATCAGTGCTGACACTTTCAACACCCCACCCTCTTCTTTGGCTTTTGCAACATTGGCATTCAAGAAAATCAGATCTTTTGAACCTGACCCCAGATCATCTTCACTTCACCTTCATGTCTTTTGCGGTGCCCTTTGACTCTGAGTGCACCACACGTCTGTATGCGTGCTTTTTTCTCATTCAATCTCTAGCTCTGGTCACTTCCTTACTAAATTATTTGAATTGTTACAGCTATACAGATGACACCCAGGTTATGCTGAAACTTGTACAACATGGCTCTTCTTCCCCGAGATCATATCTCGTTATGATCAATGATTAGCTGGCCCGAAGCCAACTCAAGCTGGATGTCCACAAGATGGAAATGTTGACTAATAAATCTTCCTCAGAATTGCTGCCTTCCTCTTGGTGTCCACCTGCACTTGAAACCCAGCCAACTCCCTGTGTCTCATTAAAAAGACTTGAGGGCATATTTATCAAAGACTTGTGTTGACCTTGCACCACACAATGGGGCGCAAGGGCGATGGAACTACTAAGTTAGATTTATCAAGCCACGCAAGGCCTCCTAACATGCTCCTGCTTGGCTTAATAAATCTAGAGTAACACAACACAGCACAGATCACCGCATTGTGTTACTCTGCCCCAGGAAGGCTTGCCATAGGTGGAGTGTGGCAGTTCCCATGCATCCACCCATGGATTTTGGTGCATTCCAAGATTTACCAACACTGGTAGAGCTGGGAATGCGTCAAAATGCTACACCTCTCCTGATGAGGCGTAACAAGAAGAAATATCTTTATTTTTCCTAGTTTTTCCTTTTTTCTTCTTTCTATGTTTGCTGCAAAATGCAGCACACATAGAAACAGCAAAATGCATCAGAGGATTGGTTTTTTGCAGGAAGGAGCCCCTTCCTGTACAAAAATATTCCTGCATATAACACAGGCACCCTTGCACCAAAGTGCAAGGATGCCTGTGTTGGCTTTTGGCAGCCACGAGTTCTCTAGCACAAGAAAAAGAAAGGAATCCCTGTATAATGTTAAACACGGCACATTTCCACCCTTTCCCTATCATGCAATGTAGCAAGGTGGCTAGCTGCACTGCATGATATTTTGATAAATGTCCCCTTTGGAGTCATCTTTGATGATGCTTTTACTCTTTGACATGATGTCAAGTCAGCTAAATTATCAAGACTTGCTCACTTCATGTAAGACTGCTCAGTTGTATTTATCCCTTTCTTGGTTTTTCTCACTTGGTTCAAGTCACTGTTGCCCTTGTGCTCTCATGCCCCTATCACACCCATCAAAAACTCTTTGTGTACTCCAGAGTACCTGCTATGAAGTCTCAAATGGGACAGAACTTTAGGGCAAGACTCATACTCCATCTGTGGTCCTGGAATCATTGTACCACACCCCTGCATGCACTCCTCTCGCTTTCTTTCAACAGGAGAGTTTGCTTTAAGGCATTCTGTATTGTCCTTTGGGCCCTACACGGTTTTGAACCTACATTCCAACAAAAAAGATTATTGGCTCGGCTAACCAGGCGTAGCCATTACTCCGAATTGAAATCTCATCAAATCATGACTTGGCGGCTTCACTTTTTCCACATAACCAGCCAAACTCGGCACTCTCTTCTGCCTCTTAGCAATATTCAGAGTTAGTCTACCTTGCTGTTGGCAATCAAGACCTGGCTGTTCCCCTATACCTAATTTTAAAATTGTCACCTCTCAAAGAAAGACTACAACATGACACAACATCAATCCTCAGTCACTGGTTAAAGATTCCGCTATGGACGGACATCTCACTGGTCTCAGAAGCACTGCCAGCTGCACCCTTGCATCTGATCCAATTTCTGATGCACCTCCATACGCCAAGAAGCACAAAAAAGCTGAACCCTCTGCCAGTCTGCAACCCACATAGCCATAGAGCTCTGCCAACAGTGCCCTGAGCTGTGTCACTTACCATGGCTTGGCACACTCTTCCAGATTAACCTTCCTTTCTAAAAACTAGCACAGAAGTCCAAAGTCGAATCAAAATGAGCCGTTGTCTGTTAAATTACTATTACATTGTGCTTTACATATACATCCACTGTAATGGACAATACGTGATACTTTTATTTATACTCCAGTACTGGCACATATCACTCCTTTCCCACCATAACGCTGTGTCTTTCACACTGTACAACAATTGAGAGCCCATCTCTTGCCCTTACATACAAACCTACTCACACACTCACACGTGCTTGGCCTTTTTGCACTTAAGAGATACTAGCCTTCATCGTGCACTTCTTACAGATCATTACTGTTCCTTTCAACGCCTCTTCTCAACCATTCCTGCCACCTTATGCTGCTTCTGGACCACTGCGCCACCACCACAGCACATCCTTGATCCACATCTACATTGCACTCAATCGGCAAATCAACACCCTTATTTTTGTTTATGTATGCCCCTGTATGTGCTTGCTGACATCACACGCTAACAATATGCTATATAAATCACCAACAATATACTAAATAGTTTCTGACTCAGTGCCCACATCACTGGGCACTAGTGAAGCATCCATCCTTTTTGAAGAGCTTACTTACTTGGATGGAAAATGTATGAGCTTCTCGTATTTTCCGCTAAGTGGAAACGGGTCCTAAAAGCGAACGCGGGTAGTGATGGAAACCCGCCATCCTCCTGAAGGGCTTGTGTTTCAGACCTGACTATCTTATACAAAAGATTCAAAGAACATAAAAGATTTTAGAGTCAGTGTTAGTATAAGTGTGTATCATAGAACATGCATGTTTGAGGGCATGTTGACCTGTATGTGTTGTTCATGTGGTACTCGTGCAGTTATTATATATGATACCTTAGGGTCTAGCCAGCACTATATAAAACTCATAAATAAATAAATATATTGGCAATATATGGTTGCCACGATATCCTGTAAGATTGTGAAGGCATTACAGACTAAGGACAGTGCCTCAAACTCAGACCTAGCCATAACTACAGTCCACCAGCACAGGACACACAATGTGAGAATCACAAGGTCAGTTCACAGGCTAGCAGTAAGTCTCCGCCATGTTTCCCGGAGCTTGGAAGGAGACAATCTACTGCCCTTCTAATCTAACATGAGAGCATCCTTAGAGTTGCAGAGAATTCCTTCGGAACAGGGGTTCCAGTCACTGATACACTTTGTCTTGCACTTAGGTATGCTCTTTAAAAAATACTTACACGCCTGGGACTTTTCCTCCCAGGGACTCCAGGATTTGCCTATGGAAGGCTTCTCCGAGTAGCTCATGAGCTGCTGGTAGCTCGCCAACTACCTGTGAGCTGTTATGTATTTCCCATTCCACATTGGCAAAGCTTTTTTTACATTATTTCTGGCAACCCTGCCTGATGAACTGAAGGGATCACTGCTCGTAATCTTGCATATATATGGTGGCCACGAATATAATCTTACCCTAATGCCATCACCATTACAACAGTCAGAACATTCTTTGCAGATCCGGGTTGTGAGGTGTCCATGTTCAGAGCTGCTGGTGCGTCTAGGAAGTTAGCCAGGTCTCTTGGGTCGGTGAAAAAGTGTTGTTTGCCTTTATCTATTATCTTGAATTTTGTGGGGGCCACAAACGAGAATTTAATATTTTTACTCCTAAGTCTGTGACGGGTAAGAAAACCTTTTCTGGTGTCGACCGTGGGTTTGGTCTCCACATTTAGTGTACCAACCCTCGAACCAAAAGTGCAGAGCACAACAGAGCCCGGGTGATATCGTAGGCGGACTCATGAACCCTGAATGTCTGAAAGACGTAATGCAGTTTGTAAAGATGTCACCAATGTAATGCCAAGCGACTGTATCTCTCTACTTGCCTGTCCTATCCTCCCTTTTGTTTCACCTCTAATTTTTCTGTCCTTTCCTCCTTACATCTCTTTCACTGTCAAACTATAAGCAGTAAGGGGTCATTGTACCGAACGATTTCTGCCATTCGTGGCTAACCATGCAACTGTACTTGTGATTGTATACTGTATATAAAAATAATAATATTTTTTTTTTAAAAAAACAACAGTAAGAACATTAGGAGTTGAGGATGTTTTTTTATTGAACATAAGTAGCTCTTATTACAGAAAAGGTTTGCGACGTCTGGCCTGTGGTCTCTTTCATAAACATGGGTGATCTGGGCTCACTGATTTGGAAACAGACTCCAGAAAACATTCGGATTTTTCCCAAGCCCTGCAGCCTTGCCTCCTCTTCTCTGCTTTGAAATTTCAGCAATTAAGAGTTTGAGGATCCGATCTGAAATGTTTTTACGCATCTAACTTAAGTGTACGAAAAATACATTTCCCCATTGAAAGTACACATCCGGATTCACGGAATCTGGAATAGAGGATTTAAAAAAAAAAGTAAAAATGCTTTTGCTCTGGTGAAAAATATGCCACCACGGGAATGTTTATTTCATCTTAAATTTAGCTTTGGGGCAGGGGGCATTACAGGTGGTCCAGATGGAAAATGCCGTGAAAACTCATAATTTGTCAATTTGGAGATAAATTCCGAAATGCACTTAAAGCAGGGAATCGTGCTAATGCCAGGAGGAGGTTTCTTTCCAGTATGGAAAGAGAAGACAGGATCCCTATAGTCCTTCGTCCAGCAGGAGAATGGGATGCTGCAAATGGCAAACGTTTTCCCTGTAGAGAAAAACAATAAAAACATTAAAGGTGTGAATACACATTTCTGCAAGATTTACTCCGGTAGATTTTCCACCTAGTGAAAACGCTGAATGAGTAAGTGTTTCCATACATTTCTAGGATATTTTGGGGGATTTTTTTTTTGTTGAATCTTCAAAAGCTCAATCTACTCTAAATGTAAAAGCAAATCTTCGGTAGGAAATTTCACTTTTTTTAATATCCCTGCTTGTAAATCGGGATTAAAATTTGAAAGCCTCAGTCCCAGCTTTAGTTACTGTGACAGGTTGTTCCTTTCATTTTTATCATCAAAAGATTGAACCAGACAGTGTCAGACAAAATTAACTTACTGCATTTATACCAATACATGCTGTGGCATTGAGTGGATCTGTGTGTATTCCATCTAGCTTTGTATTGGTGCAGGGTTCCAGCCCCTTTGAACTGTCCTAACTCTGTCCCAGTGCAGTGTTCTTCAATGGAGCATTTCTGTTTACTTAAAACTATTTGGGATGACATGAAAAGTGAATGCATAACCTCACTTATTCACATAACCGTTAATATCTCCATTTTCTCCCATTCTCCACAGTTGTTGCAGATGAGGTGAACCCAGTGGTAGAGGTGTCTGACATCACCGCGCCCGTGGGCTCCAAGACTCGGCTGCAGTGCCAGAGCCACCGGATGGTGTGGACACAGGACAGCCTGAAGGACCGCCAGCGGGTGGTGCACTGGGACCTCTACAGCATGGGCGGGATCTACAAGGCTGAGCGGCTGGTGGACATGTACTCAGCTGGAGAGCAGAGGATCTACAGTCCCTACAACCAAGAGAGGATCTTCATGTCTGAAGCGGCTTTCTCAGACGGAAACTTCTCTCTAATAATAAGAGGTAGGCTGAGTGGGAATATCTGAAGTAACACCGCTGCCCTAAAGGCGGGCGCCTCCACCAAGCGTCCATCATGTTGTAGTATTTCTTGTTTTTTTACATAGCAGGAAAGCCCTTCTCTGAACGCCATGTTCCCTGAGACTGGCACTTGCCCTATTATTATTTTGTATCCTGAGGTTAGAGGCTCCACGTGGATTATGATTTCTTAAGCATGTGATAGGAGGAATGAACCTTAACTCTGAGTCAGAGTAAACTAGCATGCCCAAATATGAGTATCTAGGCGCTTGAGATGCTGAAACAGGGCCCAAGAAGGTCGCTGTGGAACTAAGGTTGATAGATGACTGTATGCTTCAGGAACACCATGCATTGGGCTTCTACAGCCTATAGATTATGAAAGTGGTCTGCATGGTTCACCTGAATGGGACAGACTTAAAGTTCTACATTTCAGTAAGTTGTAGATGGAAACTCTGCACTGGGTCTGGTGTTCCAGCGACATGGATTCATGCGATAACCTTCTCCAAACCACACTGGCTGTCTGCCCTACATTTTCCAATACACCTTACATGCATACATGATGCTTTCTTCCCGATACCAAACATCAGACCTGCTCACAAAGGAAGAGGGTGCCGGGGATTCATGTATATTTGTGATCTACTAGTACATTCCCTAATGTGCAAATGCACAGGGATTCCTCATTCTTGTACCAGACTGCTTGCAAATAGCTAGAGCTTTGGAACTTGTTACCCAGAGTATTTGGTTCTGCTCTCTCTAAGGCTTGTCTTTTTAACCTACCTGTTCTCAGTGTGTGCTCTAACCATTACAAAGCCTGTTCCAAGGTTCCTGGTGTAAATAACATTGGCCTCTTTGATAACCCACTGGGCTTTGGGTTCCAGCAAACGCTGAGCGCACAATGCTGGTTGGAAGCATGCAGCGCATAATAGCAGCATCTTGACACAGGTAGAGAGGCGCTGGAAGCTAGAGCACATGTCTGAGTGAGAAGGGTAGCAGACATTAACACAGACCTTACAAGAAACCAAGGACCATCATGTCCTCCGGTCTGCAGTGTTGCAAACTACTAAATCCTGATAACTTTCTCTAAAGGTCATTTTTCAGAGCAAAAAATAAAAAAACGATTTGCCCTTTGTACATTGTTGTCCTAGAGATACGTCATTGTTATACGTCTCCTGTCCATGTTCTCCACCTATTGTGCCTAAACAAATTTATTGTGATGTACTCAGTGTCAAACTATCAGCTTCCGAGAGGCACAAGCTGTCACAAATCCAATTCATACAGGTAATGGGAATGTATGATAAATTAACATGTTCCCAAGTTTTGAAAAAACATAATTTTACCGCTCTACAGCCAAGCCACAATATAGCCTGCACCCTGGATCTGGCAACACACAGGATTTTGTAGGTTTCTGATAACAAACGTACAACAGAAGGGGATGCTGCTCCCTGCAGCTGACTGCACACCATGACTCGAGTCAAGGGCAGTGCTTAATTTGTCAAAGAATAAGTGCCAGAACTCTCGTCAGGAGGCCACTGCAGCTTGCATCACATAATGCCCCAGCGATGCTGCCAAGGAGAGTAACAAAAACAACTATTAACCATGCCACTCCTACAAGTGTAACAATTCAGACTATTTCTGGTCCACAAAGCTTTAAGAATTGCTTGGACAGCAGGCAATAGTCATTTCAAATGTATATTGAATTAATAATTAATTGTTGTTGTGATCGCCTCTAAATCAGCCAGACACCGCCACCTTGTGGCAGACAGTCACAAGTGCCGGTGTTGACAATTAAATGCCGGTGCTGAGCATCGGAAACCACCTGTACAAATTAACCACTGGTCAAGGCGGAAGCTGTAGTGCTAAAGAGGCAGAGAAACAAGTTTGCTTTCTTTCCTCTTTTCCTTGAATTGTTAACATGTGCTCGGCGCTGCAGTCACCAAGCGATGTCTTGACAACCCACCAATGACCCAAGAGGCAGAAGTATAGCACATGCTAACTCACCTGCGTGGACCCTATATGGAGGTGTGCTCAAGCCAAAGAACATGTGGTTTAGAGAGGGATGTAACCTTCTGAATGGCTAAGAATGAGGAGGCTGACTGAAAAGGTGGTGGTTCGGGAAAACAGACAATGACGAGTAAGAGGAAATACAGTCTAATGATACGATTTCAGATTTCAGGAAGGACATACAATCACATGGGAGTCATCTTTGGTGAGGAATTGTCAGTGGATTAATAGGAAGTGATGTTGTAAACTAAGCAGAAGGTACGTTTTCACATGAAGAAATGTGTTGGAGCGAAGGAGGTTGTGGTCTAGCAATGACTTGTCTCTGGTACTGCTGAACTTTTGCAGAAAGAGCCATGGGTTACTATGTGAAGGGGTAGAGCTAGAAGGGATGCTGTCAAGCAATAATTATGGGACTGAGTGGAAAGGTGATATGTTGTGAAAAAGGTGAATTATAATGAGAATAAATGGGGCCTTGTGGAAATAGGTATGCTGTATAATCCCTGTAGAAAGAACGGTGGTGTATCTAGCATGCTTACGGAATAAGATGTGGTGTGGAATGAGGTTTTGTGGTAGTTTTGTGGAACAGAGTCTTGCAACCATCTATGCAGGTGTGGTGATGCAGTCTGGTGGAAAGAGGTCCTGTGTGACATTCATGGAAAAAAGGCGTACTGTTCGACAGTCTTGTAAAGAGGTGCGTTGTGGCAGTTTTGTGGAAGGAGGGTTTGTCGGAGTTCACTGGAACGAGTTGTTGAAGACTATGCTGGCGTGGCATTCTTGTGGAAAGAGGAATGGTATGTCAGGTTTGTGGAAAGATGTGTGTTGTGGCATTCTTGTGAAAAGATGAGTGGTGTGGCATATTTGAGTAAAGATGTGTGCTGTGGCTGTCTGTGGAAAGCGGTGTGTTGTGACAGTCTTATGGAAATAGGTGTGGTGTGACATTCTTGTGGGAAGAGGTGTGTGGTGTGGCAGTCTTGTGGAAAGGGGTTTGCTGTGGCAGTCTTGTGTACAGAGGTGTGGTGGTGGTCATGTTGAAAGAGGTGTGGTGTGACATTCTTGTGGAAAGAGCTGTGTGGTGTGGCAGTCTTGTGTACAGAGGTGTGGTGGTGGTCATGTGAAAAGAGGTGTGGTGTGACATTCTTGTGTACAGATGTGTGGTATGGCAGTCTTATGAAAATAGGTGCAGTTTGGCCATGATGTGGAAAGAGGTGTGGCTGTTTCTTTAAAGTTCAATTCTTAAAGCTGTCAAACTACTTATAGGCTTTTGATGGCTGTGAGTTTGGACCCAAATAATTAACATAATTGGCTAAGAAATCTTGTTTTCCACCCATAAGGTCTAAATTCAGTACACACCCAACGCCTTATTTTGCTTTTTTTTAAGATGTTGCCCAGAGTGATCAAGGGTACTACCACTGCAGCCTACACCACCACTACTGCCACGTGTATGAAACAGTGATTGTTCAGCTCAACGTCACTAAGTCTGGTAAGTGAGCACTCAAGGGTCCATGACTCAGTGGGGAGGGGAGATGTATTCACGGTCAGAGTTGGTGTGGTGGGCAAGGCTTACCTTGAGTGTTGCAGGAAATCCACAGTTTATTTATTTATAAAGTTTTATGTAGTTGAGACATGAAAGGGCAGGTGTCTGTTGTGCTTCTGGTATCCAAAGAATGACAGCCATCTTAACTCAGGTGATGTCGGCGCGATAAGGCTACCTTGTCTTCCGGCTTTTTACCATGGCCAAAAATATGATTTCAAAACTGAAAAAATGGAAACTCTAAAAACACCTTATGAGTACGCACCCTCAAGCTACTGGGGAAAACGATCTTCTGAGGCCCATCCAAGTGCTTCCAAAGAAACGCAACTTGCTTATTATTCTAAACCCACTCAGGTCGATTGGATCATCCATACATTATCGATAGATTATTGTCATCTAAATTGCACAGAAGGCAATCTTTACTGCTTGTCCGTCTCCTTGGATCCACCTTCAGTGCTTTGAAGAGGCCACAGAGTGGCATAAGTATCACCCAAGTAACAATAGTGATCAGATATCCTTCTACTTTTCACTTATGCCTTTTTGAGATTTTTCCCTTCACTCATTTACTCCCTCCCTTCCTTCCCTGTGTTCCCTTTCACTGTACTGCGCATAAGCTGCTATGTGGCAGTGTAAGTGTCGTGCTAAAAATCGTCATGATGTAGCATCACATGTCCTCCTCATTGTCATTTATGCGTCTTTTCTTTTCCCTCATCCCTTCTTTCCTCACCTCCCTTGTTACCTCCTGTCCACCCCCTCTTCCTTTTCTCCGTTCGTATAGTGCCTTGAAGCAGTCCCCGGGTGGATGGTGTAGGTACCATGCATGCAACCGATGTAGCATCACATTCTCTTTTGTTTCCTCTGTGCTTTCTTGCCCTCTTTCCTTTTTGTCACCTCTTACTTCCTGCTACTTCAACACTTTCTCCCTTTTGGTCTTCCTCTACACCACTTTTGTCCCTTACAGAGCCTGGAAGTGTGCGCAGGATGGCGTAAAGGTGTTTAAAAACAAAAAACACAACATATATGTTATTCTGCCGTTTAGGTGTGAGACCATCTGGCCCATCTTTCAAAGGCTATCCTAAACAATAACGGTTTTGGTTCAAGAGAAAGAAAATTTCCAGATATCATAATTCAGGGCAACTCCTGTTAATATGTAATCTGTGCAACTGGTGAAAACTTCCATGGGACGTTTGCCATGAATTACTGAAATAAGACCAACCAAAGTGTTTTTCCACAAAAGAAGAAGAACTTAGGGGCAGATTTATGAGCCCCTTGCGCCACTTTTGTGACGCAAAAGTGGCGCAAAGTGGCGCAAAATTGGCGCAAGGGGCTCATAAATCTGCCCCTTAGATGTGATCCTCACTAAGGGGCATATTTACAAGCCCCTTGCACCACTTTTGCATCACCTTTGCCATGTTAAAAATGACGCAAAAGTGGCGCAAGGGGCTTGTCAATCTGCCCCTTAGTGTTTGTCACGATGAGTCATCATGTGGCAAAGCAGGACAATCGTGAGACAAGACTGAGTGAATTAGGCAGCTGGGAAACTGAAGACTATTACTTCTCATTGGTTGGCTTTATCGTCACTCTTAATTGCTTGCTTCTTATTCGATGACTTTCCTTGTCTATCTTGTGTTTGTTTCTCCCTTGGAGCATAGTCTCTTTATCATTTGTTTTGCTTGGCTAACTTGTACTTTTTCAATTTTCACTTTTAGGGAACTAGCTTTTCTTTTTGGTTGAGCACTCCATGAGAGTACATATGTTTTCTAAATGTTTCTCCCTTGTGCCCTGTTCCCCTCTCTAAATTCTGTCCCAACACCCCTGTATACTCTTATCCTGTATCCTCATGCGCTTTCATCTTGCTGTCACTCCCCCCTCTCCTCCCCCCCCCCCGCGGGCTCCATTTGGCTTGTCTGTGTGCTTCTTCCTATACCCCGTGTTGCTATCTCCATCGTGTACTGCTTGTCCCTCACCTCCCTAGCTTTATTTTTTATTTAAAACTCTCCCTGCATACTCCCCGTTGCTTCCGCCCCATCTTCTCCACCAATCCCCACCTCCGCTGACCCTCCTCATCTTTAAAAAAAACAAAAAATTCTAGGGGAAGAGGGTAAGTTGCTGAAAAGCATTTTCACAAATTTAACATTTATTTTTTTATTGAGCAATCGAAATGGTGCACGTAATCTTAGGCAAGGCAACTAAACATAAAAGAAAATGATGCTCACGTATTTTTGTACGCATGATGTCACATGCGTGTGTCTATGGAACGGTGTGAATGCCAACAGTGGCTGCATCATTGCGCCTTTTTTCCCCTGATGATAAATTGCACTGCCAAAAAGCATTGCGCTTTTACCAATGCAATTCATCATCACCAGACCTCTTGTCTTTGCCCATGCTTGTCTAAGAAAAAAACCTAAACCCTTTCCGAAGATGCTATTTAAAATCGCATTTTCCAGAAATTAATGCTTTTGTCTTTCATGTACTATTTTAATATAGTCTTTTACCTCCCATAGTAAAATTGTTTGTATAAAACATTGGAAATATTTCCCCCAACAGGGCTCTGACATAGATGTAAACACTTATAAACTAAAAAGTGCACATCTTTTATTCTGCACAGTCCACCTGTGACTGGACTTTATTCCTATGAGTACAGAGTGGGGGCTCCCGGAAGCACCCCTAATAAGCGGGAAAAAGCCCTGCATAGAACATTTGTGAATTATACACTTACTATATAGTCCTGTCACCTCGGACGCTTAAAGATTCCAGACCTTAAAGATGCACAGTGTCTAGGCTCCCAGCGCCCTGGTAAAAGATATCACCTCACCGCCCCCTCCCTCGCCTCCCTTCATTGAGGCATTCCCGCATCACCAGACAAACCGAGGGAAGAGGACTCGGAGTGATGCAATGACCGGTAGGTGATTGAAGCAGGCTGCTTTAGACACAAGGATGTACCCTTGAATGGGCATCAACACAGTGACACTCGCATGCAACGCTCGAGTAACCTTATATCTGCTTAAATTAGAAACAAATGTATGTTTGATGAATTCTGCGAATGTTGTAGCTGACGTGGATAGTTTTCCTGAAGAATCCGAGTCATAATAACACAGAAAAGACCGCAGCCCATCAGAGACATTATTACGGTTACCTTCACCATGGGGAAGTTGAAGGGCTGCTGAAGGTCACACATCTCCAAGCAAGGTTGCTGATCAGTCAGCAGAATGACCTACAAGCCCAACAAATAAAACACTCATAAATACACAAGTACATGCAGTATAGGAGTTGCTTGCTCCTTAATGTAAGCTGTTTAGCACCAGAGAGCAGTGGCGGCTGGTGACATTTGCAAGGGGTGAGACGTAACATTTTAGTCATACTGCACCGTAGCGAGCGAGCCCGAACAACCTAAGGGGGCTACCTTACAGGACTTCTCCGAGCCGACCGCTCTCATTCACAGAGCCAGTGCGATGCTCATAGTCAACCGTTAGAGGGTGCGGTTCTTTTTCTGCATGACAATGCAAGTGACAATGGGTTAGCAGCCCCACCTCAAAACGTGAGGCACAGAAAAAAATAAATGAAAGACTCTAGTGCACCTGCACCACGCTGGCAAAGGAAACGCAAGGGGAGAACATTTGTAGCCTCTACCCAGCAGCCCCAGAATTGACCTGCTCGCAGCACTCACTAGGGGTCCCGCTCAGGCAAGGGACAACCTGAATGGAATAAAGCACACAGAAGTCATTGCAAGGTCGTTTTCCTGACCTCAATTGTGAGTACTGAACCAGTGTATTCATTGGTTTGAGAGGGAAGGAGAGGCAGCTACTGTATTGTGGTGCAGCCTTAGCACCGCCAGAGGCCTGTATGCATTGATGTGCAAATTATAACCAATACATATAAAAACACCGCACTTTGACTCCAGTATTTGTTCTTAAACTGCACACCTTTTTAAACACTTTCCATTTCGGTGTCATGACTCACAGTGCTTGCATTACAGGGCTGCCGAGATGTGACAACCCAGTGGGGGGAAGAGTCAGAGGGAAGGGTATTGCATGTTATCTAATCATCCACACCCTTTCCTTCTTCAACATACTGAATAGTACATTTGCCTTTGCTACTAAATTCTCTAAGGATTGAGGAAAAGAAAACATATTTTGTATTTTATGTCGTACCGCGCCTTTTTCCCGGATTGTTGTGGCACTGACATCTGCAATCAGCGGTATCTCCAATTACCATACCCTCATATTAGCCAGCCAGCTCTGTATTAATGATTCATCAGCTATTCATCCACACAATAATGAGCGATTAATTAGCAATACCGCGCGATTTGCCAAAATTAAAGACAAGCGCTGAGACAAAGTTTATCTAGCAGATAATTCCCAGCGAGCCTTTCTTGTGTAAGTTACCACAAAACTTGCCTAATTAAACTGAAATTAATATTTTTCACATTACAGCAAAGTCGCCGTTTGAACCTCTCCTGTCAGTAAGCTCCGCGCACAATAAGATCATATAATGCCAGACACCAAGACTGAGCCCTTTGTTTGCGCAGCTTAGTGCCTTGCGAAGAACAATAAATCGCACTTATGTCAGAGGAGGCCCAGCCTTGTGCTAATTACCACTTGGTGCTGAAATGACTTCTGTGAAATTGGGAGCAGGCAGCAACATCGAGCCATACAGGCAGGTTTTTCAGCATCCTGCAGTAAATGCGAGATAGGCCCCAGGCACACAGAATTCCCCCACAGTACGCTAATGGAAACGCTGTCAGGGAAAGTCAAATCCTGGATCTGTGGGCAAAATCTTCTAATTAAATTGAGGCGTTTAATTATATAAATTAAAACAAATAAACTTACCAGTATGAGGCATCTCCTCCGCCGGTCCCGCGTAGCATCACGTCTCCAAGTTCTTTCACAGACGTTGGCAAATCATAAGACTGGATGCGACTGGGGGCGACGACTCGACTGTTTCCTGCCACTTGACAGGGCATCGGGCGACTGTACGTCACCGCCCGACAGGATTCTATCTTTAGACTCCTGCATTACACTAGGCATGCGCAGCATACCTAATGTAATGTCAATGGAGTGGCCATGCTGAAATAAAAACTGCTCTGTTCGCGGATGCGCAGTCGGAGTCTGCTGGACTCCTGCTGCTCTCACCTGCGTGCCTGCGCTGTTCGTTTGTTGACTATGGCTTCACAGCCTCAAGTGCGCATGAGTCTCATGCGCACTTGAGGCTGTGAAGCACAGGCCGGAAATGTAAACAGACGAATTGCGTCTGCTTACATTTCTTGCTGCCCGTGAGCAGTTTTTGTGTTTTTCTTGGTGATTCTGCCTAGTGGGGCGCTGCCCCGCTGCCCCCTATGGACCAGCCGCCCCTGCCAGAGAGTAGGACGTTATCTTGCCAATTAAGGGGCATATGTACAAGGGGATTGTGGCACCAGAGCATCACTTTTTTTGACGTTCTGGTGGCGCAATGCCCTGCACCATATTTACAAAGTGGTTGTTTATTTACAAATATCTGCAACTCTGCAGCTGCGCCCAAAACGAATGCCATGCAAAAGCAGGAGATAGATTGGCGCAACGAGGAGAACTGCTTTTATTTCTCCTTGGTTTCGCCTTTTCTATGTGTGCTGCACTCTGCAGAACACACAGAGAGAGCAACACACCATTAATGATTGTTTTTATGCATGAAGGTGTCCCTTCATGCTCAAAAACTATCATTAAATAATGGGGATTTTCTACTTCTATTATTGGTTGTTGATGTGCAGGAATAGACACCTTCCTGTACATAAACAATCATCGCAGCAACACAGACACCCTGGCGCAAGAGTATCTGTGTTGGCGCGAGGGCAGCTTTTTTTTAGCGTCAGCGCTAGGGCAAACACAGGGGTGCACCGTATTCTTGTAAATACGGCACATCCATACATTTTGGAAATGGTGCAGCGCTGCGCCATTTCCTTACACATATGCCCCTGAATGTTTTACACCAGTGCTTAGGATCTCTACTGGACAATACAAGACTCTTACTAAAATATATCACAATAAGACATATACAGCTCTTCTCGTACCCCAGTCTCTTATTTTGAATGACTTAGGTTGTGAGGGGCGGTATTGAAGATTGTCGTATATGGTAGCACGGGTACTGGCATCCTTTGATCCCTCTGCTGTCCCTGCTGGTTGGAGGAGTTGAATGTTTGATGATCCCTTTAGTTGAGGGGTGAAACCTCTCTACTGTACCCTTGCTCCTTCCTTCTATGGCATATTGCTTCCATCCTTCTAACCACACCAGATGAAACTCTACACTTCTTTTTCTTGGCCTGTAATTATCCTGTCCATGGGTTAGGCAAGCATATCCTGCAAACCGACCATGGCAGAGACAGCAAGAAGAAAGAGAGGCGGGCTCAGTCAGCTTTAGAAATCACCGCTCTCAACTGAGCCGCACTGGATTCGTGTTCCCAAATAGTCATTTTGATGAAGTATGGCACACAGACTCATGCCTGCTGGTTAATAACCAGAAGAACAATCACCAAGGCAAGTTACTGCAGTAAAAATACTTACAAAATCATCACATCAAGGGATCTTGCAAAAGTGAATTTAATTTAGAATAATTGGATACTCGAGAAAATACCCTTGAACACCCTCTGAAACTCCTGCACACCTGAGTCGGATCTGTCCTTAATTAATTCGACAATGAGAGAAGATCGGTGCAAAATGACCCAATCAGAGGGATCGATATCACGAAGAAGGTCTTATTAAACTGTTGTTTCCATTTCTGTGGTCAAAACTTGTTGACCGTTGACAGCTTAAATATGAGAGGACAGCACACTTTATGTGGTAGGAAACTATGAAAAATGGCCCAACTTTCAGAATATTTGGGAAAACGTGTGCCCCTGAGCTAATCATCCGTCAGAGGACAAGACTCGGCAATAGAAGAGGGGAAGGTACCACATATGAGCTGCTCTACTACCAATCTATGTATATGAAGTAACTGTACATCATTGTGTCATATTGAAAATGAGAAACTCACCTATTTTCACAGTAATAGGGGTCTGTGTAAACTCACAGTATGGATCGGTTGTTGACCCAGATGGTACCACCAAATCTTTGGATGGCAGAATGCACCTCAACGTACCTCAATACTGCTTTTAACTTGATACTTCTAACAGAGGGCAGACAACATAGAGTCCTCGTCGTGGTCTGCTGTTCTGTTCCTAAGTGAAAACCCCCAGAATGCATGCTGCAGCATTTTAAACACATTGAGCTTTCCTTTTACCACCTCTTAGCATTGCTTGCCGGCATTTTCAAGGGACATACATTTCTCTTTTTGCCTTCTGAGATGAAACAAACAATTCAGGGCCTCATTCATGAAACCTGTTGCATCGCTGCGACAAAACAGTAATGCAACTGTTTTCTCTGCTCCCTCTTTGCGACGCGATGGATGCGCCATGTTTAATGTACAGCGCTCCATATCGCAAGGAATCACAGATACATCAGCGCAAACGTTACGCATTGCTGGAGTTGAGTCCCAAGCATTACGCAACTCCAGCAATGCATGAGGAAGGCCTATAAACATAGCACTGCGTCACCTTATGCCTGCTATGAGGCAGGCGTAAGGTTTTGACGCAGTGGTGTCCAAGGAGTGGCGCAGTAAAATCTGATAGATTTCACTGCACCACTCCTACGAGGCTTTGTTGCGTGGGAACGTCCACCCTGCATTCATTATACCCGACGCAGGTATAATGTGGCGCAGGGCTTTACAAGGTGATGTATCTGCCTAGATGAGTCACCTTGTAAATATGGTGCAACGTGGAGCATTGTTCACGCTACCGCTGCATCCTGAAAAGTGACGCCATGGTGGTGCAAAAGTGTCGCAAGGCCTTTATAAATAAGGCCCTTTGTGTCATCTTATCAGTATGGCTCGTATTATTTGCATGGTATCGGGGTGACTCAGATCTTACTGAAGGAGGACTTTTTTTAATAAAAACCTCTTTAACAATGTTGAGGCTTAAACTACTGGATATGCCCACAACAATGAACTTACATCTTGTTAGGGTCTAGTTTGATAGAGTTTCTAAGCATCCATCTTTTAGGTACTAGCAGGCAGGATATAACTATATGGCTGGTCTAATTCAGCTTAAGCAACAGTTTTCTGCCAGTGTTGATCATTTATAATCACCCTACAAAGTATGTACAAACAAATCATTTTCGTTTTGTGTTTTGGCTTTACTTTACAGAGAGAAAAGCGAAGATATACTGGGATGGAGTGAAAGTTGTAATAATTGGCCTCATTGGTACCACCGTGACACTGCCCTGTGAAAACCCAGACCACCTCTGGACGGAGAGGCACCGGGAGGAGGACCAGCAAGTGGTGCACTGGGACCGACAGCCTCCTGGTGTCCCCCACGACCGTGCAGACCGCCTTATTGACCTCTACGCCTCTGGTGAGCGCCGGTCCTATGGCCCCCTTTTCATTAGGAGGAAAATGGACATCAGCGACCTGGCCTTCACAGAAGGAGACTTCTCTCTGACCATATCAGAGCTGGGGCGTGGAGATGAAGGGACATATTCCTGCCACCTTCATCACCACTACTGCGGGCTAGATGAGAGGAGGATCTTCAGGCTGTCCGTGGTGGAACCAGTAAAGGAGAAGGAATCTCTGAACAAGACGTCCCAGCCCATCATCCCCTCTAGAGGTACAAATGTTCACCATTATTGGGGTTTTCTCTGAAGTAGGATCCTGGTACATTGAAAGCACACAGACACACGCACACACTCACTCACTCACACACTCACTCACACACACTCACACGCTGCTGCAGCAAAGCTCCACACATGTTAATTCATACTATTAATATTTGTCTAACACCAACCACAAATGCCAAGGTTTTATTGAGTGATCACATAATATTTATAATATTGGTTTGAAATATGTGACGTAAAGATCAATATAATGTGACATTGGAAAAAAAAGATGTGATCATCCGCGCCGCAACGTACACCCTCTCATCACCCTCCAAAATTGAAACATGCCATAGGTGAGAGAATATAAATTGTCTCTATAGAAGGTCCACTTGCACATAGCCAAGTCTGTCTGGCCTTAGACTTTAGGTTCTGAGACCAACAAAAGAAGTGCATACATAATTTCACAGCCCTCTCAGAACACTGCGCCGGCTAGCCAATCAGAGCCCAACTCATCTTTCTTCATCATTAAATCTAAGAATGGTCCTGAAGAAGAGACCTCGAATTATAATTGAGTTAATAAGATGTTTTTTCCTTTCCCCCTGTTCCTAATTCATTCTCATTGGTGTCTTTAATTGGTAATTTAGAGCTTGCTATTTTTGCTCGATCATGACATTTACAGATTATGTCTCTTTCATGTTGAGAGGTGTGGTCAGACAGAGCAATTCTTGAAGTTAGAAAAATAAAATGCAGACTGTGATTAGAGAAAGCATTGCCTACCACAAAACGAATGTGCAATCAGTAAAATTGATGGGTTTTTCCAGGCGGACCTAAATCTACCTACTATTTAACAGATTACAGACAAGTTAAGACGAGAAACAGAACTAGCAAACAATACTTATTCTCGATTCTGATAAGTGCTTTGTTGAAGTCGTTTTGGAACAACTGAGTCATGTGTTTCGTGATGTGGACCCAACCTACAGAGTGCTGGAAAGAGTGGGGTGTGTGTCAGAAAAATTGGGGTTGGTTCCAATTTGTTATAAAAAAAGAACTGTGCAGGATCTCTGCCAGCAGTGCCACATGGGGTCAGGGTTGGAAGAGAATAAACTGAATGCGTCCTTTTGGATCATTATAGTTCCGCTTCTGTTCCTCATTCAACAGCTCTGGAGGAGAATTGTCACAAAATGCTGCCTGTGCCAGTACCCATGCAATGGACCATGGCACATCCAAAGTGTATGCCAACCAACCCAGGAACTTCTGCAAGGCTAACTGGTCCTCTGGGACACTGAGATGAGAGACTGAAAGGTGTTTCAAAGATGGTGTCCAAAATATCCCTTTGTGAGGGATCAAATTAACAGTGAGTTTAGATACTCAAAGGTTCCTCAGAGACAATGCAAGAGGTGCCCAGAAATGTGCCCCGTGTTCACCAGTGGTGTAACAAATCATGAGCTGCTCCCCCTGCAAAATATGCTGAAGGGCCCCCTCACACTCACATCAGTATGGGCTGATGGGACCCTCTACAATATGGGTAAGCCTGGTGGCCCTCCACAACACGGGGGCTGCGGGGGCCTTTGTTACACCCCTGTCGCTCACCAAACGAGGGACTAAAACTGTAGCTCACTGATGAGACCCAACACAGGACGAGCAGGTCTGGAGTGGTGAAGACTTCTCACAAAATGCTGCCAGTGCCTGTACCCATGTAATGAACCATGGTATATTCAGAGTGTATGCCACCCAGTCAAGGAACTCCTTGAAGACTAGCTGGTCCTCTGGTGAACTGAACCGAGAGACTGAAAGGTGTCTCAAAATATTATCCAAAATCTGCCCATCTCAGGGATCAAATTTAATAGTGAGTTCAGAGACTCAGAGGTCCCTCGGAGACAATGCTTGAGGTGCCCAGAAATGGACCGCATGGTTACTGAGCCATGGACTCAAGCCGCATCTCACTGAAGAGACCCAAAACAGAATAAAACAGGTCTGGGATTCCTTCGGTTGTTCTATAAACAGCATGCCACATGGCACTTCAGGCTGGGATGATGCTATTGGATTAGGATCTAGGCTAATTCGTGTCTGGAGTAGTGCACTGAGCCAAAAGGAGATAGATGGAAAGCTGCCCTAGCAATTGCCGGTGGCTGGGATTCATTCACATCTTCCACCCATCATTTATTTTGGTCCCTCGTAGGACGATACTTAAAGAATCCCATCCCAAGGCTAAAATATATCTTTGAGGTAGAAAACTAAAAGACTTCTCACAAAATAGTGTCTGAATTATTCTCTTCAGAAGGATCTCTCCGTCCTCCACTTCTTCTTGATGGCGAGCTTCAAAGACCCCTGAATAACCTTTGACCCCCAGGTACCTCTTAAGAAACTCTCAGCTCTCAGCCCCTGGAAGCTCCCTCCTCAATATTGTGGTAAAGGAATGTATCATGTATCATGACATACAATCTGCATTGTGCCATGGCAGTTGCTGGTATTTATTAACCGGTTAAAAGAATATTCATTTATTGACACTAGAATGATAAACATATGGCACGGCCCTATCTGATATTACACCTGTGATCTACAAGTTACAGAGATATTATTTGTGTAGATGACTCTACCCAATGCACTACAACAAACAAATGATGGACGGAATGCTGACAATGCAGACATTCTACCCCAGTCAAGAGATTTGGGTTAAATCCATCGTTCTTTTGCCCACTACGCCACCCCAGTTCAGACATGGCCATATGCAAATCAGTCTTGACCCTGTGCCTCATGGGAACAGTCCAGCCCGAACTGCCAAGCCATGTCTTCCCTGGACCAGAATCAAGCATCCTAGGACCGGTTTCTGGCTATCAGCCGTCATCAGCCAGGATAGCTTGACTCCAGTGGCGTAGTGAGCACGGGTCCCACGTCTGGGAATACCCATCCCACTTAGGGCGAAAAAGCGTTACAACAAACAAATGATGGACGGAATGCTGACAATGCAGACATTCTACCCCAGTCAAGAGATTTGGGTTAAATCCATCGTTCTTTTGCCCACTACGCCACCCCAGTTCAGACATGGCGATATGCAAATCAGTCTTGACCCTGTGCCTCATGGGAACAGTCCAGCCCGAACTGCCATGCCATGTCTTCCCTGGACCAGAATCAAGCATCCTAGGACCGGTTTCTGGCTATCAGCCGTCATCAGCCAGGATAGCTTGACTCCAGTGGCGTAGTGAGCACGGGTCCCACGACTGGGAATACCCATCCCACTTAGGGCGAAAAAGCGTTACAACAAACAAATGATGGACGGAATGCTGACAATGCAGACATTCTACCCCAGTCAAGAGATTTGGGTTAAATCCATCGTTCTTTTGCCCACTACGCCACCCCAGTTCAGACATGGCCATATGCAAATCAGTCTTGACCCTGTGCCTCATGGGAACAGTCCAGCCCGAACTGCCAAGCCATGTCTTCCCTGGACCAGAATCAAGCATCCTAGAACCGGTTTCTGGCTATCAGCCGTCATCAGCCAGGATAGCTTGACTCCAGTGGCGTAGTGAGCACGGGTCCCACGTCTGGGAATACCCATCCCACTTAGGGCGAAAAAGCGTTACAACAAACAAATGATGGACGGAATGCTGACAATGCAGACATTCTACCCCAGTCAAGAGATTTGGGTTAAATCCATCGTTCTTTTGCCCACTACGCCACCCCATTTCAGACATGGCCATATGCAAATCAGTCTTGACCATGTGCCTCATGGGAACAGTCCAGCCCGAACTGCCAAGCCATGTCTTCCCTGGACCAGAATCAAGCATCCTAGGACCGGTTTCTGGCTATCAGCCGTCATCAGCCAGGATAGCTTGACTCCAGTGGCGTAGTGAGCACGGGTCCCACGTCTGGGAATACCCATCCCACTTAGGGCGAAAAAGCGTTACAACAAACAAATGATGGACGGAATGCTGACAATGCAGACATTCTACCCCAGTCAAATGCACTGTCTTATTAATTAAGTGAGAACAATGCAGTGAGAGGTTCAGGGTAGAAGGCTAAGCGTTGTCATTGGCCTATTATAGCCTTATTCAGAAAGCAGTATTTTATTCGAAATGAGCACGGTATTTGCCCCTGATTTCGGATTCTGCATTTGACAAAAATAAAAAATTTCCAACCACAATTTCTGCCCATCTTTGTGTGAAACTGATTAAGTCTCTTTATCTGCCGATCGTTACTTGAACCCTTAAGTATCTTTATTATATAACTGTGTTTTTAAAAGCGTATTACACATCCTTCTCAGCATGGGTTGCCTAGAGTGAGACCCAAGCAAATAGGTCCATGAGAAACAAATGCACTTCATGTTTTGCTGCTTCTTCTCCGTGGAATTTCCCAGGGTTCTACAAATTCACCCCAATTTTTCAACGTCTAAGTGCTCCCCGTAGCCCGGATGATAATAGACAATGCCTGCCATTTTAGATGTACTCCAACTGCATGAATCCATCCAATCACACCACCACAAATGACAACATCACCCCAGTCATGAAACACCTCAACTTCCAACTCCAAACAGACAGCAAAACCACCACCAGGGGCACCCAATCCTACCATTCTTCAGGACCACACCCAGCCTTCTGCAACTTCTCCCCCTTCTCGCCATAGACATTAACTACATTTTCCTCTGCGACCTCAACTTCCCTCTTGACAACCACAATGACATCAATACTACTAACCTCCTCGACGGCATGAACAACATTGGACTCACCCAACTCGTCCACAACCCCACACACACCGCAGGCCACACGTTAGACCCCATCTTCACCTCCAGTGACCTCATAAGGTACAGCCACACCATGGAACTCACCTGGACCAACCACTCCATTATTCACTTCAACATCACCAGCTCACGGATCCCCGTCCCCAGTCTGCCTAATGTCCTCCTTCGCAGCTGGAGTAAAGCCTCAAAGGGAACATGGATCAACGCCCTCAACACCACCCACCCCATTTCCTCCAACAACCTTGACCAGAACGTCAGAAACTTCAAATACTGGATCACCAGCTGCACCAACAGCGTCACTCCTGTAGGCAGCAACACCCACAGAAGTCTCTAAAAGAAGGTTAGCTGGTACACTGGAGACCTCAGAACCACTAAATGACACTGGAAACAACTGGAAAGGAGATGGTGCACCAGCAAGGACACGACCGACAAGACCACTTTCAAGACAGCCCTCAACCTCTACCACCGACAGTTGAGAGAATTAAAGAAAGCAGGTCTTAGCCTCATGCATTAAATCAAGCTCCAATAACAGCAAAGAACTACTCTTCAACATCATCAAAGAATACTCCAAGCCCTCAGCTGCAACAACCAACATTAGCCCCTCACAGGAACTCTGTGACAACCTTGCAAACCTCTTCCACAACAAGATTGCCAACATCTACAGAAACTTCAAACCCCAGCCCAAGGCCATCAGCTCCTTCCAGCAACACAACAGCCTCGCTACCACCACTGGCATCCAACAAACTGAATGGATCCAGCTCGCGCCATAGGACACCACCTCCATCATGAACTCAGTTCACTCAGGGGCCCCAACTGAACCATGCCCTCACCACACCTTCCACCTAAGTGAACCCAAGAATCAGCCACGCACTCACTAACTTCTTTAACACCTCAATTGCTCCGACCACCTTCCCTGAGGACTAGAAACATGCAGAAGTCAATGTCCTACTAAATAAACCATTGGCAGACCCCAGCGAACTCAACATCTACCAACCGATCTCCCTGCTCCGGTTCCCAGCCAAGGTATTAGAAAAAGCAATCAACCAACAACTCTCCTCACATCTGGAATGGATCCTCATACTCCACTCTGCCCAATGCAGATTCTGCATCAACCACAGCAGGGAGACAGCCCTCATTGTGGCTACCGATGACATCCAAGCCCTACATGACCGAGGTGAGAATGCCGCTCCGATTGTCCTAGACCTCTCAGCAGCCTTTGATACAGTCTCCCACCACACACTCATCACAAGGCTGCAGACTATAGGCATCCAAGCAGGGGCTCTCAGATGGATCGCCTCTTTCGTTACCGGGGGAACACAAAAAGTCTGGCTTTTCCCCTTCACCTCTGAACTCAAGGAAATCATCTGTGGAGTACCCCAAAAATCCTCGCTCATCCCCACCCTCTACAACACTTATACGACACCTCTGGCAAGCATTACCCAAACCCATGGACTAAACATCATATCCTACCCTGACGGCACACAACTCAGCCGCTCCCTCCCCAAAGACACCTCCAAGACCAGCTTCCATAACTGCATGACATGCGTCACCAACTGGATGAAGGACAACTGCCTGAAGCTCAACTCAGACAAGACAGAGGTATTGATTTTCGTTAAAAAAATGCTCCCCATGGGATGCATCCTCGTGGCCCTCAGAACTCGGACCTAGTCCTACCCTTACTGACCACACAAGAAATGTAGACATCTTTTTGGACAACAAGCTAACCATGATGACTAAGATCAAATCCGTCTCCTCCTCCTGCTTCTTCATCCTCCACATGCTTTGTAAGATATTCAAATGGCTACCCCAAACCTCAAGATGCACCATCACCCAGGCCCTTATCTGCAGCCAACTGGACTACACCAATGCTTTCTATGCAAGGTTCGCAGCTCACCTCCTCCAACAACTATAGACCATACAGAATGCCGCAGCCAGACTCAACCTGGATGTCCCTGGGCAAATCCACAGGAATTTCACTGACTCCCTGAACAGAAAAATTGCCAGATCAAGCTCCTGACCCATGCCTACAAGACCCTACAGAACTGGGGACCCTCCTAATTGAACCACCCCTTAAACTTCCATCAGCCCACACGACACCTCTGCTTCACGTCCCTTACTCTAACCCTCACCACCGCATCCGACATCGCAGATGCGGAGGTCACTCCTTCTCCTACCTAGCAGCGAAGACATGGAACGAGCTACCCTTTCATCTACAAACCTCCTCATCTCTTTCAGAGTTCTGAAAGTCCCTTGAAGACCTGGCTATTCAGCTAATCAACTGGACCCTGCCAGTGCCTGGAAACTCTCACTGGTGAAAAGAAGTTCTCTACACATCTACTGATTGAAATCTACTGATTGACTTATGACATCCAAATCATCACTGATCTCTGCAGGAATTCAAGGGAGTGGCCAGAGGTGGTGACTACCTGGCTTCAGTGCAGCTGTGGAACATATGAATCAGCTCAGAAATTAAAAACAATATCCTTCTCCTTGGCTGCTGAGAATCAGAGGCTCTACCACTGCAATGGCTCTTGCCCTTTATCCTTATCCCGGCTCCAGTAACACTGGGTGAGATGCTGGGGCTGATATTCAACTCTGGCCTGCCCTTCCACTCTCAGGGCATAGCAGTGACCAAATTGACTTAATTTACATCTATACATACTCTCAAAGGTCACCCTCCTGATTAGCTCAGCAACTGTTGTCCATTTGTGCAAGAGGTATATTTATCCCAGTTTCAATATTGTACGACCATATTTATGGGGATTCCCAAAAATTGGTTGGTAAGAAACAATCAGGATAGAATTAGGCCATTAGGAGCACAGCTGTCTTATAACCATTCATATATGCTACAGAGGTAAGAACGGCATTTAATTTATGCTGGTGGTTGTAGAAGTTGGAGGCTGGCATTTATTTATGGGGGCTGGGACTAATTTTTCATAATCAGACTTTCACTCACAGCAAGAGTGAGAAAGTCAGAAAAGGTACGAAGAAAGTGGGTGAGAACAATAGGAAAACTGTGACAAACGGAGAAAGTTGGATTGAAAAATAACGTACGAAATAGAGATGAGTGAGTAAGGAGTGGATGAAAGATGCATGAAGTGGAATCAAGACCAGATAGCCTTGTATTTAGCAACCCTGGCATTTGGCCTCCCCGATGCAGACTCTTCAGAAAAACTTAAAGCTCCTGCACTTTCTCAACAAGTTAAGCACTGCATAAAAAGTGAATTTAGGCTGGTTTAAAATTATTTGGCAGGTTTAAATTAAAATTATCTGTTTTGATTTGAAATTATTTGCTGGGATTTATACATTGCTACTTTTCCGATTACCAGAAAAAGGTTTGAAGAGTGCGTTTTCCAATGGGTTATAGCAAGACTTCTGATTTAAAAAAAATTCTATCATGCTGCACTTTAACTCTATTAATTTTATTCCCTACTGATATTTTGTTAAACACTCTGATTAGTTTTTAGTTTTATAGAGTGAAATACAGCGTTTCTCCTAGGAAGCTTCTGGGTATTGTGTTTTTTTTTATATTTGTACAGTTTTAACATCAAATTAATGTGTAGAAATGTTATGGTCCTGTTCTGCTATCTAGAGGCGCTGTCAAGCTCTATCTCAGTTTGACACTATTGCGTTTTTATAAATAACAGAATAGAATGAAATAGAGCAACAGTCCCTACGCGTTACTCCCCCTTTCAAGACCTTGACATATTTGGGGCTACTGAGCTGTTCAAGAAGTTCCTTTTCACCGTTCTGATGTAGCCAAAGCTACAATACGGAGCATTCTTAATGCCAATGACTAGAAACGTTTAAATTCACCCACTGGGAGTAATATAAAATGGGCACCATTTTGTTGATAGCGGATTCAAGGAAAATGAAAGACAAAGGAAGAGAGCATGGTCCTGGCCGGAGATTGTGAACATTGCGTGGAAAAGAAACAATTTTGTACTGGATACCCTGCTAGGATTTCTTTTTAAAGCCTAAGGTCCAGAAAAGATAATGCATGTTTGTCGTCAGCTAGGTTAAAGTTGGAGACTAATTTAATGTTTTATGTTAGGAATGTTTGGAAAATGAGTATGGGATTAATCTAGTGCGATCAAGCAAACCATTACATGCATTCACTCCAATTTATTTGCGGTAGAATGAAGCAATAGGAGTTACATGTGATCTTTAGTAGGAAAAGGGTAATATGGGAATTCATGCAGATGTTTGGTGGGGTTAACATATGAACTAGAGAAGATTAGGTAGTGATAGGTTTCAGGGGTATCACCTTCCAACAATAGAGAGGTTGTGATATTTGAAATGAGTTGGGGGTAAATAGCAGATATACATTAGTTTATATTAATGCAAACAATTATTTGACTTAGAGGAGGTTGTTTTCAGAGAGAATAGGCATGCAGAGAATGGAAAGGAATGAGAGAGCCATTTAAAAGGAAATAAGCGGTAGCCACCAAACGTTTAAGGCCTAGATTTTTTTTATTTTTTCATGAATGGGTGAAGAGGGATATGACCAGTAACAAAAGAAGAGTGGGACAGGACCTTTAATAAAAGAGGAAATAGAGGCTCATTGATGAATGGTAGGAGAAGGGCGTCTGTGGGTTAGAGGACAATTTGTGGTTCCAACTTGAGGTGAAGCTTTACCAGTGCTTAATTTGTGCCTGTGTTTGCCAGTGCTCTGAACCAGTGCTTATTTATCAACATGAGCACTTATTTTTGACAGTTAGCAACATGGTGGCGCAGCCTATCGTTTTGGGAAAAGCACATCAGCAGAACATTTCAAAATTCAACATCCACAAAAATAACAAAACCTCTTCCAAACCATTCTTACAGCTTTGGTGATTTGTGTAGTGTGGGCCCTCGGCCCACATGCTATTAAATGATAGACACAAACACAGTGGGTATACTGGTTAACTGGACAAGAGTACGTGCACCTGGGCTCTTTTATTTGCAGGCTCACGTCACTCATGATGACTGTGGTGGATGGGTGTGCGGTGCAAGTGTGTCCAGCCCTAGAGGGAGTGGCTGGCAAAATAAGTGCCTGCTGAGACACTAGAACGTGTCCAACACAACTCTACATTCCTTCGAAACATTCTTAAATCAAAACAACGTACAACTATGGACATAAACTATGAGCATGGCACACCACTCAGTCTCTCTGTCTTGAGAGGAAGTCCGCGGGACAACATTGGAAAGGTGCAGCTGGGAGCACTCAAGCATCTCGGCACAAGTTCATAATTTAACCAGATACTATGGGCACAAACGATGCATCGAAGGAGTCTGGATTCTTTCGCAGCCTATCCCTTGTATCAATCTCCACTTTCATACTAAAAACAAATACGGCCAACCACACAAATCCGGATAACTACCACCCAATATCCACTATTCCTACTCTAGCAAATCTAATGGAGAAGTGCGTCCTCTCCCAACTATGCAACCATATAGCCCAATTCCAACTCATTGACCAGTTCCAATCAGGCTTCAGGCAGAATCACAGCACGGAAACGGCCATGACCCACATCGACGATGACGCACTCAGAATACTAGATCAAAACGAATCCTGCCTCCTAATCCTCCTAGACCTTTCATCAGCCTTCGATACGGTCAAACATATCAGTCTCCTCGACCTACTTGAACACAGAATGAGCTTATCTGGAGCTGTCCTAAAGTGGTTCACCTTCTTCTTAGACAACCGAACTCAAAGAATCAAGATTAACCAATCGCTATCCTCGACCACACCGGTCACCCTGGGAGTCCCTCAAGGTTCCAGCTTATCTCCTACCCTCTTTAATCTATCCATGGAACCCTTAACCGAAATTCTGAAACTCTCCAATACCCATTACCATATGTACGCGGATGATACACAACTGTACCTAAAAATATAATCGCCGGATAACATCCAACTACTCAACACAACTTTACAAAAAACCCACATCTGGCTAACAAAAAACCACCTCAAACTTAATGCGCTCAAAACTGACTTTCTCCTAATCTCCCCACCACAAGGACAAGGTGACATAGTAAAGTGGATGAAACACCTAACAATCCTCAATTGCAAACCTCACATTATCAATTCCACAAGATCACTGGGAATAATACTAGACAAGAATCTCAACATGAGGGAACATATCAGCACAGCCACCAGATGAGCCAACTTTCATATGAGCATTCTCAGAAAACTAAAACCCATCCTCAACGACAACAACCTAAAAACAGCCGTTCAATCTCTAGTTCTACCCAGAATAGACTATGGGAATACAACCTTATGTGGCTTGCCGAGATCCAGTCTGGCTCCTTAAGAGCCTCACTAAACGCGGTTGCAAGACTCGTCACTGGCTCCAGAAAGAACAACCACATCACCCTGGATCTAAAGGAGCTGAATTGGCTTCCTTATGAGGCAAGAGACAGCTAAAGATTGCATGCATGATGCACAAAGCCCTGCACCTCAATACACCAAAGTATCTAGCCAATAAACCCGAATTAGCAGGCAATAGCAGAACTCTGAGAAGCCCCAACTCCCTGCTATTGAAACCACAAAACTTTCAGAAAAAGAAAACCTACACACGCACCTTCTCTGGCCTAGCACTCAGGATACATACCTGCCAAGTATCACGCATCAGGTGTGACTCTAACGCATTTCAGTGTGGTGTTCCGCATCACCGCACTGAAATGCATTGTCACGCATTTTAATGCCCCTATGAAGCGCGCGCTGCCGGGGCCTCTGTGCACCTGTGCGCCGGCTCTCCTGCTCCCTGCTAACTTGCCAGCAGCTCTGGCTCAGTTAACAAACAGTTAACTGTTAAAGATGTTCGTATGCTCAGCTCTGGCTGAGACTGCTACAATGTTATAAATCTGCCGCCCTGCTGTCGCTGCATATTGATCCTGCCCAAGTCGCGGCTGTCAGTTACTGACTGATACTGCCGATCCAGACCCGCAGGCAGGGCCTGACCACAGCAGTGGTGGCTACTGCTGGCTGTGGCACCGTGATGGGGAGGGGGGTTTATCCAGATATTGTGACCCCTGCCGAGTCGTCACGTCCGCAAGAGGAAGTGACGGTTGGACAGAAGTGGCGGGGGACTCAATCTGAGAGAGTCGAGTCCTGGTGCGATGCTGTCTGCCTGCAAAAATACCCAGCTGGAGGCCTAGCTGGCCACCATCATCGATGGACCAGGCAGTGACAGACTCACTCACTTGATGGCCGCGGTAGCATGATAGCGGGCGCGGGCAGCGCTGTGGCTGGGCCCCGGGGAGTCGAGTGATCATCTGTCAGTCTGGCCTGGGTCCGAGACAGACACTGCATGCAGTGTGTCAGTGTGTGCTGTGCAGCCGCGGGTCTCCGTGCGGCTCACCGCCGCGGGCGCTGGGCGACCGGGACGCAGACAGAGACACAACAGTCTGAAGTACTGTGAAGTTCAAGTAAGTACTTTACTTTGGCCGGCCACGCTGAGGCCAGGCAGCCTGCTGCCACTGACTTAGTGTAAATGCGGTAGTTGTTTGTTGTCATACAGGGCTGCGAGCGCACGCACAGGTTATTTCAACACACATAGTTAAAATGTGCACAGAGGGCTGCTCTGTCTCGTTATCCTTCTGAGCCCCGTTCATCTGCAAGATCTGATTTCATTTGAATTCACAGTAATCTGCAGGTGTATTACATTTAATTGTAATCAGCCAAGGTCTTCCTAGCTGCTCAGCCAGAGTGAGAGATGGTAACGGAATGTTGGTGTGACTGTGATGAATGGAATGCCTGGGTGCCTGTGTGGATGAGTGGTGACAGTTGGAGATGGGCTGAGCAGCTAGGCAGGCTACTCCTGGTGAGGCTGGTGTAGGAGCTAGTACATGGCTGAACTAAGACTGATATTACCTGGAACTGGAACCAATAAAGAAGACTTAGAAACTTACAACATGGCTACCAGTGTCTTCATGTACAGAGCATAACATAATTTTGGCGACGAGCCGACCTGGACCCAAGCGTACTTATGGATTATCAGAAACCCAGAGACTACAAAGAAACCATTGTAACCAGCACAACTACAAAGAAAAAAGAAAGAAAAATACATGAAGCAGAATGGAGTAAAAGGCAAGCCAGCCCCACCAGTGTCCTGTCATCGGACGGCCCCAACCTGTGTCCTGCCTGATCTTGCTCCATGAACTTGACCACAGGTATGGTCTGTATGTTAGGGTATGAATGGACTGACTTTCACCCTACCACTTCCTTTTGAATCTGCCGTATGGATGTATCCACTACATAAAGGAACTGTGGCTGTACAAAATTAGAGGTACAACCTAACTCTGTGAACTTTATTCACAAGTGCAACACAGGAGTGGTGTGGTGTTGCTAAGTCTTGTGCTCTGATCTCAAGTAGAGCACAAGTAAGGACATTTTACAATGTGTATGACTGGAAGCCGCCTCACAAACGTGCTGTACATGGTCTCAAGAGCTTTCTACTATAGTGAAATACAGTGATGTGGCACAGACTGAGGCTTCATGTACAGTATGCTTATTTCCTCTCTACATTGATGATGCACATGGAAGATGCCTGATTAATGCCTGCGTTTGAATTCCCATTCACCACTATGACGCTGCCCGCTGTGTCCATTATTACTGCCGGCGTTGGAACAGGTTTTCACTACATTCATGCTGTACAGAGTATGTGCGTTTTCACTGCCTGTGTTTCCACCCACTTTTGTACACTCTTCGGTTTTCACTAGCGCCACACAGGGGCAGTGTTATTTCGCCAATATTTTTGCTGTGGACACACGGAAAGAACATTTACACGTTTTTGGAAATTTAATTCAGTGGGAGCTGAAATCAATACACGTAGGGACTTCGTATTGTGTCCTGATACTCCTATTCCTCTGCACGACAACATTGGGTTTGCAGCTTGAAGGTTGTGTTTTCTTTGCTTTGTGGCATGCGATGTTTGTGCTGTCAGATGTGCTCCTGCTGTGCACACGCATGGAATACGCTCTGGGAAACGGCTATTGAGGAATTGTTTGTAGTGCCAATTCTCATTTTTTTAAATTGTTCTTGGCAGTCTTTTACATTGGGCAGTTTAACCGCACTCTTCGCGGTTTGAAAAAGTGAGGCACGTGTCGTGTTTAGTGCGCTCTTACCTTCACGAGAATCTCCGATGGGTCTTTGGATGTCGTTCCAACTCTTCTGACGTCACTTTTGCTATATGATTGTTTTTGGCGCATGCACGCGCCGTGAGCCACCCGGCACACGTAACAAAACGTGCCGCCATTTTGCGTTTGGAGGCGATCTATCGTGTTTGCCTTCGTTATTGCCAACCGCACTATTTGCTGCCAACCGTGCTGTTTCTTTTCATCCTTAAAGAAAGTTTTAACATGATCTCCGGCGATAATGCAGTGTTTATGCGACCTCAATAAGAGCTGGAATCGACGATTTTGCTTTTCCTCCTGCTTCTTCCAGCTCAGGGTTAACTTCTTCACAGTCGTGAGGCAGTCATCTCATTCATCTTGGAGATATTTGGTGCCATACAAATGGAATCTCTTCTACATCGAACTTTATGTGGAGTTGTGCTTTTCACCCATGAAGGTACTCAGTGCACAGTAGTGGAGCAGCCACAGAGTTCTTCAAGGTGACACTATCGCTGTATCTTATTTGCACCTAATGCAAATGTTTTTACTGGATGTGCACACATTACAATACAGCAAAGATACCACAATGTATGGCAGTTTAGTGTGAATATTCGGGAGAGTTGTCGCTCACCGGCGTGGGGCACAGTTCACCAGTGTTCTACACTTAATCATTTTGTATATCTATTATCTATGGTACAGTTTCATTAGTATTTCGTGATGCCACAGTTTTTACGCTGTTTATGGTTGGGACGTCCTAGTCTCATGGTGGGTGGACATCACAGGTTATCCCTTACATGAGGGTGGTTCTGGTCTTGGTGGGTGGTTTCCCAATTCTTTGTGTTGTGTTGGTAAGTCGTCTTGCGCTGCACGTCTTGTCTGTTTGTATGTGTATAAGTCGCCCTGCGCCTCACATGTTGTCCTGTGTAAGTCGCCCTGCGCTTCAGATGTTGTTGTGTGTAAGTCACCCAGCGCATCACGTGTTGTCCTGTGTAAGTCGCCCCGCGCTTCAGATGTGGTCGTGTGTAAGTCACCCTGCGCCTCACTGTGTGTACCCCCTATGTGGTCCATATTGTGGTACACGTGTATCTGTAGTGATGGTTCACCCTTGTTGTCTGTTTCTGGCCTCGGGTGTTTGTCGTGGGGTGAGTGCACCCTTCACTACATTATTTTGAAATGTTCATGGGGAAGGATGGGGTTATGGCTAGTTTGTAATTTAATTGCTTGACAATTTTTATTTCTTCCCAAAAGTACGCAGTGTTAATCTGCTTCTCTGCATTTTAACATCGTTTCTGATTTGATAACTTATTTCACGCTTTGATATGACTTAATCTTCATGAGGGAGGATGGGGGATTTTTATGCATGTTTCTATATGTCGTATTTTGCCCATCTTTTCCTTTATTTGCATTGTTCTCTCTTTTGCGATGCTTTACTTTTAGTTGCATCCTTGAGTTATGAACATTACTTCTTCTTTTGTGTATAGTTCTCTGCTTTAGTATTGTAATCTTTGTTTTCATTTTAAAAGGAAAGAGATAATGTTATATCCTGAGTATTACATTTAATTGTAATCAGCCTAGGTCTTCCTAGCTGCTCAGCCAGAGTGAGAGATGGTAACGGAATGTTGGTGTGACTGTGATGAATGGAATGCCTGGGTGCCTGTGTGGATGAGTGGTGACAGTTGGAGATGGGCTGAGCAGCTAGGCAGGCTGCTCCTGGTGGGGCTGGTGTAGGAGCTGGTACATGGCTGAACTAAGACTGATATTTCCTGGAACTGGAACCAATAAAGAAGACTTAGAAACTTACAACATGGCTACCAGTGTCTTCATGTACAGAGCACAACAGATTTCATTTGAATTCACAGTAATCTGCAGGCTGCAGGGCTGTTCTGTCTCGTCACCTCACAAGTAAGTGACAGTGTCACTGTGAGACAGTGCAGCCGAGTGCTAATCCAGTCCACAAATTCGCTTTTTAGCGCCATCAGCTGCCTGCAGGTCGTCGGTGTCTGGAATGGAGTGTAATTTCTTTTGTACATGGTTCATGTAAAACAGAACATGAGACTCCAGTCCAGACACCGACCTGCTAGCTGATCGCGCTGCCACTAAAAAGCTAATTTGCTGTATGTAGGTCAGATGACCCCCTCAGGGTCATCGGCATATTGGCCCATAGTGTCAGTGCGGGGGCACAGGAAGCCCAATCAGTTGCGGCGAGGGCGTGAAATCCTAGTCCCCAGGTCTCTCTCTAGTCCTGCCTTGGTGTGGCAACCAGCTGAGCCCCCCTCATCAGCCCTCTTGTGATCTGGGCCCAGGGGGCTACTGGTGCACAGGACCTCCCATGCACCCGCCTCCGGAGGCGGCCTCACCTATTTCAGTTCACAGGCTGCACTCCCAAGGCCCGCGTCACCTACTCTGTTGAGCCGCTTCAGCAATACACTAAAAAGCTAATTTGTGGAACACTCGATTGCACTGAGTCTCACAGTTCACGCTACACCATCATGTACACAATATCCACGTGTGATGGGAGTTGGGATGATGCAGCACATGCATGCACTTACAAGAATGTTTGTATACACCATGTGATGTTTCTTACACAGTATCTGTCTGGAATGTGCAAGGGCAGTCTTCTGAACCAGAGTACACACAGGACGTTTAGAATTAAGTTGTTACAGGATGTGCACCTATTTACATGTGTATGTGCTTACAATGAGCGAGAGCATTCCGCCGTAGCATTTCCATCTATGTGCAGGCATGTGAGTAGTATGTGCAAGGGCTTTGACATACAGCACGTGCCTTTGCTTATAGAAATGAGTACACAATGTGTACTGACATTTGCATGTGCACTTTTTTACATTTATGCTTAAAAAACGGCTAGGGCAGAGACGGCTATGGTTGTACGTGTTCGCAAAGACTGTAAAGATTATTTGTAAGAAGCAAGTAGCACGTGAACTTGCTTGCTAATGTGCCCATGTCGTAGATGCTAGGGCATTTGAATGCAGCGCGTGCGCATACATTGACTTGACAGTACACTGTCTTCACGTAAAACAGTCAGAAAATGAGGCTCCAGTAGAGAGGATTATGTGACCTTCCATTTATCGTCTTTTGGAATGTGTTCCCATACATGCATTCATGAATATCCAATTAAAAAAGGAAACTCATCATTTCACTTTCTCTGTTCTCAACTTGTCTGTAAACATAAAAAACGATTAATTTTTATAATTGAAACAAAATACAAAGAAAGTGACATGTTTCCAGGATGAAAAGCAAGGTAAATTCAACTGACAATACGGCAAAACATATTTAGAATTATCGTTGTTTTTAACTATTTGTTTAAAAAATGCATTATTTTCGGAAAAAATAAATATTTAAAAGCATTTATTTCAAGGTAATATCTTTCAGTCTTAACGCTTTTGATATATAATTTGTAATAGTTGTTTTTTACTTTGGCTCCCTACAACTGCACTCTGCTTCCACTGTAGGGGTAGCTCTGCAGAGGTACAGGAAAGGTAAGGCTGTCTCTTCTGTCATAACAAATACACAGTACACAAACCCTCCTAATGAGGTGACATTTGTGTCAGAAGATGGCTTTCTTTGAGTGTCACTTGGTACAGGAGGTGGATACACTGTTTGTGTTGGTTCGTGCTGGGGCTTCCCAGCACAGTTTGATCAGTTCATAAAGAGGGAGGATGAGGCATGTGGTTCTGCTTAAGTCCACCCATGGGAGATCTATTCTGCTTTTGTGTGTGTGGGGGGGTAGCATTATAGAAGTTGAGGCTCATTTACTGGCAGTATGGCCTCTTACATCCTGTTTGGTACAGTCAGGTCCCACAGTCCCCTTGCATTTCTGGTGCTTTGCTGCAGTTTTAAGATTTTCTTATAATTTCTCGTTGCTCAAATGGGTGTAATTTCCGGTATTTATATGTTTCCCTTGTCTTCATTGCTTGATTTTGCAACTGAGAAAGTGTCACTCATAGCCAATGAAATGTCACTCTTAATTACACTGAAATTATGAAATTGTCACACATAGCAATCTGAAACCTTGGCCGCTATGAGGATATGGAACGCCCTGCCCCAAGCAATCAGAATGAACACCTCCACAGCCTCATTCAAAAATGAAGTCAAACTACTTCTGATGAATAAAACTCTCCTGATCCCAGCCCTGATGGTTGATACCAACCAGAAGCTACTCATCAACCAAGAGCCGTGCTGATCTCTAATAGAGAATGACTAACACAATCATGACCTTCAACAAGAACTATCAAACATATACGATCTCTTCTTAGATACTCATTTATATGTGACTAGCGTGCAACTTTTCTTATGATGTAACTTTTGTAAAGCGCTCTGATGACCTTATCGGGTCTAGTCCACGCTATATAAAACTCTATAAATAAAAATAATAAAAAAATACTATTGGATGGACCTGTGTGCTCTTGTGGTGACGCTGTTAGTGTCAGACAACTCAAACATGGTGCATTAGGAGTGTTGGTGGAGTTCTGCTACAGAGTCTTCTCTTGATGGCACTAGGATGACCAATCTGCCAGGACTGTGATGGCGTGAATGATGCTTAGGACATTATCCTTTGAAGCCCCAGTACCTTGTCGGTGGAGCTGCTTCCAGAACCTGTCTCGCACCAGGATCCCTGGGTGCAGGAATGTCCTTGAGGCCCTTATGCGTGGCTGCCATGATACCCCATGGACTGTGCAGTTCTGCTTGTGGGCCACCTAGGGGCCTCTGCAGGATCACTGACGGGATCCAATGATGTTGTTCGTGCAACTGCCAGGGTAGGTGATTTAATGGTTGTGTACTTTCCAACAGAACACAGGGGCAGATGGGATGTCAGATAGCCCCTGGACACTTGGTCTCTCACTTCGATAGGAGTGCCTAAGTTTCTTGGTGCTTTGCAGGTGCAAGGCTCCCTCTTGGTGATGAACTGCTCCTCCCCTGGATTGGGTGATGCACATGGTAATGATGTTGGGGTTGCCATTAGACCTGGACGACAGATGGTGATGAATCGCCTGGAGTGAGGATGACTGGACTGGAGGGACTTCGCAGCCACTTAGCTCAGTATCTTTGCTGGCTGTTCTTCTCCCATGGCTTCTGCGGTCACAATCAGGGATGCTGTCCGATGCTCGGGAATTGACGGTCACACTAGAACGTGTTGGGGAGAGACGTGGTTCGCGCTTCCTGTGGCTTACTTTTGGTTCTCCCATTGAACTGTCTCCAGGGATGTCGCTCCACGTCGGTGGCTGTCTTGTGTCTGCCTTTGCACTCTTGTCTAGTAGTGGTACGAGTCCTCATTCTTCTCCCCTTGGTGAGCCCTCCAGCACACTTGTGTTCGTCTGGTTCTGAAGGGTGACAGGATTATTACTCTTCTCTTCCTTCATGATGTGGCGTTGTGCCATGTTCTCTTCCTTTTGCAGTGGGGGCAGCTTGCCACTTGGGGATGTGGAGCTTTCCTCCTGCTGGTAATGGGCCGATGTACGATGCAGTCTTACGGCAGTGGTGGGGCACTCTTGGCAGTTTTTGGCCAACTGCGGGCTTGTGCTAGTGGTATGGAGATGGAGGCTCTCCCTCCTACATTCGAGCCACGCTAGACATTTCCTCCTCTCTCTTCTCTGGGGGAATGTTGGGTGCCTAGAAGGCAACCAGGCTCTCTGTATGATTGTTCTGCTTTCCTGCCAGAGGCAGCAGAGAGCTGCTTCGGGGTGTGCATGACACTCTTCTCACCCTTCATGAACTTTCCGTACACTGCTGGGAAACTTCTTTCAGTGCAGCAGGTATCTGGGTCTGGTGGGGGAGAATGGTGCAGCCTTTTGTGGGGGCATTGTTGGATACTTCGGTCCCATTACGTTTGCTGGACCTTGCTTGGCCACTTGACGCTTCTCGTAGCTGGGGTAGCTTTGCGCTTCCTGGGGCTCTCGCCAGGCTGGTGTTCACAGTCTCCCCCTTCAAAATGATAAGCAGCCCACAGGGGCAGGGCAATCTCTACTTTCCTTGGTGATTTGTCTCTAGTGCGTGCTGCACTTTGTGCACGGCCTGCCTGTTTCTTTTCTCATGTTTGGTGTTGCCGCGGGGCTTAGTTGGAGTGCCCTCGCAGTGCTGTCTTTACTTTCACTTTAGGCCATTGCAGCCTTAACAGTGATGCTGGCTGTTTCCTTGCAAAATTACTGTCTTTTTATTTCTGTACAGTACCTCCCAATAGCAACTAGGTGGCGCTGCAGGCGATTACAGGGAAGCCATGGCAGCTTTTCCTGATTGCTGGAGGTGCCCGTGTGGGGGAGGGACACTCAGTGTGTGTGAGGTGACGCTCCTGGGTGTAGAATCGGATGCAGGCCAATCTACGCTCCTCACCCCTGCAGACGGGTACTCCCATCAAAGCCTGGGTACTTCCACCACGGCAGCCTCCCTGATGCTGGGGCCACGCTGTGCTCCTTTCTACTGCTGGTGAGGTGCAGCAGACGGATACCGGCAGGAGCACTTCATGCTGGACTGCTGTACCTCCTTCATGCACCGTGCAGTGGACAGCACGCAAGTGAGGTGCCACACTTTCACAGCGGCTGACAACGGCGAGGTGTACGCATGCAAGCATAAAAGCGCAGCGGGCTCTTTTCTCTTTTCCTTGGTGCCGCTGCTTGGGCGAGGTCGCAGGGGCACTGCAGGCTCCTCTCGACCCTGGGAGCAGGGCCACTGACTCTTTTGCCGCTCTGTGCAAGGGTAGTGGTGGCACTCCTTATTTGTGGCAGTGACCACTTTAGGCTTGTACAGCAGCAAGGCTCGTGCAGATGATGGCCTTGGCACCCGGAGCAGAGGGACGGCTGGCGGGTGCTGCAGAGAGCTCCGCAGGGCCTTTTCTTTCCGTCCCACGTCTCTTCTTGAAGATTGCACTGGTAGATGGGCAGCGCTGCAAGCCTCACCTTGAGGGTCCGGATGCCTCCGACATCGGCGTTGCGCTCATAGCGCTACTTGGGCCCACTTCCACAAGCAGGAAGCAGTACGGATCCCGATATCCTCAATCACAGGGTGACCTCTTGGGCTGCACGGCATGGGGTCAGAACCCATCGTCGCCAATGCAGTGTTGTGGGCCCTAGGCCCACATGCTACTAAATGATAGACACCAACACCGTGGGTATACTGGTTAACTGGCCAAGAGCACGGGCATCCGGGCCCTTTTATTAGCAGGCTCACATCACTTGTGACGCCTGTGGTAGATGGGTGTGGGGTGCTAGTGTGTGCAGCCCTCGAGTGCGTGGCTGGCAAACTAAGTTCCTGCTGATACACTAGAACGTGTCCAGCATGACACTGCAATATGGAGAAATTCAGATTGCCACATTTGCTTTAGTGTATTGGTTAGTAGTTAATGGTGACACTGCGTTTGGCAACCATACAGTGTGAGCAAGCTGCACTCTCCTCCCATGAATATACTTAGGGCTCTGGTACTTACGTTGTTTTCTTAACAAATTAAGGCTGCGTTTTGCACATATTGCAGTGGCTGAAGAGAGACTGAGAATTTCTGATGGAGGCAGAGAGAAAAAGAAAGGAGAGAGGGACCCTTTGTCGGGTGGAGAGAGAGAGAGATTGACTTTAAGTGTCTTTGAAGGCACAGTATCTCTCTTCATTCCAATTTATTATATACATCTCAACCCGGTCTGATGGCTTAAGAGTGGACTAAAATGCGCCCACTTTCGGGGCCTGTGTTTGACCTCATGGCAGTGGCGGCTGCCACATACAAAAAGTGTTAGGCAGGGGGAGGGGACATGTGGGGGAGCACGGGGGAGGGGAACGAGGGACTATCTGTAATAATAATACAACTAAATAAAAAAGTTAAACTTGCCTGCTGCCGGCAACCTCCCTCGTCGTGTCTCGGTGCTGGGACTTTCTTGTCCCAGCAAACACTGTGACTATGTCACAGACTCCCTATCCAATCAGAGCGGGGTTTGGACTGAGCGGGCTGGAAAGACGCTCCGCTCAGGTCAGGGAGTCTGTGGGGTTTCTCTAACCCGGCTATTCAATACATGTGTGTTTTGGTCAGCCTGAGACTGCCGGCCACACACACATGAGCACTAAGGGAGTGCACATAGCACTCCTCCTCCCCCTCCCATGCCTCGGCCCCGCCCCTCCGTGTACACGCTGGCTGAGCCAACGTCTTAAAAATAAAACGAACATGAAATATTGTTTTTTGTTTTTTGCTGCTGGCTCTGCGTCAATGTGGTGACACTCCTCTGCCATTGCGGAAGAGCCGCCCTGCCTCATGGTCACAGGTTCAAATCCCAGCGGGTCCACTCAGCCTATCATCCATCTGGGGTCAATAAAATGAGTAACAATGAGTACAACAAACATCTGTTATTCAGCGCCAAGATGCCTGCAAGGTGACCGTGCGCTTTACAAATACACACTTTATGTTATCCTCCATTAGCCAAGAGCCGGCCTCCCATGTGTGCAGCGAGAGATGCCTGGTGCGCTGCTGAGCAGAGGTTTGCAGAGCCGGCCACGAAGCAGTGGAAAAAGCCGAGCAGCTGAGGCTAGATAGCGCCCAGACACGGCACCTGCCCCACTGAGGTGGCGCGCCCGTCAGGACTCCGGCCTTGGCCCCCAAACGAGTCGGGAACCCACAATCCTGCCAGACGTCTGCCTAAACCAACAACATGTACGAAACGAGCAATTAAAAGAAGGAAACAGTTTTTAACATGCGTCTACTGTGGAAAATTCCAGTTTCACTAGTCTAAAGCGAAAAACAAAAAAGGGACTCAAAAAACAAATCCTAAACTGTATTATGGCCCAGGAACTGGAGCAGGACTGACTGTTTCTCGCAGAGTCAATCTGATTTACTCACAATTTTTTCGTAAAACTCTGTAACACAGGTTAGACATCTGGTGGCCTGATTTTAAAAAAAACATAATCTGTGTCCATTTGTTTTCAATTTCAGCCACCTTTTCATCAGCCTGAAACAGTTAAAGTAAAACATACAATTAACATCTGCAGCAAATGACTGCAATTCTTTGTTGGAATTTTGGATGAAATAGATTTTATGGAGGTGTAATACCTTTTATTGGAGTAAGGCAAAGAATATGCACATTTTAAAAGGCCTGTGCTGGATTCAGGGCCCTCGGAGGGGGGAGGGGCTGTCCTCCATCTTCATTAAAGAGGCCTGAGTGGACTTGAAGGTTCTTATATTTGTAACAGCCATACAGTTGTGCGAGTCCAAAGAAAAAATTAACCCCTCTGAGTTTTGGGAATGTTTTTCGAGGGCGGCCAGGGGATATGAAAAGACTGGGATAGTATATCCTATTTCCAAATATACATGCCTTTCGAAAGAAAACACGATTGGCAAACATCTAAAGAATGACTAAGTACAATTTTAGAAAACGAATAAGAGATAGACGTGTTGCTGGTTAACCATGTTAGGTACTTGTTTGTTTGGGCAGGCTTGTGGATTTTTTCGGAGGGGTTTTAAAAGGTTTTTGGTGATATCCGTCCGAAATTTTTCATGGTTGTAGTTGTATCAACGAGCCCATTTTGTGTACTCCTGAGAGGGTTAAATTGGTATATTATTTATGATCTCAAAATACTGTTTCCTGCTGGAGGCAGACTCAAGTCAATAAGTTATTTTCATTTCTTGCACCCTGCATGTCCTGACTTCCCGAGACCCAGCTGGTTTGTTCATCAAGTTCTGCAGTCTTTGCTGGATGCTACCACGTTATAAGGCGGACTTCAGGTTTTGTAGAGGGAGTTCCAGGGGAGCAACGGAAGGCCTGCATTGTGGGGGGACGCACGCCTAACATGTCAGAGGAGGGCTGCAGGCATGCTGCAAAGGAATATTTAAAAAGCAACTTCAAGCTTGCATGGACAGAGAGAGAGAGAGAGAGAGAGAGAGGGGTTGGGAGAGAGAGAGAGAGAGAGAGAGAGAGAGAGAGAGAGAGAGAGAGAGAGAGAGAGAGAGAGAGAGAGAGAGAGAGAGAGAGAGAGAGAGAGAGAGAGAGAGAGAGAGAGAGAGAGAGAGAGAGAGAGAGAGAGAGAGAGAGAGAGAGAGAGAGAGAGAGAGAGAGAGAGAGAGAGAGAGAGAGAGAGAGAGAGAGAGAGAGAGAGAGAGAGAGAGAGAGAGAGAGAGAGAGAGAGAGAGAGAGAGAGACCTATTTGCTGTATGGATGGAAAAGAATACCAGCAGCAATGCATCATGGAGGTGCTTCCATGGGCCCTTTATGCTAATCTAGCAGACTAAACTTAAAATGCACAAAGATATTTGAACAAAAATAAAAATGCACAAAACATATGAAGACTCGAGCTGTTCAGCTGAGGAGGTTGAAAGAGGCTGAACTGGATTGACCCCTTCCCTGTTTCCCAATCAGGGGAAGGAGCTGGGGTCTCTAAGGAGTTTAAAGTTTCAAGTTTATTTTTATTTATGATTATGGAACTCCATAGAGGTCCCCATAAAATCATAAAATGACATGCATGAGAATAAGATGCTGTTCTAATTTGCAATTGATTACACATAATACAATGTTCTACCCCATCATGAGAGCAGACAGTCATAAACAATATCCAAGGTTCAAAAGGCGTTCATTTAATAGGATCCCAACAAACAGCAGCATGTTATGCAGAGCAACATATAAAGTGTAAGGGGTTGGAAAATATATATATAGAGAAGAATAGTTTGTATCAGTGCTTAATTTGAGCCGGAGATTTCCGGTGCTGAGCACCGGCACTTAATTGGTTTCCCGTGCTCGGCACCGGCACCTAATTTTCAACACCACACTTAGGGCAGTCTGCCACAAGGTGCCGCTGCTCATCTAATTTAGAGATGAGCAGTATAACAGTTGTTTAGGAAAACAATAGACATGAAAAAATTACTCATACCTGCCTCCCCAGCCATTCCTTTAGCTTTGGGGACCTGGAATAATCTGAACTGTCGCATTTACATTCGAGAGAGATGGTTAGTAGTGGTTTTGGTGACGATGGGTAGTGCAAGCTGCAGTGGACTCCCGGTCAGAGCCCTGGCACTTAATTTTTTTACAAATTAAGCCCTGGTTTGTATACCACAAAAATGCAAACAAACAATAAAATTGCCTTATACATATAAGATAAAAATTGCCCACATAATAAACTACCAGCCTCTACAAACTACCGACTGATGCACCGTAATATAATGAGGAGAGATGGGCTCTACCAATTCAACTAATAGCCCATCTCCAGCAAGAGTGTGCTGTGCATACTAGAAGCTAGTTCCATTTTCTTGACGCTGCTACTCCAGTGCCCATGTGCTGAGCCTCTGACCTAACCACTGGACACTAGCGTAACAAAACTTGAGGGCTCCCCTCTGCAAACTATATCAAGGCCCCCCTTCGGACTCAGTCAGGCGCTGTCACGCCAGGGTACTGTGCTGAGGGAGCCCCCTGAATGACAGACAATAGACGAGTACTTATAACATCTTATTTAAAGGGAGCCCTGGCACTCACCATAACGTGAATTACACCCATCAGTAAAACAAAATATATGAACTTGGAAAAGCATATCTGACACTGTAGGTATCACAGAAATCTGTATATTGCAGCTTCCAGAGCATGGTGCCTGATTGAACAGAAGCAACCTAAAATGCATAAGTGAACAGCATCTGATGACACTCGGAGATTTACTGCTTGCTATGGCTGTCACATTATAGGAATAGTTCCTGGCATGTTTAATAGAACAGTATACCACAAGTACAAATACACATGTACATAACAATGTATACACATCCACACAGCACCGTGTCAAATGGGAAACCTCCAGCTAGCCATAAATGTTTAGCCAACATCAATGTGCATTGTGGTACTCATAGTTGTGTCATTACAGTGCTGATGCCTCACTGGTACCTGTTGTGGGTGAGTGAATAAAGGTTGCACTGCCTCTATTTATGAGTTACTTCCTGTAAGTGTGAGTATTCTTTAACTTCTCCTGCCTGTGCTGTATGCGTTTTTTGAGAAAGACTCTTGCTCTGTTGCTCCCGTTGCTATTGCATTCCAGTGCAAGAACTGTAGTGAACCCTATTCTCCCTACCTGTGATCTCAGCACTTAGGCAAACAGTCTTAAGTGTCGTACTGAAGAGGCAGACCTGACAGAACCAAGGGAGTGGGGCTGAAGTGGAGGTAGGACTGGGCATGGTGAAAAAGACAGCCTAAAAAAATATGAGTGAAAAAGAAAGGACAGTAAAGCAAAGGAACAGTGAAGGACAAGGAACAATGGAGGGCATGGAAAGGTAGGGTATAAGAAAAAGGAAAAAAAGAGAGAGGTGAAGGAAAAAAAGGGAATGGAATATATCGAACAATGAGAAAATGTAAATGGCGGAAAAAACTAGAATGAGAATGAAAGAGGGTGATAGAATGAAAAAGTAGAAAAAAATAACCAAGAATTCAAGACTGGGAAGAAATAACAAGAAATGAATCAGTCAGGAAAACGCATACACAGAAATAAAGTCACAGGAAGAGAACACATGAGTTGAAAGAAGGAAGTGAGAGATAGAAGGATAGAAAGAGTAAGCTATAAGGATGAGGAATGGCAAATGGAGCAAGAGTAGGAAACCATGGCCGAGAGACAGTGCTAGAGTGGGTGGCAAAAAAGAGAGAGAGAGATTTCCATTGCAAAGTGGATAACGAGTTCAAACTGGATGGTCATCGATGTAACTCGATCAGTGGTGCAATGGAAAGGGAAAGGTGAAAAACATAGAACTTACAATAGAGAGAAGTGAGAGAAGAAATAGTAGCTTGAGCTGAAAGAAAAATTGGGAATTGTATCCTGGTGCTGAGTAGGTGTGAGTCTAGTTATGCCAAGTACCAAGTTGGACTACTCCAAAAGTCTGGTCTTTAGCTTATTGTGGAATTCAAGAAGAGAGGATAAAAGTAAGAGGAAATCAGGAAGCTAGAAAATGCATGTGAGGAAATAAAAGAAGTAAAAGTTAAGGGAGGAGTAGTTGGAAAACTGGGATTACAGAAGAGAGAACATTTCCGAGGTAGAGGTGGTGGTGAAGTACCACTGAGTGATGATAGTGAGGGAATGAGAGGAATGGGGCTGGAAGTAAGAGATGAACTGAACGGATAGAGGTATTTAATGGTCAAAGATAGGATTGAATGTGAAAGGGAGAATGAATGGTATAGAAATTAGAGATCATATAGTGTAAAGGGGGAAGGCAAATGGAAGGATGGAGTGGAGAACAAGAGTTGGGGTCAAGTGAACCTGGGAGAGATTGAGGTGAGTGTGGGATAGGCAGCAATAAACTTTGGAGAATTAAAGCTATAGAGTTGGAGGTAAGCAGCAAATTGGCACAGACAGAGTGAACTATTGAGAGATGGAGGTACAAAGTAATTGAGAGAAATAGAGGAGTGGGCAAAGCTGTCTTTCATAGATAGAGAACAGGAAGTGGAGGTGTGAGGGAACATGGTAGAGGCATGATAATAAGAGACATTGATTTGGATGTGAAGGGAAAGCAGGAAGAAATGTATGTAATAGGAGTATAGACATGGAGTTAAGAAGGAAACTGGGAGAGGGATGAGATTAGGATGGGGAGGAAGTAAAACTGGGAAATATAGAAGTGAGAATGACAGAGGTGCAGGTGAGAAAGGGGTTTGATACATTGGTAAAGGGTAAACATAATGGAGGAATGAGAGCTTAGGTCAATTGTTGCATTTCAAATTGATTTTGTTATAGGCAAAGTTAGCAGTTTTGATCACTGTCATTTTTAATAGGCTCCTATCACTATGTCTGTGCCCTAGGGTTGTCCACGTCACAGAGAATTTGTACTTTTTGAGCCACTAGCCTCACCCTCCATCTTGTAAATAACAGCAAAACTATGTTTGAAGTGCCCTGATCTCTCTCTAAGTGCAGAATCTGTTGATTTATTTTAACCTAATTGTATCACTGGAAAACCTGCTGATATTTTGGGAGTAGGTTGCAAAGATGAGGTGGTTGAAAGCAGCGAGTGGCAGAGTAATTGTTCGTTTGTGGCCTCCTCAGTGCTGTGCAAGAGGTCTCCCTTTGTTTTTGTTACCTCACTGGAAGGCTCCTAGCAGTTATTATGTGTTTTAATGTCTTACTGCATGTTTCCCGAGAGTCTACTTGCGACCATTACTGGGAGTGGTTTGCTTCCCTATGATATTGCATTGCAATGTCACAACAGGAAAACCTGCCGCCCAAAACCGGAAGTATCCTCTTCTAGGATGTTAGCTTCCAGCAAAGAGTGCAATGACACATTTACTTTGCTTTTTGTGGTCATGGGGTTAGAAAAAAATATAGATTACAAGTTCACTGGAGCTGCAGGAATCAAGCTCTGAACAAAAAAAGATTTCTTCCTCAATTTGTCATTACATTCTATCTTCTTTATCAGACATTCAACAGAAGTTTGAGATAATAAAATACGCCCATGTTTTTTAAAGTTTTTATTTCACTTCAGACTAAGGTCCTCATGTAGGCTACAATAATAAATCCAGTGGTAATGGGTACATTTCCCTCTAATTTAGCTTTCCTCTGGAAAAAAAAGGAATTATATGCCAGATGTAAAAAGAGTTGATTAGCAAATAGTAGTTGCAAATTGTACACCAATGTTTTGAGAATTTGGAAATTGATTTTGATATTGTGACCTGATCTATGTGCTATTAAGTCAGTTTGCAAAATCACCATTCAAAGTGGAGCATAATTGGACCTGCCTAATTACTATTCATGAGGTAGGTCACAAAAAGTGACCCTCTTGGTTTGGATGCCATCACATGAATGGTCAGCAGACTACCATGGCTGTGATTATATTTAAATTAAGCCTTTTTTAGGCACAGCCTAGGCAGCGCATGCGCTGCTTTGCGAGGCATGCTGTATTCAGGTATGGACTTGAAGCTCCGCCCACTCTCTGCCCATATTTTTCCTTGGCTTGTGTCATTGTCCACTGTAAACGGTGGCTTTTCATTGGTTAATAGGCTTAGTAGTCCTTCCTTAGTACCGTTTTGTCTAATTTTGTAACCTCCCATGAGGACACCCGTGTTACGTGTGTTGTTAAACCGTAGCCTTTAGTTACAGCCTCCGAGCTCTATTTTCTCAAATACCTTTGTCCTGCCTGCTGTTGCAGGCAGAACACGCTCTCTCCTAACGCTTTAAAAAAAAATCTTTATAGCACGGGCAATGCAATAGGTCTCGTTTTTGCGAGTGTTTAATATATTGGAATTATAAATGACAATGCCTTTTATGTATCTGTTTTCAAAACAAACCATAAATAATTAGCATTGTCATTTACAATGCTAATGGCTCAAACTCTCCTGAATGCGAGACCTATTGCATTGCAAATGCTGTTTTTTACATGCAACAGGTTTTACTTAATAGAAAATACTGTATTCAATTTTTTAATTTTTTTAAGCTTAAGATTTAAAGTGGTTTTTACATTCGCAAAAGCAAACGAGTTCCACGGTGGTTCCTTCCTTGTATTTAACTGGTTACCACCTCCTTTGAAGAGTCAGTAACCTATCAATGGTTTGAAACAAATTCTGATCACAAATCATTGATACGCAGCATTCTGAATCACACTTGATGCCCTAAACATGCTCTTTACAAATTGCGATCTATTTCTATACCCATATTGGGATTCAGTTAGCATTTACCGTATCACAAAATGGGTTTAGAACATGCTAAAAGACATGTAGGGGTTGCAAACCCTGTGATTTACTGAATCTCAGGGTTTGTACCCACTAAATTACTTTGTACATCTGGTCCAACGCATATACAATTATCCTTTCTTGTGGCAATAGCACGCTTGTGATGCAATTTAAGTACACTACTTGTGCAGTAACGCTTAAGGAGACAGCAGCCCTGCAAAGGTTTTCAGGTCCATGTGTGACTAACTACTCTAGTCCGGGTTTTTTATCCTTTGAATTCTGAGACATGCAGTCTTGTTTATTCCATTATAAAACAAAGCCTACGCATCCCAGAATTCCTAGAAAAAAACGTAGACTGGGGCAGCTCATCGTACATGGATCTGGGAAACATGTATACTGGGGGAGAGGATCTAGCCTGACGGCTAGAGCAGTCGCCCTCCAAGCGGGGGAACCGGCTTCGACTCGAGTTGCGGCAGGGACGCTCAACATCCTGTGATTGTGGGCAAATCACTTAATCCGGTCAAGTTCGTGCTATATAAAATTCCGAAAAAAATATATAAAGCTTTCTGCTATACTAGTCTGTACATTAAAAATAAGGAAGTTTCGCATTGCGCAATCTGAAGCTAAATCAATGGCCAGAGAAGTAGAGACAAACTACAATCTATAATTCTTAGTTGTGCAAAGCTCTTAACAAGCAGCAACACGATTTATTATCTACTGTTTCCTTCCTCCCTCTCCCACACGTTTTCTTTCCCTCTTCCACTTTATTCTCCCACTCATATTCTTGTTCGTCGTGGTGTTTTTAGAGCAGATAACATGACAGAACACAATGTTTCCTCTGTCTCTTTCTCCTATTCCATCCTTCCCCCTTCTGTTTCCTGCAGCGCTTAGAAAACAGCTTTGAGACATCATAAGTGCTATGGAGGCCAACATCATAACATTTCGTTCGCTATTTCTGTCCCTCTGCATGCACTTTCCCATCCCGCCCGATCCTCCCTTCCTTATATCCCATCCATTCCATGTGTCTCTTTTTCCCTCTTTCTCGATCCTGTTTCTTCTCAGTGCCGTACAATGTATAGCTTGAACACCTTATGCGTAAAGTCACACTGCTCTACAATGAACACACCTGAGTTCTCTCTTACTTGTCTTTCTCCAGATTCGAGTGTGGGAAACGAGCATAAAGTGATCAACGTCATCATTCCGGAGCACCGCAGCCACTTTTTCCAACAGCTGGGCTACATCCTGGCAACGCTTCTCCTCTTCATCCTCCTCCTCACCATCGTGGTCCTCGTCACCCGGAAGCGGCAGAAGAGAGGTGAGAAAACATGCGCATGCTGGCCTCACCTGGAAAGGCCTGTCATCATCGGCTGGCACTGATGCTGGCCATCACCAAAATCGACTTTCAACAGCTCGCTCTGGCTTGGGGCAGTGTGAGGGCAATAGTACCACGGTCTACCCTGGAGCTTCTGTAGAGGGGCACTCTCTGCTGAGGTTTCTATAGAGTGGCACACCCTGCTGGGCATCCTATAGTGGTCACAGACGGCTGGGGCTTCTGTGTTGTGGCCCTCCAGGCTGTGGCAGTTGTGGCGAGGGCAGACTCAACTTGGCTACCTGTAGAGTGGCACTCCAGCTGGCACCTATGTAGTGTGGCACTCCCTTCAAGGTCACCTGTACTGTGGCTGTCTCTTCTCTTCAGGGTTTTCTACAGAGTGGCACTCCTAGCTAGCACCTATGTAGTGTGGCACTCACTTCAAGGTCGCCTGTACTGTGGTTGTCTCTTCTCTTCAGGGCTTTCTACAGAGTGGCACTCCCAGCTAGCACCTATGTAATGTGCCACTCATTTGATGGTCTCCTGTAATGTGGCTGTCTCTCCTCTTCAGGGATTTCTACACAGTGGCACCCCCAGCTAGGACCTGTGTAGTGTGACACTCTCCCTGGGACTTCTGTAGTGTTGCGCTCTCTGCTGAGACTTCTGTGGTGTGACCCTCTCATCTGTGGCGCCTGTAATGTGTCACTCTCCGCTGGGGCTTTCCTAGCCTGGCACTTCCTATCAGTCAACTATCTGTGTCCAAGAACCACCTCTGTCACTTTTCATATGTCTTCATGTTGCGTTCATTCTCTCATTCTTGACTTCCTCGTTCTGCAGAACGTGCCGCTGGACTGTCTCGTGATACGAACACCTGTCGGACCTTCAGTCGTTAGCATGCCTGTGTGTCTATGACCGTTTACCATCTCAATCACTGTGTAGCTTTTTCTCCTCCAGATAGGTTACTCTCACACATTCTGCCTCCCATTTATCTTACTTGTTGTGCCTTGTCTTCCATCTCTCTTCTGATTATCACTACATTAGCTCTACTCACATACTTAGGCTCTGTACTAATTATTTGATCGAGCTAGAGGACAACAAAGAAGGGCAGTTTCGGGGTACCGGCTATTTGGAGGAGCAGCAGCAGTGGGACATGGGATAACACAACTTGGAAGCAGTGAAGGTTAATGGGCTGATTAAGTAGTAATCCATATGGAAAAAAGCTAGTAGTCTCTGACAAGGGACATAGTTACCAATAGTGGAGCAAGTGCAGTGGCACCAGGGGTCAGGGATTTGAAGGCAGTACTGTACCCCAACCATGACTGTTTTTTACTATGGTAATCGGGCTGTGAGGGAGCATGTACTTGTTCGCATGAGGGCCTGCTGCACCTTTACTACACTACTGCCTGGGCACAAGGTGACTGTAATGCTCATGCTTCCATAGGTTACCACATAGAGGTCTCCACATGGCCATTGGGTAGCCCAGCTTTGGGTCCAAAGGGCACTGAATAAGGACCCCTGATGCTCGGGCAGATTTCGAAAGGAGATATCTTGAGCCTGGAAGTGGCTGAGGTTCAGGGTATCAGAGCCAGTGCAATATGGACAAGTCAAAAAAAGCTTAGGGGATATACCAACGAGGCATGTCCCGGATACAGTGGGGTGGCCACATGCCTTCCTGTCACCAGGACACCATGTTTATTAAGCAAACTACTGCAATCTGGAAATGGCAGTCTTGGTTTATGATGGAGCCAATCCAACTGGGTTGTCCGATTGAGCTGCTCATGGGGGGAACCCGTGGGGTCCCGGAGACGCGGTTCTGTCTTGCCAGCCTACTGCACCCAGAACACTCCCCTGAGTTCGATCCCCACAGCTGAACACACAGGAGGAAGGGACAACAAAGGACGAAGAAAACCTTTCGTAGAGGGGAATCGCTTTGACTAATTATAATCCTTTTATTTCCTCATATAGGTGTTGGCTATAGTGTGAAGAAAGCAGATGAGTAAGTAAAAGTTATTGCCTTTCGTTTGTTCATTATTTCGTTTTGATTTCAAGTAATTTTTATTTTATAAATGCATTCAAAATGATACAGTACAATGACAATAGTAAATTCCATAGAATGTCCACATAAGAAAGAGTCAATGAAAACAATTATTGGAAAGACATTAAGATGTTGCACTCTAATAATCATTTATTCAGTATTTATTAAGTTGTTTGTAAAGCTGAACGTCAGCTTGTGGTTGCTTCAGAGCAGAAGACTGTGGTTTCTAACATTAGCAGTCACACAGTCAGGTTATGAAGACAGTTTTTAAAAACTATTGTTTGTTTTTCAGTTTTATTTTGTTCAGTTTACAAGGCTCATTTGCCTAATTGCTGGAAAATGAGAGTAAAAAAGGGTACCAAAAATAACGTGAGGACAGACCGACGTTGACAACATATGTTGAGAGGGAAAACTGACAGAAGAAAGAGTTTGAGGGTTTCTGCTGAACTGTGCAGGGGCTTCCGAATGAGCGCGGTGCATGATATTGAAATGCATGCACATGTTCAAAGATGTAACAATGTTAATCATCATCAATAAAGAAACAAAGCATTGCACAAAAAAGGCATCTGCAACATTGAGCACCCATGTTACACACATAGTGGGAGCCGCTCTAGCTGACCGCGAATGTGCTGCTGTTCACTACTAAACTTAGAATACAGAGGGCCGCAGTCCTTGCCACAAAATAGTAGCACCCAAAACACTGTTCACAGTCTCTAGCTGATCAGTTGTAAAATTACAGTTAAACACACTGGATAAACAGAGCGGCCTGTAGGGAAAGCGCACCCCATTCAAGTATGGCAAACTCAAGTATGTCAGAGCATCTCAGTAAAGATGAGGGAGCCCTACATTTAGGCTAGAGAAGCACAGGTAGTGCCGGGAAGCAGGTTGCGCTGACGGCCCTGCGCTTGGGGGATTCTTGGTATCCTCGTTTGAACTAACTTGAACTAACTTGCCCATTTTTAAAAAAGCATTTCTTGATTCTATTTGCATTGTTGTGTTAACATGTTTTAAACGTCTGGGGGCATAATTAAATTGTTGTACCTACTTGCCGCATGCCGATCACCTCTCCCCGGTCCACCGCAGCTATAGTGTGCTGATTGAGTGGAGGGAGCACGGGTTGATGGCTACGGCTTTCTCGAGTTTTACTCACTTCCGGCTGCACATTTTACGCCGCCATTTTTAGACGCGCTCTAGTCGTCCTCACTGATTCGCCCACCGCAGCTTCAAAACCAGCTGATGGGGCCGACGCGCAGATGACGCGCCAGTGGCGCGGCGGTGGTGCGCCAAAGGCAAGCCCGTCTGCGCCCGACCGAGCCTGGCCGGGACCAGGGGCCAGTACCCCTGTCCCCCCGCTGGTCTATAGTGCAGAGATGCTTCGGACCCTTGCCACGAGCAAGCTCGCCTTAGAGGGAAATGCTCACACGATGCTGCGGGCCAAACATTTATTGAGGACTGATGTCATGCCCATGCCATTTCATTCAATGTCACAGGGTAATGTCAGTGTCCCTAGAGCAGGGGGTCTAAATGTAGCGGTTTTAAACACACGCTCTCTACAAAAGCACCATATTGAGGTCTTCTCTCTGTTACAAGATGGTGATATTAGCACTTACAGAAACGTGGTTAGGGGACAGGTCAGCCCCAGACCTCATCGCAGCACTCCCAATAGAGTTTGATGCCTTCTGGCAAAACAGACCTGGGGACACTAGAGGAGGGGGGGTGGTGTTTCTTTTTAAAAAGAGCCTAATGGTCACTAAAATAACAGCAGAACATTGCGATAATGCAGACATCTTGGGGGTAAAAATCTCCTTCAAATCTTCCTGCATTGTACTTATGGTAGTCTTTCGGCCCCCGAGGACCACCCCTAGCTTTAATGAGCTTTTTCTGGAACTTATCACTGATTTATGTTCCAGATACAAGCGTCTTCTAGTAGTGGGGGATTTCAACTACCATTGGGATAAGACACAGAGAGAGTCAGCAGCGGGTCGATTTGAGACCGCCATGCTCTCAATGGACCTTCAGCAATTGGTCAACAGTCCCACCCATGTCCAGGCCGCACGCTTGATCTTATCTGGACCTCGCAGCCTTGGGCAGTGATTACAGATATCAGCCCCTGCGCCTAGTCTGACCACTCGCTGCTCAGATGCTGGGTCCCAAGCGATAGCCAATTATCACAGCCCCCACCTCTATGGAGAAGGGTCAGAATCTGGAAAAATATTGAGGCAGGTCACTTAACAGCTACCCTACACTCCATTCCGCCCCCTAGAACAGAAATAAACAATCTGGACCAGGAAAGTGAAGCCTTACTGACCCATCTACAGCAAACTATAGATATAGTGGCACCAATACGGAAAGAAAAAGTCAGAGATAAAGGAAAGGGGGCCCCATGGTTCAATTAACCAATAAGGGAGAAAAACAGCATCTCTGCCAAGCTGAAAGACGGTGGCGAAAAAGCTATGCGCCTGCAGAGCTAAATGCCTATAAAATCCTTCTTTCCGTCTACAAATCAGACATCTTGGCAAGGAAAGCGGAGTATTACGAGGGAAGGATTGCTCTGGCAGAAAACAAACAGAAAGAGACTTTCACTATTCTTAAAGAACCCAGTCAGAAAACAGAGAAGAAATCCGCAATCACATCTTTGGACTGCAATGCCTTTAAGGATTTCTTCCTTCAGAAAGTCAAAGACATCATCTCGGAAATTGCTAGAACACCAACCGATCCTAGCTCCCTCCAGAAGATCTACCCCTCTCCTTGCTCCATCAGTCAGCTTTCTAATCTCCCCAAGATTGACTCAATCACCTTAGCATCATTAGCAAACTGCACCAAATCAGGCTCCCGGGTCGACCCGTGTCCTCCAAGGATCTTTCAAATGGCCCTGCCAGGGCTATAGAAACAGATCCTGGATTTACTTAACAACACTTTAGTTATGGGTCATCTACCGACAAACTTTTAAAGTACCCAGGGTCATGCCCCTGCTGAAAAAACCTGGTGCAGATACCCTGACCCTAAAAATTACAGACCCATCTCCCAGCTCCCCTTTCTAGCCAAGATGGTGGAACAGCATGTTCTAAAGATACTTTCTAAGTATTTGGAGGACCACCAGCTACTCCAAGCTAGACAGGCGGGTTTCAGAGCCCATCATAGCACAGAGCTAGTGATGATGGCTGTTCTGGACAAGCTCAGAGTTTTGGCAGATGATAAACAACCGAGTGCCCTGATTTTATTAAATCTGTCAGCGGCATTCGATACGGTCAGCCATAACATACTGCTGAACCGTCTCACCAATCTGGGTATCAGCGGGCAAGCATATCAATGGCTAAAGTCATTTCTTGCTGACCGCACCCAGAGAGTCCAGCTGGGTGAACAGTTATCTGCACTGGGCTCTCTGACCTGTGGGGTACCCCAGGGCTCTGCATTATCTCCACTTCTTTTTAATATCTATCTGCAACCCCTGGTGGAGACCCTGACTCATATGGACTGTCAGGTTTTTAATTACGCCGATGACACTCAACTTCTTATCCGGCTTAACAATTCCCGCCAGGCTCAGGAGTCGGCCAAAAAGTTGCTCAGGTTTACTCTAAACTGGATGACGGCCAATTCTTTAAAATTAAATCTGGATAAGACCGAAGTGCTTATCATTCCAACAAGGAACAGCCCCTGGTGTGATCTTTTCTGGCCTCCGGAACTAGGTGTAGCCGGGTACCAGTCCCGGTCGTAAAGAGCCTCGGCCTGAAAATTGACTCTGAACTATCCATGTCTTGCCAGGTCACCACGGTTGTGGGAACCTGCACTGGCCTACTCAGGCAACTGTGGAAACTTGCTCCTCTCCTGTCAACATCGTCACTACAATCAATTGTCTCCGCCACTGTCATCTCCAGGTTGGATTACGGGAATGCCCTTTACATTGGCTTCCCTCAGATGCTCATTGGGAGACTGCAGGTGGTACAGAACAATGCGGCCAGGCTTATTTTTGGACTTCCTAGAAAGACACATGCTACTCCTCTGCTACATAAACTACATTGGCTCCCTATCAAACAGAGAGTGCAGTTCATGGGTCTATGCATTGCCCACAAAGCAATCTACGGCCAGGCACCCAAGTATATAAAAGATCGCTTGAAGAAATACGTACCCGGCTGGACTCTACGATCTTCTGAGGCATGCAGGTTAGTTCCCCTCAGGTACATCTCTAAATCCAAGAGGGGTAGAGCATTCTCTGTTCTTCTCCCGCAGATCTGGAATGATCTGCTGGAACATCTTCGCAGGGAACCGGCTCTACTCACCTTTAGGAAGCACTTAAAAACTTTCCTATTTAAAGAGGCGTCAACCACCACTTAATCATCTGCCTCCGCCGCTGCTATTCTACTTCTGCACCAGTGACTGGCTCACTTTTCTCTAGAAGCGCTTAGAGACCTGTAGGTGATTTGCGCTATACAAAAGTCATATAACATAACATAACACTCTTGCCCTGAGGAAGCAACTTATAGTCACGAAACATGTATTGGCTGTTCAGCTTTTATAACTTCGAGATTCCTTTTGATACACCGATGAAATTTGGGATATGCATTCAAAATATATTTCAATATAAAGTTGAAACAAGGAATTTCAGTGAACCGGTGCCTTTATATAAAATGTATATCTCACCAAAAGTTTAATGACCTCTTCAGTCTCCCAACACAGACCTTTTCTCTCCATAAACCTTTAAGCGAAACATGTATTTTCTGAATGTTCCATAGTTTACGGTACAACACACAGCAGCCTAGTGTTAAAATCCTATGTAGGGCATCCAGTTTTAAAGACTCCAGGTTGATTTCCCTATTCAAACAAGCCATGGGATTGGATCAAATAAATCCATAACAACATTGGTGCCAATTTCATCAAATTTTCTAGCTACTCGTGATCCAGTTCTTCATGGCAGATTCGGTGGGGTGTACTGTGAGACAAATCCAACAAATGCCTTCAGAATCTATTTCCTTCAATTTGTAAACTAGAGTCGTATGACGAAAAACCCTAAACTCTTGCACTATAGGTTAACCCATGTATATATTCAGGGCCAGACTGGGAACTTAAACCGGCCCTGGCAAACTGCTCGGCTGGCCCCTGGGGAGTGGTAAGAGGGGGGTGCGGCAGAGCTGTTTGCTAGGGCGGATTTCGGGCGATTTTGTTACAGGGGGGCAATATTGCTGGCCCCTGGTAACAAAAACGGCCCCCACCCTGGCAGCCCAGCGGGAAAACGCCCGTGCCCACTACGGCCAGTCCGGCCCTGTATATATTTACTATAGTAAACCATAATCATCTGTTTAATTGGCTTATTGACCAAGGAGAGGCAAAGCTGAAAGCAGCCCCAAAGATGTGATATATGTGGATTTCCGGGATTACAATCTATTGGTATTATTGAACGGTAAATCAGGATATGTAAATATAGGTACCTTCTCCAAGGTTTCCTTCTTAATATAGATAGTTTTCTGTTCGTTGGTTTTGGGACCACTGATAAGTATAAAGGTTTTAATAAGTCTATTGTATTTCCACTTCCTTGGATAAAACCTGATTCAGTATGAATTTCCTGTTTCAGTCGCATAAGTCTTCAGTCTGATATCTAGGGGGGCATTCACTGTGTATACAAAAATATATTCATCATCAGCCCCTGTTTGTAAACCTAATATGTTCACTGAAAGTGATCTCAGTCTTCTGTCGGCACCTGTTCCAGTGTTCACTACCATTAATTGAAATGCAGTCTGGGTAATGCTTGCTAGTATTCACATTCAGTAAAGCACTCTGCATCACATATGAGGTCGGTGGACTACCCACACCTACCTGCAAAGAGCAGGTGCACTCGTATCCATGTAGCACAGCTGCTGTCTCAAGAGCGCACATCTTCCCTGACTTTCACTGCTCGATCTTGCGAGGTTGAACGTCACTTGTATCTTTAAGAACTGGGAAGCAGTGTCTTATAACTGGTGATCACGGAAATATTGTTCATTTGGAAAGTAACCAGGCAATTCACCCTATTTAGGAATAGTTGTGCATCAGTACAATTTTAGAGTATTCCAAAAGAGTGATCTGTCTGAAATTACATAGGTAACATAAGTAAGGTATGTGATATAGTTTAAAAGGGCTGCCCTAGGCTAGGCAAACAGCAGACCTGAGCTATTAATGTTTAAACTAACTGATTTGGATATGGTGCACTATGTATAATGTTGTTTCTTTCTACAACTTACATACCTGATTGCTTGCTATCTCAGAAAGCCTTCTCCAAATATCCTCCATAAAAATCCTGCATGAAAAAATTAGCCTTACCCTACTTAGGTCTTGATTCCCATCCTTTCTCTTTCCAGAGTGACCCTCTTCTTACTTTCCATCCTGTGCATACCTTCTATTTCTGACCATAGCCTCCTCCCAGTCTCACGCCTGTCTGCCTTAATCTCTCTTATTGTAATTCTGCAAGTGGCTGATACTTCATTTCATGGATCACAACTTCTCCTCTTTAAAGCCCTGTAACCTAACATTACCTAATCTCCACCAGACTATCTATCACACCAATCATTCACCTGAAACTACATATCCCCTGCAAATGATCACAGTTAGCACAATATACACCCCTTCTCAACAATGAGCACAAAACAAGGACAGGTAAATAAAATTAAAGATGCATGGCAAAAATGGTATAGCAGAGGCCTAGAAAGTCCAAGCATGCCATAAGAAAACTGACCCCCAATCTGGAATCTTTCTTCTAAAATAACCCACAGGGAATCCAGTCTACATTCCATCATAAACCATGTTACAAATGAAAACTCATTGCTGTGGAGTGAATATCAAAACTGTCTGACCAATGATTTAGGAGGGAGGCTGTGTAGTAAGGGTGATTTAGTAGCCAAGAGTACTGGCCAAGACTGACATTCTATTGACACTACAGGAGGTTGTACTAGGGGATTAATATGTGCACTCGAATGTGTTAATAGCTTTCCTAGAGCTTCTAGTTCTGCAAGATGGTCTAATATAGCAGTAGGCAGGCTGTCAAAGGGACATTCTAAAGACCATAGCTCCAGAAAAGGAAGGCATTGTCAATGCCTAAAAATACCAAATGTTTGATCCCGAGCCTCAGTTTTGCAAAACCGTGCAGCCCAGAGTTTTTGGCCCCAGTCCTTAGTCTTTGCATACCTAAGAACTCTTGCTTCCAAGTGTCAGTGTTTCCACACTTAGGCCCTTGCATTTTTCTGATCCCAGGCTTGAATATCCTCATACCAAGGGGCTCTCATATGCTGACATAGGCCCTTCCATTTTTTAATTCCAAGCTTGAAGATTTCCACACCAAGGGGCTCTCATGTTCTGATTCTAAGCCCTAATGTTACCATACCCAGAGTATACTCATCTGCCCCTTAGATTCTATATCACATGGCAGAAAAACTGAAATAAACCAATATTTACAGTACACATAATCACTCTAGCTTCAATAAGGAGATAAACGTGTTGTTTATCCGTAGGAAGATACTGCATCACCCTTGGCCAGCAGTAGGATTACTTTGATAGGAAAGATCTTCACTGTACAGAATGAAACAGCATGCTTTCTTGGGAGGGCAGGGAAAGGGTGCCAAAAGGAATTGAAAATTGATTTCATTTGCTGCCCTAAATCTGTTTTTCTGTCCTTTCAGAAGAGAATTCCATCTTAACATGTCTGCTGCTGATGAATCGGAGCTGACCCCATGCAAAAGTGAGGAGATCCGGCTTGGTATGTCAATCTTCTCCAGTGTTCGACTCAATAAGTGCTTCATATCTGTAGCTAAGTAGGATAAGGCCTGGAAAACCCGCAGTTGTTTATGTAAACTTGGCACTGCATCCCTCGCCAGATGAGTAGTTCACACTAGTAAAGTACAATTACAATTAGTGTAGCCTTCTTTCTAGGACTGAAGAGAAGGGGGCAAAATTCTCACTAAAGTGACCTGAATTACTAATTAGTGGAGACAATTTGCAGATGTGACAAGAGATGCTTAGATATGGTCAAATAGAGGAACATCTTGTAGTATAAGCATGGACCTATCTATTTAGTGGTCATTGAAAAGTATGAGTGAGGCAAATTAACATTTTCTGCAAAAGCTCAAACTGGTGAAATAGGTTGAAGAGACTGCAACAATTAAAGATCCGATTGTAAGGGCTGTGTCCAGATAGAGCACACACTTCCTGTAGGGCAGGTTCTAGACTCCAAAAAATACAAAGATTTCTGGTGATTGCAATCCACTCATTGGTTTACAAGACCACAGTACCTATCTCCTAGGTATAGTTAAATGTTATACTATAGCAGCATCATGGTCAAAATGAGTTCTATGCTAAAGACAGCTTTTCCCATTACATCTCCAGGTAGGAGATCATAGCATTTAATGATGCTCCAAACATTGATGTGGCTTAACTTAAAGTTGCCATGTTTGTTTGTCTGTTGGATGCCTAAGGTGTTAATGATGTTTTCAAAGGATGAACAAGATGTTCATGTTTTGCATGCGACAAATGTAATTGTTTTTCTGAGGCCTCGCCTCTGAAACATGCTGGACACCTGTCAGGCAACAATATGAAAACCACTGTAAATTCCCCCTCTCTGATTTTGTGTGTAGGCTGCTATGAAATGAGTCTAAGAGGGTATACTGGTCTGATTACGTGGGTAAACACTGATGTTATGTGGTGTTCTGGAGTGCGCAAATAGCGGAAAGGTGTCCTGCCGCTAGAGAACAGAGTACAAAGATCCTACTCCCAAGCAGAAGGAGCAATCAAAAAGAAAAACAAGTAAAGCCCAGTCAGTGGGCGTAGACCAGGTCTTTAAGGCTTTTCTAAACTTGATCAGGACTGACGTCCTAGGCAGAGAGCGAGGCACAGAGGTCCACAATTTAGCGGCAGCTAGAGAAAAGCCCCTCCCATCCGAGCAAACTCGTTTAACTCTGGGAGTACAAAGGAGGAAATATTCCTGAGAACGAAGAGAACGACTTGAAACATAAAACTTAACATTTATTGTTCAAATAAATTGGACCAGCTCTGATGTGATGCACCCTTCTAATCCTTTGGTGCACTCGAGTTTTCCCATTTCTCAGCTTCCGTTGTAGACACTCTCGGCTCCTGCCAAGGTACCAGGACTGTTCCAAATGTAATTGTACATAGAACCAAATTATAAATAAATAAATAAAAAATGTCTAAGTCATATTACAACTATGGTCTTCATTCCCCACAGAGTTTAGTCCCAGACATTTTTCTGCCTGGTGTCCCTGTGTGAAACACACCAGATCTGTTGTAACTATGCAATTCTTGTTATCCGAGGGGGAGGGCGGGAGGGGTTAGGGGGGGGGGGGGATTGTACCTCATAATTACACCCGAGTCCAGCTTTCCCTTTTACTCCTAATTTGATCATTTGCTGTCCATACCATTATTAATTATAATGTTTGGGATAAGATTACAGATACGAGTCCTACCTGCACCTTTATTCCTGATATGACGATCTATTGCCCAAACCATTATTATTAACCCAAAATATTGTACTGGTAGTAACATTATGGCCAGGGTACCTTTTTGGATACTTCCAACTGGCCAAATGTAGTATTAATAGTAAAGTTGGGGGACTGGTGTATGGGTTATTAATAGTAATGAAGGCACAATTCACCGACGAGTCCTGTTTCCACATTTCCTCTCGATACAATATGTTATTGATCAAGGCATTAGTATTAACTTTATAGGAGGTCTGGTATGGCTAGGAGTATTATTTCCATGTTTGTCCCAATTTGTTGACAAATGGTTCGAATCATTTGTATAAATGGTTATGGGGAGGGCCTGAGGGCATCAGATTAAGGCTAAGGGTCCTGCCCAAACCATTAGCACAGATCGTAACGTGGTTCATGTTTCTTCCCGATTAGTTAATAGCATAATCCTTCGTAACATGACCGCTGTGTGTCACATTGAGACTGGCAGCCTTTTTTCAGTGGCTAACTCCTTAAAAATAATATTAATTGATTTACTGCCTAAATGTTTAGTCAATGTCTGTGCTGTGATTATACTGCCCATGTCAGTGACAGTAATGATGGCGTCACCTTTCGGTTTGCAGTCCTCCTTCTATGTTTCTTTTCGATGTGACGACAAAGCTGACCATATAAACTCGCTTTCCTTGTACAGATTACAAGAACAACATTCTGAAGGAGAAGGCCGAGCTGGATAAGCTGCCGCCAGCAAAGAGCGTCGACTTAAACAAAGGTAAGGGAACTGCTGACGCAGCACTTTCTCTCCCCACTAAGTGGCAGCTCTCGCCAGCTCTGCTATTTTTAGGGGCACACTGGCATGTCAGCATAATTCACCCCAGAGGATGGGAACATGTGATGCTTGGTTTGTGGTCGAGGGGGGAGAGGTAGTGCTTTAAAGCCAGCCACGGATATCTGACTCCAGCACTGAATTGTTCTGAATTTATTCTCACCACCTTGACTTCTAGTGAGTATTAGAAAATGGAGGTGGGTGGGCAGCAGATGGAAAGTATGTTCTCTTAGGAAAGTTCTTCTTATATGTATATGGCATCTCTCCCTCTTCTAGAGCTATGTGAGTGGGGGTAGCGGGATAAAAGTGTGATTCTCCTCTTGTGAGGCACAGAGTTGAGAGAAATGGTCTTAAAGCCAACTTGTCCCCATAGGCAGTTGTAGGCAGTGGCCTAGGGCAGTGGTCTTCAAAATCTGGGCAAAGTCTGCCATCCAAAGCTCCTTCAATGTAATATCTCAGATTAATTGAAATTAGAATATATATACATTCACTGAAAAAACCATAGGTTTCAGGCACGTTATAGTTAGAAATTAGCATTTAAAAAACCATAGAAATTCACTGAAAAAACCATAGGTTTTAGGGAAAGTTATAGTTAGTTGGACATTGCACTTGTACAAAACCCGTGATATTCCCCCATTATAGTTAGTTCAGCTAACTATAACTCGCGCCCCCGCAATGCACTGCTGATGACGTCACATATTACATCACTAATGACATGGTCAGTGACATCACTGATGACATCTCAAATGACATCACTGATGACATCATCCAGTGACTGTGTGTTTCTGTAAAGTTTAAATTTGTTATAATATATAGGGAAAGGCATATTGAAGAATGAGTGGGTGTATAAGTGTCTGAATGGATGTTTTACTAGGTGCGTGACTGACTCTATAAGTGAGTGCTTATACATATCTTACGGAATGCATGGGTTAGTGACTAAACTGTGTGAATCTCTGTATCCGTCTGTCTGTTGGTGTGTAAGCGACTGCATGGGTTTGTGAATAACTACATAAGGGTCTATATGAGTTATTGATTGCTTGTCTGAGTATCTGTATAGGTGCCTCAGTGTTTGTGTGGGTGGGGTGTGTGTGACTCTGCATAGATGTGTGAGTGGGTGATTCACTGGGTGCATAGTTGGAAGTGTGCATCTGTGATGGACTGTATGGGTGGGTGAGTGTGTGTGGGTGTGTTAGTGAGTGAATGTATATCTCATTGGTACATGTGTGAGTAACTACATATATGAAAGGCAGTATATATGTGTGTTAGAGTATATAAATGGCTATAAGTGAGCGTGTGTTATTGTGAGAGTGGCTGCATGGACGAGTGTTTGCTTGTATCAGTGATTGTATAAGAACGTAAGAATGTGCTAGTATTTGTATGAGTAAGTGAGCTGGTGTGTGTATAGCTGTATAGGTGAGGAAATGGGAGTGTGATTAATTATTTGCATGACTGGCTAGGTGTGTGAGTACCTCTATGGATGAGTGGTGGTGTGTGAATGTCTATATAGGTGTATGAGTGCATATGATTGTCCTGTACTGAGTGACCATAAGTATGAGTGACTAAACAGGTGAGTGAGTGGATGTATGTGTAGACCTAAGAATCAGTGAGTGGCTCTTATTGGTGTTGGAGTGTCTAAGGTTTTGAGAATGGCAGTCTGTAATTTAGAGTGGGTGTATCTAAAGATATATTAAGGTGTGAGAAGATGCATGAAATTATCACATGGATGATGTCATTGCGGGGGTGCGAGTTATAGTTAGCTGAACTAAGTATAACGGGGGAATTTCACAGGTGTTGTACGAGTGCAATGTCCAACTAACTATAACTTTCCCTAAAACCTATGTTTTTTTCAGTGAATTTCTAAGGTGATTTAAATGCTAATTTCTAACTATAATGTGCCTGAAACCTATGTTTTTTTCAGTGAATTTCAAAGGTTTTTCAAATGCTAGTTTTTAACTATGCCTACAGAAGTAGGACATGTGAAGAAAGAAGAAAAAAACGCACAGAAAAAAAGCAAAAGAAATGCAGAAAGAAGCAACAGACGTCCACAAAGACGAAGAAAAGTGCAGTAAGAAGCAAGACATGTGCAGAAAGAACCAACAGCAGAGCAGAAAGAGGCCTTGTTACAAAATCATCCTGTGCCCACAACTTTTTCAGATGTGTACTGGTAGTAACTGACTCTGACTAACCAGGCCTAGAGCCATTGGTATGCTAAAAGACACTTAGAATACAGTGAAAACACCTACATACACTAGGGAACACTATGCTTTGGGATGCCCCTGTGATTAGCATGACCTCCTCTGTAAGGCCCTAGTACATAATAGGGCAGGGGGATTAAAACTACCTCTTAAAACGCGCTACGGGGCGCGTTTGCACAGTGGTGAAGGGAGGGGGGACTGAGGTGACGTGTTCAAACACGCCCTGTGGCCGTTTTAAGTTGGGAGATTAAGTCCCCTTGAATCCTGACAGTCCCTGGGGTCCAACTAGCCAACCAGGTACCTCCATAAGCGCCACAGAGCTGCATTGCAGAGAGGTGTAAAAAGGGGCGTGGTCTGGACCACCTCTCTGCAATGCAGGCCTCTGGCACTTACTGGAGGTACCTGGTGGGCTAGTTGGCCCCCAGGGGCCCTCAGGATTGAAGGGGAATGAATTCCCCAACTTAAAACATGCCACAGGGCTTGTTTGCACACATCACCTCAGGTCCCCCTCTCCCTTCACCACTGTGGAAACAAGCCCCATAGCACGTTTTAAGTTGAGGGTTTAAGTCCCCTTGAATCTTGAGGGTCCCTGGGGTCCAACTAGCCCACCAGGTACCTCCAGTAAGCGCCACAAAGCTGCGTTGCAGAGAGGTGCAAAAAGGGACGTGGCCTGGACCACCTCTCTGCAACGCAGGCCTCTGGCGCTTACTGGAGGTACCTGGTGGGCTAGTTGCCTCCCAGGGGCCTTCAGGATTGAAGGGGAATTAATTCCCCAACTTAAAACACGCCACAGGGCGTGTTTGCACACATGTCACTTCAGGCCTTGCCCCTTCCTTCACCACTGTGCAAACGCGCCCCGTGGCGCGTTTTAAGTTGGGGGATTAAGACCCCGTGAATCTTCAGGGTCCCTGGGGTCCAACTAGCCAACCAGGTACGTCCAATAAGCGTCACAGAGCTCCATTGCAGAGAGGTGTAAAAAGGGGCATGGCCTGGGCCTCCTCTCTGCAACGCAGCTCTGTGGCGCTTACTGGAGGTACCTGGTGAGCTAGTTGGCCCCCAGGGACCCTCAGGATTGAAGAGGAATTAATTCCCCAACTTAAAACGTGCCACAGGGCGTGTTTGCACACATGTCACCTCAGGCTCTGCCCCCTCCCTTCACCACTGTGCAAACTCACCCCATGGCGCGTTTTAAGTTGGGGGATTAATTCCCCTTGAATACTAAGGGTCCCTGGGGACCCACTAGCCCACCAGGTACCTCCATTATGCGCCACAGAGCTGCGTTGCAGAGAGGTGTAAAAAGGGGCGTGTCCTCAGACCACCTGTCTGCACTGCAGCCCTGTGGCGCTAACTGGAGATACCTGGTTGGCTAGTTAGCCCCCAGGCACCCTCAGGATTGTAGGGGAATTAATTCCTCAGCTTAAAACGCACCACAGGGTGCGTTTGCATAGTGTTGGTGGGAGGGGGGGCCTCCTTATTTTTCTTTTTCTTTTATAGAAGGGGGGCTGTATGGCCTCCCTTCCTTTCCTGGTTTTTTGGGCCCAGGGGACTCCATCCCCCAGGGCCTGACCCCTAATTTTGTTTTTTTGATTTTTAAATCGGGAAGGGGGCCGCGTGGGCGCCCCTCCCAAGGCCATTTTTGGCCCTGGGGACCCCGTCCCCCGGGACATACCCACTTTACATTTTTTAAATTATATTTAACAAGGAGGGGGGCTGCGTGGCCCCCATCCTGAGGCTCCTTTTAGCCCCGGGGACCCCATCCCCCAGGGCTCTGTCTCGTTTTCTTCTTTTGGGGGGAGGGGGACCGTGTGGCCCCCCTCCTGGGCCACTTCTAGCCCCGGGGACTTCATCATAGGTATTATTAAAAAAGTAAGAGCCCCGGGGGGTGGCAGTCCCCGGGGCAGCGGGGGGATGTGTATCCCCCCACAAATTTATTAATGAAAGCTCCAGGGGGTGGCGGTCCCTGGGACTTGGAGGCCCCCCACACATAAAAAAACAAAACCCTGGGGGGTGGCGGTCCCCAGGGCTGCGGGGGGGCCGTGGGCCCCCCGCAAACATTTGTGCAAAGCCCCAGGGGTGGAGGTCCCCGGGGCAGTGTGGGGGGATTAGGCCCCCCACACATTTTTTTACATGCCCCCGGGACTTGGCCCACCCGGGGTTAATTAATAACGAAGCACGGAAATCCGCGCTATGTTTTTTTTATTTTCGTCGCCGGATCCACGGATCGTCTGCTTCTCGGCAATTTTTTTTTTTTTAATCCGTTTCTTGCCACTGGAGCAGGCCTAGGGGGGTCAGGGTATTTCTACCCTGCCCCCTTTTCTTGTTTTACGCGTTTGATTCCCTGGCTTCTTGTGCCGCGCCTCTATATATCGAAACTTTTATTTTTTGATTTTCTCAGCAACTACTGAACGGATTTACACCATTTAAAACAAGCATTGGCATAGCCAATAGGTCTCGCTTTTGGGACCTTCTAAGTATTTAGTTATGCAGCACAATATCCTTGGTGCAACCACATCAACTGTTGCATGGCTAAACACTTATAAGGTCCCATAGGTGAGATCTATTGGCTATGCCAATGCTTGGTGTGGTTGTGTGTTTGGTTGTGTGTGGTTGTGTGTGTGTGTGTGGTTGTGTGTGTGCGGTTGTGTGTGTGTGGTTGTGTGTGTGTGTGTTTGTGTGTGTGGTTGTGTGTCTGTGTGTGGTTGTGTGTGGTTGTGTGTGTGTGTGGTTGTGTGTGTGGTTGTGGGTGTGGGTGCGGGTGTGGGTGCGGGTGTGGGTGTGGTTGTGGGTGTGTGGTTGGGTGTGTGGTTGGGTGTGGTTGGGTGTGTGGTTGTGTGTGTGTGGTTGTGTGTGTGTGGTTGTGTGTGTGGTTGTGTGTGGTTGTGTGTGTGTGGTTGTGTGTGTGTGGTTGTGTGGTTGGTTGTGTGGTTGTGTGGGTGTGTGTGTGTGGTTGTGTGTGTGGTTGTGTGTGTGGTTGTATGTGTGGTTGAGTGTGTGTTGTTGTATGTGTGGTCATATGTGTGGTTGTGTGTGTGGTTGTGGTTGTGTGTGTGTGTGGTTGTGTGTGTGGTTGTGTGTGTGTGTGGTTGTGTGTGTGGTTGTGTGTGTGGTTGTGTGTGTGTGATTGTGTGTGTGTTTGTGTTTGTGTTTGTGGTTGTGTGTGGTTGTGTGTGTGTGGTTGTGTGTGTGGTTGTGTGTGTGTGTGTGTGTGTGTGTGTGTGTGTGTGTGTGGCTGTGTGTGTGGTTGTGTGTGGTTGTGTGTGTGTGGTTATGTGTGTGTGGTTGTGTGTGTGGTTGTGGTTGTGTGGTTGTACATGTGGTTGTGTGTGTGGTTGTGGTTGTGTGTGTGGTTGTGTGGTTGTGTGTGTGGTTGTGGTTGTGTGTGTGTGTGGTTGTGTGTGGTTGTGTGTGGGGTTGTGTGTGGTTGTGTGTGTGGTTGTGTGTGTGGTTGTTGTGTGTGTGTGGTTGTGGGTGTGGTTGTGTGTGTGGGGGGGGTTGTTTGTATGTGTGTGGTTGTGTGTGTGTGGTTGTGTGTGTGTGTGGTTGTATGTGTGGTTGTGTGTGTGGTTGTGTGTGTGTGGTTGTGGTTGTGTGTGTGTGGTTATGTTTTTGTGTGTGTGGTTGTGAGTGTGGTTGTGGTTGTGTGTGTGGTTGGGGTTGTGTGTGAAAGTAATACTAAAAGCATCTCAAAATAAAGGATCACAAACATCGAGTTTGTGGAAAGAGAAAGCACGTTGTAAGGCAAACGGGCGCAGCAAAGCCTCAACACAACAACAAAACAAACAAGATCACTTAGCGAAGACTGAGTGCTGATAATGGATACACACAGCCCATCATCTTAAGAGTTCGATTGCAGCCAATGTGGACTCAAACCCTCCACCATCTTGTGAGTTGCACCCCATATTTCATCAGTTGCAACTGCTGCACCCACCATAGCGCTTTGAGATCTAAAGCGCTACATAAGTCTAATCGATTAACCAGTCGCCAACATGCTGTGCTTTTAATGAGAATGTGACAACAGATTCCAGCTTCCTCATCATGTCCTCATGAAAGTGCCAATGAAAGGACTCCCTGAATGGTGCAACAGACATGAAGCAGCCGCTGCGATCAGAAATAAACACTGTGAACGTTGTCCAGTTTCACAGTAACATTTCCTTAATGTTCTTTAAGTCACAAAACAGTAATACTAAAAGCATCTCAAAATAAAGGAACACAAACATCGAGTTTGTGGAAAGAGAAAGCACATTGTAAGTCAAACGGGTGCAGCAAAGCATTAACACAACATGTTCTTTGATGTTTGATGTTCTTTGAACGAGAACATCAAAAGGGTGCTGCGAAAGTGATCGCAGGCGAAAGTGAAAGTGATCGCAGGTGCTTAATGAGCATGACGAGGTTTGCCAGCCTCTGCTCCTATGCACTGTAGCTATAGGCTGGCCATGGTAGCATTTTTTGAGCCCTCACAAAAAGTCTTGCCAGACCAGCGCATGCGCTGGGACTGGCGAGACCTAACAAAGGGCGCTTACTGAACAAACATGTTTTGGGACCCCCCTTTTTTCTCGGCCCCCGCTTGCCGAATCATCCCAAAACTTTCAAGACAGGAGCTGAACGGAGCGCCCAACTAGTTTTGAAAATTTCGAGATGGTTCGTCATCCGGCGCCAAAGTAATTGGGAAAACAAAAAACGCTTTTCCTATGGAAACTAGGTCCTAACTATAACTACCCATATAGATATTTATGTACTTTTAACTGCAATTTTCTCAGGAACTACTGAACAGATTGACACGATATATGCAAAAGGCACATGCCTGACCTCAGGACTACCTCTTTTGCCAAATTTCAAGTAATTCTGTTCAGCCGTTCGGGCTGTACCTTCGACTAAAGGTCCTATGGGAAAATGCATGAGGAAAACGCGTTTTGGGACCCCCCTTTTTTCTCAGCCCCCGCTTGACGAATCACCCCGAGACTTTCAGGGTAGGAGCTGAGCGGAGCGCCCCATTAGTTTTGAAAATTTCACGAAGATAAGTCAACCGGCGCCAAAGTTATTCAAAATAGAATTTTCAGATTTCCTATGGGAACTCGGTCCTAACTATAACTATAACTATAACTATCTACTGGCGACCGCCAGTAGATTATATATATATATATATATATATATATATATATATATATATATATATATATATATATATATATATATATATATATATATATATATATAAAATTTAAACATTTCCAAATTGTGACAAAATATTACTGCAATGTGATTTGGCGCAGCTCAAACAAACCATTCCACTTAGGAGGCTTGAGCGGCATAAAAAGGGATGGAAGCCACATCCTAGAGTTCAGCAGAGGATACGACCCTACCGAACCTAGGGCAGACTTTTATTCGAGAAGGTGCAGCATGTGTGTCGTTTCCTCTTATAAAGATTCTTTGATGATGCTCCGTAAACTGGTGTCCAGTTCTTTCCTTGCCCTTTAATGAATACTGTTACTGAAAGGAAGTGAATAGCTTGGACATGAAGAGTTGACAAGGGTTGGGTTGGATGTGTGAGAGCCAACAAATAAAATAGGGTGAGCTGAGGCAGAGCCGAGCACAGGGTCTGTCCTGGCTATTAGAGACTTGCACTAGCTTATTCATGAAAATGCTTGCCATGTAAATCAGTGTTTAACTTGTGTAAACATAAGTGCCAGGGCCCAACATAATTCTCAACAGGCCACCGCAGCTTCATCACTCGCTGCTCCTGCCAGCAGTGCCAAATGCCTGTACCAATGCTACCCATAAACCATCATACTCCTATGGATGTCACAAGGGCCTGGGTGGTCTGGTATTATTATTTTTAAAGTATACTTACATTGTTAAACACGTTAAACACCCTGCTGATGTGCTTTGTTGAAAGAAGGCAGACAGCACCTCCATGTGGTGAATTGTGATAATTATGTGAAAGTGTTAAAAAATACGTGACAGTGCCAAGTACTGGCAAAACATGGCCAAATTAAGCACTGATGTAAATCATGCAACATTGTGTTAAACAATGAACGTCTCTTCAAAACTCCAAAAAGCAATTGGAAGCATTTCACCCTAATGCGTCAGATATCACTGCGTTGAGGCATTTTTTTTTAAAGTGAAAGATTTTTAAACATTAACTTAGAAACATTCAGGCCTCCAAACCTCACTAATTTTATATGTGAACTAAGAGGCAAGTAAGCTGTCATTTACACCCTGTATTTGGCCTGCATTCTTATTATGCATGAAACAAGATTACGGAGCTGATTTTGAGTTCAGTGGAGAAAGCACTCCCATCGAAACGGAGTACCATCTCCACCAAACTGAAGGTCGGTCTCCTGATTTACAGATGGGTGGACCTTAAGTATGGCAGTGACGGAGAACTACTCTGTCTCCATTACTGACATACTCCTGGATGGCCTCACGGAGTAAGGGCGGACAGAGGCTTGGCCATTCGGTTGCCGTCTGATTAGAGGGTGTGATCGTATGACCAGTTTTCACTCTCCCTTACCGCCATGAAAAACGTAGTGATAGGAAACAGTGAACACGTTTGAATGACCCTCACACCAGGGCAGAAAACTCCCACGTGTGGGGGTCATTTGTTTTTGTTTTTCCAAAACAAAACCCTGCTTTGAGATTTTTTCAAAAAAAAAAAACTACCCGTTGGGATTTTTATTTTTGAAAAATCAAAAATATGTTAAAAGTTTAATGGATGGTACCATCATGTGACAGTACCATCCATCAAACTTTATAGTAACCGCTTTGCATGGCAAACACAGTGGTTCCTGCCAATGTTTAGACTTGTCCACAGGGCTGGGGGACAACTCTAAATGTGTAGGGTGGAGGACCCTTGCTATAGTGGTAGTAAAGTACTCTGCTAAGCCACCAGACTTACCTCTGCCTGTCAAACCCTAAATCACACACAAAGTCTACTAAATTATAGACAAGAGAGTTTTTTGTACAGCACATGTCCTCATTCACATATTTTTTGGTGCTCCTCCATGTGAAATTTGAAAGAAAAGGAGGTACAGTGACATAAATTATAAGACTAGGATCAAACAATTTGTTCAAGTGATGAACCTGGTTTTGATCACGTTTTCTGCTATCCTATTATGCAATTTTGTCACCGGGCGAGTATCTCTTTTGCTCTTTTGTTTTCATTCAAATGTTAATGCTGTTTATTAACTTCTTGTTGCATGAGGTGAGAACGTGGGTGCTAGGCAGAAGCCAAATGAAAACTCAGCTCGTTTGGGCTTCAGAGTCCAAGAGTACCTTGAGCTGAGTCCGAGCCGGGCTTGAGACTTCAGTGGTTCACCCATCTCTGGCAATGCATGTGAGCAGGTAAAAGAGGCAACTAGAGGCAACCGCTTCCAAGAAAATTATCTTTCCTCTAAATGTGAGATATGGTTGAGATCAGATTGCAGCACTGATGGATGAATGATCCTTAGTAAGTTACTCTACAAAATGTTGCTTCACAAAGCCTATTCCACATGCTGGTACTGGCAAGAATGCACTAGCACTGCATGGGCTAAACCGTGAAGTAAAGACTCCTGTTAAATCCAAGCAAACACCAAATTTACATATATTCTACATCACAAACATTGACCCCTCTATTAAATAAATACATGTTTAATAGGGAAAATCTTATAGTTCTTAATCGCTATACTTCCACAGAAAGAAACAGTATTTCCTTTGAGTAGGTTGTAACATCCTCATTAATGTAAATTATGATATCAAACAAACTATAAAGAGACAAACTATAGACAATTTCTCTGCAAGCACCAGTTCACTACTACAGGGCACCAAAGCTTTGAAATTCTGAATTGTTTGGTGTTTGTGCCATATACATACTAATATATGTGGTTCAGGCTGGAGACTCCTGATTTTTTAAGCTAAATTACTTTATTTTAGCTGTCTCCACCTAAAATTGCCTCTTCCTCTATGTAAGCCAATGGGGCGAATACATTCTCCTGATTTTTTTTCAAACTCTCCCACTTGCAAGTTTGGCAGTATTGGCATGTATGGTGCCATAACTGGTCTGCCTATAGTTCTACACATATTTAGGTATGTGCACAGACCACCAAAACCACCTTCATTTAGTAATCTTAATTGAAAGAAGTGTTTTTGTATTTACGAAAGTATGTCAATTGAGACAAAAAGTTTTTATTAAATGCAATCTTACTGGAGTAATAAATGTAAGGTTTGTTGGGAACTAATCAACTAGAGTATTTAATTTTAAACGAAATCAAAAGTTAGAGCTGAGTACCTCCCTTAATACCAAGAAGTTAAAAACACTCAGTATAGTTTATGGCAATGTCTACAACACCTTTTTGCCCCGTTTCTTTGTGCCCCCTAACCACCACCTCTATAGCATACCTTTAGTGTGAGGGAATTAGGTCCAAGTGGCCTTGTCCAGTAGACATGGATAGCCTGTGGCTTACAGCTAGCAGCACGTCTGTGTTTGCCAACAACTTGTGAGATTATTGTCTCTCCCCCTCCTCAAAAAGTCAGAAGAAAAGATCCAGGGGAACCTTTTACATTCAAGGGTTTTATAACAGTTGCTTTGGGGATATTTCTGGGAGCTATATATATGCTCCTTGATTTGAACTCTGTGCTTCTGTATTAATGTGCACATGTCCTGACAAAATTATAATTTCCCCAATAAAGCATTGCAAAGGAGACAAACATGGTAATTTCATGAAACAAATCTTCAATTATGGTTAATAATTCCTGCAAAAGATTGTTTTTGCCGAAGTCATTTTCAGCAAAAACTTTTTATGACACAGTTTCCTTTTAAAATAGATTTATGCCGTGGTTGCTTTCCACAGGAACCAAAAACCTTTGCAGCGGTATTCAGCCAAAGTTTTAATGAGTGAACATGCAGTGAGAAGAGAAGAAAACCAAAAAGAATATGGCCCAACCAGCAGGTAGCTTTTTCCCTGCTTGCGGGACTATTTAATATTTTCCCTTTCCCTGGATGGTGACCACTGGCAGGGAAAATGAGTCATAGTACTCTTGAACTTAATAGGGCAGGACTACTATCATTGTGACCCAGCAATCCTGTGGCAGACAGGCCTCCGGGCTAGTACTTACTGCCAGCAGAGCCACCAAAGGCCACAACGATGGTACTCAGAGGTTTCCCCAACTCTAAACAGAGGGTGGTAAAACAGCAGGTTGTGAACAAATTTGGAGAGTAACCTTTCAAACAGCCGAAGAGGACAGGGTTAATTTAACAACATTGGGAGGGGGGGAGAGGGGTGTACCTTAACACCTGAACTGTTGTTAGAAATCCCATGCTAAAACTTTGATAAATATTGAGATTCATGGTAGAACAAAATAAAATTCGTGAAAAGTTTTTAATAAATGAAATAATGTGTTTTTACTAAACACAGGCGTGCAAGTGTACTACATGTATGTACTGAAATTCCGCTTGGAACTAAAAGTACATTGAGAATACCTGCTAATCGCAAGGTATTGCTTTACGGGGAGCACATTTTGGTAATAGAACTGCAGGTTGGCCACGTTCGGCCAGTTTAAGGTGTTCCTCCTTCTCCCTTACTCTCTTATTCACATCTCATCTCCACCTTCCTCGAGTGATGGTGGGAGGGACCTATGGTGAGACATTACCCTTAGCTCCTGGCTACTCCGACCTCAGTCAACCTTAACTCTTCCTCAAGACATAGCTAGCTTGACCTCTCATGTTCATCCTTATAAGGTATGGCGGGGTAGCAGTTAATAACCATTCAGGGCGACATTCTTATTACATACTAGACGCAGTACTGCCCTATTTTAGGATGGATGTTTAAAGGACAGAAATAATAATATACCTTAAAACACAGCAGCAAAATCAATACAAAATGTGCAGCATCCAGTGAAGAGACCATAAAAAGGCAAGACCCTGTGCTGAACATTTTGTCATCCATTTGGCTAGTAAAGTCATGATTCGGGAAGAAGGGAGTGTGTGATACAATTAATGCTCTCACCATCCCCCTAAAATCATCCAATCACAGAGGGAGCAAACAAAATCTTCAACAGGTAGCACCTGTGTGTCGATTCGTGTTCCCAAATATATCCACTGAGTATTGCATGGATGAAGTAACAGGAAATCAGGCTGTAAAACATATTGTACATTTTTATCCTACTAATGCAATAACATAATAATAATCTCTTAGTGGTGCTTTAATTCTACTGCGGCCACGCCAAACAAAAAGTGTACCATTTCGAGTCAACTGAAGCCACTCATGCCAGTTTTACTTCATAATATGTGGGTATTACAAGGGAAGCTGCAGATGGACTTTTAAATACCCAAACCCTCGAGATGGTGTTATGTCATGTTATACACCAGAGAATTAGGGATTTTTGAAGCATTCATCAATTGTGATCCGTGTGCATAGCTCTAGTTGAAATCGTATATCCACAGTATATTTATCAGATGGTATTGTTTTCTGAAAAGGTCATCGATAAACTAGGTGGAGGATGGAGGATTAACGAAGCCACGTGCACACCCTCCCAAACAATACATGAATATGAGAGGAATGCAGGCTACAGAGAAAAGAAGCTCAAAATGTGTAATAGAAAGTCTTCTTAAAAATAGTAGATGATGTCCATACTCATGCTTTTCTGCCCAAGTAATCCCCCTAAATAGGTGCATTGGGCTTTCTTCATGACCACACCATCTCTGAAATATTTGCTCAAATATTTGATACTAAATATCAGATAAGTGTAATTAGACATTTATACAAAACTGAACAATCTTAGAGTGGGGTAAATTGCTCCATCCTTTAAGGACATAATAGAGAAAGATAAGATGATGAGGCAACAAGAGTAAATGATGCACAACATAACATAACATTTGTTGATTATATTGTGACCTGAATGCAGTGTCTCTGAACACACACTCGTGAACTTGGTGTATTGTAAACGCACACTGTACACAGCCCTCGCCAGTGAGTGTCGGCCCTAGGCTTCTATTACATTCCTTACCCCATGGTGGGGTTATCAATGCCTCAACTCTTGCATGTCAGATAAGGGGGAAAGAACCTACAAAAGGGCAGATCTCTCCAAAAGGTAAATGTATTCAAAAGGATCCCATATATAGAGGCCTAAAATGTACATCTTGTGCATTAACCAATGAACATTAATCATTGTGCATGCCTGACGCATACTCTTTGAAAATATAAAAAACGTGCCGCTGGTACTCCAGTACATAATATTTTACCATAGTATGCCTCAATGGTTAAAAAGTGACTTTGTGAAACAGATAGGGTGGTTAAATACCTTGATGCATATGTACGAGGAAGTGGATGAGTGAGGCGTTAGCCGTCATGGTTTAACGCCTCACTCCGCCACTTCAGAAACGCAAGGCTGAACCATATTTACAAGGATATGATGCAGCCTTGTGTTTCCCCTTGTGCTGGTGCAACACTTAGCAGTGCAGCGCCAACGCTGGCACCCTTGCACAGTAGTGCAAGGGTGTCTGTGTTCAGGAAGGATTGTTTATGTGCAGGAAGGTGTCCCTTCCTGCACATACATAATCCTGAAATGCCATTTTGTCACTTCTATGTGTACTGCTTAATGCAGCACACATGGAAGTTAAAAAATTTGATTTTTTTTAAGGCTTATATATGTGCAGGAAGGGTCACCTTCCTACACATAAACACTCCAAGGCATTTTTCTTTTTTCTTGTGTCCTGCACAAGGCAGCACTCGTGGAAAAAGAAAAAACTAGGAGAAATAAAGCATTTCTCCTCGTTCGCCAAGTTAAAACCAGGTTTTCCCTGGTCTTCATTTTGGCGCTGCATCCTATTTACGCTGCCCTTGTTCATAGGGGGCAGCATCAAAATCAATGGGTGTTGCGGTGGAACGTCCTCCACCACACCCACTGCCCACCCCTTTCACGCTAAGCATAGCGTGAAAGAGGGCCTTATTTACAAGGCAGCGTTAAGCCACATTAAGTGGCTTTATGCTGCCTTGTAAATAGGGCAAAGCCCCTATCACCACAGAAATGTCACAAAAGATTACTTTACCGTGGCGATAGGGGCTTGTACATATGCCCCCTTATGTCTTGTCTGTGCGTCTAATCTGCAAAAGGAGACAGAGTGCAGTGCAGCAGGAGAGACTTTGTTTATCGCAGCAAATTGTGATGACGTGTCTGGTTACGTTATGTTGATGGGAGACATAGGGCCTCATTTATGAAAAGTGACGCATCACTGCGTGAAAACAGTGATGCGTCACTTTTCCCTGCGCCCTCCCTGCGACTCCAATGATGCGTCATTTTTACAGTATGACGCATCATGTCGCAAGGAGTCACAGATACGTCAGTATTTCTGACGTATCTGTAGGCGCAAAAGTGACGCATTGCTGGAGTGTGTCACAAAAGTGACGCAACTCCAGCAATGTGTCCTTTCACATGGGGCAAGCCCCATGTGAAAGGGCCTGCGTCAGTCTTACGCCTGCTGTGAGGCAGGCGCAAGATATTGACGCATTTGCACCCTAGAAGTGGCGCAGTGAAATCTTGTAGATTTCACTGCGTCACTTCTACGATGCATACTTACGTGGGAACGCCCACCCTGCATACATTATACCTGACGCAGGTATAATGTAGCGCAGGGGTTTACAAAGTGACGCATCTAGGTAGATGCGTCACTTTGTAAATATGGCGCAACATGGCGCATGTTTTACGCCACTGGTGCGTCACAAAAAGTGACGCACCGGTGGCGCAAAAGTGACGCAGGGGCTCATAAATGAGCCCCATAGTTCCTACCAAAGTGGTCGGAGCCAGCCAATGTATTTGAGCACATCCGATTGTGAGTGATTAGCTTGTGCTGATGGGAAAGTAGTCCCCACCAATAATGCTGGATCCTGCCAATGTATTTGAGACTTTCCTATATTTTCAAAGCCTTTCAGATTATTCCTATAAGCCTCTCACTGTAATCTCAATGTAACTATAAATATCAGCTCCATGGAGCAATGAAAGAGGTTGTATGATGTTACATCCTATTTTTTGTTTTTCAACATTTATCCACCCTATGCTGGCAGAATTTAAGCAGGCAAATTGGCTTGGGTGGTCCTGTCAAGTAGTATTTCTATGTAAGATGACCACTACAAGAATGTCATAGTTGTCGGCATAAGGCAGAAAATACAGAAAATTAGCTGTGATAATGTCCCTCAACAGGTGGGCTATGCACAGTCTTTCCTGGCTTTTTAGGTTACTGTAGTTGTAATTGCCAGACTTGAGCACCCACATTTCTAAAGGGAAAAGTAAAATTACAAGTACCAGAATGCAAAGCCAACTTGGCTACAAAACGGGGTCTCCGTGACGATCTCTCAGAGACTAAATGATGGCTGGAGCTCTCTGTGACCACCTTCAATCTCTGTCAATTTACCTGCTACCTCAGTTCTTGTGCAGCAACCACAACTTTAACCTGTTTTTGTTTGTGCCTAGAATTCCGGAAAGAATACTGCAAGTGAAGAACCACAAGCACTCCAGGCTGCTGGCTGGCCCAGGAGCCTTTTATCTGATTATTCCAAGATTCACGCTGACTTCTTGAATCACTTTTCGCTTTCCCTCTGATCACCTTGGCGCTGACGTGCACCAATAGACGGAGAAGGCTGAACTTTAATTTTGTAGGACGTTCTGTTACAGGTCTTTGATGACCAGCGGGGACGAGGTTGGGGAGGCTCTGGGATCTGGAATCAAGCACTAAAACAAGAAGAACCCATTTTAGTCACCTAAAAGTTCTGTGCAATGGGAGTGATTCGACATGGTGCAGGCATGACGGTTGTGCCTGTGGGTTTCTCTGCGTAGTAACAGCCACAAACACTCGATGTTGTGACAGTCAGCCATTTTTTTTTCGCGTCCTTATGTCACTGCATTTTTTTAATACTCCTCTTCTAGCAGAATACCTCTTTTCTATTGCATTTTACAAATATCTGAAATTGTACTGTTTAAGGTGTGAGATGCACAGGTAGTCATTGCTTTTTGCCACACTTTGGGTTGCATTCTGACATATTTTCTACTGCATTTGTAATAACAAATTATCAACTAAGAGCAAAAGTGTGCTCTAAGGTTGGTGCAACATCTCACACTTAACATTGAGCGGCATAGCTGCTCTGGCTTTGAAGTTTGAATTGGTTGCACTAACAGTTGCCATCTTCTGCCTGGGACAGAAGTTCAGTCCTTACTCACACTTCTACTGTAATGTTTGTTAATGAGAAGAACTGGATTACATTTTCTAAAATCCAATTCTTATGTATTATTTAACTACTGTGGCCCTTATTACGAGTTGAACCAGAAAACGGGATGGTAATGCTGGTCCGGGGGGCTACTGATTTTCACTGGTATTACCACTCCATGTATCAGTCATTACACGTTTGAGGTCCGGAATGGAAATATCTTGGGGATCCCAAAATTACTAAGATGCTCACAGCCAGTTTTTCCCAAATTCCAGTCCCTCTTTCCACTCACATTTTCCACCTTTTTTTAGCAAGTGGAAAATTTAGAGGGAAAATCAGGTGAAGGTATCTGGAGTGAATCTGCATGTGGTAAAACTTGTAATCGTGCGGGGTGTCGATTCCATAGCAAGCATTTAAAATTAGTACTAACCCTGGGCAAAGCACCACGCTACGCTCGCGTAGTTTGCGCTACTTCGAATTGCATGTAGCACAGTGCAAACACATGTAGCGTAGTGCAGCGGTCATTTTTTGCTTGCTCGCGGTCCTCAATGTCAAGTTGGCGACCGCGAGCAAGCAAAATGATATCCCGGCGAGACTTTTTCCTCGTTCGCGATCAGCAACATCAAGTTGCTGATCGCAAGCGTGGAAAGTAAACCACCCGGCGAGATTCTCAACGCGGGGAGGTCAGGTTTCTCATTGCGAGTGGTCGCGTATGCTCGCGACCGCTCGCGATGAGAAACCACCAGTCCGCGTTGAGAAAACTGCCGCTCGAGTAAAAATCTACTCGAGCGGCAGAAAACTACAGCTTGCACTGTGCAAGATGCCGTTTTCAATGAGTACATAGTGCCGGATGCTTGTCCGCACTGTGCAATCATTGAAAACGGCATCTTGCACAACGCGAACAGGGTACTACGCAGTTCGCGAAGTGCTACGAGTAGCTCGCGTAGTGCGAAGTGCACTTTGCGTAGCTACGCGTAGCGCTACTTCACGAACTACGCCCGGGTTAGTACGCTGCACAAGTAGTAATGAAGGTGTGAGCCAGTCTAGACCAGGAAGATACCGGAGGACATTCAGTGATTGCTGGTGGTTCAAGTGCACAGTTTAGGTTTTTTTTTCTTTCCTGATTCTAATGCCATTAGAGGTGGGGTACCACATTCTCATTTGATTTGCTGTGTGTTTTTGTTTTAGGTAGTTCAACTGGATGTGATCTCAAATCTTGTGGTGAACCACCTCTGAGATAAAGCTTGGGAATTGCAGGACTGGGCTCATTAAAACATCGAATAGTAAATCCACCATGGTTTTCTTGATATGTGTAATTAATACGAATGAATGATAAGGAATTTCTGTGGAAAGCTTTGGCATATTTGGTGGCGTATCTAAAAACCAGACTGAATTGTACTTATTTCAGTATTACGGTGAATGCCACTTATTAAATAAGAAATTACTCAAACAGTGGGCACACGTATGCCCTTATTACAAATATAAGGGCATAAGGGCTAAATTGAGTCGTGTTTAACTGAAAACACTGTTCTTCTGCTGTACAAAGTCATTATGCTTGGAAAAGATCTGTAAAAGGTAAATTTACTGAACAAAACTCTGCATACATTTTCTAGATTGCTTGGATTTAATTTTGAGCAAAATGTATCTCCAAATATGCAGAAAAACTTTGCACATGCATAGATAGAGGTAAACTAGGAAAGTTTACAGGCTTCATGAAAGGTAAAATTTGGGATTTCACAAAACTTTTATAAGGTAAAAAACCATGATACACCTCTACAAAAAGCCATCCCCACAATATGAACTTGAACATTTTCTGTCATGGATCCTGGAGCACAGAACAATTCCACCTTCGCGCCTTGCACCAGCTCACACTAGCTCCTCCCATTTCACAAGTCTTGTTGACCGACACCCGCGCTCCTCTAGGATTTGGGTATGTGGCTTTTTAAGTAACTCTGAAAAATAACTTGAAAATGATCTATCTTTTGTCCATGTTAATGCGCTTCTCAAGATTTGTATCAGTTTTTTGTATTGCCAAACACCTAGTTACTGATGAAAGGTGTGGTATAAATGTAAAAATTACAATAAAAATGTAAATAATGAGGTACAATGGAAGTGTTACTGGTGTCTATTTACTTGTCATGTTTTGCATGGTAAGCTGAGGAATGCAAGCGGAGAGATGTTGCTATGAAATTCCGCAATCTCAGAGCCTGCACACACAATGAAACAAAAAGCTTAGAGGATGGTGAGCCAACAAATTACCAGGAATAGCTAAGCGAGGGCCGAGACAAGGGTAAGCGCCTATGCATGAGTCGAGACATGAAAAGGTTTGGCATGTAAATCATGCGAAAAGCCTACAAGTATAAATATGACTCAGAATTTTTTTTTTAAAGTCTATTTCGTTTAACATGTGGGAGCATTTCACCTTAGTAAATCGAGTTATATTATGGCATTAAGCTGCCTTCATTAAAAGAAATAGCTTTTAAAAGTGAATTTAGAAACATTCCTGCCTCACTCCCTGATGACAATGTCATTAGTTTACTACGACGTAAGTCAGTTGTCATGTGCACCCTGCATTCTTATTATACATGCAGCTGCATTGTAGCCTATTAAATCAAACACAACATATGTTTTTGTGCAGTGCACATCCTGAACTCACGTATTTCAAGATGCTCTTATATGCAATAATGAAGAAAAAAGAGGTATTTGACTAGGATCACAAAATTTGATCAAGCATGGAAGAGAGGATCGTTTCCGTGTTTTCTGCTTCCAAATACCGCAATGCAGCCACTAAATGAGTATCTCTTTTTCAATCCTGTTTCACATCAAATGTTTGTCTTTAATTCTTAGTACATGAGTTTAGAGTGGAGCAGGCAGGCAGAAGCCACATAAAAGTTTGGTTTGTTTTTCGACTCGAACGTCCAAGAGGACATCGAGCTTAGTCAGAGCCAGGCGTTTGGCTCGTCTACCTCCCAAAAATATGTTTGCTTTATTTACATTTCAACCTAAAACATGTGGCCAGTGCAAGATTCCAGTCCTTCTGGGTCAGCAAATAGGTGGAACAAAGAGTGTCATCAGTGGTCAAAGTGGGCAGGATGTGAGGGACACGACGTATCCATACTTTTTTTAATTAAAAAAAACAGTTCCCCTACTTTTTGTGGTAAGGCAGCCGCAGGCAGCTGAAAAAGCAGGCAGCTAAAAAAGCCTTCTTGTCAGGGTGCCTGCTAGCCTGAAAGAAATGTAAAAGTGCGCAACAGGTCAATCCGCAAATGTAAAGGGTGCTTGGAAGCCAGTATTGGCTTTAATTGGTGGAATCACTTGAAGCTTCTTTTTGAATGGTGAGGCAGGGGAGTTACCATCTAAGCTGTGAAGCACGTGCTTTCTAAAGGACCGAAGGAATTCTACCTTATACAGACAAGCAAACCACAATACAACTTAACGATAGGCGGTGAGGTATATCCCGCGCACACATATAATGGTTGAAACAATAAGAGGAAACAAGAATATCACAGAGTTGCATCCAAGGGAACAAGACAGCCACCAACCAACACTGTTTACTACAATTAAGAATAATTGTAAAAGTTTGAAGAAATTATAGTTCCCTGAGCACACTCAATACATATTAACTTCAGTTTATAGTTCATGAAAGTTCATTTTTAAGTCACAAGTTTGTGTGTTTACAGATGAGAACCATATCCTATCTTCATCTTCCGTTGTAGATTCTGGTTATAACTTTGATATTGTCCTGCAGAGACTTGTTTAAATAAAAGACGCCGTGTTACCCGGACATAGAGTAGTCCAAATCCATTCAATTTATGTATGGTGTCACCGTTGCCTGAGTCACGGTTTATTTGGAATCATCGTTTGGCTGCTCTTGACACATGGCGTTTTTTTAGTTTGACTATTTGGCGGCTCTATGGTTCTGGATTTATATTTTGTCAGCTCACAGTGACTATTTCTGGTGTTTTCCTTTCTGTTCTTTTTTCTGTGTTAATTGAGTGTCACTTGGATGACTTGAATTCATTTGTTGCCACACCTTGGTTTTTCACTTTTTTACTTTCTTGGTTTTCTTGACTCTTTTTCACAAACACAGGTTCTCTCTCCTAGGTGGAGGTCTGTAACTCGTCTAATTTAGGAGAGATAGAATTTGTAATTTTGCTGTATATCTATTTATTACAGCCCTGAGGAAGTCTTTTGGATTATTAACCATAGACGAAACACGTGTTGGCTGTTCTCTCTATGCCGGAATGAAATAAACCTTTTTATTTCGAACAAAGTTTGGAATGGATTTGGACTACTCTATGTCCGGGTAACACGGCGTCTTTTATTTAAACAAGTCTCCGCAGGACAATATCAAAGTTATAACCAGAATCTACAACGGAAGATGAAGATCGGATATGGTTCTCATCTGTAAACACACAAACTTGTGACTTAAAAATTAACTTTCATGAACTATAAACTGAAGTTAATATGTATTGAGTGTGCTCAGGGAACTATAAGTTCTTCAAGCAAACCACAATATCTTGAGACCTTGGATTTCAACGAATCAAATAATCAAAACAAAAAATCTACCACTTTTATGGTGCTATTGATGGTAAGCATGTATGTACATGCCAATGCTTTAGAAGAGGAAAGTGGGAGATTAAAAAAAAAATATCTGTAGAATGTATTTCCCCTATTGATTTCTATTGAAGCAGAGGCACTTTCAGGTTGGAGACAGAAAAATTACACAATTGTTTGCTTAAAAAATAAGGAGTCTCCCATCTGAATCTGGTTTATTGCCATGTATGCTGTTATAAAAATAATTTCCCTATATACATTCTGGATATTACTAAAAACCTATTTTTGGAGACACGTTTTTCATCTTAAACATTTTGAGCATTTTGTAGCAGCCTATCTTATACTGTGTGCAATGCAAGTTTAAAATAATGGCTCACATATTCACAGTGCTTCTATCCTTTTCAGGAGCCCTGATCTACATGCTCACCGGGTCACAGCACCACTTTCACCGACTCACTGGGAGACACTCTGAGCCATTTCCTACTGAGATATGCCAACTTCACCTTATTAGGTGATTTTAATCTGCACCTGGAAGACAGGAAAGAGACAGGTGTGGACAGCTTCCTTCAAATAACAGAAATACTCGGTCTGGGCCAGGTGGCTGATGCCCCCACACACTGAGCTGACCACACACTGGACAGGGTCTGCTCTAATTTTACCTTGCTCTCTACAGATTCCCCTATCCCAAGATATGGTCAGATCACAATTTTATTCCCCTCGCACTTAAGACTCTATTGATGAATCGTCCAGACAAGCAATCTACCGTCCTCTACTCCAGGCGTAAACGGACACAACTCGCCCGTAATCCCAAATTGGACACCACTGCCCAGGCCTTGGTCCCTGCCTTAACAGGGACTACCGCAATAGACTTACGTCTTTTCCACTCCTGGTTAACTGCTATTAGCAACAATCTCAGCCCACCAGAGAAGCCACATAAGAATGTGAAACAAAAAACCCACAAAGCCCCTTGGTTTACACCCACTCTTGCACAAATACATCGCCAATGCAAGCAACAAGAGCGTAAGTGGAAAAGATGTTATGATGCAGAAGAGAATAAAGCATTCAAAATAAGTAGGAAGCTTTACCACACACAGATCAAACTAGCCAAAAAAGAGTATTACTCTAACAAAATACAGGAGGCAAAACTAGGCAAACCTAGACCAAAAAAAAGTTATTTTTTCAGTTGTAAGGTCCTTTACCAACCCCAAAGCATTACAGAAAGAACAACCTCCTTCCCAGTGATCAAATTTCTACCTACTTTGAAGAAAAAATCCAAAATATCCAAAAGGATTTTATAGCGGATTCTATCCCTTACCAGAACGCTGCCCCGAAGCACGATCCTGCTACTATTACTCATTCCATCAGATCATTTGAACCAGTGTTGCTGGAGCAAACTCGTGATGCAATGGTAGCATGCAAATCAGGTTCCCCTTTAGATGCCTGTCCACCCACGATTCTCCACCAGATCTTAGACAATGTGAACCCTACAATAAATCAAATTGTCAATTCCTCACTAGGTTCAGGCACAGTGCCAGATGAATGGAAGCTAGCAATAGTTAAACCACTGAAAAAGAAGCAAAATATCGACCCTTCTGTCCTTTCCAACCTCCGTTCAATATCAATACTTCCTTTACTGGGAAAAATTACAGAAACATTTGTTCACAAAGAGTTAAACAAATTCCTCGAGGACGCCAATATCCTCCACCCTCAGCAATCAGGTTTCCGACCCAAGCACTCTACAGAGTCCACACTCCTGGAAATCACGGACTCTCTAAAAATGATAGCTGACAGAGGCAGGAAGGCTGTGCTGATTCTACTCGAACTGTCGGCCGCATTTGATACTATTTCACATAGTATCCTCCTGGAAAGCCATCGGTATATCCAATACCGCATTGGATTGGCTAAAATCCTTTCTCTCTAATCGCAGACAAGCTGTGTCCCTTGGAACTTTCCTCTCGGTCGAATGCAGGAGTGCCACAAGGATCATTGTTAAGCCCGCTGTTGTTTAATATTTACATGACCCCACTCTTCTCCCTGATAGCATCATTTGGGATCAAAGTTACATCCTACACAGACGATACCCAAATGATCCCATCGTTAGACAACGACTCCACGGACGCTGAATTTAACTTCAAGAAATGCCTAACCGAGGTCATCCAGTGGATGAAGGACAACCACCTCAGGTGCAACACTGACAAAACCGAGATCCTACCAATAGGGAAAGAGGTCTCGTTTGTGCCTGGTGAATGGTGGCTGGAAGGCACAACACCTCCGCCCAATACGGTGAAGGTAGCCAGAAACCTAGGAGTATAGTTTGATTCTGCGCTCACCTTCCAGCCACACGCAATGACTGTAGCAGGGACCTGCTTCAGCATCATAAGATCCTTGAAAAAAAATGTGTGTTTAATTCTACTCACCGCAAGGAAATCAGTAGCAGTCGCCTTGATCCTCTCGCGTTTGGACTACTGCAAGAGCCTCTTGGCAGGAGCCAATAAACAAACATGAAAAAGACTCCAAGTGGTCCAACATGCGGCTGCCCGTCTGGTCCTAAAACTACCATGAAGAGCCTCAGCATCTGCAGCCTTAAAAACCCTTCACTGGCTCCCACTTCATAAAAGAATACTCGTTAAAATTCTGTTAATCACCTTTAGAGCCTCACTTAAACAAGGACCAAAGTACCTCTCAAAAAAGTTCACCCCCTACATTACAACCAGAACCCTCAGGTCCTCATCAGCCAACCTCCTCAAACCCCCCAGTTTCAGATGCAAAACAAAGGGAGGGAAAGCATTGGGCGTCCTGGGTACCAAAGCCTGGAACCTATTGCCAATGCATCTGAGAGAGTTAAAAACTGAAACCCAATATAAGAAAGCATTGAAAACTTGGATTTTCTTAGCCACAGATGAACTCCCACTCTCTCTCTCTCATCTATGATCGCCCGAGCTCTCTCTCACCTCCAATCCAGCGCCAGGATGCTCCTCAGAGTGGCAGTCAGCGCTTTATAATTACCTCATTTCATTTCATTTCACAGACTGGAATCTCGTAGCACTAAACATAAATAGGTCCCTATTTTCCATTGCACCAACCCAGATTCAATTCAGTGGCTCTGTGGTTACGGTCACATACCGCTGCAGTGTATTAACTGACAGAGGTTTGATAATGTACGATTGTGCATTTCCCACTGATTAACATAAGCTGCATTTATTTTTTATTTCAAAAAATGCCTTATTTTATATGTAGTTACCTACAAGATGAAAAACTGAAAAAGTGACCCCCGCCCCCACACTCACCTGCCCCCATTGCGCACAGCATCACAGTTCCCATACTTATCTTTAATGCACTTCGACCACTGACTGTCGCGTGCTGGGCCTTTTGGAAGAAAAGAAAATATACTCAAAACGTGTGTGTTGAGGGCGCTCAACAGAATAGCATTAACACAATCTCACTCTGACCACATGGTGGTGCTCTTTTCACACGCTGGTAACAGATCATGAACAACGAGTTCAGGTGAGTGACTCTTCGGTTACATCTCTAGTAATACAAACCTATTCTCTGAAGTGTTAACATGCCTGCTGCACTCCTGCTGAGCACATTAGTCTGAGGAAGGACAGGTTATGAAGAGTCTCACGGTGAGACACTGCTAATTAGAGGTGGGCGAGAACAAAAATGTTCACGGCTCGGCTTCTCTCGTACCTCGTGGAAGAGCCCAGCCTCCAACATGTCTGGCATATAGATCGTGCAGCAAATTCAAACGGATTCACCTGTTACTACAGATTTAACAGGGACATTTTAAGGATTTGGGGGGCTCTGGGCCAAACATATTTTAGGGGCCCTTGTTCGGAACAGCTTTGAATTTATGAGCCAGTTTCAGCTCTTTCATGCTGTCTTTGGCCAGGCCGCTGACAGTGCACTGGCACACTTGTCCAAATTCTAAATGTGTTTACGTCTAATATTCAGGGGAATTGACTTACGTTTTCAATATTGTAGCACGGTAGGAGTGCACTAATATTCCTGCAAATAATCTCTATGACACCTAGTATGTGAGGTCCTATTTTGATTTAAAAGAACTTTATTAAAACCGATGTTGTATGAATCATCATAAACAAACCATGTCTCCACAAAATGTATGTAATAATCTCTCACCCATCAACCACATTAAAGGAAAATGGTATTTAAAACAATATGTTCAAGTATGATTCAAGATCATCCAGGCAGGATTCTCTGCAAAACAGAGCTGGCTCTATTAGAGGTCCCCTGAAAAGATGGGGCCCTGGGCCAGAGCCCACTTTGCCCATGCCTTAAAACGTCTCTGAGTTTTAAGTCATTCAATATTAAAAAAAAGTCAATTTCGTTAACATGTGAAAGGTTTTCACCCTGCTTACTACATCATTACTTAAGCAGGGAAGCAGATACATTGAAACCCGCCCACATTTTGACGACAATGCCATTAGTGAACCAAAAGTCTCGTGAGTTGCCATGTGCACCCTATATGAGACCTAAGTAGTTATTATGCATGCAGTAACATTAAGGTCAATTTTGCCAAAGACAAGAGAGATTGTTCTCCAGCGCATGTCCTGTACTCATGTATTTTACGGTACTCTGTTATATTATAATGAAGAAAAACAAGGCACGGTGTAATACTTTAATTGGCTAGGATCACACAGTTTGATGAAGTGGGGTAGCTGGGATTGATCCCAGTTTTTCTGGTTTCATATGGTATTGTACTTTAATTAGTACAGCGCCTACTACCCTTGATGAAGCATTGACGAGTTTGGATGTGAGTAGTAAGTATTCTGGAACATAAGGTGAGCATTGTGCAATTCAGCTACTAGATGGGTGTCTGTCTATCTCATTAACATCAAATGTTAATGCTCTATCTCGCATTCTTGGTACTTGAGGTTAGAGCGTGGGTGGCAGGCAGAAGCCACAAGAAGGCTAGGCTTGTTTTAGCCTTGATGGTCCAAGTTGACATTGCAGTGAGCCACAGCCAGCCATCTGGCTTCAGCCTTTAGTGGCCTGGCCACCTCTACTGCTCGTGATGTCAGGATACCAGCAGTAGGAAATGTTGATTTTCCTAATGTTAAAGACTCAACAGCAAAATGTAGTCCTCTAGTCTTGCCTTGACTAAAATAGCAGCCAACAACATATATATATAAACATAGAAGAAACACAAAAGCTTAGGCCTTAGTGAGCCAATCAGTTACAATACTATATTAAACAATGCAAATAAATTTAACATGTCCCACATACACTCAAGCAATGAGCAGTAAGTCTTCTTTTCTTGAAACAAGATAGCTAAGATTGCAGAACTGGCAGAACAAAAAGAAGAAATAACATAAAAGAAGACAGGTGACTTTTTTCTCCTACGAGGGATCAGAGTGGAAGTATAGGCTCTGGAAAAGAAAACATTGTATTTGAGGGAGGAGAACTTCTTCAAGAGGAAACGTCGAGGGACAACACTTGTCTCTGGGTCTTTAATAGAAACAGGTCTTTCCTGACACTGATGTTAATCCAATTTCATGTCATGGCAAAACCGGAGGTTCCTATTATGGTTTTTTAATGCATGTCCATCATAATCATGGAAGGATGAGCCACTGGCTTGCAATAAAAGGCACACCAATTTGAATCTATGGACCAATCACCTGCTTTAAGAATTTAATCTAACTTGGTACTGGAGAAAAAAGCATGAGATGTCATGGATCCTGCAGTAGAATGAGCCCCAAACGAGGAAATGTCAGTCCTAGCTAGGTCCATGGTCCACCTCACCCATCTGGCCAGCGCGGGGAGAGAATGGATGTGTAGGTTTTGTGGGATCAAATGAGGACTTGTGATGATAAAGGAGATTTGAGAACAGCAATTCTAGTTTCATATTCCTTTAAACTTAAAGCAACACAACGTAGTGATTGGTTAGGGAAGAAAGGATAAAACATACTTAAGTTATCAACTTTAGTATGCCTACTCACCTAAAAATACTCACCACAAAGTAATAATTGTCAGGCATTAAAGTAAAGTTCATTAACATTAGAACCCTCATTAACAATATTAAGCATGGAATTTTGGTAAGTTTTCAGGTATCATTTTTAAGAAAAGAAAAGAAGTGAGCTAGCAAGCATGGAAATAAAAAACTCTATGGCAATAGAAATGTGTCCCAAGAAAGAATACTTAGCCTTTGGAGGATTGCTGAATCTGACTCTTTTGAGGAGTTTGGAAACTAACGGATGTTTGCCTATTGGTTTACCGTCTTCCCAAAGATGTTCTAAAGATATGTCCTGTAGCCATTAAGATGTAAGGGAATTTTATGGATTTATATTTTTGTGCATTTTTAATAATGTGCAGTATGCATTTACACACACAATTTCACATCTGTAGACTGATTTAATACAGTTGCTTTTGGAGCGAATTTCCAATGATGCGTAGACGTATATTTTCTATCTGTTTTAGTTAGGCCACATTTCTCTATATTTTCTATGGGGCGGATTTATGAGCCCCTTGCGCCACTTTTGCGTCACTTTTAACATGGGAAAAGTGACGCAAAATTGGCGCAAGGGGCTCATAAATCTGCCCCAATGTGTTTTAGTTAGACCACGTATCTGTACATAACGGAATTGTAATTAAGAAGCCATTTCTGTCACTCATTCAGTGCTTCCCCCTGGCGCACATCCTCTCTCGACAAGCTCTGCAGAACACTGTCAAGCTACAATGCACTAGAATACTTTTCATTGTTGTTATTGTTCTGCTCATGGAGAACTTCTCTAGCTCAGGTGTAATTGGCAACATGCAACCACATTTCCAGCAGCTTCAATGAAATCTATTCATCCAAATAGTGTGCCATTGTAAATGAATTCGAATATCTCCCGATGAAATTAGCATAGATGGTGCTGATTTGTTATTTAAGAAAATTGATTAGTGCTTAGTTGCTAAAGTAATAACGTTTATTTTCTTTTTGCTCCGATTTGCTGAAGAAACTATACATTTGTTCACCCCACGATGATACTGCAAAAGTTATTTTTTTCTATGCAAGAAGTGTGTATGAGACCCCTTTGGTATAGGGGGTGAGCCAAAAGACTTTCCTGTTCTATTGGGGATGTGGCCGGTTTCCTGTCTGATTTTGCACTCCATGGGGACTTAGAATGTTTTCTGATTTTACATACTCTGTATGACTCTCCATTTAAGAGTCTTCATCCTATTGGCTTTGTAGTGCTTGTTTTGAATTTTTGAAATAAAACACTTTAACTTTCCATTGACCTAGAACTCAGTTATTGAGTGGGTCCACATTTTCTGAAGAGGGAATTATTAAATTAAACTATATTTCATTAATTTTGAAGGTCTGGAAGGTGCTTTGATGCTGGGGAAGATTGCCTTATGAAATTGAGGATTAATACCATCTCTGAACCAGTTTAATGTGAAAGATCTGATTTATGTAAATTTTGGGGTGTCTTGATTTTAAAGTACAGTGTTTTGCTACCACAAAGCTTTGGCAGCAGATGATGGTTGCATATTTTGCTATAGGAAATCCCTCTTTTCCTCTTTTACCCAGGACTATAAAAGTATTGGAGTTTCTCTTGTGCAGATTTGTTTTATTATTGATTGGTTTGATTATCAAATTCGTCTAAATCCAAGATCTCAAGATATTGTGGTTTATTTGTCTGTATATGGTAGAATTCCTGAATTGCCCAGTTTTCCTTTTCAGGAGATTATTTGTCTAATCTAGGTTGAGGTCTTTTGCTCCTAGGTGCACAGGAGTAAATGCATTAGCCAGGCTAGACTGCCACTGGACGGCAGTCTGCCTAGAGTGAATTGAGTTGAAATAATACCCGAAGGGTGCTGCTCTCATTTTCTCCTGCTTGTGAAATTTATTGTATTTTAATTTGCTTATTTTGTCCTATTTTAAGTTGAGCAGATAAGGATCAATTTGTTTATTTCGTGCAAGTTCATTGAGAAACAGGCTTTGCATGTGTTTTCCTCATTCATGGAGAAGTCGTGCTGTGATCAGTTAGTCAGGCTGAGAGCCGCTCTGGGATTGGTAAGATGTCACCACAAAGCTGCACTGTCATTGGTTGGTTGCCAACAGATCCGCACTGTGATAATATCACCTATGGAAGAGCCTTGCTGTGATTAATTGTTTTTCACTCGTTTATTTTTCATGATTTTTAGATCGTTTTGGGTGAAAATAATGCCTGTTGTGTGGAAAAATCTAAAGTCTCTGTTGTACCTTCTATTGAGGGTCATTAATTACGTGCTGAGGGAACACTTGTATACTAAATAATGACAAACATTGTGTTTTATACATATACCTGGATTTCTGAATGGCACAAATATCGCTTCTGATAAAGACTTACAGTTTCTTTTAGATTGTACCTTAAACATTAGAAAGCTAGATATCCTGAAGCAAACTATGAATGACAGAAAGCTGTTACCTAGACCCACACAGTTCAAGGCATTGAAAAAATGAGATTAAATGGCCACTGAGAAGGAAAGTAAGACATGACAAAGCAACTGAAAGACTCATTTAGATGATGGTTAGAAAACAAATGGATGGAGAGGAAAGGTGCTGGAGGGAGGATGCGATGGATGAAGTGAGAGTTTTTCGTGCAATAGTCAAAGAGACAAACGACAAAAAGAAACCTGATGAGGGAGAAAAACAGAATCATGATTCAGATGAGGAGGATCCTTTTCTAAATGATGAACTTTTAAATTCCAGACCTCCTCCGTATACTGATGGGATACAGGGTCAGGGAACGAGTCCTGATCCTAGTGAAGAACCAGACATGGGTGCAGCAAGAGACAGTAAGAGTATGTCAACTCAGATACCAGTCAAATCTGTTGTTGTGAGTTCAATAACGAGTGCCCCACCTTAGCCTGCAATTATAACATTGTCGAGTATGTGCATATATGCCTCAGCTGTTCCTCAAATTCAGACTGATTCATCTGTTACTACAGTTGTGGTTGAAGAGATTCCTTCAAAGAGAGCCATTGATGTTGGTCTTTTCAAAATTGAATTAGGAGAAATTGTAAGTGGGATGATTGATGTAAACATATTACTGACATACAGTGTTGAAGAAATGAGGTACTTGATAAAAAAAGCAGCCAGATGTGTAAATGAAGGACACAGTAGGTTGGAAGAAATGCCTAATGAATGCAAGGTTGGCTTACTCAGAAAGCAAAAATGTGAAAAAGAATTGCAGAATAGATTTGACTAATGATGAAATTTAGGAATTTGATTAATGACTTTAAAAGCTATCATTGATGATTTAATTGAGAAAGCGAGCAAGTGGAGTGACTTGAAGAAGTATAGAGAAAGATGAAGGAAAGGAACAAAAAGTAAAAAGAAGGCAAATGAGGCAGGAAGGAATGTGTCTGTGTCAGTCTGTGGATTAAAAGGAGGGACAATTTTAGAGTTTCCATTAAAAGAAGTACATGGAGGGAATTAAGTGCATGTGCCTTGGAGAAAATTGAGAGGAGAACCTGAAGGATGGTCCAAGAAAGTTCATAGATTGACTACATTTTCGCAAATACTGTGGACTGATTTGAATTTGTTATTTGAAATTTGGGTTTCTAATGATTTGTGGTCTGAATGTAAAGTTGATGTTGCTTGACCAACTGAAAAACCAGCTAGAGCTGCACCTAATAATGCTCCCTCCTTCTGATGAGGTAGATAATAAATATAGACAGGTAATTGAACATTCATTTGAAAAAGAAGGTGCCTGAAAAGGATATTAATAGGGCATAGATTTTGAGAGGCTTATGCAGATATTTAAGAACCATAGTATTATCGAAGCTCTCGAGAAAGATGGTGTAAGTGGTTTCATCTCTATTTTCATTTCTATTTTTGTTATGGGTCTATGTCAGGGCATAATAATCACATACAGAAAAGTGAAATGTCTTGGCAGATAAAGAGTATAGATGAGATTTTGAAGATGGCAAAATATAGTAGTGAATGACTAGACGCAAAGCAAAAGAAAATCAAGTTGCCCAGTCTAAGTAATTTGAGAGGACCGCCTGAAATCAGTTGATGGGTTCAGACTTGGGATATGTTCAATCTTAAGGCAAGGTGTGAGAATGAGAAATGGAGTGATGAAGAAACAAAGCTGTGGAAGAGGGATGGTGAATAATATTGGAATGAATTAAAAAAAATGAGATGTTGAAGAAGAATACTTCTAGTCATTTCTGTGGCAGAACCCAACTCTGCAAACAGGAATGTTGACTGAATCCAGAAAAATACAGACAGTTTTTTCCCTCAGATGCAAAGAGACGCATTGTCAATAGTCCCCCAACAACCAGCTTACATGCTGAGTGTGAATGACCAGAAACAATTTTGCATGACAATGTCTACAGCCCCAGTGTTGCAACAAAAATGTAAGAACAAAATACTATATAGTCCGGGGTACCAATGGAACTCATTGAGTCTGAGTAATCATTTTCCTCAGTTTTCTTCAGGAAATAGTTCACAATTACCCTGCCTGAGAGGGGAGGATTTCCTGCTTGGAGCAGTCCTGGATGTAGACCAAAGTTGCCCATGCATTGACGATAAAGTCAATGGCCACTCCATTTCCTTTTTTTAAGTACGGGAGCTACCTGTTCTACAGTACGTTCTGTGAAAATCCCAAACGTACCCCTCTTGGGAAGAGAAGTCTAAGTTGTAGGGATTAATAATAAACACATTGTTAATCAGGACACAGCAGATGGCCAATGGAAATAGGGCCAATGGAAAATAAATATAAGTTAATTTCATGCAATTAAAGTCCTGTGAATTTATTGGGCAGAGACTTGTTATGCAAGATGAATTGTGCTATTATTGCATATCGAAGGGTCTAGCAATTAAAACACAAGATAAGAACTCAGTCTTTAAGGTTAAATCCCAAGATTCAAGAGTTCAATTGTTCCCAGTTCTGACTAAAGATGACCTACAGCTAGATTTAAGACATGCTGTCAACGGAGAGGTGTAGGATTTCTATTGTAAGATATAGGACTAATAAAAAGTGCATAACCAGTTAAAATTAGAGTGAAACCCAATGCTGTTTCCACCAGAATTAAACAATATAAACTTTCGAAAGAGGTGTAAGAAGGAATGAAGCCTGATATTCAAAAAGTGATTGAGCATGGAATTTTTCAGGAAGCACTTTGTAGCCCTTGTAATTCTCCTGTGATGGGGATAAAGAAAATGAGTGGCAAATGGAGAATATTGTAGGATCTTGGAAAAATTAACAAAAAAATAATTTCCTGTTTAGGAATACCGATTCCAGCAGTAATTATGTTGCAAATGCCATCAGATACAGGATGGTGAGCAGTCATTGACGTATGCAATGTGTTCTTCTCCATCCCTCTCCATTAAGAGAGTCAGTTAATCTTTCCATTACACTGAGCTGACTACCTAGTTAGGGGCTTATCTGTTCATTCTCCACTCTGGATAATGGTAGGGCAGAGACTCTGCGACACCAATAGAGTCTGGAAACTAAATGCGTGGGCGCTGAGGGATGACACTACCCTACATGAGATCCATACAGAATTGGAACTCTATTTCCTGGAAAATAAGGACTCTGTTGAGTCTACGTTACACTCTGGGAGGCTTACAAAGCAGTGATGCAGGATAGGATACAGAATATTATTGCTTTCAAGAAAAAGAAGGCTGTTAGGGAGGTTGAGGATCTGTAAAAGCGTCTCCTAAAGTCTAAGGCAAGCAATGTCCTCCCACCGAGTCCCCTGCTGGTAAGAGGAATCGATGCCCTGCAAACTGAAACTGTATCTCTGGCTACTGATGAGGTGCATAGCCAAATGCTGGCCACGCAACATTGTCTATAGGATGTTGATGATAAAGCTGGGAAATTGTTGACCTGGTTGAGCCACAGGGAAATGGAGATTCGATGGGTTCACCAGATAGGGGCAGAGGATAACCTCCGCAACACGGATAGGGAAATAACAAAAGAATTTGAGGAGTCTTATGAAACCCTTTATAAAGGGGGAACAGCCATTACAACGCGGTTATTACCACACTGTGCAGTTACATCGCATGCGTTACAACGCATGCGATGTTACAACGCTATGCCATTAGAACGCAAGTCTGTACATCGACTTGCGCTAGATGGCGTGCTAACATTACAAATAGTGTAGTTTACTATCCCAACACCTTCCCTACTGTTAAGTGGACTGGAGTTGGAATAGTAAATTACACTTTTTTAATGTCAGCACGCCATCTAGCGCAAGTCGATGTAAAGACTTGCGTTCTAATGGCATAGCGTTGTAACATCGCATGCTTTGTAACGCATGCGATGTAACTGCACGCGTGGTAAAAACCCGCGTCGTAATATCATACATCCTTTATAAAGACATGCCCTGGCAGACACCACCCAGATAGATGACTACCTTACTGATATTAACTTACCAACTGTTCCCAGTGAGGAACAGCAAGGCCCTGAAAGCAGACATCACCCTTACTGAAGTTCAGACTGCCATATGACAAGTAAACTCAGGCAAACCTCGAGGACCTAATGGCCTCCTTGTTGAGTTTTTCAAGAATCAGGTCGACCTACCTGCTCCCCATTTGCTCCAGCTATATCTAACGGTGCGGAGAGATGGCATCCTCCCACCCGAGTTGTGTGGAGCCACGATCATGGTCATACATAAGGCCGGGAAACCCCCAACCGCCTGCAGTTCTTAGGGGCTGATTTCATTGATCAACATAGAAAAAAAGGTCCTAGCCAACGTCCTGGCTTCTAGGCTTCTGAGGGTAATCACTCCATTGATCCACAGTGACCAATATGGCTTTTTGCCAAAAGAAATCACCAGAGGTAATCTCCGTGAACTCCATAACTGGATGATGGAAGTCCGGGCGAGACAGGGCCCACATATGTTTGTCTCATTGGACACCAAAATGGCATTGGATGTGGTACACTGGCCTTTCATTATACTAACTCTGAGGAAAATAAATGGGGTTTGGGACCACAGTTCATGGAATGGGGTGGCCTATGGAGCCCATAGCTGCCATAAAAGTTAACTAAGTGTTGTCATCAGGTTTGCTATAAGGAGAGGGACTCGTCATAGCTGCCCCCTGTCCACCCCTCCTTTTTGCCTTCACCCTGGAGCACTGGCATGTGTTTGATCCGTGCACACCCACAAGTCAGGGGTTTGCATGTGACTGGTTCCCCAATCCCAGAAGAAAAGATCTCTTTATACGCAGACCACATCCTGTTATATATATCCCGGCCAACGTACTCAATCACCGCAGTCCTCCACAGCTATGAGCAGTATGGGTATACGCTCAATTGGGACAAATATTTATTTTCCAAGTCGGAGAACATTCAGACCTGACAGACCATCCTGGGAGGCTTAGAGTGGCCAGGGAGAGATTCCGATACTTAAAGATCTATGCCACAACGGACCAAGAGCAGTGCATGGGGCAAAATGTTAAGACGGTACTAACTGACTTTCATGTGGACGCGGGCCGATGGAAGAAACTCCCGCTAACAATATTAGGAAGAGAAGCGATGTTCAAAATGATCACTCTCCCAAAGTTCTTATAAGCCCTACAAAACACATATTACAGACTCCCAGATTATATCTTCACCAAAATTGATTGCGAACTTAGAAAACTGTTGTGGAACTACAGACATCCTAGAAAGAGCCCTCTGAAAGCTCCAACATAATTCATACAACAGTGGTTAGCTCTTCCAGACATCCAGGCTTACTACTGGGCATTCCATTTAGTAGCAATAACCACCCTACCTATTCTTTAGAAAGGAAACAATTTCAAGAGCGCCCATACCATCATTATCTGTGTGGGGGAAAAGGAGCACAAGGCCTATTACCAGCTACCTAAGTGACTCTTGAAACGTGGAGCAGGGCTAGCAACTGCCTGGGATCTAAGCAATGTATACCCAGGAGACCCCATTGTAGGTGGCAGGATGCTTGAAGGATATAGGAAAGTTAAATAATTTGCAGCTTGGGATCATATTGGTATCGGTGGTCTGATCTAAGGGGGTGACTTGATGCCCTTCTTCTCCCTCCAGAGGGAATTCCAACTCCCTGACAAACAGCACTATAAATACATACAGCTCGCCCATGCCTGGAAAGCAGAAGATATCCCCTCATATCTCCTGGAATATGCACCCCTAGAGGGTAGGCTCTTAATGAGTGAAGTACAGGGGAAAGCAGTCTCTTACATTTACAAAACTATTATTAATAATAATAATATGCCCCACACCCTACTGATACTACGGTCCACATGGGAAACTGATGTTGGCGAATTGGAGGACCTGGATTGAGAGGCAGCTTTAATTTTCCCACGAGAGGTTGCGATTAGCACTAGACTGCAACTCATTCAGTTCAAGATCCTGCACAGGACTTACTATGATGGGGTCTGCCTTCATAGAATGGGTAGAGCAGTCTTTCCAGAATGCCTGTGCAGTGGGGGTAGTCGAGGGGACTTCCTACACACACTATGGAAATGCCCAGTCATACATTCATTCTGGCGGAAAGTGCTTATAGAACTCAGCACAATACTAGGGACGACATTGCCTGAGGACCTTAAATATGTGCTTTTAGGAGTACCCAATGAGATAGACCTCCCACGGATGAAACTAATATTGTGCAACTTGGGTTTAGTGGTAGCTAAACGAGATCTGGCCAGGCATTGGGGAGCCAATGATACACCTATCATGGCTGAATGGAGAAAGGGAATGAACCTCTATATGGCAGCGTATAGAGTGTCATATAAGAGTAGGGGTGTCCGCATAAGTTTCGCAAAGTGTGGGGTAGTTTGATTACATATTATAAATTAGATGGGAGCGAATACATTGCTGTTGTGCTTACTTTGCAAAATCATTGAGGAGAATACTTTGACCTGTCATACCCGTCAATTTGCAAATGTATTGATGCTTTTTTCCCATTGTCCACATTTACTCTAGTGAAATATCTGATGTAATATTGTCCTTCCACTATGCTTCTTCATTTGATTGGGGTACCGACCAGTGCCATTTTTGTTTTGATCTATAAAAACCCAATAAAAAGAATTAGGCACTGCACCCCCATGAGGAACACTGACCGCAGAGTGCTAGAGGGGGGAATATGAGTACGCTAGTTTTGGCTGAGTTGTGCTGCTCCCTAGCCTTAGATCTAGCAATCAGGGGGCAGAGTGACATAAGGCTCACGGCTGGCTGATTGTAAAGATGAATACTGGCTGAATCCTTGCGCAAGGTAGAGAGGTCACCAGGTTGTTACTGGGGATCAAAGAACGCAGCAAGTGGCAAGTAACACAGCATTTTCCCCCACCGTAGTCTGTGTGAAAAGTGAGAAGTGGGGGAGGGGCACTGAGACTGCAGTGTCAACCCATATAGACCAGCTAGCCTTACAAAGCAGTGTGCCTTTGAGGCCTCTGCCTCAGCCAACCACCAGATGCCACCTGTTAACACGATCTGCCTCACTAAACCCACCAGACCGACAAAACCGCTGAGCGGCTGTGGCTCAGATGGGGCAGACGAGGTATGCAGGTGCGGCCATGGGTAAGGGATGAATACAGCCGCTCCACATGGCAATCAGAATAGCAGATTCCAGCCCCGCCTTCGGTGTCAAACATAGCATAGTGTAGCATCCAACAAAAAAAGTGAGATCCCTGATTTAAGTTACAGAACAAGAGCTGGAGATATCAAATAGATTCCTCTTGAAATAGCTGATCTGACTTTGTGTGTTGATGGCACTGAAGGCTGCATATGTTGAATGTTCCATTTCTGAGAATCTTGAAGCATCATATCTGCTGAATGTAACTTCAGCACAAGTGGCAGAGTTGGTTGCATTGAAAATGGAAAAGTGATGATTTATACATACAGCCAGTATGGTTTTGGAGTGGGACATGATTTCGGTCAACTGTGGTAAAGAGAGATTTTATTACATCTTCTGGGGCTCCCATCAAAAATAGCCTCTACATACATGATATTTTGAAAGCAAGACAGCAGCCAAAGGAAACTGCTGTAGTCACGTGCACTGTTTATGAGGCTGGAAAGGATATGGTCATACTTGGAAACAAGTATGCTGATGAGGTGGCTAGATACCATGCACTTGAAGATGAAACAGTAACTTAAGAGTCTCAATTACTGATGACATAATTGTAGATTACTGCAAAGGTCTGGCTGATATAGTGACAACTATTTCTCACCAAGTAAACTTGGCAACCGTAGCAATGAAAGAAATACAGTGCCATGATCTGAGCCCTGGTGACTGGATAGTTGTCAGAAGACATATGAGGAAGAGTTGTCTGGTGGGGCACTGGAAGGGCCCATACCAAGTGATCTTGATGATGAACACTGCTGCTAAGTGTGCCCGAATGCCACAGTGGATCCACGCTGCTCAGACAAAGAGAGTAAAGGTGGTGGATGAGGAAGAGGTGAAAACAGCCACTGATTCACAAAGTCTAGCTCATGTTGGCAGTTTAAATTCAGAGGGGGCTAATGAAAATGTTGGTGAAAAGTCTGAGAATGAAGTTGATGAAATTAGTGAGGACAACAAGAAGGTCGTAGAAGTCCAGGTTGGTGAAAGTGAAAATCCTGGTGAAGGTAAAGGTAGTGCTGTCCAGTTGCAAGGTCCGGATCAGAGTGAAGTGCTGTTGCAATGGAGCCAAAGTCAAAGGCATGAATGCCAGCAAGAGAATTAGTCCGTGATCCAAATAACGAAAGACTCTGGATGAAAATCTGAGTCATTAAAACCCCATGAGCAAGAAAACAGTCCCAGTGAATAGTGCAATTAAAATTATTCAGAGTTCAAGTTCATCAATGAATGGAGACACTTCAACAGTAATTTCAGGTGAAAAGAGCTGAAGAAAACATGTCACTGAAAAGGATAGGCAAAAGAAAGCACTGTCAACAAGAAAAATTTAAGTTAATCAATGAAGAGTCTTAAGTAATTAAATTAGATTCAGAAAACAGTTAAGTTAAAGTGAATCCCTACTTGATAAAAGACCAACAAGTAAGAGAACTCCAAATAGAAAGTATGCACCAACTGAATGGGTATATCTAGCAACAGTATATGAAGAAGAGGAAAAGTCAGGAGGAAAGATCTACAGTCCGATTATCCGTTGTCAATACACCTTCGAAAGTGAACTAGAAAGTGAATGAGAAGAGGGAGAAAAACCACCTAAAAATGTTTTTTGAAAGTGACTGTTAAAGACAAAACTAAGTGAGAAACAAATTCCAAACCTAAAATAGAAAAGAATCATTTGAGAACATGAATTGAAATTAACATTTAAACATTTTTTAAAGTTTTGATGTTTGTTTTTAAAGAAATAACTATTATTGTTTTTAAAACATTTTTCTTAACTTTGTGTAGCTCCACAATGATTGTTTGTTTTTAGTCTCTATTGAAAATGAAATACAGCATATGCTGTAAAATGATTAGGTTGATTGATTTAAAAAGTATAATAAAAGGCTTAGTCTTAGGTTTTTTAATAATAATAGTCTTAGTTATTGTAGTTATTGTGAAAACTGGGAATATTGAATATGTGGGAGAAAGTGAGTGTGAAAGAAATTGTGTTTTGGCAATTTTCTGAACAGCTGATTCTGAGAGGAATTTATTATGTGTGTAGTAAGACTATGTATTTTTATTTGCTGCCTAAATGAGTGGGATCATGTTATCTTGCTTTGGTGTTTCCTAAAGTCTATCATATGAGTGAAATAGATGATGTGGTTGCTTTGAAGAGAGTACATTTTGACAGTTATTATTAGATATATTAGGTGCTAATATTCCCCCTATAGGTGTGGCTCTGACTGGTGTGAAAATTAATTGTTTGTCTAAACTGGTGGAAGGCGTGCTTTAAGTACAGCTGGTGTTCTAACCTAAATTAATTCTGTAGTAGTTGTTATACGTGCAATGCTGATGAAAATCGCCTAGCCCTAGATATCCTGTTTTTAGACCTGTCAATCTTAGGATGGTTTTCCCCCAAACATTTTGCCTTCCTCCTCTATTCTTGCCGATCTTGTTTTTGCTGGCCTTTGGACTACATGCATTTTATCACTGCTAGCCAGTGCTAAAGAGCATGTGCTCACTCCTTAAAACATGGTAACATGGGCTTGTCCCCAATTAGAATAATTAATGTACTTATAGGTCCGTAGTAAAGTCGTACTACATGTACCAAGGCCCTGTACATTAAATGCTACTAGTGGGCCTGCAGCACTTGTTGTGCCACCTACGTAAGTACCCTTGCAAACCTGTCTCAGGCCTGCCATTGCAGCCTGTGTGTGCAGTTTTAAACTGCATTTTCAACCTCGCAAAATAAACCTTTTGCAGGCCCAACCCTTCCTTTTTTATACATACAAGTCACCCTAGGGTAGACATTGGACAGCCCAGAGGCAGGGTGCAGTGCATATAGAAAGTAGGATATGTACTTATAACTTTTACATGTCCTGATAGTGAAAAACTCTTACACTTGTTTTTCACTATTGCATGGCCTACCTCTCCCATAGGGTAACATTGGAGTTACCTTATTACATGTAATAAGCTGTAGTTTCCAAATGGTAACAGGTAAACAGCTCATGTTTACCTGTTACCATTTTTGGTGTCTTTGGAATTGTAATGAAATCCCTCCTTCATGGTGAAGTCAGATTTTTTATTCCAATTATGAAAATGGCACTGTTAGAAAGTTGGTATTGTCCTGCCTTAGCAATTTAGTGCCTGCAGCCTGTTTCTGAGTTACAAGACAGGGGGTAGTTGGCAGCTGGACTTTGTGTATTCCTCCAAGACAGTCTCACACAATAGAGAACTTAAGTGTGCCTGGATGCGCCATCACTGGCTGGATAGGAGGGCTGAGCTAGGCACAGCCTCACTTACACCTGAATAAGCTGTGTCCTGCCTTAACACAAAGTCTTGCATACCCCCTGTAGTTAGTCTGGAGCCAGGGCAGGGGGGGGCATGAAACCTATGCACTCAAAAGAGAAATCTCTAGAAGCTTCACACTTCAAAGGAGGCAAAAGGTATAAATATTGGTACTCAAACACCAACTCTTCAGTACACTCCTGGACTTGTGTATACTACAGAAGAAGGACTGCTGTGCTGCTTTGCTGTTAGAAGGACTACCACTCTGCTGCACTGCTGCTCTGCTGCCTGCTTCCCTACTTGCCGAGAAAGAAGAATGGACCTACATCCTCCTTCCCAGGAAGGAGTGACTCCAAGGGTCAGCCAGCTGGCCTCCTGATCTGAACTACATGGACATATCAAGCTCCAGAGGCTCCCTGCAACTGCTCAGCTAACTTGCTGCCTGGGCCTGCTACTGGACTTGTCTGAGCCCTGCTGGCCTCTGCTGGAATGAGTTCCTGCCCCCAAATGGTGCCCCTCTATCCTGGATCCTTGGTGTGGCTCAGTTAAGCTCCCCTGAAGTTGTTGGACTCTTTGCGAATGGGACCATTTGTCCCAAAACTGCGCTGACATCGGTTATCAGTAACGCAAAGTTCCTGTGAACCAACTCTTCACGCCACAGCATTGACTGCCGCAGTGACAGCCAATGTGATGCTCCAGCCACAACCATTAGCGATGCCAACAGGATCTTCATGCTACAGCAATGACCGTCTGTGATGCCCAGCCAGAGCTATGCGCTACGCGGACAGATACCCCTGACACTCTCCCTGCTCCTCAAGGCCCCATCCACCATGAAGGGAACTGAGAAGGTACCTTTTTCAGCAATACTAACCTGGTCCCTGTATCCGACCTATGCTCTATCCCAGTCAGCTTGAACTTGTGACTTTCTCTCGGTCTTGCATGACCAGATAGCCACAAGTGGTGCTCTGTGCTTCTAGGAGCTATTTTCACCTAAATCTTTAAAACTGCATTTCTCTGGTTCTACTGAGTGAATTTTGTTATTTTGGTCTAGTTTTATTTAATAAATTCTACTCTATTTTTCTAAATTGGTATGGGATTTTTCTTGTGTTGTGTATTCACTTTATTACTGTTTGAAGTGCTGCATAAATACTTTATGGATTGCCTCTAAGTGAAGCATGACTGCTCTGTGCAAAGCTACCAGAGGGTTGAGAACAGGTTAATATGGGGTTTGCTTGTGACTTCACCCTGACAAGGTTTGTGGTTAATGCTCGAGTACGTTTTCACCACTCTCAAACAGTAAACCAATGTCTTATATCCTTTTTGCCAAGGAAGGCGGTGTTTGCAAGGTACTGAAGATTAAAAGATGTTGCACCTTCACGCCTGATAATAGCAGGGTTGTTAATGCTCATATAAACTATATAATTAAAGTCTCTTGTGAACCTCAAGCTTTAGAAGAGCATGGCCTGTGGGAGATTGCAGATTCTCGAGTTAGTGAGATAGGCAAGGGTTTTAGCAAGGTCTGTGAAAGGATTGATAATATGGAGGGGAAACTTTAAGATTAATCTTAACTTCTTTGATTATCATAATGATTTGTGCAACTGTTGTGCTCCTTTTATTAAAGTTTTCCGGGTGTCTGTTTAAAAATGTCTGGAGTCAGGGAAGAAGATGATTGATAAAATGAAAAGGGAAACATGAACAAGAATTTGAGATGGACAATGTTAAAGATCGTGTTTACAACCAACTGAAATTGATAGACGAGAGTACTAGAAAAAAACTGAAAGTGATGATGACTGTGCTATAATTCCCTGACTAATATATTATTTGCTTTTTTGTGTGATTATAGAATAATCAGAGTGGTATTTGTAGAAGAATGTTAAGGATTTATACTTTTTGTGCATTTTTAAGAATGTGCAGTATGCATTTACACACACCATTTCATATCTGTAGACTCACTTAGCACGATTGCTTTTTAAACAAATTTGCTGTGATCTGTACAAGTACGTTTTTAATCATTTTTTAGTTTGACCCATTTCTGTTCAAAATGCCATTCTAATTAAAATAGAATCCATCTCTTTCACTTCTTCAGTGCTTCTCCCACATGCACAACTTCTCCCCACAAGCTCCAGTTTGTGTCAATCCAGGAGCAACACTTAGCCAGGGCCTTCTTCGGATGTTATTTATGAAGACAATTCTATTCTGGAGGAGGTTTAGGCAGGCTCTGGGCACAATAGAATTACTAAAATGATCTTTGTATTTTTATTGAATGACCTGTGCCTTGTGGTCAGTGTCAATAATGTCAGTGCCCTGATTCTCTCTGGTCTATCAGCGGTGTGTGACACTGCTGACCATGCTATCTTTTTTGAATGGCTACCTCATATTGGTCTTCAAGGCGTAGCTTAGAATTTGATTCATTTCTTCCTATCAGGCTGCTGGCAAAAACTTTTCATCCTTCCTTTCATGTGGAAGGCAAAAGTGTGTGGCTTTGGAGTTCTTAAGATTCAGCCTCATCTCCAAGCCTTTTCAATGTCTCTGATGCTAATCTGGGCAGCTTTGATCAAATCTCGCGGCATTCAACTTATGTTGATGATACCCAGATCCTCTTGAAAATTTGTTAAAGTGGTCCTTCTGCATTTTCCCTCCAATCGTGTCTCATTGAAGCTAGAGGCTGGACGCACACCAATTGGCTGCAGTTCAATTCAGAAAATATTGAGGTTCTAATTGTTTGCGTTGAGCTGTAAACCAGTGCTTTCTGGTCAAGTGAAAAGATTCAACTTGTCTGCCACCAAGAATTGTTACTTATGTAATTGTGTTTATGGACGAAAAAGAGTTAAAAATTTGTTTTAACATTGACAAATTTTTTTAAAAGTGTATTTTGGAATGTTTTTTAACATGTCATTAAATTATTGTTTTTAAATTTAGTAAGTGTTGTTTAGGTTTTGTTACACTCTGAATTTTGGAAATAAAAGTGCACCAGAGGGACGCAAATATATCGACAGATTAAATACTTTTCAATTATATTGCCTAGGGATTTATACTTTACTTGCAAGTGAAATAAGCCAGTGTCCTGTCCTAGTTCCATCAGTAAAAAGCATGGGTGTTAAAACGGATGACCAGCTCAAGCTGGTCCCCCAAGTAGATGCAGTAATCTCAGCTTGTACCTTCAACTTAGACAACATGCCATGCTTCTTTCCTTCATTTTCCCCTGAAGTGTGCACATGGCTATTCTGGCCTTGGTAGGTTCCAGATCAGATTACTGCAATTCCTGTCCTTCTCCTGGCGAAGCTGCAAGTGGTCCAAACCAAAGCTGCCAGGCCAGCTTCTTGCCACCTAGATCCACCCAGAACCTCTGTTGTATAAGCTACACTTGCTCCTGAACAAATCAGATTCAAAGTCCTTTGCATAGTGCATGAAGCACTTCGGTGCAAGGCCCCCTTCTTTCTTCAACTTCGGCTATTGCAGCACCCCTCCAGGAGAGTCCTTCATTCAGTCTTAAGTAACCTGATAGCCCGTCCTTGATGTAGGAAAGTAAGAATGGGCTGACCCTCTTTTTCAGAATTTGCATCCTAAATGCGGCAATTTCTTGTCGCCCGACTTCGTGCTACCCTTTACTTCCTCTCCTTTAGAACGGCCCTCAAAAGCTTACTGTTCCCAAAACTTGTTGATTAAGTAACTGCTTCTTAGGTCTAGCGCTGTGAGAACCTATGCATGAGATGTGGGCACTATACAAAAATTCATTAACATTAGCATTAACGAAGTTGTTGGTATGGGTGGGTTGCTCTACACCTTACATAAAAGAAATGCGTCTAGTGCTTTGCCCACATAGAAAATATAGGACAGGTAGTTATTCTATAGACGAGAGGAGGATCTGGTCTAAAGAGTTTGTTCGATGCCTATTGTCAAACGTGTATTTATGGCTGTTTATTTACTAGACCACTTCAAAGTTGGTGGTTGGGTACTTTGTGCGACAGTCACTGACACTGTGATAAGAGATGCTGGACTAACGCTGTTTTGGATAGCGTATGTGAAAATTGCAGCTTTGGAGGAAATGTGGCTGATGACCAGAGCTGCCGACTTTGGAACTGAGGAATGAGGCTCGAACCTGGCCGCGGCTCAGCACCTTACGGTTGCGGGCAACGCACTTCACATTCCCGTGCTTAGAAATGTATAAGTAATTTGTTCTGGTGTAAAACGCTCCAGTGCAGTTGGGCCAAGTTTGTCCTATAGAAAGCTGCAAAAATTAAATAAAATCAACCACGTATATGGGAGTTAGCTCGATAGTTAAAGGGTTCGCAGTTGAAGTGTCGAGTCAGTTTGCCATGGGTCGATTTAATAAAAATCCACCCTCAGCATCATCAGTCCAAGGAGAGTGAACGACTATGAATGACTCTGTTGAAGTTAAATTTGTGCCTGCGGCCAGTGTGAGAAGCTCTCTCTGCTACGCGCGCGCGCACCCACGAATCTTTCACGCGCATTACATTTACAGCCCAAAATATCACGCGTTACCGCGGGCGATTTTTGCTTTTGTCGTTCAAAAGCAGACATGCCTATACTAACGCCTGTCACCGATGGAAACGGACATTACATGGATGAGTAATGATTCAGCATGGCGCAATGATCCATTCACTGTCACCCGTGTGGTTTTCAGCACTGCTTCAGTGCCATTACTGCAAGAAAAGCACAATTTTCTCCAAAGCTCGTCCATCACTCTCCTGTGCCCCTTGTCAAATCCCAATTTCCGTGTGTCATTGCCTGCCCGAGGCACGCGCTCCTCCCTCAATTCTCTCGGAAACTTCCCAGAGCCAACAGACTTAAGTGCTGTCACGCAAAAATGAATGGAAACGCTGTTTGTTTAGCGTCGGACACCTCACGTCAAAACTGGCAACACGGATGACTGGCTTCAATGCACGCACTGCAAAGATCTGTAAGTAACCTGCAGTGCCAGAGTCCAAGAAAAGGCTTCATGAACCACAGCGGCTGGCACCACCGATTGACCAAGCCAGAGCTGCCTGAATGCCAGTGCCAGCTCTACACGTCCTACCCTACAGGTGGGGCATTGTGTACAATTTAAGATTACCTTACGTTGTAATAATGGAACTGACTTTCTGTTTTTTAAAGAACGTTTAACGTGTTGAATGCTCTGCTGCTTTGTTCTGTTAAAAAATAGACAGGCAGCACCACCTTGTGGTAGACTGTGATAAGTAAGTGGGGGTTTTTAGAAATAAATGCCCTTGCTCAACTCTGGTAAACACCAGCACAAATTAACGACTGATACAGGTTGAAATTATGGATAACCGAACTCAGGTTTGCATCCTTTTAAACGTGATACAATTAATATGATTGAGGTACAGAACACTGTACTAAAATATGCTATCACACTTCTTTGGTACCCAGGGCCTAGGTACTACACATTACATTACAGTGAAGACAACTCTAATGTTGGTTAGGTTGCACTTTCCAGCTGAAGAACTTTGATTTATCACTATTAACTTTTTGCTAGCTAGATTAATTTGCATCAAACTGCAAATAAACGTATGCACGTGCCTACATATGAGCCTGGAATGTCTTTGATCCAGGGCAGTTTTTATAGGATCATTTTGTAAAGTTTGCAGTAAAATAAAATATTTGGGAGTTACAAAAAGAGATTTGCTTAGTGGACCTTTAAAAAAGCCCCAAAAAAGATACATGCTGTGCACAGGGTATGCCATCAGTGTCCGTGAACCATGCCATTTGGGTACTGAGAGTACAGGTACTGCCTGCAACGGGCTAAAGCCATTCTCAGTGCCCAGTGTGTACTGAAGATGAAACTGAAGACCAGATCTACGGCTCATGTTGTAGCTAGTATGCCTATTGCCTAAAGGCCATTAGAGGAAAGATGCAATGTAGGGAGATATGATCTTTTCCCAATGCAGGTACCATGAGCAGGGCAACTTGGAGTGTTATCAAATTTGGTTTGATTCTTTATTAATGCTTTCAGTGCATGTTGTTATGTTATGTGTATTTGTACAACACATTACCAGTCCAGAGGGTATCCTCGTGCTGAGCAGGTGTGTATTCCTAGCCCCACCTATGGTTGGTTGGTTAATTGAAAAACTAGATCTTCAGATTATTGCGGAATTCAAGAAGAGAGAAGGGGCCCCTGTTGTGGAGTGGGAGGCCGTTCCATGCTTTAGGAGTGATGTAAGCATATGGCTGTCCTCCTTATCTGGTTCAGTGTCTGCGTGCGATGTGTATGAGTACGAGTCCTGCAGAGTGGAGGTGTCTGCGTGGTTGATGGAAGGAGATACGACTGCCCAGGTAGGTGTGAGCTAAGTTGTGTAGCCTTGAAAGCGTGTGTGAGGGGTTTGAAATGAGTGCATTTGTGTATTGGGAGCCAGTGGCGCTGCCTGAGGTGTAGTGTGATGTGAGTTATCTGTGAGAGGTTATTAGTGAGTCTCTCAGTCGAATTTTGGAACGTTTGTAGTATGCTGTTGTTTTGCTTGGTGATGCCAGTGTAGAGGGTATTCCCAAGGACCAACTTGTTGGTGACTAGAGTGTGAGTGGAGGTTTTTCAAGTGCTGCTTGGGAGCTATTGGAAGCTTCTCCTCAACACCTTCAGGATGGGGAAGCAGGATGCAGTGATGGCGTTGACTTGTGCAGTCATGTCCAGTTTGCAGTTAATGATTATACTGAGGTTTCTGGCAAGGGTGCTGGGTGTGGGTACGAGTTCTCCCAGCCACCAGTTGGAGGCCCATGGTGAGGTGATCTTGCTGAAGATCACTACTTCTGTCTTGTCAGTGTTGAGCATGAGACAGTTGGCTTTCATTCAGTTAGCGACTTCAGTCATGCCAGCGGTGAAGTTGTTTCTTTTGCTGGGGGTCTTGTCGAAGAGCGAGAGTATGATTTGTATGTTGTAGGCACAGGAGAGGATGTTGTTTTTTATCTTTTGTTTTATTTTTTTAAACTATTTTTATTAATAAATAAGACATGTTACATATATAAGGCAGTAGCAAGCAGAGTGCCATTTTTGGTCATTCAATTAACGGTTCCTCAGAGAGTACATTGCATAACATAAGGTTGATAACATCCAATACGCACTTTCAAATCCCAGCAGTGATATCGTCTCCGACTCTTGGTGGTTCACAAATCTCCCCCTGTAAACGTTCCACTACCCCCATATTTGCATCCATTTTTTCTGCCACCCCCTGGATTCAAAAATGGATTTTTCCGTCACCATACACCAGTTCATATCATTGGCCCAATCAGCAATCTTCGGTGGGCTCTGAGCTCTCCACAACCTTGCAATATTCCTTTTAGCAACCATAAGATCCAGTGTGGCCCGTAGTCTCTCCCAGGAGTTCAAGTCTGTAGGGTCCCAAATGTTCAACAATGCCAGTTTAATGTTACATTGGATCTGTTGCCCCAGTGTCTCTTCCATCTTGCGCACCACCCTTTCCCAATATCCCTGGATCGCTGCGCACTCCCAGAGAATGTGAATAAAGGTGCCCTCTTGCCCACATTGTCTCACACAGCCACTATCATGAGTATAACCCATACGGACCATCAAGGACCCTGACAAGTACGATCTATGGAGAAGCTTTAGCTGGACCAATCGGAGTCGAGAGAAATTGCCACTTCACGAGGGGATGCCACCACCGCCTGCCACTCCTCGTCATCTAAACTCACGACACCGGGATCCCATTTGCTTTTCAAACGGGTCAAGGGATCTGCCATATTGTTGATACGCTTTTTGTAGATAAAGGATATGGCTTTTTCGAGTAGGTCGCCGTCTAGGATCGTATCTTCGAGTGGGGAGGATTGAGGGAGGGTGCTGCCCGTGGCGAGAACTGCGAGCAGGGCATGTCTAATTTAAAGATATCGGAAATATTCGGACTTGGCTAGATCATATTCCTGCTGCAGTCGGGAAAAGGGAACTACCTCACCCGATTTCCATAGGTCCCCCACCTTCGAGATACCTATGAGGTCCCATTTATGGAAGCCCTTCGAGCGAATCAGCCTACCCAACTGTTCACAGTGCCAGAGTGGCATGGCTTGTGTGAGCCTACCCTCCCATCCCAGGCTCCAATTCGCCTCTTTCCACACTTGCACGGCATGACCTGTCGGGCCGGTTAAGGCAGGCTTCAAAGATCGTGTGTAGAGCGCGCCCTCGAAACCGCCCCCCCGGGAGGAGCCACCTGTCGATCCGAAAGGCCCGGTCATCTTGCAGGCTGTAAACGCATTGGTTAATTGCTGCGAGGTGCGAGGCCCAATAATACCTTTTAATATCCGGGAGCCCGATGTCCCCGTCAAACCATCCTAACGTAAGTTTGTGTGTAGCAATACGGGGTGGCTTTCCCTCCCACAGCAGGTCTTGAACAATGCCATCAAGTTCTTTGAAGTACGAAGTGGCGACTGGGAGAGGGGTGTTTTGCAGTGCATATAAAAGTCTGGGAAGGGACATCATCGTAAATAGGGTCGCGCGTCCCAATAGAGTCAACGGGAGTGACTTTCAGTGTTGGACATCAGATTTAAAACGCAATAGCGGCGGCAGGAGATTATTATCATGAAATCTAGATAGATCTTTAGAAATCCAGATCCCCAGGTATTTGAAGCCTACAGCAGTCTCCGCTAATTGGCAGCCCCAAGGGAGCAAAGGCCGCTGTCCGTAGAGGACATAGAGCACTGATTTAGACCAATTGATTGTGTATCCTGCAAACCTACCAAATACTCGGAATATGTCCAGGACCACCTTGAGGGATGCTGCTGCGGAGGCCAAGTAAAGCAAAATGTCGTCCGCATATAATGACATGCGGTCCTCCCAGCCTGATGTCCATCTAAGGCCCCTGATTGCGGGGTCGTGTCGGATCCACATCGCCAAAGGCTCCAGAGCCAAGGCGAAGAGAAGCGGCGACAAAGGGCAACCCTGTCTGGTACCCCTACCGAGAAGAAAGACGGGGGATTTCCTATTATTGATAATTACTTGTGCAAGTGGTGGTGGTACAAAAGTCGCACCCAGTTGATAAACTCGGGTCCAAAACCCAATTTGCAGAGCACAGCGAACATATAGGGCCACTCGATGGTGTTGAATGCTGATGCAGCATCCAGGGACACCACCACAGCGTCCTCTCTGATTGCATCCACCCGACACAGCACTCTGTGGAGCCTGCACAGGTTGAGGGAGGTATTTCTCGCAGGCATAAACCCTGACTGGTCCTGGTGAACCAGGCGGGTGAGAACCTGGAGCAAACGAGTGGCAAGGACCTTCGCAAGGATTTTGGCTTCACAATTGAGCAGGGAAATGGGCCTATAGGACGAACACTGGTTAGCTGGCTTGCCCGCTTTATGAATGACAACAATGTTGGCCAGTCTTTGATCCTCAGGAAGGATGCCTACTTTTTTACTTTCTCTGTACATTTCAGTGAGAAAGGGTGCAGTCGTGTTTGCCGTAAGCTTGAATAATTCTATAGGGATCCCATTGGGGCCCGTCGCCTTCACCCCGCGCAAATCGTATATGGATTTTTCAACTTCCGCCACTGTGATATCGAGATCAAGGTTGGAGCACTCTTCCTTAGTGAGGAATGGCAACTTGATATCGCGTAGGAGAGAGGAAGCCTCCTCCTCCGTGTGTCATGTGGGACATATAGAGCGATTGGTAGTAGCGGCCAAATGCCTCTGCGATGTCCTGTGGTGTGGTAATGCGAGGTTGTAAGTCAGTTGCAATCTCTACCACGACACGCTGTGCCCTGTCCCTGCGATCCAACCAGGCCAGTAACTTGCCTGCCTTATCGCCCACATCGTAGATTCTGCTGAGCGTGGCCCTGTAATGTGCCTTGGCCGCTTCCGTAGCTAAGTCGGAGAACTCCTTAGTTTTAATACGGAGCTTCTGGCGCATCTCCTCCGATTCTTGTATGCGAACTGCGTTTTCTAAATCCAGAATTTCTCCCTCTAAGCGCACCATATCTGCTTCCCTCTCTCTACGCTGTCCTGCAATTTGGCCCAACACAACCCCCCGAATAACAGCCTTATAAGCCTCCCAGAGTACATTTGACGAACTGACCGATCCCGAGTTTTCCTGAAAATAAAGATCCGACTCGCTCAAGACCTTATCTCTGATAGTGAGAGTCATGAGATACCAGGAATTATTCAGCGCCACCCGGCCGATCGTGGGCTCGCCCACTTCTAAACTACAATGAACGGGTGAATGGTCAGAGATCCCCCTAGCCAAATGTTGTATGACCTTGACGGTGTGAAGTTGGTGCATAAGCCTCAAAACATACTATGGTGAGATCCAGAAAAATAAGTGTATTGGAGCTCACCGGGATGCAGGTGCCTCCAAACGTCCACGAGGCCCATCGTGCCCAGGAAACTGTGGATCCGCTTGCGAGAGGGTGGCAATTCCCTCTGGGGCCAGCGGTCCAGGGAGTCAGAAACAATGGAATTAAAATTGCCCCCAATCAACAACCTTCCGTCCGGTAAGCCGAGAAGGAGATCAACGAGATCAATGAAGGCCTGGGTATGTAAGCCTGGTGGTATATACACCGAAACGAGATTGAGAGTGCTCTCCTCTCAGATCCCAGAGATGGCAACAAATCTACCCAGGGGGTCAGTGCGGACCAAATCAACAGTTAGGGGGAATGATTTCAGGATTAATATGTCCATCCCCCGGGAACCAGAGCCGAAAGCTGAGTGGGCCACTAGTTGGAAGCCCCACCGTGACAGGGCCTTACATGCATTCCCAAGCAGGTGGGTCTCTTCTAGGAAAACAATATCAGGTGAATGTCGCTTTAGGAATTGGAGAACTACACCTCTCTTAATCTAATCACCCAACCCATGAACATTCCAGGACAAAAACTTAAGCTCCTGTCTAGTCGTCGTGCCCATTACACGATTGTAAAGATATATGTAGGTTCAGGGAAGACTACCCGTTTGCGTACCCCATAATGTTTGCATCAATGAGTACATCAAAAATACTGAACCAGCATCTGCCTTTGCCCGAGACCAATCAAATATGCCATGATTAAACAACAAAAAAACACACCCCAAAAAAGAAGAACCTGCATATGCCCATATGCGAGACCTGCCAGATGTGTCACGCCTATGCAACAAAAGAAATACAACATACATAAACATAACGCCCCCCAACCCAAGGAACAACCCCCAAATCCTCCATCCCTGCCTCCCTGCTTGGCGGTGTCGGAACCTCCCACCCACCCAAACTAGCAGAGTGCCTATCGCCCACCCTTACCAAACTTGTGGGTGCGTGTAACCAACCGAGCACCCGTCATGAAAATGAGCACCTGGTAACCACATTTCACAAGCTGAGATAGACTGAAAGCAGCCATCCAACCCCCCAAAAACGTTTTGGGACACTACAGAAGGGCCCTGGACCAATGGAAAGTCACAGTAAGTTTGTTGTGGAAGAGTCCCCAGTGAAACCTCATCTCAGTTCGGTTACATGGTCAACAGTACCGGGGGGGGGCAATGCTCCGATCTGCCTCCAGGTGAAGAAGAAGCCCACCACACTTAAGGAACTAACATACAGACCAGTCATTCTGGCCCTCCAGCCGCTGCCTTATGCTCTTCAGGCGGGATGTTCCTGCCGGAAAAGCCAATGCCCTCTTCCAGTCGCACTCTCTGGCCATCGCCGAGCCAGTCCCAGGCCTCCTCAGAGATGGTGAAAAACCAGGCCTTCCCCTCCGATTCCACCCTCAGCTTGGCAAGGAAGAGCATGGCATATTTCAGTTCCTGCTCCCGAAGCGCCTTTTTCACATCCAGGAATCTGCGTCGCTGACGTTGCACCTTGAGGGTGAAGTCCGGGAAGAAGGTGATGCGACTGTTCTGGAATGCCACCGGTGCCGCAGACTGGGCATACTGCAGGATGACATCCCTGTCCCGGAAATTGAAGATCCTAGCCAGCAAGGGCCGCGGGGGGGGGGCCCCGGGATTCGGCCGGCCGCCCGGCACTCGATGCGCCTTTTCGACAGAAAATAAGTTTTAGAGACCGTAGTCGGCTTCAGGTAGGTGGTGATCAATTCCTCCACAAAGAGGTCTGCAGATGGTCCCTGTGCCCGCTCCGGCACTCCCAATATACAGACGTTGTTGCGCCGGGAGCGCCCTTCGTAGTCGTCCAGCTGCGCCTCCAATTTTGCAGGGCGTGGGTCTGCATGGCCTCCATCTTGCACTGCATGTCAGAGGCGTCCTCGACCAGGGAACTTGTTTTGATCTCAACGTCTTTCAGACGTGAGTTCATCGAGCGCATGTCTGCCTGAATATGGGACACCTCCGAGGACACAGCGTTGATGCGTGATTCCAGCAACATACGCACGGTTGTGATGGCTTCCATATCATCCTGTATCGTCGGTTCTTTCTTTTTTCCACCTGATTCCGGCTTCTCTTGTGCGGTGGGTCCCTCCTTCGGGCTAATGCCGGGGCCACTATCCCACGCATATTTAGTAAATTTAGCTTGCACCGCTGCTTTAGTGCTACGACCCCCTGCCATGGCACAACTGGCTCCGCCGGCGTGGATTCCTAAATATAGACGTACAAGACTGTCTCGCGCAATTTGGTGGGCTGCCTGAATCGTCTCTCGACTGCGGCAGGCCAGGCCTGATGTAATAGCACGAGGTAAGGGGTACAGATATCCAGGCTCAGCCAGCAAAACAAACAACCCTCAGCAGGGTATCAGGATCAGCGTCCATCGCAAGGCCACACAGCAATCCGGGCCCAGTATCCGCCGGGCCAGGCAGTCACACGAGGCCCCCGATGACAATAGGGCCCAGCACCCCCGGTAGCGTCCACCGGCCCAAGATGGCTGCCGCGTGTTTAGCCTCCCCTACGGCCTCCACGAGGAGAGTCAGATCAGTCCCAGCTCCCCACGCGTGTCTGTGGGCTGCGCGAAGCCTATGTGCCGGCGCTGATGATGGCTGGAGCCAGTTCGAGGGATATATTGTGGGGTTCAGGGAGGCGGGGGGCCCAGAGGTGGAACCATGTTATTCCGGCCAAGTCCCTCCGGTGGTGGCGAGCTGCGCCCAGGCCTGGTTGAAGCCGCACCACTTCCAAATACAGTGGGCGGCATCCGGTTACCACCCCGGGCAGGTCGAGGGATATTGCGGACGTCAATCACAGGCACCGATGGTTAGGGCAGTCAAGTCTCCATATAGCCGGCGGCAAACAGGCAGTCGGGATAACGCCAGGATCTCCCCGTCACAGTGCCTTGCAATACGTCGCCTCTTCTGCGGGCGCCGACTCCACAGTGGTCGCTGCGGCTGTTTAATCCGGCCCCCTGGATTGCCATGCGGATGTCGGAGCACCACAGGTCCGCCTAATTGAAGCTGCAGGCCGCGGTGCAGCGGAGGTTGTACTGCAGGGGAGGCTGCTCTTCTCCAGGCCAAATGCGTCAGCGGCAGGTTCTCCGGTATTGCCGAGCTGAATTTTGTGGGGGTAGTCTCATTCAATCCCCCGTACTTTCTGCTGCATTCCGGTGGAGAAATGCACCAGCTGCCGGATGTATTTAAAACGGATAATTACACAAATGGGCGCGCTCAGACAGAGCCGCCTCAAGAAGCGGCCATTTCTCCTGGCGGTTGGCCATGCCCCCGGAGAGGATGTTCTTGACGTCTGGGGGGTGACCTTAGCCGGAGGGATCATGTATATGTTGACGAGGGTAGAGCTGAGTGATGAACCTTGGGGCATTCTGCCCGTGAGTTTTCGGACTTTCAAAGAGTAAGGTGCCAGGCTGACAGCTTGTGTTCTATCCATTAAGAAGGAGTAGATCCACCTAAGAACGGGTTCTTGGATGCATTTCAATCTCTTGGAGGAGCCTGATGAGGATGGGGTGTGAGACAGTATCAAATGCTGCAGAGGTCCATGAGAATGAGGGCTGTTGTGTCCCCTTGGTCAAGGATCATGCAGATGTCCTGTGTGGCTGCGATGAGTGCTATTTCTGTACTGTGGTTGGGCCTGAATCCAGACTGTGTTACTTCGAGGAGCTGGTGGTTGTTGACTTTGTTGGTGAGGCATCAGTTGAGATTTTGGCCAGGTATGGGCAGAGGGAGATGGAAAGCCTGACTGCATCAGCGGATGGTTTCTTGAGTAGGGGCATGATGGTGGCATATTTCCAGATGTGCTGGAATGTGGCTGAGTCAATGAAGGTATTGACAATGGGTATTAGTGCTCTGCTGATCAGTGGGAGTCCTTTGGAGAAAGAATGATGGGGACAAGGGTCACATGGAGCCCCGAGTTGAAGGTCTTCATAGTAGTGATTTTGACGGTGGTGACAGTGTGCCACGAGGTCAGGGTAGATTCTTCAACCCTGATGGGAAGTGGAGTTGTGACGATAACGAGGTCTGCTTGAGTGTCGAAGTTGCTGTATGGGAGGTGATTTTGTTATAGAACAATTCAGAGAGCTTGTTGCCAAGGTCTTGTGACTTGTCTGATGTTGCTGAAGGTGGAAGGAGGCATGGGGAAATCGTTGATGATGGCGAAGATTTACTTGCTGCTGTTGGTGCTAAAGTCGATGCGATCTGCAAGATCTGTGCAATTGGTGTTCCGTATTTATTGGTGATAGCGTCTTAGGGCTGATTTCAGATTCCTTTTTCTGTAGTGTTTTGACTTGTTCTCCATTTATGCTCCAGTTTCTTGTAGTGGCTTTCGTTATCATTAGTTACTCTGTGTACCAGCTGGCCTGTGGTTGGACTCTTGACATTAGGTTGCACTTGAATGGAGTCAGGGTGTTGGCACATGTGGTAATCGAGGTGCTGAGGTTCTTGATGGCTTTCGCAAGTTGCTGGTGTGCTCGGGCTGGTGAAGAGAAAGGACAGAGCCCCACTACTCTTCTTAATGCTTTTCCAGATGCGCAGCACAGTTCCGGTGGTGGTAGGTTTGTGGTGATGCAGGATGTATATGCTAAAACTGATAAGGGTGTGGTCTGTCTTGGTCAGGGGTCACTAACCTTTTTTGCAATGAGAACTACTTCTCATCAGTGAAAAGCGTTGTGAGCTACAGAAGGCCAAGTAACTCGCGCATTGTTACCAGACACCCCCTCGCCCAGCTTCATTGACTTCAAACCTAATGTCCATGGAGCCCAATACTGTGGTTTGAATAAAATACTGTGACTAGGGGTACTATGATAAGGCTGCCAGGTGCGTTAGTGAGTGCATGGTCTGTAGGAGTGTATGAACATGTGTGTGAATGAATGGGGTATATGTGTATGGATAACTGAGAGCCTGTGTCATGTGTACTTGTGGCACAGGACATACTGTTCACCATATGGGGCACCGTTACATGTACAATACAAACATATAATTATTTTTTTTAAATGGTAGAAATTTAAATTGCACAAAAATGCTCTGCAAAACTGTTCAAGAATAAGGAACATTTGTCTGCACTTAATGGAACATTTTCAGTACTTTAAAAGTCTCCCATTTGAAAAAATTGATGTTTTTATCCGTTATAACTGTGGTACTGTGCCTACCAGCCACTGGGAGAAAGATGCCAGCTGAGTGTAAATGTGACACTTTGAAAAGAGAGGAAGTTCAACTGAAGAGTTCACTTTATGTTTATATTATATGCATTAAATAAAACTCATAATTTTAATTTTTCCCATGACAATGTGTCTTTACACACAGAAGGCCTCTGACTCCCAGTGGCCTGTAGACGTGGTGCCATATTTATTACAGGAAAATACAGTCATTTGTCTAAATGTGAGGAAATCAAACTGAAGAAACATACTTCATGAAAGATATGACTTAATTGGCTTAATCTAAAGTAGAGAAAAACATTAAGACAATGTGTTATAGAATTATTTTTCTCCACTTCAAATTTCTCCCATTTAAAAGAAAATTACTGTATTTTTCAGTAATAAATATGTCACTGTGTCTACCAGCCACTGGGAGCAATATGCCTGCTTTTTGTAAATGTGACAATTTACAAAAGGGAGAAAATTAAAATGAAGAGTTTACTTAATCATTAAGTTAACACTTAATTTTAATTTTGTCTCAGTTAGAAGCATTCAGAAATATAATTTTGTCTTCATGCTCCAATATTGAGTTGAGATCGACATTTATTTGAGTTATATTCCTCAGTGCTTCCATTCGGAACTTCTGTGACCCATATGGTTCATAAATCTGAGTGGAGCACTGCACATTATCAGGCTCTGCAACTTGCATTCTGGTAATAATGTAAACTAAACAAAGCCTTTCCTTAACTTTAAAAGGAAAATGCAACACTTTTTTACTACAGTTCTTAGTTAACCCCTTCAGTGCCCGCCCCTTTCCCCGCCCAGTGCCGGCCGTTGCATTAGCGGGCGGGGTCTATGACGAGCTGGACTCGTCATGGGCACAGCGCCACCGCGGCCCATGACGAGTCCAGCTCGTCATGGGCACTGAAGGGGTTAAAAATGAACTCAAGGCTACGTTATAGTTTCTGACTTGTCGACTGTCATGTTGCTGATTTATCAGATAATCTGGTCCAATAGGTGGTGTAGGCAGGTTTGATAACGTGCTGGGAAAGGCCAAGGTTTTGGAGGTTTTATAGAGGGCCGTAGAGTTTGAGTCGGTGCAGTCTTCTAGGTGAAACTTAAGGTCTCCGAGGAGGATGAAGGTGCTGGCGTTGCTGATGAGGGTGAGACAAAGTCCATGATGTCCCTGACAAAACTGGTGGTCTGTATATGAGGGTTCTACCCAAGGAAAAGTTGACTGTGATTCTTATCTGTGAACGTGAGATATTCCATGTGGCTGGTGGCGGTGTCCTTGTAGCTGATGCAGCTGATGGTATCTTTGAATATGTTGGTGACTTCACCTCCGGGCTTGTGCTGAGTGTGAGCGGGTGGATGGTTTGTGTTAGCAAGTGTGGTGTTGGGTGCTATTGGGGTGTCTGTGGTGGGTGTAGGGTTTGGGAGAGTGCATGAGAACTTACAGAAGACATATGTGAATGCTCCTTCTGTGTTGTGTGGTGCAGTGTGGCAGCAGTGCAGTGAGAAGTGGCTGGGGTTAAGAGCACAGAGGAGCATGGCAGGGGAGCGGTGGGAAGGGGGAAAACTAGGGTTCCTTGCCTTGAGTGTGCTTGCTGTGTGCATCCATAGTGCATCCATGCTGCTGGCACCAATAATTTTGTCTTGGGAGAGGGGAGGAGTGCAGGGTGCCGTGGCGGGAAACCAGTGATATCACTTGCTGTTCAGGTGTCACTTCCTATGCAGATGGGTAATGGAAAATAAAGTCTTCTTGCTTGGCTTCTTCTTTAAAGAGGGTTTTGGACGGTAACTCGAGATGTCACTTCCTGTGCCAATGGATGATCGGAAATCCATTGATGGCTCTTCTTGTGCAGAGGGGCGATCAGAAAAATCATGCCTTTTTAAATAGTGCGAAATTAAAAACCTACGGAATAAACAGTTTAAAAAACACAATTTCTTTCAACCAGCAAAGATGTGCTGTAGAAACGACCAAGAAAGATGGACACCTACAGAGAAATGGTGGTGAGGGCACCATGATTGTATTAATTGAAGTGAGTGTTTGTGTTTGGTTTTACAGTGGAAGAGGCGTGACCAGTGAGATTCCACCCTTTGATTACGAATCTCTTAGGTCAACGAGAAGCCTGGAAGTTAATGTCAGGTTGTGAGTGGTCGTGCTGCCTGTGGCATGTCTGAGTTATGTTAGTGCTGGCTGTATACAGTGGTGCTTTGTGACTGCAAAAACTGGTGGGGCATAAGTTCATACACAAGATTGCACTCTTCTAGCAAGTTTAGTAAGTGGGACCAATCTTTTCAGAGGTGGCTGTTTTTGTCCCCTTAGTCACATATTTAAATCACAGCAGGTGCATGTAGGAAGTTGGGTTTTTATGTAGTGGTTCAATGTGGGGGCACACCATGTGAAAATTCCATACGATCCATAATGGTTTAATGGGCTTAATTTAATAATCACAAGTGCTTTATTTGTGGTAGTGTGGTCGAGCAGCTTAGGCTTATCAGAAAGGTGTGTTTTTTGCACACACAAAGTCAATAAATGAGGCATACAGTCAAGAAGCAATTCATGACCAATTTAGAACGATTGTACAGATTTTTATATAATTTTAGACACCAAGATCATCAGAATCAGGCAAGTACTTTCAGAGATATGGATTTTACAGTAAAACCGTTAAATGCTCCAATAACAGATTTGGAGGTATGAGCCTTGAACGCGGTAATGTTATCCGATTGGAGAAACATACACTACATTCATATACTTGCGAATGGTTGTTGAGGGTGTCTTCCAGGATTTAAAGTACTTAGGGGCCAAGGTAGTTCACCAGTAGTTCAGTTTTACCTGCTCTGGAGTGTCTGGGTGCAGGGGTGCTGGTTGCGTTGGTAGCCTCGGTGCGACACGTTAAAGTCAATGGAAGGATACCTGTAACAAAAAGTCTCGAAGTGAGGCTTTGGTGACAAGTCCGACAGAACCCAAAGGGGATTCGGCTCCTGAGGGTCTCTAGGGCAAGGGGACACATCGGTTTCTGTGGATCCTGGCTGGGGGGCTCGGGTGCAGAGGCGTTTTGTCCAGCGGGTTGCTTGAGTTAGAGGCTCTCATCGTTTCTGGGTGACCTGGAAAGGGGAATAAAACAGGTCAGCAGGGTCAGTCTTGCTGTGGGCCTCATCGGTCCTGAAGCCCTTCATCAGCAGGTCAATTTTTGCGGTTGTGGACACTTAACAAGCCTTGGTTGCGATAAATGCTCCGGTACATTGGGTATTGGTGCTGGGGAACTTCTGGAGGGTCTGGCATCTCGAAACTCAGTGGAGAGTTGCAGCTGGCCTCCTGAAACCATGGTGGCCTCCAGACAAGATGCTCCCTTTGCAGGCCCGATGGGCAGCAAAAAGAGTATCGGACAAGTGCAGACAGTGTCTGCAGATGAAGGGGGATGGCTTCTCCACCCCAAAGGAGATGCTGTGAGGTTGTTGAAGCACTGGACAGTCCTCCAACAGTTTGAGGATGATGTGCAGCTTCTGGATGAGTCTATCTTGAAATTGTCGAGGTTACCAGCAGCCAGGCAGTGATTGGCGTCGATTTCGAGGAAGGTCCTCTGTTCTTGCAGTGTCATGTCTTTTACTTTTTCTATTCCCAGTTAGACGAATTTGTCACTTTGGTGTCAGAGGACACCTAAATACTGAAGTTAGGAGCATTTAGGGGAGGCTAGGGCAGTAGCCAATGGGCTACCTACCCCCGGGGTGTCTACACCTCCTATATTACCACTTCCTGTGAGGAGCAGGAATAATCCTGACCCAGAGTTCGTAGTTTCACCCAAAACACAGTTGGTGAAACCCTTCTTCCACTGTCCACTTCAGGTGGTCCACCTTAGGGGTATGCCTAACCTGTAAGTGTGACACGCCTTCTGATTATCTAATCTCCCACCTGCTCTGGGGCCAAATGGGCCTCAGGGCATGGGGTGGCATTCCCCAGGACTGGGGGAAACCAGGGTGCATATGAAAGGTGGCAGAGGCTTTGAACCTTCTCACCTTGATATGCTAAATTCACTAGCCATCCTGCTGGAGGATTTGTGACCACCTTCCTTCAGACAGGCATTGTTCCTTGCCTCTGAGAGTGCAGGCTCTCACCTGCAAGGGGTCAGAAACTCATCTCTGGTGGCAGGTTGGTCAATGTCAGTCAACCAGCATACTTAGAGACTAGTAGAGGTACAGGGGTCACCTCTAATGTGCCCTGTGGGTGAATGTCTTTATTATTTCGGCACTGGCATCAGTACAGATTTATTAAGACAATATGTTTGATACCAAACATCATCTGTGTCAGTGAAGCATTATGTAGCTGGGTATCTCGTATGACCAGTGACCAGTACATACCTTAAACATGGCTTCCTGATGACTTGCAATGTGTAGCAATTGAACCAGACATCACAGGGGCATATGTACTTGTGCAGATGCACCATCACATGTATTATAATGCACCCTGCCCTAGGGCTCAGAGGCCTGCTGTAGGGGTAAATTACATATAGTACATGCAGTGTACTTGGGCGTTGCACACAGGGGTTGGGCGATGTCATGTTTTTGGAATGGCTTGCACCATTTAACATATCCTGCAATGGCAGTCTGCATGCAGTTTGTGTGTGGGTCCCTTAGGGTGGCATAATACCTGCTGCAGCCATTAGAGACCCTCTTTAGTACCTGTGCCCATGCCCTAGATACCAGGGGTACCATGGGTACCATTTAGCAGGGACTTCCAGGGATGCTAAAGTCCTCGCCAATTGGGTTACAATTAAAATGTGTATATTTTTAGCCAAGGAACACTGGCACTGGTGCTTGATTAGCAGGTTTCATTCCCTGGCAGAGTCGAAAACCAGCTTCTAGTTGTTGAAAAAGAGGGAAAAAGTGGGGGGACATCGCCAAAGAGAAGTCCCGTTTCCTACAGTGCACTTTTGCCTTTTATTCTTTGGAGCTTAAAATTAGAACTACTGCATCAGTCTATCTTTCAGATCTGGCTAGATTCTTCAAACATTGACCAATATTAACAAGCTTTGGCCCACTAACACAATTTCTTTAACCTATACACATTATTGATGCACACTCACTTACCCACATTCAACAATTCTCTCACCGTGCCGCATATTTCTTCCTTTACATATCGACTCACGTTCACACACCCACAATACACTTCCCACTGCATCTCACCCATCTCAAATACCCAGTTACCCATAGTTATCCACCCACTTAGGAACCGTCTCCAAACAGCACTATTGGACAGGGCTGTCAGGCACTCTGATACTAAAATATGAGCACACTTGAAAGGACCATATAGTGGCCCTTTCAAACCTGCCCATCTGGCATTGGCAGCTTACTTGACAGGCTAGTCCAAAATTGGCAATAAGTGACTCGCCCATGTACACAATCACACCATTTCCTCATCGAAACTAAAACTACTCCTAGTGGCTTTTTTAATGCTGGTTTTATTTCCCGTCCAGAGTACATTTGTTTAATGTCACAGTGAAATATGCAGATGTTCCACCTTCGCATTAGTCAGCTAAAATATAAACAGGAAAAAAACAAGCATCAGCAGTCATAACTATTGTACAATTAATACCAACCCTATTGAGGTTGGAGAGAAAACAGCAATTAGATGGGGAAATGGGAGAGAACAGAGAACAGATTTATACCTTTTTTTCTCTACACATAACCAGTGAAAGGTTCCAACTTACATGGGATTTTCAGACCATGCACTGCACGGTGTACTATTATTAATATTTTTTTTTTGCATATTTATATAGCGCGAACTCGACCCGAAGGTATTGGAGCGCTTTACATGAGCACCGTATTTACATTACACATTCAGGCACGGGGAGATTAAGTGATTTGCCCAGAATCACAGGATGTGGACGCGACCTTGAGGCTCGAACCCTGGTTTCCTGCACCAAAGTCGGCAGTTTAAACCGACGGACCACATCCTCTCCCCAACTAAAACTGTGAATGGGTTCCTCCTCATATGTTGCACGCACTAAAGAAACTATAAACGTGACCTTAACACCAGATTTTTCATTTTTTCATTTTATTAGAGAGTGGGATGCTTTAAATAATATTGCGATCCTACCCCATCCTGTGAAAGATGGGAAAGGGTGTTGTTAAAAAGAGTGCCACATGTAGGCTGAGTGACATGCAGATTTTTCTAACACAGACTCAAAAATAAAATGCCTGATGCTGTTCATTATCAGAGCACCAGGAAGTAGGAGGAGATTGGCAAGGGACGTCACTACATTCATTAGAAATCCAAGTGCTATCAATGCTCAAGCGTCTCTCTTAGACAGGCGCGGTATGAGAAAGTATCAGAGCGAAGGTCAGGCAACGTGCGCTTCTTCTAATCTGACTTTAATTAAGTGAATAAGGCCACAAAGAGCTAGGGACGTGGGGCTACTGGGCCCATTCACTTTGTCTCACTTTATTTCCTGACACTATACCTCAGGTTCATTTACTTGGTCCTACGATGGATCTTGAATCGTGCCGAGAGGGGTCGGATACAGGGATCCAATCCAGTTATCCAATGAGGACCAGGAATTGGGTAACTGACCTACAAACTTGTAATTCATTCATATTTTGTTTTCGTAGTTTTAAATAGCGCAAACTTGACCCGAAGGTATCAAAGTGCTTTACATGAGCACCAGTTGCCTTACACAAGGGCACATTCATTTTTAGGTCTCGCTGAGCCCAGCGCATGCTGGCTCGGAGAGACATTTTGTATGTGAGTTATAAAAGTTCTGCTGGCTGGCCTAGTGCTTGCGTGCACGTGAGCGTGCACGCGCGCAGCCGTCATGCTCCAGGCCAGCCAGCAGCACTCAGTAACGCCTTTAGCACGTCATCGTGATGACTTTCGCTTTCACAGCGATCGTGATCGCGATGACTTTCGTAGCATTGGCCGCGCGCACACACAACTCCCGTTTCTCCCCCTCCCCCACCACATATTGCGTCTCGCGGCCACGCGCACGGCCAATGCTTGTTTTTTGTAGGCACAGGCAGATTAAGTGATTTGCCCAGAATCACAGGATGTTGAGCTTCATTTCCAAGACTCGAACACAGTTCCCCAAATTAGAGATTGACCGCCCTAGCCTTGAGGCATCGCTCAAGACTAAAATATACAAGTACAGGATTATCACTGCTAGATCAAATCTCCTGAAGAAATTCAGTCGGACTAGAATCATGCAAATCAAAACTTCAGTTAGAGCAGTGCAGAATAGTAACATTAGTATCAGCTGACCAGAGATCTCTGAATTAGAATTCCCATCCCTCATTAATACTCAATTGGAATGCACAATCAATTATTGGAGACAAGGCAAGGAGAGATGGAAACGGGGTTTATTTAAAGTTAGATTTGTGTAAGTAAATTAATATCAGGCATTACATTTAGTAGTGCAGAATTATCAAGTTAATCTCTTGCGAGCCATCAATTACCAAATCTCTAGAAGAGTTCAGGAACGGCATGAACCATATCAGCTCAAAGGTTCTCTCCTAAGAGGGAAAGCAGTCCTGGATTAGCACACACAGTGTATGCGCCAGCCAAGGAAAGCCAATAGAGTCCGCAAAGAAGCAAATGATGTGTCTCAGTCTGCAAAAGACCATGATCTCCTATGGCTCTCTTCGTGTCATTTTCGTCACTTCAACGTGTCATGCAATTTCTCAAGTTCCGGGGTGACACCTCCTGGGCCACCTCATCTGGTCACACAACTCAGTCCATTGGTCAGTTCGTATAGGGTGATTGTCATGCCGTATCAAGAAAACACATATTATAGCAAAAAGGTGATGATCATCATGTAAGCTCTCGAACCATCCAGTATGTATAACTTCTAAACAATAGTATTTTAACAAAGGCACATGAGTGAGTTCAAAAAGACAGTTTCTCATGGCATTTGTTCTCAAAGTAATGCGAATCTTGCAACAGTCCTAGTATGTGCATGGGAACTCTCCCTATGAGACATAGTTTCATTTCACATTGTAAGTTTGTGAAGCCTTTCCATGAGAACAGATTCAAGCAAAGTAAAGTAAAAGGCAGGCCTAAATTGAATTGGGTCATAAAACATAGAACATAAAATATTGGAAATATGCATTTCACTTAGAATCTTCTTATACCTTATATCTTTCTCTTAAACTTATTTGCACTTAGAAAGCATTTTAGTTTCATTGTAATTAGCATGTGTAAGTGCGATATTTTACTGCATTTTACAACGTGCCCCACGTGTAAAATAATTTCAAAACATAAAAAATTAATATTGTTTCTAGTAATTCTCATTATAACCAATATGAGAATCATACCCTAAAAGTTTCAAAGCATTTAGTCTTATAAACATGCAGCACTCTTTTCTCTATTCTCACATGGTGTACATTTTAACATAGGCAAATATGGAGTTTGCACATGAACCCTTTCAACATTACACGTAAATCTCTAAAACATGTTAAGATTCATTAAATACTTCACACACATCATTATATGTGTCAGCTAAAGGAATCAGCAGTTTATCTGCTTCATCAGCCCCAACACCCTTAAACAAAATCCGCCAATGCAAATATTATGTCTAATATGTTCTGTTGCATCTGTGATGCATATATTTCATTGGTTAATGTTTTAGGGATTTACTGCCAGCTTTGAAAACTATCTTACTATGGGAGAGGAGGTGGAAAAGGGACCTTAAGGGGGCAGGGCCCAGTAAGGGTCAGGGCTTTGAGCATGTTCCAGTGTGACCACTGATAAATGATGCCTCTCAGGATTCTGACAGTGTGAGAGGAAGAGGGAGAAGGTCCCTTGATCGTGTTACAGTGTGGCCTTCTATAAATGATGCCTCTCAGGACGCGGGGCTATGAGGCGGGTGGGGCTTTGTACCGAGCACTGCCTGAAAGCAATTTCCCTGTCATCTTCAAGAAAACACACACGAAAATTCTGAGGCTACCGCTGATATCCTTCGCAAGGTTGGGAGGAAGTGGTTTTGCTATTGTGTGCTATAACTGAACGAGAGATAGAACCCGCTATAGGCCCTTGCTTCCTGCACTAGTTTCCCCACACATCCAAGACCAAGATCACTAGTATGAATTTTTGGATCTGGGTCTTCTCCTGGCCAAAAAAGATATCACAGCACACTGGAAGTCTAAGCAGGGCCCCAGCGTCCGGAGATGGAAGGCTGACCTTAAATGCGCGGAGTGCGAGGGCACAGTTAGATTGCAACTAGCTAGTTGAGCGAAAAGCGACAAAGCTTTGGAAGCCGCAAGGGCCTGGGAAGCACTGGTGATCTTACTAAAAGCCCTGGATGCTGATCTAGATGTGGATTCTGCGGCTGGTGACCCGGCTCTTTCGTTCTGACCAATGTGAAATCCATGCTTGGCTGTCTGTACCTCTCATATCTCCACTTGTACTTACCTTTGTAGTTGCAGTGTTCCTTACTATGTTTCCCATGTTACCTGATTTGCGAACATTGTGCCCTATCTTGAAGCTTTTGCACTGTTTGCTTAATGTGGCATGCCGGGGAGGGGGGAGGGATATGAGGGTGGGGGGTTTAGGACTGTTTTGTTTTCTGTTTTTTTTAGCCCTGTTGCTACGCATTGCTCTTATGTCGCTCATTGCTCCTTGATTGTTGCCGTGATGATCTTTCCTCATTTATGTGGTTGCCACCTGGAGCTATTAGCTTGGGATTGGCACACAAATCTCTTAACTGCGAATATGTAACTAGCATTTGGTTGCGATCAGAGACTGTTATTGACTAATGGGCTCCTGTCAGCCTTTGTATCCTGAATAAGTTTGGATACGATTGTTTGGAAACAATATAAATATATTAAAAAAAAAAAAAAAAAGATAAAAATAAGCTGCCATATAGGCGCGAGCATGTTAGCCTCCTTCTCAGGTATGCCCAACTGGCCAAAAGCTCAGGCTTTCGCGTGTGTGCGGTGGAGTGGTACGCGCAACAATCCCCCTGCCCTTCTCACCGTCCTTAAGCGTGCACACATAAGCAGTTACCCTTTGTCTGTTTGGTGGAAAATACAGAGGCAAGGAAAGACCATAGCTCTATTTGTTGATTACAATCTTGCTAGCATATAATGACATATACAAAATGGGGGTCATGTTTCCTGTCACCTGTACCCAATGCTGCTTGGTACCCCACCAAGTGTCGAGTTCGTAAAAGTCACTGCCTTGTTTTGTATACTAAAGCTGGCAAAAATTTTACTATGCAGAACTTGTGGAAAACCAATTATAACAATTTAAAAAAAAAAGAATCTTACAATGTTTCCATGCTAAACACTCACATCATTCACATCTAATGTACAATACGGTTTTGCAGGCTGTTTCTTAAAGGAAATAGGTTCTTACAGAGGCCTATAGTGTGGAAATTCAATATACATTCTAAATTATAACATGAAAACACAAAAAGGTGGTGCACTTGATAACAGAAGGAGTGTGTACATGTAGGCTTGTTTTCTGGTCAGTGAAGTATTGTATGTACAATGTAATCTGTTATACTCTGGAAGTTTGAAGGGGCAGTGTTGATAAAATGGTGCTATTGTTATTCCCATCAACATAATCAATATTTTTATCAGTTTGTAACTAACATTTTAGTAGAATCTGCTTCTATGAGTTTCTTAGATGAGAAACGTTTCTATTTTACATGGGATTGGGTTCCTATTTGTGTTAGGGTTTGTTACAATGTCAAAATCAGGAACGTATACTGTCAGAGAATATACTATATCATTTTACTCTCTGGGCACATAATTTAGTAAATGTTGCCACATAATTTGGTTCTCCTTTGCTGCATAATTTAAATGACTCTACTTATAAGATGTGCTTGTTTTAGCAAACCACTGTCATTGGTAGAATTACAAAATATCCCATGCATTATAATAACAACAACATGTGTCCTACGTTTGGTTATGTTTCCCACATATTGCTGATTTAATAATGTGCTGCAAGGTACCAGTGGCGTAGCAAGGTCAGGTGGTACCCGGTGCGGAAAATTTCTTGTCACCCCCGGCTTAACGTACAAATACAAACAAATAGCATGCATCATAACGTTTACGTTACTTACCAAACTCAATATCATAGAGAAGAGGATGATCACAATGAATCAATGAACTAAAAAATGTAACAAAAATAAATTCAGCACAGCACTTATAACCTTCAGTAATAATGCACAACTAACTCAACAGAATGACGTGGGGTGACTGACCGGCACAGCAGCGGATAGGATTGGTTGCAAATTGAGCGATGATAAGTCACCGGTTCTTTACGTCTCACTTGAGTACAAACTGCAGAGACGGACTTTGGCGAAAAGAAACCCCCCCCCTTCCTTATCTATACGCTCCCACTGCACAGCATCACGCATTCAGTCGCGTTTTGTTGCGTTTGTTGACTGAACTAAAATGTTTCAATACGTATTATGTTGACTTGTTTTTTTTTTTTTTTTTTTTTTTGAAAAAGTTTTTATTGAACAATAATTCGGTTACAAGTATGGGCCTACAACCACCCGGGCCGGCCGCTAGGTACATAAGGAAATACACACATATCAAGGCTACAATCAGTTCCCAGGGCACTGCCCCGCAGTGGCTCAAGATAGTTCTCGAAGAACAGCAAGCGTCAGTCCAACAATAACAAAAACAAAGGGAAAGACAATAAAAACAAAAGGCGAGTTATGAGGGAAACCAGTGCGGGTCAGGCTCCCCCCGGGAGACTCCAGTCAGGACAATTGAGCAATCCGCTAAAGAGAGGAGTACCGGGAGGCCGGGGACGGAGGGGGGGGGGCAGGGGGTCAAGGGAGATGAACGTCCAAATGTAGTTGTTACAAAAAGCGCCAGGAGCCATCAAGGGTCAGGGGGACATGGCGATATCAGTGTCTACCAGGGGGGGCGTACAGATGCCTCCGCGATATGCGTTCCATTGCCCCCAAATTCTACCCCATGCCCCCGGCTTGCCACGGGCCACATACACTGTCTTCTCCCTAAACATACACCAGTCCATATTCTCCTTCCATACTGACACGGTGGGCGGCCGTTGAGCGCCCCAAAGTTGCGCTATATCCCTCTTGGCAATCATGTTCCCTAGGGCCGCCCACCGAGTCTGAGCCGCGCTGTAGTCATTGGGCTCCCACACGTTCAGGACACAGCGACGCACCTCCGGCAGCAGCACAACCCCAGTGACCTGTCCCATAACCGTGTGGACCCGGCGCCAGTAATCCGCCACCTCGCGGCACTCCCAAAGGATATGAAGAAAGGTGGCGCTGAGCCCACAGCCTCGCTTACAGAGCCCGTCGTCGGAAAATCCCATCGAGACCAAGCGCGGACCCGTCACATACACCCGGTGGAGAATCTTGAGCTGTACCAACCGGAGACGAGCCGGAATGGCAACCTCCTTGGGGGACGACAGTGCAGACTGCCAATCTTCGTCGTCCAATTCGACCCCATCCCCAGTCCAAGCCTCCCGAAGGCGCACCAGGAGGTCCGCCCGGTGATTAATCAATTTTTTATAAATTAAAGAAATAGTACTATCAGGGACATGTCCGTCAAGTATGCGGTCCTCGAGGGGCGAAGAAACAGGGATCATGGTCCCCTCCCCGAAGACCGAGAGCAGGGCGTGTCGAACCTGGGCGTAGCGGAAGAGCTCCCTGTCGGTCAGCTCGTATTCGGCCCGGAGCACCGCGAAAGTCTTGACCGCGCCCTTGTGCCACAGGTCTCCCACTTTGCTGATACCAATCGTGTCCCACTGGTCAAACCCCTTGGTGGTCCACAAGCTGCCCAGGCGGTCGGAGGCAAACAAGGGAGTAGCACATGTTAATCGCTCACTCCAGCCCATGGCCGCAGTGGCAGCCCTCCAGGTCCGCACAGCAATCTTAGTAGGACCCGTAAGGGTCCGGCCAGCCAGGCGAGAATAAAGTGCCCTGTTGTAGTTCCCGCCGGGAAGCAGGAACTTGTCCATCTCATACGCCGGATTCAGGCCGGGCGCATAAGTGGCGTGGTTAATGGCAGATAGCTGCGAGGCCCAATAGTACCTGCGAATGTCAGGAAGCGCGATGCCCCCGTCATACCAGGGGAGAGTGAGCTTGGCAAGAGCAATACGCGCCCGCCCGTTCCACACCAGTCTCCTCTGCAGGCTCTCCACCTCTCGAAAGTAGGCCACTGGGATAACGTCGAAGGAGTTCTGGAGTGCATAGAGGAACCTGGGAAGGGACATCATTTTAAACAGCGCGGCCCGACCCAGCGGGGACAGGGGCAGCCTGCACCACCGGGCCGTGTCCTCCCGCAGTCGCCGAAGTGGACGCAGGAGATTCTGCTCATAGCGAGCCACCGGGTCCAGCGAAACGTATATCCCCAGGTACTTAAAGCCGCTCAGAGATATTTGAATCGGGAGCCGAGGCGGCAGGAGAGGAAGACCACCAGAGATGGGATAAACGCAGGATTTGGACCAATTGATCGTGAGACCCGAATTGTTCCCAAAGGAGGTCAGAACGTCAAAGAGGACGTTGAGTGACTGCCGCGGTGAGGTGAGATACAGGAGAATGTCGTCCGCATAAAGCGAGACCCGATCTTCGAAGCCCGGGCCCCACCGGATCCCCCTAAGCGAGGGCTCCCAACGGAGCCAGGCAGCGAGTGGCTCCAGGGCGAGAGCAAAAAGCAACGGGGACAACGGGCACCCCTGCCTCGTGCCCCTGCCAAGGGCAAAGGGCCGAGAGACCCGCCCATTCACCACCACTTGAGCCATGGGTCCCGTGTAAAGGAGCCTCACCCAGCCAATAAATCCCTCTCCAAAGCCGAATTTATCCAAGACGGCCCAGAGGAATGGCCACTCAATAGTGTCAAATGCCATCGTGGCATCCAAAGAAACCAGCACGGCCGGTTCGGAGAGGAACTCCGCCCTGGCAAGGGCACCGTGCAGACGCCGCAAGTTAAGAGCGGTGTTGCGGTGCGGGATAAAGCCGCATTGGTCCGGATGAATAAGGTCGCACACGACACTCAACAATCGATTGGCCAGGACTTTCGCCAGGATTTTGGGCTCCGCATTGAGCAGTGAAATAGGCCGGTAAGAAGTACAGCGGTCACGCGGCTTGCCCTCCTTGGGGATAACGACTATAGTGGCCAAGCGCTGGTCGGCCGGAAGGGAACCCGCCGCAAGAGAGTCGCGGAACATGCGGCTGAGGAAGGGCGCAAGCTTATCAGGACGCAATTTGTATAGCTCAATGGGCAGACCGTTAGGACCCATAGCCTTGCCCGAACGAAGGGAACGAATCGCGGTCGCTATTTCATCCGACGATAAGGGGGCGTCCAGCCGCTCCCGGTCCTCAACGGACAGGCCGGGCAGAGCAATATCTCTCAGTAGGAGGCGAGAGTCATCCTCATCCCTGTCGGTCACCGGGGAGTACACCGCCCGGAGGTGGTCAGCGAAGCATTCCACAATCTCATCCGGCTCAGTCACACACACACCATCCGCAGCACGCAACTCGGGGACCACACGATTCACTCTCTCCTTTTTGTCCAGCCACGCAATCAACTTTCCCGCCTTGTCCCCCGCGTCATACAATCGGCCCTGCTGCTCCCTATACATAGTTTTGGCCGCGTCAGTGACCAGGGACCTATATTCGAACTGTTTCAGGCTAAGGGCATGTAGCCCGTCCGGAGTAACATTCGCCTCCAAGGCCGACTCCAGCCTCGAGATGTCAGTCTCCAGCTTCACCACCGCCTCGCTCCTAACCTTCTTGGCCACCACTATCTGGGCGAGGGCGTGTCCGCGTATCACAGTTTTAAAGGCTTCCCAGAGGGACAACGCAGACGACACCGACCCCTCGTTTTCACTGAAGTATTGGTCCATGGCCTTAACCAGGCTGTCACGAGTCACAGGGTCCCGCAGGTACCAGGGGTTAATGGGAGCTATCCGCCCTGCGGACCGCGACCCGGTGTCAAAGAGAAGCCACAGCGGAGAATGGTCGGAGATACCACGCGCCAGGTGTCTGACCTCTCGAATCCGACCAGTCTGCGCCGCGGGCATAAGGAAGTAGTCTAACCTGGAGAGACTCCCATGCGCCCCCGAATGAAAGGTGAACTGACACTGGGTCGGATGCATTAGTCTCCAACTATCCACCAAGCCGAAGGTCTCCAACATCCCACCCAGCCATGACTGGGCAGCGGGGAGGGTCCTCGGTGGGTGACGATCCAGTTCACCCGAAACAACAGAATTAAAGTCCCCGCCCATGAGCAGGAGGCAGTCCGGAAGGTCAAGCAGCATTCGACCCAAGTCAGTAAAGGTGGAGTTCTGGAGGCCCGGGGGGACGTAGACTGAAACCAGGGTAAGGGGCTGCCCCTCCCACCTCCCAATCAAACACACATAGCGCCCTCTGTCATCCGAGACTATCCTCGTGATCTCCACCGGAAGGGAGGTTCGCAGGAGAATGCCCACCCCCCTGGAGCCAGTTGTGAAACCAGAATGGGCTACGAGGCGGTATCCCCCCCTGTTCATCGCATGGCAGACATTGCCGACCAAATGCGTCTCCTGGAGAAACACCACATCAGGAGTCAAACGACGCAAATATTGCAGTACAACACCCCGCTTAATACGGTCCCCCAACCCATTGACGTTCCACGACATAAGCCTCAACCCGTCTCCCCCCATCCCCTCCAATAGATCAAGAGGCCCCCAGCCCGCAGCACTGTTCCCAAATATGGATAAAAATCAATACCTCGCCCTGTAAACAAAAAACACACAACAAAACAACCCCTCTTCCCCCCCGACCCCCCCCCCAAGTCCAACGCCCCCCACCCTGCACCCCTGCGGGCCAAAGACCCCCCCCAACTTGCAGTGTGCCTGTCGCCCCACTAACCCCATTCTACAAAAAGACCCCGGAGGAGGAAAGGGACCCAAACCCGCCCGCACCCCTCACGGGTCCTGGTAAGACACAGTATGCAAAAGAAGTAAGACCCAACTGTACAGTGCAAAACCGCAGAAGCAAGGACCAAAGGTCAGTCTAAGGGGACCCGTCACCTGCGGTGCCCCCAGAGGGCCCGGGCCGGCCGCCCCCGTCCGGCAGCGAGTCCAGCCAGTCACTTGCGGCCACAGGAGAGTCAAAAAAGGCTGTCCGCTCTCCTTGCTCCACTCGAAGTTTCGCCGGGTAGATCATCGAATACTTCAGGCCTAGCTCGCGGAGACGGCGCTTCACCCCTTGGAATCCCATCCGCTGTTTCTGGACCAGTTGTGTGAAGTCCGGATAAAAGTTGATGGTCGAGTTCTCGTAGCGGACCGGGCCACGGGTCCGTGAAGCCTGCAGAATAGCATCGCGGTCCCTGTAGTGGAACAGTTTAGCCACGATAGGCCTCGGGGGGGCCCCCGGCCGCGGCCGGCCGCCCGGAACTCGATGGGCCCGCTCCACAGCGAAGAATTTGCTTAGGCCAACCGGGGACAGCTGTTGCAGGATAAGTTCCTCGACCACGAGGTCCACCGGGCGGCTGTCGGAGGACTCCGGTACCCCAATGATACGGATATTGTTGCGTCGGGCCCGTCCCTCGAAGTCCTCAAGCCGCCGGGCCATATGGTCGTTGACCACTCCGATGTCCCCGAGCGCGGCCCTCAGATCCGACACCTCCGCACCCAGGGTGGAGGTCCGTGTATCAAGGGCCTGGACCCTCTCGTTGGTTTTAGAGAGGTCGGCCCGAATCAGGGTGACGTCGATCGCGACAGTGTCGATCTTACGGGCCAGGGCCTCATATTGCGTCGCGATGGTTTCCCTGATGCCCTCGATGGCGCCCATAATGTCCTGTAGGGAAGGTTCCGCAGAGACGGTCGTGCCTCCCCCTGCAGCATCCAGGGAGAGGCCAGCAGCGCCAGTGGACCCCCTGCCCTGGGTATAGCGGTCCATGTTGTTGCTCTGGACCGCTCCCCCGCGCAGTGAAGCCTTGGTCTTGCGCCCCTCCGGACCCCCTTTGCCCGCCATGTGAGCGCAGTCTCTCAATGGGACCTCCGATCAAGAGGTGTGCCGGGCGCCAGCGAAAGGACCACAAAGTGTCGGTGTAGGGGTCGGAGGCGTTAGGCCCACCAGTAGCAGATGGAAGCAAGCCTCGGGCAGAGGCCCAGGAGGCACCTCGCCACCCTGAGCACGCACGCCAGCTGATCTCCTGAAGGCCAAAACCGAAACCGAAAGTGCTGAATCGGCAACTGGCACCGCGCTGAGGCCGCTGTTGTTCAATTGCAGCCCGGCCCCACGGGTCACCTTCACCCCGGCCACCTCCGTCGGGTGGGTCCCAAAAGTTCCGACGACGACAACTCAGGATTCCCAGGTCCGATTAGAGTTTTGAAAAGAGATATATGATCAGCTGGTCTTCATCTCCCAGATTCCATAAACCAAATCAGGATAGTCTCAGGATATATTCCGAGGAGCAGAAAGGGTCCGGGGAGCCCTGTGCTCACGCGACCATCTTGGATGCGCGCTAGGCTCCTCCTCCTTATGTTGACTTGTTGAGGTTAATAAATTGCCAGACAAAGTTATTAAACTCGTTTTAAATATGCTATTTTTTTTAAAAAGTGTTGTGAGCACAAAAAGATATATTTTTTTTTAAACGCATATTTTTGCCATTTTGTCACCCCCTCAGTGATGACACTCGGGGCGGCCTGCATCCACCGCACTACCCTTCCTACGCCACTGCAAGGTACATATCTGCGGCTGACTTTCAAAGGAAGATTGAGTTAAAACCTACTCGGATTCAAATATATACATTGCAGGTTACATAAACCTCTTAGCAGTAGGCATATAAGTCACTGAGCGATTTTACTAGGATTGCAACCTGTGACCTACAAGCTACACGAGGTGCTTTACAACAAATCCAATCCAATACAACTCCAAGGCACCTTAATTCGCTTGCATTTTTTTTTAATAAAGATTCAGATATGTGACCAAAAATTACACACTAACATAAATGTCAATAGCAGGTGCATTAATCTACTATACTATCTGAACATAATGTCTATTCATGACAAACAGCATTTTTATCTGTGAATTTGTTTGGGGAAGACTTAATTAATGCATACGTACTGGCTGACCATATGCAGGCTGTTATTGGCCATGCTCCTTGTCACTCTGCCTCTTGTAGCCCTAACCTTTTGGTTTCCGGTGTAAATGTTTTCTACTTCCAACACTTTAAACATGCACTTTAGTTTGCACAATCAATCAAAGTTAATCACAAACTACATCCCAAGGCTCATCACAAAACCCTGTCATCATAAACAAAATCAGCACCTGCCATTATTAGCAGTGTGAGTAGTTTGACATTTTCTAGTCAGAAATGAATAGCTTATATCGCCCTCTGGTGGGCATCTATGTTTTCTGCAGGTGTAAATTGAAAGAGTTCCATCTTCTTGACAAAAGAGTGCCACATAAGGGAGTGACCTGCCATCGATGGGGTCAAACAGGGGCATGGATGTCCGAGGAACACAAAGAGCCAAGCACTTTCATACTCTATTCTAGACACATTTGGGTCACATTACCGAGATTAATGGTTACTCTGCAGCACTTTTCTGCGCGAAAGGCTTCAGCATAATGTGTATGGCTGACAGCCAAGATGGCAGATGCTTGGTTTGATGAAGCTTTAGAATTCCGACATTTCAATCTCGCAGCGGCACAGCGTGGCAGCTGGGGGCTGGTGGGTCTGTCCACACCAGTCAGCGAGCCCTGTGCAGCTCCGTGGCTAAACAGAAAGACAGGAGGACTGGAGGACTGCGGGGGGCCTCATGGAGGCGCACGGGCGCCCAGGGAAATACTGCAGCCTTAAGGCAGACGGGGTCAAGTGAGAGTTCGGTGGGGCTGGGGTCGGGTCATTCACGTGTTAGGTGGGCCTTTCAGGGGTACTGGCCTCTTGGAAAATTTGTTCTGAGAAACTTGATCGTGTTACAGTCACTGCCCAGCAGCTTGCTGAATATCCATGTGGATCCATTTATTTTCTAACACCTTTATCATCATTGAAAATTGATTGGGCGATAGTAATATCAAGATTTTGCCTTTTATCCAGGCAAGATAGGGTGCCTGATCGAATCATCATACATAAATGAGTCAATATTATTTATATCATAATTTTAATCCTTTTAGTAGACTGTAAAACGGGTTACTCTCCTTTGCCACGTGCAAATAGCTCAATCCTTGCAGGGCTACAAACAAGACACCAGAAGGAAGATGCAGGAAAGGTATTTTGCAAAATCTTGCACAGGCAAACAAATGGACAGGTACTGCACACATGCAGGTAGCTACACCCGTACAGCGGCACTCATGCAGGCACTCCATAGGCAATCACTCGCAAAGGGCAACATGCACACCTAGTTGTGTTTAGAGAGCTGCTCCAAGGAATTGCAAGGCAATCTTTACCCACTAGACACACTTAAGGAGCAAACTGGCTGTCACTGAGGAGCAGCTTCCGGCCCTTGATTTGACGGTGAAAGAGAGAGCCCAGGAACAGTGCCGGATTGAACCCAGTGGAGGTCCCTAGGGAGTCGAAATACCCGCCCCCCCCCTGCAAATTATCTCCTAATATCAAATGCACCGGATTTTTTTTACAAACTGACAGTTGCCAGAAGATGAGCTTTTAAGAGACAAAGAGGTATATTAGCAAGGGCTGGAGATATAATTATCGCCGCTTTAGCGTCCGTTTTTGGGCGAAAAGCGGCAATAATTATATCGCAATATCATCAAGAACACGCTAGCGCATGTTTCCTTGATGTAGAGCCCGTTTTTTCACAGCCTCGCCTTGCATCGCTAATGAGATGCAAAGAAGGCATGGCTGTGAAAACAACACATGTTAATATCGTGAAGGCAGCTTCGCGATATTAACAAGGAGGTGCAGCGATAAAAAAAATCGCGCTACCTCAGCCTTAACTCAGGAATTTAACGTCTGTTAAATTCCTGACTAAGGCATACTTTTAATGGGAGATGGATTATGCCGATAGGACCACAGGGTCCTATCAGCAATGTTATCACTGTTTTCAATCTAACATCGCTGGAAAACCAGCGATGTTCCATTGAAAACACTGCTATCGCTGAAATATTATCACCATAGCGCTATGCATTGTAAGTATAGCGTTATCATGGCAATAATATTCAGCATTAGCCAGCGATAATATTTCTATCGCTATGTACGGCCAGCGATAATTATCGCTGGCCGTTGATTATATGCCCCAAACTGTTTTGGAATCTGATGTCTCTGGTTTATGAACTTTAAATTATTAATGGGCACATTACATTAATACAGTATTTTCTCTATAGTCTTTAATGTAAAGTTTTCGTTTCTTTGAGTTGATTCATGTTTTTCTATCTTTTGGAAACAATATTTACGAAAGCTTGACTGTAAATTTCTTTCAAAACCAAATCTATATTATATTGACCTGTTGTCGGGGAGCCCCTAAAAGGAGTGGGGCCCATCGACCGGTGCCAATTTGGTCATCCAGAACTGTCCATGAAGAGAACATAGGCAAACGTTCAGCTTCTATACGTTATGTCCATTAGTTCCACAAAAACGACTGGCGCAAAAGATGCACCACTAACCACTGCTGTTTCGTGGTGTGATCAACATTAGAAACGTAACATAACCGAATGTGCGAGTCTCTAAATGAGGTGGGAAGACCTAGGGTTTGGCAGGCAGGGTAATCTGTTGTGTTTCCATTGGAGGACCCTATCATCAATCTCTCAATCGTGCCAAGAGCCTCAATGGTGTTCGGATCTGAGTGAAGGCAATTCTCTTGAGAGCAATGTGCAGTGCTTGCTGATTAGTCTGTTATGTCAGATCGAGCAACAATGGGTGGATGGGCACACAAAGTATATTTTGTACAATGCGTAAATTAAATACACATAAGATTAGGAAGCACATAGGTACCCATGAAATGCATTTGAATGACTTATTTATATATTTATAACAAGTTTCTATGTAGTGCATGCCTAGCTACACCGGCAACAGACCAATTCAGAAGTAAGAAACGGAAAAGTACACTAATATTAGCCATTAAATGTGATCAAGTAATGTGATCAAGTAACAAACAATATTTCTGGGCATTGAAGCACCTAGATTGCTAGGTGCAATTTGAAATGATGGCTGTTTAGGGTTTTACAGAATAATGGTAGATTAGATTAGTTTTAGCTTCTCTGAGAGTTGATGTTCTCTATCCCTCCTGGCTCTCCCCAAACCTCATTTTACTACTATGATCTCCCAAACAACCCTTTCTAAATTCTTCCCTCATGTATCCCTCCTTTGACTGATCCCAAACCTCAAGTTACTTCTATGATCTGCCAAATAACACTTTCTAGACTCTTCCCTCTTCATTCCCTCCATTATCCTATTCAATCCGAACTAACAAATTCACGTGTCCACCGCACAAATTAACTCCTATTTCCATATACTAATCCACCACTAATCTTTTTGGGTTCCGGAGTAGTGTACTACTTACCGAAAGGTGCTTCAATGCATCATCAAGGGCAGTAAGTGCTATATAAATGCAATTACTATACAATACAATATAATGTACAGACTACAAGGTAAAGGAGAGCTTCGTTGACAAATGTGCCCTTTTCTTTGGACAAACAATTGTGACTCAGTAGTTCTCTTTAGTGGCATTTTAGAGGTCCAGAATCACTAGCTCACTGTTCTATTGATATACTCAGTCTACGGAAACACTGCCTGCAGAGCTCTCCTAGTACCTGACTAGCTTCCTGTGCACATCTTACTCACTCTTTTAATTCAACTCTTTATTGGTATTTATAATCCTGTAAATATTCACATCATTTGGAACAGAATATCATGAAAATCATTCACAATAGTACAATCCGGTGATAAACGAATAGAAGCAATGAAATCTCCAATTGGAAGCAAATCGAAAGACACCTTTCAAGTCTCTCACATTATCGAAACTCAATATGACATTTCAATACTCCTACAATGTGCTTCATGTATACAGTAATATCAAACAAACATTGCTGTCCTCTTTCCTCGGCACTTACTGAAATCCACCCACACTCTTACATCTCTGCTAGTATATCTGTTGGTATACATTTCATCCCTCCCACGTACCATACCAGGATAAGTGACCAAGTATGTCTTGATTAAGTTCAGTTAACACCCTCTTTTTGTTTTTTGCCCAGTGGGGCGAAACTAGACCGCAAGTGATAAAAATGAACGCCTCTGCTAGTCTGTACTTCACAAGTAGCTTCATTACCCTCATCACTCTGGACCTCTAACAGATATGCTGTTCATTATATATATATATTCACTGAAAAAACCATAGGTTTCAGCGGCGTTATAGTTAGCTGGACTTTTCACTCGTACAAAACCATTGAAATTCCCCCGTTATAGGGGCATATCAACAAGGGCTTTATCTCTGCTTTTTTGGCTTTAAAAGCCAAAAAAGCAGAGATAAAACTAGCACCCTATCAACAACAGGGTGCTAACACGCAAATTTGCATGTTAGTACCCTTTTACTCTACGCTTCCCCTTGCATCTCTAATGAGATGCAAAGGGGGCGTTCCAGAGTAAAATAATAGGAGAAATGTCGCTAAGCGACATTTCTCTTATTATCAAGAATGTCTCTAAACCTGTTAGAGACAAAAAAAGCAGCGCTAACCGCGGTTAACGCTGCTTTTTTACGTCTGCTAATATTCAGACTTAGCCATGATATCCTATGGAAGGAGGATATCATGGCTAAGTTTGCCTGCCCCTATCAACACGGTAACGTGTGATTATCGCTATAATCTCACGTTAGCCTGTTAGCGTGTAGATTTTTATCGCTATTGAGATAAGCGTTGCTAATAGCACGCTATCTCAGCGATAAAAATTCACTCTAGCCGGCGATAATTATCCAAGCGCTAAGTGCGCTTTGCGATAATTATCGCCGGTTGTTGTTGATATGCCCTTTAGTTAGTTCAGCTAACTATAACTCGCGCGCCCGCAATGCACTGCTAATGACGTCACATATTACATCACTCATGACATGGTCAGTGACATCACTCATGACATCACTGATGACATCTCAAATGACATCACTGATGACATCACTGATGACATCATCCAGTGAATGTGTGTTTTTCTGAAAATTACATATGTTTTATATATGTATATCTCAAGGTCGATGGAAGAATAAATGGGTATATAAGTGTCTAAATGGATGATTTGTTTTTGAAAACTTTATTGTATAACTGACTGATTAAGTGTATCTTAGTGAATACATGGCTTAGTGAGTAATGTTTAAATATGTAAATATCTGTATCAGTCTCTCACTTTGTGTATAAGTGGCTGCATGGGTTGGTGAGTAGCTACATGAGTGTCTATATAGGTTATTAGTTGTTTTTTTGAGTATCAGTATGAGTGTCTGAGTGTCTGTATGGTTCGGTGGAGGGTATTACGTAGTGCAGAGGTGCATGAATGAGTGACTCACTGTTTGTATGTGTTGAAGACAGCATGTGTGCATGTCTGTATGGGTGGATGAGTGTATGCATGGGTGTGTTAGTGAGTGAATGACTGTCTCAATAGTGTCTTTATGAGTAACTACATATGTTTTAAACTAGTATATGTGACTATTGGTGTATATAAGTGAGTATATGTGAGAGTGAGAGATTGGAAGAGTTCCTGTATGAATAAGTATGTGTTTCTATAAGTGATTGTTTAAAAGACTAAGTATGTGTAAGTTTCTGTAGAAGTAAGTGTGGTGGTGTGTGTATAACTGTATATGCAAGTAAATGGATGTTTGATTCTTTATTAGCATGAATGACTATGTGTGTGAGTAACTCTATGGATGAGTGGCATTGTGTAACAGGATGTATAGGTGTATGAGTACATATGATGAGTGAGTACATGTATGAGTGACTGTATAGGACTGTTGGTGAATGAGTGGATGTGTATGTGGATCTTAGAATTACTGAATAGGTTGTTGTAACTGGTATTGGTATGTCCATTGTTTTGAAAATTTTAGTTTCTGTTTTTGAATGTGTGTATCAAAGGTTATATTAGGGGGAGAGGAGGTCTGTCACTCTATCACAAGGATGATGTCATCAGTGATGTCATCAGTGATGTCATGAGTGATGTCACTGACCATGTCATGAGTGATGTAATATGTGACGTCATCAGCAGTGCATTGCAGGCGCGCGAGTTTTAGTTAGCTGAACTAAGTATAACGGGGGAATTTCAATGGTTTTGTACGAGTGAAAAGTCCAGCTAACTATAACGCCCCTGAAACCTTTGTTTTTTTCAGTGAATTTTTAAGGTTTTTTAAATGCTAATTCCTAACTATAACGTGCCTGAAACCTATGTTTTTTTCAGTGAATTTCAAAGGTTTTTTAAATGCTAATTTCTAACTATGCCTACAGAGATAGGACATGTGAAGAAAGAAGAAAAAACGCACAGAAAGAACAAAAAGTAAATGCCGAAAGAAGCAACGGAAGTCCTCAAAGATGAAGAAAAGTGCAGGAAGAAGGATAACGTGTAGAAAGAACAAACAGAAGAGCAGAAAGAAGCCTTGTTGCAAAATCATCCTGTACCCTCAACTTTTTCAGACGGATACAGGTGGTAACTGAGTCTGACTAACCAGTCTTAGAGCCAGTGCTATGTTAAAAGACACTCAGAATACAGTGAAAACACCTACATACACTAGGGAACACTATGCGTTGGGGTCCCCCTGTGATTAGCATGACCTCCTCTGTAAGCCCCTAGTATATAATAGGGCAGGGGATTAAAACTACCTCTTAAAACGCGCCAGAGGACGTGTTTGCACACGTCACCTCAGGCCCCGTCCCCTCCCTTCCCCACTGTGTAAACACGCCCTGTGGCCGTTTTAAGTTGGGAGATTAAGTCCCCTTGAATCCTGAGGGTCCCTAGGGTCCAACTAGCCCACTAGGTACCTCCAGTAAGCGCCACAGAGCTGCGTTGCAGAGAAATGTAACAAGCATTTACAATGCAATGTTCTCGGCATTGTTAAAGTTAGAGCTATTGGCATTGCTCCTGACATTGTTTTTTGTTTTTAAAATATTTTAAGAAACTGCATTGTTATTTACAATGTCAATAGCTTGAGGATGGACTGCAGCAGTGTGTGCACTGTGTGAGGACGGACTGCAGCAGCGTGTGCACTGTGTGAGGACAGAGTGAGGCAGTGTGTGCACTGTGTGAGGACGGACTGCAGCAGTGTGTGCACTGTGTGAGGATGGAGTGAGGCAGTGTGTGCACTGTGTAAGGACGGACTGCAGCAGCAGCGTGTGCACTGTGTGAGGACGGAGGGAGGCAGTGTGTGCACTGTGTGAGGACGGACTGCGCTCACAAGTACATCTTTGGGCCTTGCAAATGTTTGTGCACATTAAAGGCTAGCAGTGCGCAGCGGTCCTAGTATGTCGAAGGCCTGCATTCAGCTTTTAGGAACGTTCATATGCTTTCGGGTCAAAGTGCATCTATCGGAGTTAGTAAAACATCCAGACATTCCTAGTACATGAAGCTTTCCTCGCGCACATACAAGCACAATATGCACCAGACAGTTTATATGGTAAAAGGACAAGCAGCCGGCGGCTACCCAAGCAGCAAGTCCCCATCCTACCACATGTTGCTTATAAAATTATCTGAGCCATCAGTGCTATTTTTCTGCTGATATCCTGGGCCTAAATAGACATGTTTGTGGCCAGCAGCCGGCCCCACGTGCAAAACAAACGTGACAAATCACAGAGGCCGTCGCCCACACCTCTCGGGTGGCTGGGGACTTATTTGTCTATGTCTTAGACTAGAGGAAGGAAAAACATTCTGTGCTGGCCTAATTTAGAAACGGATGTCGGCGACATACTCGGCCAGGGTCGTGACATACTGTGCAGTCAAGAGGTCGCAGCTGTGACAGGCCTCGACTATCCAGGGCTCGGGTATTTCACGTGAGGGTCCACACTCCATTATAATGTCATGGCAACATTTCCCACCTCAACCGTGACAGGTCAGAAAACATTTGTTCTGGACTAAAAGTGTTGAACTCGGATGTTACCTCGAGGTGAGGGGCAAAGGCAGGTTTGAACCGAAGAGGGGACAAAGACGGGAATGCACTTTAAATAACCGGAGCTCTATAAATGTGATGTTTTAATGCGGCCAGAATCTCAAAGTTCCAAAAACTGACACTAAAAGAGGTCGAACGTTCTATAAAAAAGAAAGTTGAGGAAACCGCAGACCTCCACTAGTCTCACAGCACCTTAGTGCACATCCGTCTTTCATTTAATTTACGAAATAGAATTTCAGAACACCGTAGACATATAGAACATTAAATTATGATATATAATTGCATCAAATATAAGAAGGGTCACTACGTATATGCAATCCATACCTTTATCGTATTTCTGAACAATTAAGCCACCACATTTACATCAATTTAAATTAATTTAATGTAAATAACGAAATGTCAATGGGTAGTAAAAAGCACGTTCTCTTCGAGACACGAATGAATCTCCCCTGGGCATGCTGTAAGTTCCCTGCAAATGCATCACATGCATGACATAGTGACATGTCGCGACAGTAGCAATGATGTGACAACATACCCACATGGTATAGATAACACACCGCGCCTTTGATCCAGTGCGCTTTGGGTTTACAAATTACGTTTTTTTATTTATTAAAAATTTATTTTTGGCAACTGTGCAAACCATTCTAATGAGTCTAACAACACAGAGTTTAATCTTTGTACAACTGATCAGTGAACCGTCTGTATTGATCACTGCCAACTGAATCCACATGTGCCTCAGGAAGTCAATATTTCGGTCAAGAAAACAATACTTGTCTGTAGAACAGCACTCTTGAAGATGAGCGGAAACACACAAGGGCATTGGAGTCAACTCATTGAAGAAACGTCATGACCACTTAAAATGGGTAGTAATTCCCACACCACACTAGAGACCAGTAATGACCATGCTGTGCTCAGTGCCAGCCTGGGAGCAGGTGAGATAGCGGACTCCAGTCACTTTGTCGGCTCATGTTCCCATGTCCATCACCAACCAAATCTAACAGAAGAACCTGACAAACTGGATATAAATATATATAGCACTATATACATATGATAAATTCTCAAACTTTTGTCATCTTTGTTGGATGAAGAACGTATGCACTTGTTGTGCGATTCCCCTTCCATCAATCTCTTCAAGTTGCTGGACTGAGGCCTTTGAAAGTTGGTGGATGCTCGGAAAATACTGGAGAAGAAGTAAAGCTTTAACTTTTCCAACTCCTGGAATCTGCTGAATGGTATTAAGAATTGAAGGCTCTGCAAGGTGTGATCGCTTTTTACGAAGAAAAGGATTACTCTGCTGTTCTTTACTCTGGCTGTGGACCAGCTGAATAATAAGCTGTGCAGCTTCGCTCTGGTTAGCCACTGGTAGCAAATTCATTCCAAGTTCTAGAGCGATAAACTTCTGCACTTGGGGAAAGTACTGTTCACTTAACCGAGTTCTCTCAACTATGACGAGCGTATGAAGATTGCTGCCATTTCTAATTCGCACCAGTCTTCTTTTGAAGGCGTTTCCCGCTGCCAAATCTGCTTCCGATATATAAAGTACACACAGCCTGTTTGGAAGCTGAAAATCCACCATACCCAATGCCTCCTCAAAATGTAGCTGTATTTTACCTGTGATGGGCGCTCGGGGCGTCATTTGCTCCGCTGTAGAGGGCTGAAGCGAAGGGGCTGCCGGGGTAAGAGCCGCAGAGAGGGGAAACAATCCAGAAGCGAAACCCGGCAGACATGCCCCTTCTCCCGCCCGGGCAGCGAGCTCCTACGGGGGCAGCCAGACAGACTTGAAGTTGCTAGGCCCGGACCGGAGGGCGTTCCCGGGGAGGAGTCGGAGCTGCGGTCCAATGGGTGCCGTCCTTGTTTGCAAATTACATCCGAAGCATTGCACAAGAATATAGCCAAGGGCTACGTAGTATTATCGTATTGTTCGAGCGTACTTAATGATCCCAGGATAAAGCCAGTACTTATAGGAAAAGGCGTTTGATAATTTACAACTGGGGCAAGAATAGAAAAGAAAGAACCACCTCTCTCCATGATCGCTACTACCTTTTTTCATTTTATTTTACGCAACACATGAAAAGTTCGGGGAGAACTTTTGTATCTGTCGAAATTGTATCTTTGCTGTTCGCGGCCATAATCTCACCTCTCAATTCCCGCTCAGGTCCCGGGCGGCGGTGGTGATTTCTGGGGCACAGCGCTTTCCTTCCTCAGCGCGTCCATGCTGCCTGCACGCGCCAGTAGGCTCTCTGATTGGTTGACAAGGTCCGCCAATCACAGCGCTTATTTGGTAGTTGCCAACCAATCAGAGAGCCGACTGGCGCGTGTAGGCAGCGTGAGCAAGACATGCTGTCTTGTGGGCGTGTATTCAAAAAAACACGCCCAGAGAAAAATCGACAAAAATAAACGCCCCCGATTCACAAAAAGACGGGGCTTGTTTGGAGAGACGAACCTCTTCTCAAATGGCTAACCAGCATTTAAGAGACCAGCCAATGGAGAAGAGGAGAGAAGAGAGGCGGGTTCAAGCCCCTCTTCTCCAAGTCATTAAATCTCGCGAGCGAGACTGCGCAAGCGCAGCCTTCGCTAGCCGAGACCTAAAAAGGGGCACGGCCTAGACCACCTCTCTGCAACGCAGCGCAGTGGCGCTTACTGGAAGCACCTGGTGGGCTAGTTGTCCCCCAAGGTCCCTCAGGATTGAAGGGGAATTATTTCCCCAACTTAAAACGCGCCACAGGGCGTGTTTGCACACGTTAACTCAGGCACCGTCCCCTCCCTTCACCACTGTGTAAACACGCCCTGTGGGCGATTTTAGTTGGGAGATTAAGTTCATTTGAATCCTGAGGGTCCCTAGGGTCCAACTAGCCCACTAGGTACCTCCAGTAAGCGCCACAGAGCTGCGTTGCAGAGAGGTGTAAAAAGTGGCACGGCCTTGACCACCTCTCTGCAACGCAGCTCAGTGGCGCTTACTGGAAGCACCTGGTGGGCTAGTTAGCCCCCAGGGGCCCTCAGGATTGAAGAGTTATTATTTCCCCAACTTAAAACGTGCCATAGGGCGTGTTTGCACACGTCACCTCAGGCCCCGTCCCCTCCCTTCCCCACTGTGTAAACACGCCCTGTGGCTGTTTTAAGTTGAGAGATTAAGTCCCCTTGAATCCTGAGGGTCCCTAGGGGCAAATAGCCCACTAGGTACGTCCAGTAAGCGCCATTGCAGAGAGGTGTAAAAAGTGGCACGGCCTGGACCACCTCTCTGCAACGCAGAGCAGTGGCGCTTACTGGAAGCACCTGGGGGCTAGTAGGCCCCCAGGGTCCCTCAGGATTGAAAGGGAATTATTTCCCCAACTTAAAACGCGCCATAGGGCGTGTTTGCACACGTCACCTCAGGCCCCGTCCCCTCCCTTCACCACTGTGTAAACGCGCCCTGTGGCCATTCTAAATTGAGAGATTAAGTCCCCTTGAATCCTAAGGGTCCCTAGGGTCCAACTAGCCCACTAGGTATCTCCAGTAAGCGCCACAGAGCTGCGTTGCATAGAGGTGTAAAAAGGGGCGTGGCCTCAAAACACCTGTCTGCAACGCAGCTCCCTGGCGCATACTGGAGATACCTGTTGTGCTAGTTGGCCCTCAGGCACCCTCAGTATTGAAGGGGAATTAATTCCCCAACTTACGACTGGCCAGGGGGCGCGTTTGCAGAGTGCTGCAAGGAGGGGCGTGGCCTCCGGCGCGATGCCAGTCTTTTATTTATTTTATTTTTTTAAGAAGGAGGGCTGTGTGGCCCCCCTTCTTTTTCTAATTTATTGGCCCTGGGGACCCCATCCCCCAGGGCCTGCACCCTAATTTGTTTTGTTGAAAAAAATAAATTTGGAAGGGGGCCGAGTGGCCCCCCTCCCAAGGCCTTAATTGGCCCCGGGGACCCCAACCCCCGGGTCATGGCCTTTTCTTTTTTTTTTATTCTTTAGGAGGGGGGCTGCGTTGCCCTCCTCCTCAGGCCACTTATGGCCCCAGGGACCCCATCCCCCGGGGCCGGCCTTTGTTTTTTATTATTTTTAAAAAATATATATTTATAGAAACACCTAGGACATGCTGGACAAACCGTATGTACCTATCACCATGACGATTTGCGTGATATTCATTAAAAGGCGACTATGCATACAATGAATCCACGTGGAATGTATTTACACCGCTAGTTAAGCTCTGACGTGTCTGACGCCCTACCGTGCCTAATCCCTGCGCCCCCGCCGGTGGGTACTCTTCAAGTAGACACCCTTGTCGTTTATTTATACAAACATGGGTAGCTATTGACGGGCACATTTAATACACACGCACACCAAGCCATTCAAAGGGGATTCGACAAAAATTCGACCACACTATGCAAGAAACCCCCCTCAAGGTTAATAAAACACACATCCACCGCTGGATGTGTAATACTTTTTATTTTACTCTGTGGAAAGGAGACGAACCTCAGTTGAGAGTCACAGCCTGCTCCTGGCTGAGCCCAATGCTGTGTTACACCCACCAGTGCCCACCCAGTGCCACACACCTCTGTGTTGTATTCCACCAGCTAGTGCGTATGCTATGACACTCTCTAGCCCATGTGCACTGTAACACCACCCCGTGAATATGTCATGCCACACTTGCCTTCGCACGGGTTATATTGCCCCATCTAACGTGCCTTCCTCGATGCCTATGTTATAACGCACAGCGCTATGCCATACATATTACAATCTGGGATCCATATCTTTGTCACAGTGCATATGCAATGTTACACTCCCCAGCACATATTTTATATTACAACTTTAGAGACTAGTTAGGTTACACAACACTGCCCTGTGCATATTACACTCCAAGGCGCATATCGCATAGCACGCGCTAGTGCCTGTACTATCTCGTGCTCTCCAATGAATCTGTCATTGCGCCCAATGTATAGCATTTTATTTTTCACGCCCCGGTTCATCTTATATCACACTTTTTGGTGCATAGTTTATACCATATACTATATCTAGTTTTCATTTTCAATTGTGCTCTCAGGACTATGTTCTATATAACACTGCGTTCACCTACCCTTTTCACGGGCATTACATTTTGCGATGGGGGGTGGAGGGTCAGGGGGTGTTTCTGCCAAGTGAGCCCGGAGTCACAGTCACAAACGTCCTCTTCTTCCTGAATAAAAGTGAGATTATGCTGCATACTTGTTCATATTTTAAGTAGTTCGCACAGACACACATTTTAAAAACAATACAGTTCCTAATACCTACCTTCTCTGAACAGTTAGCTTGCTGCCCCATCCACCTCCTCCCTATCCTCTGTTGTCTGAATCCATGGACTAGCCTCCTCCCTCCTGCCATGCATGGTCTGATGTGCTGCCACTGCCCTCCATTTAGCATGATGTACCAGTCCACTCCTCCTGCCCTCCATTGCCCAATTCTATGGCCCTTCATTGACCTCCTGCTTAGCCTCTGTGCTTAGCTTGCTGCCCCTATTCTCCTTCCCCCTGCTCTCCGATGTCTTTGTGCATGCCCCTGCTGCATCCTTTTTGCCCACCATGTTCCATGGACCTGCCACTCCTATCTACTCTGAGTGTTCTGTTGAGCTGCCACTCCCCTCCCACCTGCCTAGCATAATCAGATGACTGTAACCTGTCCCTGCCACCTCCAACCTGCCTGTCAACATGCCATGCCCCTCTCCCCTTCCTCCTGTCCTCCATGGTCCATTTTACTGCCACACCCTTCTGCCCTCCCTGGTCTGTTGTGCTGCAACTGCTGCTCCTGCCTGCCCCGCACGGACTGTTGTGAGGCCCCTTCCCCTGAACTCTCTTGTCTGTGCCCAGGTCCTGACCCTCCCTTCTATCCTCCTTGGTCCTTTGTGCATGCTCCTGCACCCTCCTTCTTGCCCATCATAGCCATTGTGCTGCCACTAACCCTCCCGCTTGCCATGCATGGTCTTCTGTGCTGCCATGGCCCCTCCCACCTTCCCTGTGTGGTCAGCTAGCTGCCCTGCCATCATAGTCTCACTGTTGCTCTCCATGGTGTGTCTTGTTTCTAGTGCCCATCCTGCCTGACCTCCATGGTCATCTTGCTGCTCCTGCCCTGCCCCCTTGCCCCCAGCCCTCTGTTTCAATGTGCAGACCCCATTCCCTCCCTCCTGGCTTGTATGTTCCATTGTAATGCCCCTGATCCGTCCCTCCTGCCCTTTATGGTCTGTTATGCTGCAGCTTTCTCTCCTGTCTGTCCATTATGGTCAGCTAGCTACCATTGCCTCTTTCCCCTCTGTTCTCTGTTGTCCATGTGCATGGTCCTGTCCCCTCCCTATTGCTTTCTATGGATTGTTGTGCTGCACTCCCGTCCCGCATGCCCTGTGTGGTGTATTGTGCTGCTGCAAACCCTGATGCCTGCCCTGTAGGGTGAGTTTGGTGCACCTCTCCATGTCCCTCCTGTCCTCTGTTACCCGAGTCCATGACCCTACCCCAATTCCTCCTGCCTACCATGATCCAATGTACCATACTTGCGAACATTTTGAACTTGGTAAGAGGGAGATTTTGAAAAAAAAAAATGGGGTATTGATTTTCCCCTTTGAGTTACATTGAAAAAGAGGAGATTGTAGACAGGAGACAGATCAAATAAAGCCCATTTGAGCTTAAAAACATTGGACGTTTCCTGGCTGAAACGGGTCTGTTGGCATGTATGGTTTTACTACCACTGCCTCTTCCTTCTGCCCACAATGGTCTATTATATTGCCACAGCCTCTCTTGCCAGTCCTGTATTATTGGTTTGTTGCCCCTGCCCCCCTTTCCACTGCCCTCCATAGTCTGTTGTGCTGCCACTGCCCTTCCTGCCTGCCCAGCGTGGTCAAATTGTTGCCTCTGCACTCTCCTACCTGCCTTCAATTTTCAGAGTCCGTGCCCCTGGCCTCTGCCTCTCAACAGTATCCCAATGAACAACTAGATTGCTAACATTCTATATTTATTACAAAAGTGTGGAACGCCTGACGTCATCTTGATGTAATAAAAACTGTAATACCTAGAGCATTTCCTTTAGAAATTACATATATGAGAGGGTCTTATTTGCATCAAAATTATGGTTAGTGCTCTAAAAATCTAAAATGAGGACATATTTTCTGAGTTTTCAAATAGCGACAAAGAACTTTTAAATTATTTGTAATCTTTATGTTTTTTTTATCCAGTTGACCACTTGATTAAATGTTGCACTTAGGGGAGAGGATGTGGTGTTACTTCCAGAGCTGCAGACTTTGCAACTGGGGAACCAGGTTGGAGTTTCTGCTTCAGCTCAACATTCTGTGATTCTGGTCAAATCACTTAATCTCCCCTTGTCTACAACCAAAATGAATTTGATCTTGTGTGATGTAACCAATGCTAATGTTAAGCACTCCAATACCTGACAAGTCTGCACTATATAAAACTGCAACTAATCAAAAAATAAGTGTTTTGCACACTTCTGTCATTGGGCTACATGTGGGCTACATCTGGGTGATATTTGTGCTGCATTTGGGCTCTTTTGTCTCTGGTGGCCATCTTAGGAGATATATTTGTTATGAAGTTTCCTAATTTCCTCATTTACTGCAGTCTCCTCAGTAGGAAATGCTTTCAGTTTTTTACTTTGATTCCATCAAGAAGGTATTCAGATATGTCACACAGTTGCCATAAATTCTGAATGTTAGCACTCTAGTTGCTCATTAGATCACTGTAGTAAAGCTAAGGCTCACCACGGAAGTCTGCTGCTGGTATTAAAAGTGCATGTTTCAGTCTGCATATCAGAATTTTTTAATGAAATAGAAGAGGATTTGAGAAGTCACTCAAAATGTGCCCTAATTTTTCTTTCTACTGCACTAATCATAATTTCTATGGCAAAATGAACCCCCTCATTGTGTTCCTTTTTAAATTAAATGTTTTAAGTGTTACCAGTTTATTCCAATCAAGGTGGCTTCAGGTGTGCCATACTTTTGTCATAAGTAAGACTGTTAGCGCTCTAGTTGTTCGTTAGAACACTCTGGGACATTCTGTCATTGGGCTATACTTGGGCTACATCTGGGTGATATTTGGGCTACATTTGGGCTCTTTTGTCTCTGGTGGCCATCTTGGGAGATTTATTTGTTATGAAGTTTCCTAATTTCCTCATTTACTGCAGTCTCCTCAGTAGGAAATACTTTCAGTTTTTTACTTTGGTTCCATCAAGAAGGCATTCAGATGTGTCACACATTTCCAATAAATTCTGAATGTTAGCACTCTAGTTGCTCATTAGATCACTGTAGTAAAGCTACTGCTCACCAGGGAAGTCTGCTGCTGGTATTCAAAGTGCATGTTTCAGTCTGCATGTCAGACTTTGTTTTATGAAATAGAAGAGGATTTGAGAAGGCAAAATGTGCCCTAATTTTTCTTTCTGCTGCACTAATCATAATTTCTATGGCAAAATGAACCCCCTCATTGTGTTCCTTTGTAACTTAAATGTTTTAAGTGTTACCACTTTATTCCAATCAAGGTGGCTTCAGGTGTGCCATACTTTTGTCATAAGTAAGACTGTTAGCGCTCTAGTTGTTCGTTAGAACACTCTGGGACATTCTGTCATTGAGCTATACTTGGGCTACATCTGGGTGATATTTGTGCTACATTTGGGCTCTTTTGTCTCTGGTGGTCATTTTGCGAGACTTATTTGTTATGAAGTTTCCTAATTTCCTCATTTACTACAGTCTCCTCAGTAGGAAATACTTTCAGTTTTTTACTTTGATTCCATCAAGAAGGCATTCAGATGTGTCACACATTTGCCATAAATTCAGAATGTTAGCACTCTAGTTGCTTATTAGATCACTATAGTAAAGCTACTGCTCACCAGGGAAGTCTGCTGCTGGTATTGAAAGTGCATGTTTCAGTCTGCATGTCAGAATTTTTTTAATGAAATAGAAGAGGATTTGAGAAGTCACTCAAAATGTGCCCTAATTTTTCTTTCTGCAGCACTAATCATACTTTCTATGGCAAAATGAACCCCCTCATTTTGTTCCTTTTTAAATTAAATGTTTTTAGAGGTACCACTTTATTCCAATCAAGATGGCTTTAGGTGTGCAATACGTTTGTCATAAGTAGGACTGTTAGCGCTCTAGTTGTTCTTTAGAATACTCTGGGAAGCTGCAGTAGAATACAAAGGAATCAACTAACAGTCTCTGCCCTTGTTGGATGTACATGTTTTACTGAGAATGTCAGACTTCATTCTCACATGACTGAGAAAGATAATGTGAATTTACAGAAAATATGCTCTCAGTTTAGCTTATAGATCACCTTCCAAACCTCTGTGGGAAAAGCATGAGGAAATAGTTTTCTCTCAAACATGATTCATGATATCACAGCAGAAGGCTTTTTCACATGGTAAAATCACCTTAGAACACACCACAATTCCTAAAATGAGTATGGTACCATCAATAAATGATTTATAATGTAACTAAAGTCTTAAAACCTTCTATTAACTGCAATGCTTTTTAATGAGGTGCTATCATGTATATTGGTCCCAAGATGGCTGCTAACACTTCTTGGATGAAGTACTGACAGCCAATCAGATCTCACGATGAGATGTGTGGTTAGGCTCCGCCGAGATATATCTATCTTTTTAACTCTAATTTTCTCAGGAACTACTGAACGGATTCACACCATTTAAGCAAAAGGCACGAGTCTGAACTGAGGACTACCTCTTTGCCAAATTTGGTGTAATTCCGTTCAGCAGTTCGGGCTGTAGCTGCGTCAACAGGTCCTATGGGAAAATGCATGGGGAAATGCGTTTTGGGACCCCCCTTTTTTCTCGGCCCCCGCTTGACGAATCACCGTGAAATGTTCAGGATAGGAGCAGACCAGAGCTGGCCAAAAGTTTGGAAAATTTCGCGAAGATTCGTCAATCGGCGCCAACGTTATTCCAAATAGAATGTGGCGGAGCTATAACTACCTACTGGCAACTGCCAGTAGGTAATATATATATATATATATATATATATATTCACAACAAATCTTCTACCTTAATATCATGTGGGTGAAGCCCCTGCCTGTTTCTCTGGTCAAGTATATTGAAAAGCTTTATTGTTTTTAAAAGTTTTTCCTACACCTCCCCAAAACATTGTGGGCGTCTTTTCATTTGTAGATTATTTTCTTATGCGTGGCCATATTGTGCATATCCTCCAGCCAATGCTTAAGAACGGTGGCACAGTTGTCTCACCCGCTCCTATTCCAATACAATGTTCCAGCTTGGAGTATATCACACAACTCTCTGTGATTTCAGAGCTTGTTTCATGTATGAGGACTTTTGCTGGTGTTTTTGGCCAGTCAATGGTTGCTGGCCCTTCCTCCTGTTGGATAAGATCGTTTCCCACTGTTCCTCAGCCACAATATTGTTGCACTCCATTTAAATTTTACTACTTCACAATCTCACTATAGTTGGGCTAAACATGTACAGCATTCTGAAGAAGCTGGGGGGCTCAGAATCTCAGATAGTAGTGTAACATAATTGATAGCAGTTAATAATGCAATGTCCAGTGAGTACAAGAAAGCAAATGACTTTAATAGTAGGCAAGTAAGTCATGCTCCTAAAACTATGGCGTACAAAGAACACCAGAAGCCTCTAGCACTAGGATATACAAAAAAGTGCCTAGCACCCTCTCCGTCCGGGAACAAACCTATGCATTTTTCGAGCCTCTACTTTATAGGCAGTAGGAATCTGGTTCACTTTTAGCCCTTTGGCCAATATTGATCACATGGACTCTTTGAAAGGACTCATGTAATTTTAGTCATTGGAGCAGAGGTGCCAGAGAAAAGGATACAGTGTATCAGATTTGGAACTGACACTTATGATCCTCTGAGGCAAAGAATAGGAGGAATATAAAACTTTCTCACTGGCCCAAAGCCCACCACCTACACACAGCGGCATCCTACCTTTGACACGTGTCTTCTGCGGGTGCTGCCTGGGGAATCCTTGGGTTGGTGTATGTGGTAACTCAATCTTCGGAGGAGGGGTATATCTGCAGTTTACTGATGCCCAGAGTCAAGCGGTTACTGAATTCTATGTTGGGTAGAGTGAGTGCCAAATGTGCATGTGCCAGTAAATACCAAGCTGAAGGTGTTAGGAAGGAGTAGTCACTTAGATGACAAGCTCTGTACAACTTAACAGGGCCCATAAGCAACCTAATTCGTAAAGTGCGATATACAGTGGCTTATAGCCTGACAGTGGTAGCTGATACAGGGCACAACTTGCCCTGCAAGACATGAACCCGCATCTGATACAATAAGATTCCAGGGTCCGAAGGACTCCCAATGAAATCATAAAGTACTGGACATTCAAGGTGGGGGCCGGAGGTGGACAACTTAGTATTTTGTTTGATGGTTGGTTTTAGGCTGAGTTTAATGGAAACTATTGGCTTGGAATAAAGCCGACAGCCCACTCTTGTGATTGTCTATAGAGCTCGAATTCAGTAGCATAAACACTTCCATAAGGAATTTCATGCACCTGGCTAAAAGCTGGGCATCCGCACGCTCTCAAACATGCAATAACAGTGTTGTTGCATGGAGTGAGGCCCAAGCGTCGAAATATCGGTTTTAGCCATTAGTACATTAATCTTTTAAGAGCGAGACAAAGGCAAATTACATGCATCAGTGATTCCTGCTTAAGGTTGTATAGTCGACAATTATAAATGGACCAGCCTTTTAAATGCCCACATTTGTATGCTTTGAAAGGAATTAGCCCACATCGCATCCTCAAGAGATCTTTTTTGAGCACCGGGTTCCTGGGGCTAGATAGATATAGGGCTTTTCCCTGGCCTTGGTAAAATGCCATGCAGAGATCTGCATGGGCCATTTGTGAAAGCTCTTGCAGGTCTTCTTCCCTCAATATTGTTTTTGCATAGGATTTTCGACGTTAACTTTGGAGGCAAATTTTGTATAAGGATAATTTGGCCTTCAAACGTTCAGTTGCTGTTATCACGCAGGCTTCCCATTGGAGCTCCTTTTCCAGAATGCCAAGCCATATTAGTTCTTTGAGGGACCCTTTGGGGGCCCTCTTAAGCTTGGCATAATAGCTCAAAAATCGAGCTTTCAACATAACTGACTTATTTGCTCAGTCCAAATTCTAGTCGTATTTGGGACGATTGTGTAGCAACGGGAACACAACTAAACAGTGTGCTTAGAAACAGGTGAAACACTATACAAATCAAAAAGACGTCTTTTTACAAGTCATGAGTGATATAATATGGAGACCATAAGCAGTGCTTGATGGGAGCATAGCTCTCAAACTTTACCTGTCAAATTTCAGTGGGTTTTTTTTAACGTTCATTTTTACCTCATTTCAACAAATAGCTATAATGTCACTTTAACCCTTATTTTTCGAGTGAATTTCTGGCTTTTTTAGAAATATAAGCTAAGATTTTATTACCATACCTAACTATACATTCACTTAAATCTTTGTTTTTTAGTGAATTTCTGTATTTAAAAAAAAATCCTATTCAAAGGTAAGAATACGCCCAAACCCTCAAGCAACGTGAGGCCAAACCCCTGTGGGCAACCAATACCCGCTAGTGCCTATTCACTGACCAAGTCCTGCGCCCACCATTGACCTATCTACTGACAGTGATTAAAGTGTAAATTTAGTGATGTCAAGGTGAGTCCTACCTTGTATTTAATTAATTTTCCCTAAAAAAAAAGTAGAACAAATGTTAAAAAATACAAATTGGTATTGTTAAAAGATAATTCATGCAGCGACATAACGCCTCTAGGTTAGAACAATTGACACTGCACTGCACAAAAACAAACACGTGTATCAAGTGGAATATATAAATACATGCATGTGAGGGTCTCTCTCTTACCCTAATTTAAGGGATGCCATCTTTCCTGGTAGTCCTCTGTAGTCACACACTGATAGCAAATGGAAGATTCTCTTGATTACGACACACATATGAGACATTAGAAGGAACCACAAGTGCATACTGGGTTCATTTAGGACCGAAATTTACAATGGTTTGTATAAGGTCCATGGTCACAGTAGTAGGGGCCTGTATCAGTTGGATCCATAGTCTTACTCCGATACACTATTAAGGAAGAGATGGCGATATATGGATTTTACGGTCATAGATCAAAAGTTTTCTGTCTCAGGAAATAAATTGTTCTGCATAGGCATGCTGTTAAAAGTCATTACTTTGTAAACTAGTCGTTACTTTGTAAACTAGTGATTAGTGAGTTTGATGAGCTCCAATTAAAAGAGATTCCTATGTGAGTACTATAATATTGTAAACCACCTCAAAGACTGCTATCAGGATCAGGTTAATTCCCTGTATCTACTTAGTTTTAATGTTGTTATTGATGTGGAGAATAATTAAGAATTGTTGATTACTTCAATGATTTGATGTTGGTTGATATCAACAAATTGATGTCCAATTTAACTCTGAAGGAGACTTGGGCCTTATCAAATTTGGCCCTTCTGATGTTTGTTTACTGTATTGTTATAACTGTTTGTGCCCTTTGCTCATGTGTGTTATTTATTCTATGTATTTTTATAAAATTTGTTGCAGCCCTGAAGAAGTTCCGAGGTGGACGAAACGCGTCGGCTGCTTTGGCTGTTTTTGGATGTTTTAATGTGTATATGACAATTGAAATAAAGAAGATTGCTTGGAAAAGAAACCTCATGAATATGGACTAATTTACATTATATTGGACATTTTGAGTGGTGCAACTTGTGCTGTTTTTTTCACTTTTACTCCAGAACTTGGAATAGCACTGTGTTGGCGGGTGCTAATCGAGTCTGCACACTCATGGTGAATGGAAATATCACCACTAGATAGGATGGGTCAATTCTAAATCCGGTGCTGTCCTAGAGGGATACCGCTAGCTTTGTTTTCTTATGTTTATATTGTCACCCCAGTTAGCACGGATTTAACCCCTAGACTGTTTAGAACATTATTATTTCAAATTTAGAATATACCAAATTCTAAGTTGTTACAATCTGAAGTAAAATGGCTCAATTTAAGGATAGACGACATGAGTTGGCACAGGACCTCTTTGTGAATAGCTCGAGAGCAGGGGGGCCAACGATAGTAGCCCATAGCTCTGAAGGGCTAAAAAGTAAATTTCAAAAGCTAGAGAGACTTAAGAAGGCAGAAATGGCACGCTGGTGGGATGGCACCACTCTTGAGAAATACATGGAAAATGACAAAATCCCTAGAGGGTTAAGAATTCTCATTTTCCCTACCTTTGAAAATTTGGAAAATGAAGATCTCAAGGATTGGGAGAATAATCTGCATGATGCATCATTTGTAATGATGTGAATCCTTATTAAAAATGCGGAAGGTAAAGGGAAAAAGTTGCAACAAGAGGTTAGTGAATTGGAGGCTGAAATAGCATCCATGGATTTAAAGGAGGTAATAAAGAAAAATTATGAGATCCATGACAAGATTCTCGATGATTATCAAATTTACCTTAAGGAGAAAAAAGTTAAGAAAATACGTAGGGATGACAAAGACTATAGGGATGGAATAATGTATACGTTCGCTCGTAAATACGATAACATAAAAGTGACAGCTGAAGGAAAAAGACAACGTGAGGACACACTGGGTTCATCTTTAGCGGGCAGTGTGTCTTCAGTGTCATCCTCCGTTAGCTCTGCCCCCCCTGAAGATGTAACCCCGAAATCTGCTGTCAATACCTCATCCCCTTCCCCTTTTTTATTGGAAATGGAAAAGGTCAGAGTAGGTGGGAGAACCACAACAAGGGATCAAAGACAAGAAGGGGTGGTAGGAGATGGCAGGAACAAAGAAAAAAACAAAAACATGACAAACGAGATCTCGGACAGAACAACCAGATCGAGGAGGGGAGGGAACAGGAATTAGGAGAGACTGACGTGAACATAATGGAGAAATTGAAAATTGTCAATTTGTCAAAAAAAGTGCTCTCTGATTGTGAAATTTCTGTCCTTAGCAAGGGCTTAGGCTTCTGCCCAACCCAATCAAGTAATGACGTTGATATTTTTGTTGATTTGTTCAAATTTGTGCGGCAATTGAAATTAAAGGATCATTTCTCAAATGTACTGCCTCCATGTATTGAAAAACAACCTGATCGTGATTGTGTACAACAAACTGCCTCTGAATTCAATGCTCTGAAATCAATGTTATCAATTCAGTTTGAGACTGAAATCGACACTGATTCTCTACGTATGGAATTGGATATAGTGGAGGATCTGGGTATAAATAGTGGCCTCAAAGCGAAATCCAAATTTCTACCAACAGGGACACACCAAAATATTGACATCTTCCATGAAAAGGTCAGCCGAGACATTTACAAACTACAGGCAACACATACCAGAACGGGTAATATGACGTTCAACCTGTCCATGGCTGAAAATCAGGCACTTAATGAGTTAAGATCTAACCCCACACTAGTCATCCGTGAGGCTGATAAAGGGGGCAACGTTGTTGTCATGGACAAGGTTGATTACATGGGGGAAATTGAGAGACAGTTAGCGGATACCACCTGTTATAAGAAACTAACCCTTAATCCCATTAGACCGCTATGCAATTATATCAATACTAAATTGTTTGAGTGGCGGGAAATTGGCCTCTTAGATGAAAAGGAATATGGGTATTTGACTGTTATGGAACACTCCTTCCCATGTATTTACGTCTTACCAAAAGTCCATAAGGGAGGCCTCTTTCCACCTGGCCGACCGATCATTTCCGGTATCAACTCCCCTACAGAAAGGCTGTCCGAATACGTGGATGGTTTCCTCCAACCACTCGTACAGAATTTACCTGCGTATGTGAGGGATAGTAAGGATATTTTGTCCAAATTTGAGGGATTGGAGTGGTCAGATTCCATGGTGTTTGTAACCCTAGATGTAACTAGTCTCTACACTAGCATCAAGAAAGAGTTTGGTGTTAGAGCTATGGAATTCTATCTAGGACAGAGGTCTGCTGACCATCTGTCCCATAATGAGATGCTAATGGAAATGACAAACATAATATTGTCTAAAAACTATTTCCTCCACGACAATGAATGGTTCCAACAGATACAGGGGACGGCTATGGGCTCCAGGTTTGCACCCGCTTATGCCGGCCTTTTCATGGGTTGGTTTGAGCGGTTGCATGCCTGGGGCCGACATGCCACTACATGGATGGAACATGTACTATTCTGGGGCAGGTACATCGATGATGTCATTATTATCTGGAATGGACCTGTCCCCGAACTTTTGAGTTACCATCATTACCTCAATGACAATCCATACAATTTGAGGTTTACCATAAATTGGAATAGGGAGAGGATTGATTTTCTTGACATTCAATTCTTTATAGATAACAACACGATACAGAGCACAGTTCATCGAAAGAACACTGCCTGTAATAGCGTTTTATGTTATGACAGCGCTCATCCCCGACATGTAGTTAACAACATCCCCTTTGGGGAAATGATAAGAATGAGAAGAATTTGTAGCACTCAAGAGGGATTCATTCACAACGTGAAGGAAACCAAGAAGAGATTTCTGGCAAGGGGTTATCCCTTGTCCCTCATGAACAAAACAGAGAGTAGGGTTCTTAAAGTTAAACGAGAAAGCACATTGGAGGATAGATCACCACGGAACAAGAAAGAGATAAGCTCCCCCACTGCCCTTGTAACTGGTTACAATAGGGATAGTAGCAAGATTTTCAATATTCTACGAAAGCATTGGAGACTACTTGAGGAAGTACCAGGTCTTAAGAATGAAATTACAAGAAACCCAAGGCTTACTTACAGGCGTGGTCGAAATTGAAGAAACATGCTTTGCCCTAGTTTCGTCACATCCCCAAAATCTCCTAATTGGATGACAGAGGGACAAGGGGGTTTCTTTACATGCATGAAATGCTGCACATGCAAGATGGGAAAAAACAGGACTCGCACTTTCCAATTCAACACTGAAAAAGTTCATAGGATCAGACATACTATTACATGTAAAACCAAATTTGTTACATATATCTAGGGCTGCCCATGCGATATGATATACGTTGGCAGTACCAAAAGAGAATTAAGGATTAGGATACAGGAACACCTTAGAGCAGTAAGAAATGGGGATCTGAGATATCCCCTTACCACTCATATGCAAACCAAACAACACAAACTTGACGAATTATGGTTCTTTTGGATAGACCATATACCGGTATCCCCCAGGGGAGGCAATAGAGAGCAGGAACTAAGAAGGAATGAAGCAGGCTGGATATGTAGACTTCGATGTGTGGAAATGGGACATAATAGGGAATCTGAAATGCACTACTTTTTATAATGATGCCTGATTAATCACATGGCACATTGGGTAATTACAAACTACGCTAGGTACCCATAACACACAATGATCGCCTCTTAATCCTTACTGTAACCACTTTCTAATTATCAACTGAAAGGGCCATTGCATCCCCTACTAAAAAACATTTGAAGGATTTGACAAGGTCCAATCCTCCTTTTTGACCAAGAACAAGTAGTTTTCTGCCCTCATGAGAGACACCCTCTCTGTAATTTCATTGTTCATTTGACCTTGAATGTGCCTTATTTGTTGTAGTAACTGCAATGAACATTGACACATCCTATACAATATATACACCCAACGGGAGATTTTGATTACACACTCTCCCTATACTGATAGAATATTATTCCTGTTGGGACCTTCGCTAAATATTCATTATGGCGTTTTTTTGATCATCAATGACTATATTGCATTTCATCTTTCGGCTTTCTCCGTCTCTTTACTCATGCCCTCACGTCTCTTAAATGACGTTTTGCTTATACTCCTATCTCACACTTACGCAGTCATTTGGCTTATAGAGTTTCTGTTTACCTGGCCTTAGTCGCGCTTAATTGATAGCAACGACCTTATCTTTTTTGCTGACTATCATATGTTTTCGTTGTATAAATTCCCTTTTCTTCCATTGCCCGTAAAAAAGAATACTGGTAACCTACTGGATGACCTGTGATTGCGAGTTATAGGAAATTATGCTTTACTTTTTCTTGTTACATAGGGTTAGTTAACTGCTCAAAGATGGCGGCCGTTATTCCCAAACCCGCTTCTATCACGGCCGTGCCCATGGAAGTGCCCACGCCCTCAGAGGACATACTTAGTTGTCGCCCATTGGCAATAGCGACGTGTGCTATTTAAATGACATGTCACCTTTGCTTATATATTCTTTACTTACGTTGCTAAATTCGTGTTTAGCTCTTTATGATTTCCTTTTCCTGGACTACGAATTTAAATACAAATTTGGTTTTCTTTTCTTCACTTTGTCTTTTTAATATTGGTAGCCACAAGGTGATCGTGGGATTAATAATGAATCACGAAGAAACTCTATTCTCTTTACTGGCGCGGGGCTCGTTTACTCTTCCAAGATGGCGGCGGTTTTCCTAATTACCGGCTTACGTTATATAACTCGCGTTGAGCTTTCCATGATTACTTTTCCCTGGACTACGAATTGAAATACTAATTTGTTTCCTTTTATTCTGTCTTTCTTAATATTGGTAGCTACAAGGTGATCGTGGGATTATTAATGAATCACGAAAACAACTTATTTTCATTAGTGATGCGGGTCCCTTTTCCCCTTCCAAGATGGCGGCGGCTCTCCCGAATCCCGGCTTAATCGTTTCTCGGTCCTCTGGAACGCATGCGTTCCAGGAGGGAAACCTCAGGTGTTCTCAATTAGGAATCACCTATAGCACTATATAAACAGCAAGTTTGAGCGACTTGCTCTGCTGTAACCTGACGGGGGTGACGTCCTTTCCTTAAACAGATGCGGATTCGGGTAGGTTGATAGACTGGGTCCTCTTCATTCGTTTCTTTGGGGGCACCTTTTACAAACCTTTCTGGTTTGTTCTCATGCATGGGGCTCCTTTCATTTATTTTTTATAAGTTGTATTCCTACTGAAACCCCCTGCTTGTTGGTTTGCTACCAAGAGGATAGTATGGAATTGGTTCACTTCTCATACACTTTCTGTGTCACCCTTAAGCTAGACATGGATGATGTAGGCGCTTTACGGGTCCTTCACAAGTTTATTACTTTACAAAAGGTTTCCTATACGTCTGTACATCATAAAACAGGCCATATGGGGCTATTCTTACCGCCTATTTCTTAAATCTTTGCTTACCTATATGTGACTGTTTCATCAGGCATTGCATATTTGAACCTTTCTCTTTCTTTAACCTCTTCAGTGCCCATGACGAGATAGTCTCGTCATGGAGCACGGTTGCGCTGTGCCCATGACGAGACTATCTCGTCATGAACCCCACCCACTAGTGCAACGCCCGGCACAGGAGGGGGAAAGGGCGTGGCACTGAAGGGGTTAACTTGTCATTGATATTTTATCTACTCTATGCTTGGCTTCTTACTGATTCAACTTATTACTCAACTTTAGGCATTTGAAAGAGCGATACTCTCAATCGTACCTTTGGATAGAACTCAAACAGGACCAATGCTGGAAGGATAATATTCATCTTAGCTACTTAGCGAATAACTTTTATCTTTGAAATTGTAATCAAAGTACACACCCCTTTGAAGTGAGTATGCATACCATCCCTTAATATTTTGGTGATATGCTGCTGATATATTTAATTTATATACTCAGCTTGTCCCTTATATTTACGCATTCTTTGACTTTTTTCTAGTGACACAAATGGATGCTTCCAGTCATATGACAATGGAAATACAGAAAAGATATATTAGAAAATACGATGATTAACACAACAATTCTTTTGGTGGGTATACATTCCACTCCCCTAACCCTTGAATATACCTCTGTTGTTTCTCCCCTTTTTCCTTTTTTCTGCATTCATCTTTAGATAGATGTTTTTAGTGATTACATGATGAAGGTTACTTAACTGTTAGATTTAATCCTAAGAAAGGCCTACAAGCCATTCCATATGAAGTACAACGAGGATTTTTTTTTTTAAATGAAACTAAATTTTCAGGTCATGATATTCCTATTATGCCAATAAAACATCATATCCCTTTACTGTTTATTACCACAGGCTTCCAGATTAAAATTATTAATCATGAATGAAACTATTCCCTTTTTGTAATGTTGTGCTGTTAACTTAATGTTGTTATTGATGTGGAGAATAATTAAGAATTGTTGATTACTTCAATGATTTGATGTTGGTTGATATCTACAAATTGATGTCCAATTTAACTCTGATGGAGACTTGGGCCTTATCAAATTTGGCCCTTCTGATGTTTGTTTACTGTATTGTTATAACTGTTTGTGCCCTTTGCTCATGTGTGTTATTTATTCTATGTATTTTTATAAAATTTGTTGCAGCCCTGAAGAAGTCCCGAGGTGGACGAAACGCGTCGGCTGCTTTGGCTGTTTTTGGATGTTTTAATGTGTATATGACAATTGAAATAAAGAAGATTGCTTTGAAAAGAAACCTCATGAATATGGACTAATTTACATTATATTGGACATTTTGAGTGGTGCAACTTGTGCTGTTTTTTTCTACTTAGTTTTAGCCTTATACCTTGTAATCGTTAGAAGCAGTTGGATGTTTCTTTCATTTTCATTATTGTTGGTGGAAATTGGATCCTTAACAAGGTATCCTATGTGGGTACTGTTCTCCCTTTAGGAGATACCATGCTGCTGAAAACACTGTCTCTTTCCCCCACCCGAAGTTTCCACTTCCTTTGTCAAGAGGCACATTCTGTAAGAAACCTACCCGTGCTCCTAACCCAGCCCCTGGTACAGCTGTGGAGGAGACGGAGTTCCCTTTGTGTCGCAGAACTGCATGACGTTGTCCTGGCACGTGACGTCAGGATGCTAAGTGTGTCATCAATGTGTGTGACCTTAGTGTGTCGCCGGCATTGCTAACAGTTTCATGGGAGTTGTAGTTGCTCTTTGTTAGAAATGGTGGTCTCTAGTTTCAGTGGCTTGCACCCTGTCTCAGTAGAGACTCTTCCTTCGAGTCAGGATGAGTAAAGTACACACCTACGTTTAACGGTGCTCACCAACTGGTAGCTTGGCACAGAGCAGTCAGGCTAAACTACAGAGGCAATGTGTAAAGCATTTGTATGTTACCCACTGTAACACGGTGACAACGCCACAAATGGATACCATAAAAGTTCAGAAAACTAAAGTATCTTTATCTAAGCCAAACAAGACCAAAACGACAAAATCCAACATACACAACTCAAAATATCACTTGTAAAAGGTTTCTTGCAAAAATATAGCTCGTAGAAGTCAATAACTCCAACTGGGGCTATCTTTACGTTGTGACAGCTACCACTCCAAAGTACAGTGTGGACCGCAAGGTGCATGGGCCGGCCAGGGAGTCACATGGACTCCCAGAGAAGCAGTACCTTTTGTGATGATCCAAACAACTGCTTTGCACAGAGTCAAGGAGATGATGTGGGGCCTGTGCTGGGCGGCGTTGGTTCCTTACTGCCACAGGGGAGTTGAGGCGTCAGTACCTTACTGCCACAGGCGAGGTGAGGCAACGGTTCATTACTGCTACGCAGGGGAGGGGAGGTGTTGGTTCTTTACTGTTGCAGTGGAGTTGATGCGTCGGTTCCTTACTGTGCAGGGGAGGTGATGCAGCGTTGGCAGCGTGCGTTGGTTCCTTATGATGGTGCGGCATCGGGCAGTCACCCACATTGGTTATCGACTCCGCGATGGTGTGTGGGAGACGCTGGTGTCGGGCGGTGCTTCGTACATTCCACAAATGGTGCCCTTGGCCAAGGTGCAGGCAGTGGCCTCGATGATGTGTAGGAGACGATAGGGGGTCAGCAGCCATCAAGGCTGTGGTGTTGTCGCGGTCGGTGCTGCGCACACCCAGCGAGTAGTGACCAGGGCGGCAATGCAGGGAGGGGCATTGGATACAGGAATCTTCTTTTTGGGGTTTACAGCCCAGCAAATACCTTCAGTGCTCCAGAACTAGAAGTGGCACCACTAGACAGGGCAGGACTCCCAGCAGTGGAGTTAAGGGATGCTACAAGTGAAGTCTTTGTGTCTCTGAGACTTCAGGACAGGAGGCAAGCTCTACTTCAAGCCCTTGGAGATCTTCTCAAGCAGGATTCACAGCAAAGTTGAGTCTTTGTCCTCTCCTTGCCAGAAGCAGCAACTGCAGACCAACCCAGAAAAGCAACACACAGAAAAGGGGCAGTATTCCTCCTCACAGCTCTTCTCCTTGGCAGAGGTCCTCTTGATCCAGAAGTAATCTAAAGTTCTGGGGTTTTAGGTCAAATAATTATAACCCATTTTCTCTTTGTACTCTTTGTTTCATAGTCTCTGAGTTCAGTAAAACCAGTTCTGTTCTCCCTGGTCCAGCTTCACTCCTGGAGGTAAAGACAGCATTGTGCAGAGCAGACACAGCCTATTCGGGTGCTAGTGAAAACTCGTCTCATCACTCCTACTGGCGAAAGGCCTATTCAGCCTGGCTCTGAGTCACCCAAGAAAGGCAGGACACACCTAAGCCCCCCTTGTGACTGACTGTCTAGAGTGAATGCACATCCCCAGCTCCTGCCAATCTTAAACCAGATGGTGAATACACAAACAGGCAGAGGCACACAGAATGGTAAAGCAAGAAAATGCCCACTTTCTAAAAGTGGAATTTTAAAACACACAATTTAAAAACCACCTCTACTTGAAGGTGTGTTATTAAATTCTGAGTTCAAAGAGCCTAAACTCTATTTCTCTAGCTTGACCTAACGGAAAGTTACTCTTGTAAGATGTTACAAGTAACCCTGGGTGTCGTGCTCCGCTTCGCCCGCGGAGTGCATGTAGCGCTGCCTGCTTCCCGTTTACGAAGTAAGCGAAGTAGGCAGCGCTACACACACACCATAGCGAAGCAGAGCTGCCCGCCACTCGCCTCCCACCCGCCCTAATTTTAAAATAATTTAAAGAAGGTTAAAGGTAAATAAACGACCTTACCTTCAGCGTGGCGTCCCAGGGCTCCCTCTTCTTGCTGACGGTAACTTCTTCATGCAAATGCACATGCGAGGACCCCCGCGCATGCGCATTTCTCGCAAGAAATGCGCATGCGCGGGCGTCCGCGCATGCGCATTTGCGTGAAGAAGTTACCGTCAGCAAGTAGAGGGAGCCTCGGGACGCCGCGCTGAAGGTAAGGCAGTTTATATATACTTTTAACCTTCTTTTAATTATTTAAAAATTAGGGCGGGCGGGAGGCGGGCAGCACGTAGTGGGACTACGCGGAGCACGCGAGTGTGCGTAGATTTTGCCACACTACGCGCTGCTCCACGTAACCCCACTACGCCCACTACGCCCAGGCTTGGTTACAAGGCAGCTTCCATGTTAACCTATGGAACATTATGCAAAAGTTGGTCGCACACTGCTCGTCACACCAGCAAGTTGCCCCAAAGGACTGTGGTAAATGTAGTGGCGACGGCGGGTACGCCTATGCCACGATGTGTAAAAAGAACAGTATGTGTTGCGTTAGCCATCCCTGGACACGTGTTTCGAGGTAGTTGCCTCTCGTCAGCAGGGAGTAGGTCAGTGTAAAGGGGTGCCGTGTGGACTGCCAAAATGTAATTAAAACAGGTCAAGTACCTCTCATGGCGCGCAGGTGCAGATCCAAGGCTCGTCAGCCCGTTGGCTCAAGGGAGCCGTAATAAATTATGCAAAAGTTGGTCGCACACTGCTCGTCACACCAGCAAGTTGCCCCAAAGGACTGTGGTAAATGTAGTGGCGACGGCGGGTACGCCTATGCCACGATGTGTAAAAAGAACAGTATGTGTTGCGTTAGCCATCCCTGGACACGTGTTTCGAGGTAGTTGCCTCTCGTCAGCAGGGAGCAGGTCAGTGTAAAGGGGTGCCGTGTGGACTGCCAAAATGTAATTAAAACAGGTCAAGTACCTCTCATGGCGCGCAGGTGCAGATCCAAGGCTCGTCAGCCCGTTGGCTCAAGGGAGCCGTAATAAATTATGCAAAAGTTGGTCGCACACTGCTCGTCACACCAGCAAGTTGCCCCAAAGGACTGTAGTAAATGTAGTGGCGACGGCGGGTACGCCTATGCCACGATGTGTAAAAAGAACAGTATGTGTTGCGTTAGCCATCCCTGGACACGTGTTTCGAGGTAGTTGCCTCTCGTCAGCAGGGAGCAGGTCAGTGTAAAGGGGTGCCGTGTGGACTGCCAAAAATGTAATTAAAACAGGTCAAGTACCTCTCATGGCGCGCAGGTGCAGATCCAAGGCTCGTCAGCCCGTTGGCTCAAGGGAGCCGTAATAAATTATGCAAAAGTTGGTCGCACACTGCTCGTCACACCAGCAAGTTGCCCCAAAGGACTGTGGTAAATGTAGTGGCGACGGCGGGTACGCCTATGCCACGATGTGTAAAAAGAACAGTATGTGTTGCGTTAGCCATCCCTGGACACGTGTTTCGAGGTAGTTGCCTCTCGTTAGCAGGGAGCAGGTCAGTGTAAAGGGGTGCCGTGTGGACTGCCAAAATGTAATTAAAACAGGTCAAGTACCTCTCATGGCGCGCAGGTGCAGATCCAAGGCTCGTCAGCCCGTTGGCTCAAGGGAGCCGTAATAAATTATGCAAAAGTTGGTCGCACACTGCTCGTCACACCAGCAAGTTGCCCCAAAGGACTGTGGTAAATGTAGTGGCGACGGCGGGTACGCCTATGCCACGATGTGTAAAAAGAACAGTATGTGTTGCGTTAGCCATCCCTGGACACGTGTTTCGAGGTAGTTGCCTCTCGTCAGCAGGGAGCAGGTCAGTGTAAAGGGGTACCGTGTGGACTGCCAAAATGTAATTAAAACAGGTCAAGTACCTCTCATGGCGCGCAGGTGCAGATCCAAGGCTCGTCAGCCCGTTGGCTCAAGGGAGCCGTAATAAATTATGCAAAAGTTGGTCGCACACTGCTCGTCACACCAGCAAGTTGCCCCAAAGGACTGTGGTAAATGTAGTGGCGACGGCGGGTACGCCTATGCCACGATGTGTAAAAAGAACAGTATGTGTTGCGTTAGCCATCCCTGGACACGTGTTTCGAGGTAGTTGCCTCTCGTCAGCAGGGAGCAGGTCAGTGTAAAGGGGTGCCGTGTGGACTGCCAAAATGTAATTAAAACAGGTCAAGTACCTCTCATGGCGCGCAGGTGCAGATCCAAGGCTCGTCAGCCCGTTGGCTCAAGGGAGCCGTAATAAATTATGCAAAAGTTGGTCGCACACTGCTCGTCACACCAGCAAGTTGCCCCAAAGGACTGTGGTAAATGTAGTGGCGACGGCGGGTACGCCTATGCCACGATGTGTAAAAAGAACAGTATGTGTTGCGTTAGCCATCCCTGGACACGTGTTTCGAGGTAGTTGCCTCTCGTCAGCAGGGAGCAGGTCAGTGTAAAGGGGTGCCGTGTGGACTGCCAAAATGAAATTAAAACAGGTCAAGTACCTCTCATGGCGCGCAGGTGCAGATCCAAGGCTCGTCAGCCCGTTGGCTCAAGGGAGCCGTAATAAATTATGCAAAAGTTGGTCGCACACTGCTCGTCACACCAGCAAGTTGCCCCAAAGGACTGTGGTAAATGTAGTGGCGACGGCGGGTACGCCTATGCCACGATGTGTAAAAAGAACAGTATGTGTTGCGTTAGCCATCCCTGGACACGTGTTTCGAGGTAGTTGCCTCTCGTCAGCAGGGAGCAGGTCAGTGTAAAGGGGTGCCGTGTGGACTGCCAAAATGTAATTAAAACAGGTCAAGTACCTCTCATGGCGCGCAGGTGCAGATCCAAGGCTCGTCAGCCCGTTGGCTCAAGGGAGCCGTAATAAATTATGCAAAAGTTGGTCGCACACTGCTCGTCACACCAGCAAGTTGCCCCAAAGGACTGTGGTAAATGTAGTGGCGACGGCGGGTACGCCTATGCCACGATGTGTAAAAAGAACAGTATGTGTTGCGTTAGCCATCCCTGGACACGTGTTTCGAGGTAGTTGCCTCTCGTTAGCAGGGAGCAGGTCAGTGTAAAGGGGTGCCGTGTGGACTGCCAAAATGTAATTAAAACAGGTCAAGTACCTCTCATGGCGCACAGGTGCAGATCCAAGGCTCGTCAGCCCGTTGGCTCAAGGGAGCCGTAATAAATTATGCAAAAGTTGGTCGCACACTGCTCGTCACACCAGCAAGTTGCCCCAAAGGACTATGGTAAATGTAGTGGCGACGGCGGGTACGCCTATGCCACGATGTGTAAAAAGAACAGTATGTGTTGCGTTAGCCATCCCTGGACACGTGTTTCGAGGTAGTTGCCTCTCGTCAGCAGGGAGCAGGTCAGTGTAAAGGGGTGCCGTGTGGACTGCCAAAATGTAATTAAAACAGGTCAAGTACCTCTCATGGCGCGCAGGTGCAGATCCAAGGCTCGTCAGCCCGTTGGCTCAAGGGAGCCGTAATAAATTATGCAAAAGTTGGTCGCACACTGCTCGTCACACCAGCAAGTTGCCCCAAAGGACTGTGGTAAATGTAGTGGCGACGGCGGGTACGCCTATGCCACGATGTGTAAAAAGAACAGTATGTGTTGCGTTAGCCATCCCTGGACACGTGTTTCGAGGTAGTTGCCTCTTGTCAGCAGGGAGCAGGTCAGTGTAAAGGGGTGCCGTGTGGACTGCCAAAATGTAATTAAAACAGGTCAAGTACCTCTCATGGCGCGCAGGTGCAGATCCAAGGCTCGTCAGCCCGTTGGCTCAAGGGAGCCGTAATAAATTATGCAAAAGTTGGTCGCACACTGCTCGTCACACCAGCAAGTTGCCCCAAAGGACTGTGGTAAATGTAGTGGCGACGGCGGGTACGCCTATGCCACGATGTGTAAAAAGAACAGTATGTGTTGCGTTAGCCATCCCTGGACACGTGTTTCGAGGTAGTTGCCTCTCGTCAGCAGGGAGCAGGTCAGTGTAAAGGGGTGCCGTGTGGACTGCCAAAATGAAATTAAAACAGGTCAAGTACCTCTCATGGCGCGCAGGTGCAGATCCAAGGCTCGTCAGCCCGTTGGCTCAAGGGAGCCGTAATAAATTATGCAAAAGTTGGTCGCACACTGCTCGTCACACCAGCAAGTTGCCCCAAAGGACTGTGGTAAATGTAGTGGCGACGGCGGGTACGCCTATGCCACGATGTGTAAAAAGAACAGTATGTGTTGCGTTAGCCATCCCTGGACACGTGTTTCGAGGTAGTTGCCTCTCGTCAGCAGGGAGCAGGTCAGTGTAAAGGGGTGCCGTGTGGACTGCCAAAATGTAATTAAAACAGGTCAAGTACCTCTCATGGCGCGCAGGTGCAGATCCAAGGCTCGTCAGCCCGTTGGCTCAAGGGAGCCGTAATAAATTATGCAAAAGTTGGTCGCACACTGCTCGTCACACCAGCAAGTTGCCCCAAAGGACTGTGGTAAATGTAGTGGCGACGGCGGGTACGCCTATGCCACGATGTGTAAAAAGAACAGTATGTGTTGCGTTAGCCATCCCTGGACACGTGTTTCGAGGTAGTTGCCTCTCGTCAGCAGGGAGCAGGTCAGTGTAAAGGGGTGCCGTGTGGACTGCCAAAATGTAATTAAAACAGGTCAAGTACCTCTCATGGCGCGCAGGTGCAGATCCAAGGAACAGACAGCCTATCAATAGTGAAAAACGAAATGCACAGTATTTCACTATCAGGATATGTAACACACACGTGTACATGTCCTACCCTTCACATACACTGCACTAAGCCATGGGGGTTCTTTGGGCCTACTTGAAGGGGCCCTTAAATTTAACAAAAAGGGCAGGTTAGGGCCTGACATGTGGGTGCACTTGCAAGTTCGACATGGCAGTTAAAAACTGTGCGTGCAGACACTGCAGTGGCAGGTCTGAGACACATTTGAAAGGCTACTTGTGTGGGTGGCACAATCAGTGCTGCAGGCCCACTAGTAGCATTTGATGTACAGGCCCTGGGCACAAACAGTGCACTTTACTAGGGCCTTACCAGTAAATCAAATATCCCAATCATGGATAACCAATAAGAATTACAATTTATACAGGGAGCATTACAGTTTGGCACTGATCAGCAGTGGCAAAGCGCCCAGAGCACCTAAACCAACCAAAACAAAGTCCAGCACACAACCATAAATACAGGAGGCACAGGCAAAAAGTCAGGGGAAACCTCAGCAAGAATGCCAGGTTTAACACTCTTACATTTCACTTAGAAATTAAGTGGCGGCATAGCAAAGAAATAATTGTTTTCTTTTTCGTAAGTTCTTGATTCATTTTTATGGGGATAATATTGTCCCACTTAGCTGCTGAACATGTATTCTTCTAATCCATTTGTGTATTGACATGGCATGTCAGTTGTTACAACGTTTTGAGATTTAGTAACAATAGTTTGACTTAATATGGAAACATACTAATTTGTTATAGCAATAAGTGTTACCATCCAGGGATATTATTATTTGCTCATGTACACGTTGATCATGTAATGCACTTAAAAGGACTGTGGTAGTTAGAAGGTTCATTTTCCATGTTTCCCAAGAGATCCTAATTCCTTGTAATAGGGGCCTAATAGGTCTCTCAACTCGGATTAGCCATATATACACTATCCCGACCCATAATCGCCTATCAGGATGTTGGTTCTTCAGGGATATCCATGTGACCATTTTGGGAGTAAAGAAGGAGGGAGATAGCTTCACTGGTGTACTTGAGAGTGTATAACATCAGTATGGAGCCTGTACACACAGCGCTGTTCGAATGTCAGCAGAGGTTTTGTCAGGTCATTTCTAGGAAGTCTCAATTTTTCAATGAAGTACCACACCATGTTTGTATATGAACGTCCTTTTTCTATATAGTGTCTAGGTAATCTAGTGGTGGCACGTTTGCCCCTAATAATGCTGTGGTGTTCCATTATTCTTGTTTGCATACTTCTTGTTGTCATCGCCATATACAGAAGACTGCAGGTGCATATGATAATATAGATCACATTTTTTGAATTGCAATTTGTCAAACTCTTGAGTATCTAAGGGTTCTTGAGACGTAGGTCGATCTCGGTTACCCTGTTTGTGAAAGGACATATGCTACAATTTCCACAAGGGGAGTGACCTAGCGGAGATTGTAGGTTCCAGAGAGTAGATTGAGCATCCTTTTTTCAGATTGTTTAGGGCGGGTGTGCACCAGAATATGTTTTATTTTCTGCCTCTTTTAAATGAATATGTAGGTCTTTTGAAGTTGATACCTCCTGTTTGTAGGATACCCCATTTCTTTTTTATGTTTTTCTGTAATCTATTTGATAGGGGGATGAGTGTGGTGACGCAAATGAGTCTCTCCTGTTTAGCTCTTTTGAAGATAGCTAATAGTTGGTCTGTTTTGTTATACAGTGCCATCTTGTTTGCTTTTTCAATCAAATGTGATGGATAATTCTTCTCAAATAATTTCTCGGCGAGCTTTTTTGCATGAGTCTTATAGTCTTTGGTTTTTGAACAATTCCATCTCAGGTGTAGAAATTGTCCTACGGGTAAGTTCTCCGTCAGGGAGCAGCGGTGGTGCTCCAGTGTGGAGTGCAAAATCCCTCCCTCCGTCACAGACCAAAGATCTCACATACACACATTATCCATACGTTCGCTGGTGGGGCCCATAACACCAACATTCACTCATCATTAATCCGTGTTTCTTGGAAGGCGATTATCTTCCAAACGCTGGCATGAAAGGAAATACCACTTTACCCTAATGAGTGACAAATCTACACAACCTTCTAATACTCATTAGGCCCTGAACTTCACCTTTAGTTTTCCTCTCATAAATTGGGATGGATCAGTTAGTTGCAGGTTTAGCTTAATTTTTAATTCTCTAATTAATCTTTTCGTTAACACATTTCAATAAATAAACAATCCAACTCATTTCTGTAGTTATTCAATTTCATTCTTTATCTAAATAATGCAAATCAAATCGTTCATTTAATCAATTGCCATTCATATTTACCTATTCTGGCTAATTGTCGTCCTCTACGTCAATTCTGGCAGTCTCGCAAATCTATGCCCATTAAGTTTAGTAAATTCAGTTCATCAGGAGTTTGGGTATTAATTCAGTCCGTCAAAGATTCAGGCAAACAGCTGTCCTGCAGTGTCACCGTCCTTTCCGTCAGCATAACGTCAGGAAATCGAGAAAGGCCAGAAACGAACCCGCACCAACCTCTCTATTCTACCATAATTTATAGTAAAAATCATTGACAAATTGTATCGAAAATGGGTCTTCAAATGTTCTGATTGGTCAATTGAAATCGTCTGACAGGATTTCCACCAAAATAAAGTCTCTGAGGTCATTATTCCTGATTGTTCCGGTTTTTAGAAGCACATTATTGCTCTTTCAGAAAAGCTGACTTGTGTCCCAGGGTAACCTTGAAGGGTACAGTCTGGTTAGGGTCATGACGAGGCCACTTGTAGCTGGCTTCAGCGCAGGCGCACTTCACCCAAGCCTGGTTCGCCATCGGCAGTCGGGTTAGGCACCAAAGGCAGCCATTTTACGATAAGCCCAAATGGTCAACTTAAGCAAAAGAAACACAAAACGTAATTAATACATTAAATGACTAAATAAATGTTATTCCCTCACTAATACCCATATGTGTGTGTATTTATCTAGCATTAAGCAACACTCAAGCGGGTTTATACTTACAAAATAAAGCACAAAATACAAATACATCACAAAAGCGACATTTATCATGCAATATTCTACTTGTCTATCATTAGTATGCGTACATAATTTAGTTTACGATTTAATAAAGTCATGCAAAGCAATCCCACGTGTATTTCAGACATTATTAAGGTTGATTAGTTAATTCCACTTCAATCCATTAATTTGATTATAATTGATTAATTAATCTAATTAGTAAACATGCAAAGTGGGGTGGGTATACAAATATTTTGCATAACCCGCTCCAGCAATCCCCCTTTTGGTGATTTTATCACCATACTACTCAAAAATGTTGTTCTGCCTTACGGAATCTTTAAAATGTTTTCTTGCTCTTAATCATAATTCAGTTTCACCTACGTCTTCTCTTTTTGCTGATTCGTACATACTCTCCTTCCACTCCTTCAATTCTATCTCCTAAATTTCCCTTTCTTGTTTCTTATCTTTTCTTTTTGATTTTTCACTTTTTACTCTTTTCTTGTTTTTATTATTCTTACAATAAATACAACCTAATCTTATTACTAAAATTATGCAAATTACACATGTTAATGGAAACAATATTTTGCCTACAAATGTACTACCAAGCTTTACTAAGAAATTTTTAATAGCAGCTATCTTCTTTCCAATCTTTTCCCAAACACCTTCAACCTCCAGTGGTACTATTTCATCATGCAATTCAGTAATATTCTTAATATAAATTTTCAGATCTTTGCTTTCGTCAGGAATGTAAGTACAACAATGTTGAACCTTCAGCATTCCACAAACTCCACCCTCTTTTGCCAATAATATATCAAGGGCAAGTCGATTTTGCATTACCATAGCACGCATGGCAACCATTTCGGTGTTTACCAATAAAAATCCTTCAGCAGTGCTTGTTGACAAGCGATCCACTACTGTTGATAATTTTCTAATTTTGTTTGCATTCAGAGTTATTCCCACTGCTGGTATCAATGCTTCAAAAATGTCACCTACAATTTCTGCCCAATATTCCCTCTTACTCAGCGCTAAATGATTACTTAAACTATGTACACTATTTTCTCCTCTATCCATATGAAATTTTTTCGGAAAGACCAGGCCTACATAACATGTGCCATACCAATGGTCTGGCAAACGATAATATGTCCTGTTGCCACAAATAAAATATAATCCAGGAAAGACTGGATCTTTACCACCTTTAAATCCCCATCCACCCATGATTCGGTATGTATCGTGGCACTCACTATTACCTGGAAAATAATTATCATACACAGTTTGATTCCTTCGAATGCAAAATTTCCCTTTCTGAGGCCAATCTAAAGCTATACTTGGACTAGCTTCTCCTTTCAAATGTTTTTCTTTTTCTATCAGACTGTTTTCTCCACTTTCCCTTCTGCTGCCTTTCTTTGCATTTTCAATCTCCTTTCTTCAACCATGTCTAAGAATGTCTTTTCTTCCTTCTTCAAACTGCATGTCAAATTGTTTCTAAAAATATTCTCTAATGTTAGTTCTTTAGTTTCTAAGAAAAATTCACCTAATACCCTAGCAGGTTTTTTCTTTGTTTAATTTATTATAATAAGGCACTTGCGCAAAAATGTTATATACATCTGAAAAATAATATTCTAATTTCCCTGTCTGATAAAATAAACTAGCTATTACACTACATGTTATTCCATACGTTGCCGGGAGGTGATGATAAGTCACTCCTTCAGAAACAGATGCAGGTAACTGCATACATACGTAGCAGTCCCGTACATCCATTGTCTTTACATATTCATACAATAATTTTGAAAACACATTATTAGAAAAATCTGTTATTGGCCTGTCTTTATGCAAATAATTATTATCTATTCTAGTTGGAACTACCTTTGGAATTTTCCCTATATTAGTTTTGTTCTCACTATGTCCTTCTAATGTATCTATAGTGACCTTAAAAGAAATGACAAGAGCAAGGATGCTCCATAAAAGCATTAATAATCCTGTACAACAACAACACATTTTACACCATCTTTTCATGAATGTACATCTACCTTTGCTACTATCTATGTTAGCCATCTTTGTTAAAATGGACCGTGTCTTTTGACTTAGCCTCATTCAGTTTGGCATCTCATCATTCTTCACTTTCCTTTCGTCATCCAAATACAGAATTTCCTGAACTTCCGTTTCTTCTTCTCCAATGTCGGACAAGAGAACTCTCAGGATTTCCGATTCTACTTCTTCTTCAACCACTTTCAGTACAGCCTCCTCTGGATTTCCTTGACTATCTGCCTCTTCTCCCTTTTCAGGCAGAGCCACGTACGTCCATTCCGGTGACTTATACTTCTGGTTAGGTTTCCTTGTTCTTTTACTCTCTTTATCCTCAGTTATTTCATCTTCTTTTGATTTTTCTTGACTTGTCACTTCATTCACCTGTTCAGCTCTTGGTGAATTCACTCGTGTCAGTTGATATCTCAGTTTCCTTATTTTATTGGGCCAAACGTCATCTCTTGCAACTCTTTTTACTTTACTCCCTTTGTCATTCTTTTCATTCCTCCAAGCTCTCTTTCTTAGAACTCGACCTTCAGGTATTTCATTTTCACTCTCTTCAGACTCTGTCTCAACTTGCTTTTCAACGACTTCTTCTTCCACCGCTTGTTTTGTTTTCCCTACTTCTGTCCCTCCTCGAATCTCCGACACGCAATCTTCCTGCTGGCTACTTGTCCCTTCACCTAACTGGATGTTGCAGTTCCCTACACCTCCTCGGGGGTCTTCTGAAGAAATCTGTCCCTCTCTCTCTGTACCTGTCCCTTGTTCACTTAAATTTATTATTTCAGGTGGAATTTCTCTCAGTCTCTCATCTGGTACTTCCTTTTCACGAATTTCTTTTATTGTTTCTTCAGTACTTTTTCCTCTTTTCTTTCTGTGTTCTTTTTAAGATCCCTGCGCTTCTTGCTCGTTTCCAGAATCGCTGGATTCAGAAATCTGCAATCTTCTTCTCAGAGAGCTACTTCTGGGGACCAAAGCTAGACTTGGTTCTGTTTCCCCCCTTTCAGAGTTTTCTCGTGTCTTCGATCCTTCGTCATCTGACTCAGTACTTGATTCTGATTCATCAAAATATTCTTTTCCTGTGCTGTCCACTGGATTCGGAATTCCCAATGTGTGACTTGCATGGATCCAGTTTTTCAGTCCAGCACACTTCACAGCTGTTGTCGTGGTCAGAATGACTTGTCTTGGTTTTCCCCACCGTGGAATCAAACAATTTCTTCTTCTGTGGACCTTTATCCTTACCCAGTCACCTGGGCTCAGATCATGGGCTGGCTTCTTTTCAAGTGTGGTGGCATCTGCTCCAACCTGATGAAACACAGAATGAACTGCGTCAGCCAGGCCTTTACAGTATTCCAACACCATGTCATCAGTTATAGTCATCAGCTTGTTGACTGGTATAAACACATGTCTCATCGCACGTCCCATGATTATTTCATGAGGACTCAATCCTGTAGTTCTGTCTGGAATTGATCTAATAGTCATGAGTACCAGAGGCAAGACATCAGGCCATTTCATACCTGTGGCCAAACACATTTTCCCTATTCTATTTTTGATAGTACCATTCATCTGTTCAACCACACCAGAAGCCTCTGGTCGGTAGGTACAATGTAGTTTTTGTTGTACATTCAATGCTTCACAAATTAATCCTACAATCTCATTATGGAAATGCCCTCCTCGGTCTGACTCAATTGTCACTGGGAACCCGAACCTAGGGATGAACTCTCTCAGCAGTAGCTTGGCCACTGTCATCCCATCATTTCTCCTTGTTGGGAATGCTTCCACCCACCTAGAGAATAGGCAGACCACAACCAAAACATACCTCAGTCTGTTACAGGGAGGCATTTCAATGAAATCTACTTGTATTCTGGTGAAAGGCCCTCCTTCTCGACCTATTGTTCCCAGACTCACTACTGTCTTTCTCCCAGGATTGTATTGCTGGCATATTAGGCATCTTTGACAAAGACTTTCTGCTACAAGTCTGAATTTTGCATTGTACCAGGTCTGCTTAAATGACCTGATCATGGCATCTCTCCCTACATGTCCCTGGCCATGATACATCCGTGCCATGGTAGACATCATGCTATCAGGCATAACTGGTCTTCCATCTCGATAGACCCACACATGATCCTTTTCCCTTGGGGCACATCCTGCTTTTACCCACTGTCTCATTTCCTCATCTCCTGCCTCTTCTTGCAACTGTCTAACCTCTTCCCAAGTTCCTAAAATGTTAGTAAACATCAATGAGCAAGAAAACATTTCTCTTTCCTTAGCCCGATTGACCGAATTCTGATTTCGTGCACAATACTGTGCCATGTCATTGGCGTACCTATTTCCTGTGGCGATATAATCACCACCTTGACTATGAGCAGCACATTTTACAACAGCCAGTTGTCTAGGCAGCTGTATCGCCTCGAGCAATTTTCCAACCACTTCAGCATTCTTAATAGGAGTTCCACTCGAGGTCAGGAAACCTCTTTGTAGCCATAGTTGGCCAAAGTCATGGACCACTCCAAAGCCATACTGGCTGTCAGTTATCACAGTCACTCTCACACTCTTCCCAATCTTGCATGCTGTAGTCAAAGCCACAAGTTCTGCTACTTGGGCTGACTTTACTCCTTTCAGATAGGACGCTTCTATTACTGCTGCAACTGTGCATACGGCATACGCTGAACTCAGCACTCCTTCATCTGTTCTCAAACATGACCCGTCAACGAACATCACAAAATCCCTTTCGGGCAAAGGTACATCTTTTATATCTGGTTGTGGTTTTGTACAAAAGTCAAGTACATCCAAGCAATCATGATCTACTTCATCTATTACTTCCACAATCTCAGCATCAGGCAACAGTGTTGCAGGATTCACATTCAAACATCTTGCAAGACTCACATTAGTTGCACCTAATATGACCTTTTCATACTTAGTCAGCCGACTGTGTGTCATATACTGAGTACGACTCCTTGTTAACAGGATCGCTACATCATGAGGTACAAACACTTTCAATGGATATCCCATTACAATTCCTTCACTCTGCTCCAAACTTCGACATGTTGCAGCCACCGCTTTCAAACATCCAGGTAAAGCTACAGCTACTGGATCAAGCATTGATGAAAAATATGCAATTGGTCTTCTCAGTTTTCCATGCTTCTGAATCAACACAGAAAGTGCACATCCATTTCTATTGCTGCAATACAACTCAAATTCTTTCTCATAGTCAGGCATACCCAATGCAGGTGCTTCACACACACCATCACTCAATTTTCTAAACGCTGCCAATTCCTCCTTGTTTAATTCAATGGGATCTTTCACATCACTTCTCGTTAATCGCATCAAAGGTTTTGCGATCAAGGAGAAGTTGCTGATCCACTGACGACAGTATCCAACCATTCCCAAAAACATTCTCACTTCTCTTTGAGTCATGGTGGCTCTCATTCCTTTTATTATTCTGATTCTGTCTATGGTTATTTTCCTTAGTCCTTTCTCAATGTTATGTCCCAAATACTGCACTTCCTTCTTACAAAACTGTAATTTCGATGGTGACACTTTAAGTCCTCCATCTGCCAAATGATTCAGCAAGGCTATCGTGTCTACCTCACAAGCTTCACGTGTTTTTGACGCCACCAAAAGATCGTCAATGTACTGAACTAATACAGAGCTCTCGGGCATTTCTAGACTCTCCAAAGACTTTTTTAATAGCTGATTGAATATTGAGGGGCTTTCTGTATACCCCTGTGGGATTCGGCACCATGCCAAAATACGCTCACCAAAACGAAATGCAAAAATTTGCTAACTGTCGTGGTGCAATGGGATGGAAAAGAAAGCATGACACAGATCAATCACCGTATACCATTCTGTATCATGGGGAATCTGATATAAAATCACTGATGGATTTGGTACAATGGGACAACATGATACCACAATTTTATTCACCTTTCTCAGATCTTGCACTATCCTGAATTTCCCATTAGGCTTTTCCAGTCCCATTATCGGTGAATTACATGGACTACTCTTTATTTCTCTCAAAATTCCTTGCCTGATCATTTTTTTCTGTTACAGGAGTTACTCCTTCATTTATCTCAGGTGTCAATTTGTATTGCGGAACATTTGGATATGTTACTCCTTCCTTTACTGTTATTTTAATTGGATCTACATTTCTCATTAACCCTACATCTTCTCCAGTGAAATCCCAAACTTCGGCTTTTACAGATTGTCTCAATTCTTTAGGTAATTCATCAGGGTTGAATACAGCATATGTTTCAGTAACTTCATTTTCTCTGTTAGCTATGGTCATTTTATACAATACATCATCATCTGGTGTTTCAAAAGCTATTCCATCCGGAGTACAAAATATAGTGCAATTCATTTTGCACAACAGGTCCCTTCCTAATAAATTCACAGGACTGGTGTCACACACCACAAAGCGGTGAATTTCTGAAAATGTCCCTATGCTAACTTTCACTGGTTCTGTAAGATATGTTTTAATCTGTCTGTTGGACACACCAACTACTTGGATCGTTTCATCCGAGAGAGGAAGATTCTTAACATCAGCTGATCTAACAGTTGATCGAGTAGCACCAGTATCCACTAGGAAAGTAATATTTTCATCATTAACCTTCCCATCTACAAAAGGTCCTGTCTGGTCTATTTCTAGAGTTGCGCCAAGTACGCACTCTCCTTCCTCCCTTCGGCACCGTCAATAGCTCTCTTCTGAGTCACTCTCATCGCGTTGCAGCCAATACTGCGAGACAGCGCTAGCGCGTGGCAGCTTATTTACCTGTTCTTCATTGTAGAATCCTGATTCACTACTATACTTCTGTGTGTTTCTGCTCTGTGGGAAAGGCGGTTTTGGCACTTGATTCTGTGGGGGAACAACTTACTGCTGTTGCTGCAGTTGACGACTCACCTCATGCTGCACTTGTGGGTTCAATGATGGATTTTCATTGTTAGTACTCGGGGGAAACTTACACTCGGATTTCCAATGCCCTATCCTGCCGCAATTGTGACACGATAATTTCTTTTTTAGCTTCTTCAATATTCCCTTTATACTTCCCAGGATTAAATTTCAGCTTTGACCCTGCTTGTTCCACTAATTGTGCTTCTTGTCTTGCCGCTACCTTTACCTGTGCCCACATTGCCTTCTCTTTTAGCTTCCGCTGTTTTGCTTCAATTTCATCACTAAAGTATTTAGCATGTCTCAATACTTCATCTATTTTCTTGTTTTGCCAATCTACCGTATGCTGTTTAATCATTTCACCAATTTCTGGACGTAAACCATATACAAATCTGTACACAAAATGACTCAAATCCTTTTCACTCAGATTCTCATCTCCGCTAAACTGCTTAAAAGCTAGTATTAGCCTCTCATAATATGCATGTACTGACTCTTTACTTTCCTGATGTGTTCAATCAATCTTTACCCAATCTGTCTCTTTAGGGGGCACTTTGTTTTTCAAAAATACCATAACCTGCTCATATTTCTTCATTACCTCGGGATCTGGAGCTCCTGTTTTAGGATCCCTAGGATATTCCTGGGTTGGCCAATTAGTCATAAGTTTGCATTCTGTCCATAGATCTGCTGGTACAATTATGTCAAACAGACTATTCAAATCAATCCATAATACTTTAGACAATTTCACAAATCTGTCTACCTGCCTGTACCACTCGACGGGCTTCTCACGCAGTCGAGGGAAATCATTCGTAAAAGACAAAATATCCTGTCTTGTCCATGGGACATGTACATATCATCCTCCTGGAATCTCTCATGATAGGTTTTCAATTTTTCTGTTGGGATAGTCCCTACTATTAATTCTTCCAATACCATTCGTAACTTGGCCACATCAATTAATTGGCATTCTTTGTCTTTCCTCTGCAAGCTTCTTAACCATTCACTTAACTCCTCTGTCGATGGTCCTACTGGTTTTTCTACACTTCCTTGTCCAAAATCTTTTTGTGTTTCTGACACTGTCTCTATCATTGTCATACGTCTCTCTGCACAATTCTGATCTACAAATGGATTATTTGTAAAATTCGGTTCCATTACACTCATAGTCTGCCTCCATGGATTCTCATTCTGACTCACTCTTGCCTGTTCTACCGGTTTATTACTTCTGTAAGGGACTGTCAAACAATGCTCACTGTCCTTCTGTTTGTCAAAAATATGCATTACTGGACCTATCGTTACTGGAACTGTTACCGCTTCTAGATTCTTGGTTAATTCTCTTATTTTCTCAGTTAATTCCAGGGTCATTTTCGCTAATTCTACAGAAGTTTCTCCATCTGTTTTTTCTTCTGACCTCTTTTCTACCTCTCTAGTAGCACTGTTTTTACCCAAACTTAGGGATTCTGGTTCTGATTTTATAATTCGCATTGTTTCTCTCATTGGGGCACTTGGAGTTAATATTTATGGTTCTGGTCGATACGGTGGTGGATTTTTATAGAACATATCATCAAGAACATCATCCTCGGACTCATTCACTCCATACCCTCTCGACTCCACATTATGCCTCTTTTCTACACACTTTCGTCCTTCATTCTCTCCTACAATTCTTACAGGGAACACACCCTCAGTCATACTCGCATCCCGCCATCTTCTCATTCGATCATTATGCGTTTCATGTCCGTATGGTCTTCCAAACAGGTACCTATATCCTCTACCATTTCTTTGTCTCTCTCGTTCATGCATTTCGTCTTCCCATTCCATGAAAGCCTCAAACTGCGTCGGTCTAGGTCTTGGTTCTAAATTCATAATTTTCTCTCTCAAGTTTCTCAAAACAGCCAACTTAAATGAACCATGCTCTGGAAAAGCTAATACTCCGTCTTCCTTTGTATATCTCACCCAGTTATCTAACCAAATACAAGTATGATACCCATATTTCGCAATCATAAAGGATGCGGGGGTTTTCGGTGGAGGAAGTAACTGTCCTTCCCTAGTCTTAACTGGTTTGTCCTTCTTAAACCAATTTTTGATTCTTCCTAACCATGTTCTTTATCTTTTTCTGGTGGATCGTAATACATTTTCTTGCCTTTCGTGTATCACTAGTCTCTCTTTACAACTGTGCCGCTAGTCTATTCAATCACAGCGCGACTCACACTAATGCACCAATAAGGAGCGTCTACGTCACTGTCACAATCCTCAAATCCCAGCGCGACTCACACTAACGCACCAATAAGGAGCGTCTACGTCACCCTGTATTTCTCCACTCCTAGCACGGCGTACCCTAACGCACCAATCCGGAGCGTTTCAAGTTCTGACCGACTGTCCAATCCCAGCGCGGTCATTCTGACGTCAACAGCCGCTGCGGCAGCTCCTGCTCCTGACTACCCCTCCTTTACAAATCTGCTCCGTAAGTTTTTGTTTCAATTTCTACACTTCTGTTAGTAACAACATAGAAACATCTCCATTGTCCGCTTCGCTAACCAAAGAACAGCAAAAGACCTTTCTCAAGAGAATTCCATCTTTCCCGGGAGCAGCGCTTACCTCTGCCCTACTACGGAATCATTACTTTTGTTGATAAAGTAGCACATCCCTCTACTTCACCCTTCTAACAAGCATTAGCTAATTGTTTCTCTAGTATTTAAGACACATAGTTGGAGACCCAATGCTCCTGAGAAATAAACCCAGAGTTTCGCAATTAACCAGAATGCCTTTACATTCCCACACGTTCACACAAGAAAAATGTAGGACATTCACACAGAATCCTGTCTTTCCCGAGAACAGCGAACAGTCTATTCTACTACAGAATTATGACATACGTTAACAAAGCAGCGCTTACCTCTCCTTTGTCCTTCTAACGAGCTCAGAGAGTACCTATTACCTTTCCAGTGATAAGCGTTATCGGAATGCCAGTTGGATCCCTGGTACCTAAGACCAGAACTTCACCGGTAACCTTCGCTTTCATACACTCCTCTCTCACACTATAAATGTCTCTAATGGCAACACACGACGATGCTACCGAATCGAAACCAGACAATGCGTCATGCAACTTCAATTGTCACACGTTTCCCCTGTGTATCTACAGGGCAACAACAATTCCGTCTTTCCCGAGATCAGTGCTTACCTCTGCCCTACTATGGGATCGTTACAAACTTCCGACTTCCTACATCCCAGAAGCCGTGCAAACAACATATAACTCAACTTAACTCAACATAGAGTGTTAGTACATAAATCAATACCAATCAATAACCAAAAATCAATAAGCAATGTACAAGCAATAATCACTAAACTAAAACAATAACAACCATCATCCTGCTACCAGAAAAACTGCTCCAGCGTGGAGTGCAAAATCCCTCCCTCCGTCACAGACCTAAGATCTCACATACACACATTATCCATACGTTCGCTGGTGGGGCCCATAACACCAACATTCACTCACCATTAATCTGTGTTTCTTGGGAGGCGATTATCTTCCAAACGCTGACATGAAAGGAAATACCACTTTACCCTAATGAGTGACTCTACACAACCTTCTGATACTCATTAGGCCCTGAACTTCACCTTTAGTATTCCTCTCATAAATTGGGATGGATCAGTTAGTTGCAGGTTTAGCTTAATTTCTAATTCTCTAATTAATCTTTTCGTTAACACATTTCAATAAATAAACAATCCAACTCATTTCTGTAGTTATTCAATTTCATTCTTTATCTCAATAATGCAAATTAAATCGTTCATTTAATCAATTGCCATTCATATTTACCTATTCTGGCTAATTGTCGTCCTCTATGTCAATTCTGGCAGTCTCGCAAATCTATGCCCATTAAGTTAAGTAAATTCAGTTCATCAGAGTTTGGGCATTAATTCAGTTCGTCTAAGATTCAGGCAAACAGCTGTCCTGCAGTGTCACCGTCCTCTCCGTCAGCATAACGTCAGGATATCAAGAAAGGCCAGAAACGAACCCGCACCAACCTCTCTATTCTACCATGATTTATAGTAAAAATCATTGACAAATTGTATCGAAAACGGGTCTTCAAATGTTCTGATTGGTCAATTGAAATCGTCTGACAGGATTCCCACCAAAATAAAGTCTCTGAGGTCATTATTCCTGATTGTTCCGGTTTTTAGAAGCACATTATTGCTCTTTCAGAAAAGCTGGCTTGTGTCCCAGGGTAACCTTGAAGGGTACAGTCTGGTTAGGGTCATGACGAGGCCACTTGTAGCTGGCTTCAGCGCAGGCGCACTTCACCCAAGCCTGGTTCGGCGTCGGCAGTCGGGTTAGGCACCAAAGGCAGCCATTTTACGATAGGCCCAAATGGTCAACTTAAGCAAAAGAAACACAAAACGTAATTAATACATAAAATGACTAAATAAATGTTATTCCCTCACTAATACCCATATGTGTGTGTATTTATCTAGCATTAAGCAACACTCAAGCGGGTTTATACTTACAAAATAAAGCACAAAATACAAATACATCACAAAAGCGACATTTATCATGCAATATTCTACTTGTCTATCATTAGTATGCGTACATAATTTAGTTTGCAATTTAATAAAGTCATGCAAAGCAATCCCACGCATATTTCAGTCATTAATAAGGTTGATTAGTTAATTCCACTTCAATCCATTAATTCGATTATAATTAATTAATTAATCTAATTAGTAAACATGCAAAGTAAGGTGGGTATACAAAAATTTTGCATATCCCGCTCCAGCAGTGGAAGCTTTCAGAATGAAGGTTATTTCTGTCAGTTGGTGTATAGAATACTTCTGTTTTGAGTTGCCCATCCCCTGCAGTGATGCTAAGGTCAAGAATGGCTAGCTCAGTTTCATCGATTGTGATAGAAAACCTAAGGAATGGATCAAGCGCATTTAGCCAGTGTGAGAAAGTTAGGGCGTACTCCATGCTCCCTTCCCAAATCTATCGAACGCCATCAATTTAACGTTTACACAATTTTAGGTCCTTCCTGAATGGTCCTGATGGAGAACCTATTCCGATTCGAATGCATGAACGTACAGGCATGCTAGACCTGTGGCAAAAGAGCTGTCCATAGAAGTTCCATGTACTTAAAGGAAGAACTCTCCTTCATATTCAAAAAAGTTATGTATCAAAGTCAAATGTGCGATGTCAAGTACATATTCTTGTTGGGTGATTGTCTCTTAAACTGATTCCCTCAAGTTTTGATCAATCCCTTCGAGAGTGGCCTCCTGTGGGATATATTCTTGTACAGGGATTCTACATCTACACCAATAAAGATTTCTTTTTCAGCATAAAAGCTCATATATTGCAGCAGAATGAGCACATCCTTGGTGTCATTAAGGAAGGAGGGCATTACTTTCACAAAGAGTCTGAAGAACACATCACAAAATGGTGACAGTTGTGCAAGGATAGAACCCATCCCAGATACAATGGGCCTCCCAGGTGGGGAGAATTTGTTCTTGTGTACCTTGGGAACTATATAGAAATAGTCGGTTCTGGGTTCCTTATGGGTGAGGTACTCGGGCTCTTGTTTGGTGATCTAGGGGCATATGTATCAACATCACCATTTGCGATTCTCAAATAGCGATTTTTAAGGAATCGCTATTTAAGAATTGCAAAACGGGATGTATTTAAAAAATTGCAAACTTATTGCGATTTCTTAAAATTCCTTAATTGCGATTAGCAAATTGCGAAATCGCAATTAAGGAATACCTGCCCATTCATTCCTATGGGCCAGGAGACCCATAGGAATGTATGGGAAGTAATTCTCAAATTGCGAATCGCAATTTGCTAATCGCAATTTGAGAATAATTTCAAAGGTGCAAGGGTGTCAAGAGGACACCCTGATACACCCCTGAAATTAGCATGTGTGGTCATATGGCGCAAATACATGCCCTAAGGGCATGTATGTGCGTCACGTGGCACTTTGTAAAATTACAAAACGTGCATTTTTAAAAGAAATCGCAAATTAACACCAACTAGTAGTTGGTGGTAATTTGCGATTTCTTAAGGATTAATCGCAATCCTTTGGTGAGTGTTACATTTCATTTAAGAAATCGCAATTTGCGATTTCTTAAATGCTTACGCAAACTTAAGAAACCGCTAAATTAGCGATTCCTTAAATTTGCGTTGGGAATTTGCCTAATACATCCCGTTTTGCTAATTTTTAATCGCAAACGCTGTATTTTGCGAATTGCAGCGTTTGCGACTAAAAATTCGCTTGATACATATGCCCCCTAGTCATTGTCTAGCCCTCTAGATACCAAAAATACGATTTCCTCCTGTATGTCAGAGGTGGGACCTTTAGATAAGCGTTTGTGGTTGCGAGCATCATTAAGAAGTTTCAGACACTCGTTATTATACATTGTTTTAAATAAGAACATGATTGCTCCGCCTTTGTCATTGGGTTTTACTACTATAGATTTATCCATTGCCAAATCAGCTAGTACTTTCATTTCTTCTTTAGTAGTGTTACAGAAGATAGTGTGGTGGTAATTGCCCAGGGAATCAATTTCTCGGTTGGCTGCCTTCTCAAACAGCAATACTTCTGGTGGCATTTTGAAGGAGGGGGAATTTTGTAGGTGGATTTTGGTCTCAGAACTGTGTTTTTATCATATAATTCCCCAAATTGTTTGTCCCTTAATAAGACCTTCAATCTAACTTTCCATAGAAATTCCTCTGTTTCTAGTTTCAATCGAAAGATGTATTTTTTGGAGTGGGTATGAAAACTAGGCCTTTATTTAGTACTCTACCTCTGAAAGGGTCTGTTCAGTATAGTTACTTGTGATATGGTAGGGTCTTATAAACTGCTGGTCCACTGGGTTGGTTCCCTCGTAGCATTGGGTCCTTGATGATTTTCCCTGTCCTGCCAAGTCTACCACCACTGTCAGTCCTGAATTGTGTGAGTAGAGTCAGCAGTAGCCACTCTCACAATATAGGTTCAATGTGAATGACCTCTGATAACAAAAACACAATTTTAACGGCAGAACCTTCCGCGAGCTGGCAGGATTGTCACACTCAATTGGGGGGGGGCACAGGGTTGTCCAGAACATACTAGGGCAAAGCACAGAGCTGGTGCAAGCTGTGGTATTGCCCAGGGTGAAACATGGTTGTAGGGCCAACAACCCAGGATTTGTATTGACCTTGGAAGGATGAAAAACTGAACGGATATGTCAGGATTCAAATTTTTGATTTACGGGTTTCACACAGCTACTTATACAGACATATTAAACCATACCAAATCCACACACAAATAAACAGTGAGCTTAGAAACAGTGGAAACGCCATACAAACCAAAATGATTTCTTTTGACATGTCATGAGTGACTTAATATGGAGACCATAAGCAGTGCTCAATGGCAGCACAAATTACATTTAGCTCACTGAAACATGTCAAACGTTAGAGTTTCTTTTAAAGTATTAGTTTTTATCTCATTCCAACACCTAGCTATAATGTCACATTAACCTTTGTTTTTTCAGTGAATTTCTGTTTTTTTAAACATAACATAAGATCATAATACCATACCTAAATATACCTTCACTTTAATCTTTGTTTTTTTCAGTTAGTTTCTGTGTTTTTTTAATCATATCCAAACTCTCAGGCAACCTGCGGCTAAGCCTCTGTGCGCAATCAATCCCCCGCCAGTGCCTATTCTCTGGTCAAGCCCTGCGCCTACCTCTGAATTTGCCCAACCCTCCCACTGTGTACAGCCTTTTGCCATTTGCAAAGCAAGGTTGGACACCCAAACCTATGTGGGCACTCATTCCCACACTGTACAAAGCCTTTGGCCTTGCGCAGCAGGGATTGGCTTCCAGGCCAGTCCTCTGATCAGGCCCTGCAGCCAACCCCCAGCACCTGGTAACTGCTCATTGCACATGGCTTTTGGCACTGTGCCACAGGGGCTGAGGGCAACTCCAGAGGGTATCCCACCCCTCAAGGCCGCCCAAACCCTCTGCTACACACAACCATCAGCTGTGAGCAGTGGTGGTTGGCTCGACACTCAAGCAACTGCCAAACGCCACTGAGCACAGCCTATGGCCTGCACAATGGGGGTTGGCTCATTTAAAAAATATATATATTTTATTGGTACAGCGGTACTTCAGAACTGCTTTTCTGGTACCACTGTACCAGAGGTGGTGCTGCGCATGGTATCATCAATCAGGGTTCGTAAAGCACGGCTACTCACCCGTGAGGGTCTCAAGGCACTTTTGAGGGCTGCTGATCCATCTGGGCGCTGGGGTTCAGTAGAAGAGCCAGGTCTTTAGATACTTCCTGAATTGAGTCAGCAACGGAGATTGCCTCCGCTGGAGAGGCAGGGTGTTCCATGTCTTGGCAGTGGGGTAGGAGAAGGATCTTCCTCTGTTCTGGTCTTGCTGATTCCTGGGACAGGGGCCAGGGCCAGATGTGTGGAGTGAAGGTGTCTGGTGGGTACGTAGAATGAGAGGTGGTGGTTCAGGTATGCTGGTTCTGCGTCATGGAGGCTTTGTAGACGTGTGTGAGGAGCTTGAAGGTGATTCTTTTGTTGATTGGGAGCCAGTGGAGTTCTCAAAGGTGGTCGGTGATGTGGCTGAGGCAGGGGATGTTGAGGACTAGTCTGACTGCGGCGTTTTGAACCTTCTGTAGTTTCCTGAGGAGCTTCTGGGTGAGCGAGGAATCCATTATGATGCCGAGGTTTCATGTATGGTCCATAGGGTTTAGGGGGGTTGCTAGTGCGACGGGCTACCAGAGTCTTCCCAAGCTGAGGGGGTGGGTCCCAGGATGAAGACTTTGGTCTTATCTGAGTTGAGTTTGAGGCAACTGTCTTTCATCATCATGGAACCAAGTGCTAGTACAGCAGTACCAATGACCTCATTGGAAAGAAAATTGACTATAGAAGGACCTGCCCACATGGCCCAGGGGGTCAAGGAGTGCCCACTATGCTCCCGTATGAGGAGGGAGCAGTGGCAACATGTAGGAGGGTGCAGGGAATGCAGGGTGGTGCAGGGAATGGCTAAGCAACAAGGGCAAGTTCAAGTGGCTAATGGTGATGCAATCCGGAAGTGGTTGGGGGAACTATGAAGCAACATGGGAGGGCACACAAATGGAGTGGGGGAGAGTGCGATAGAGGAAGTGAAAGCAACAGGGGGAGCACTGGAGTGAAAGCAACAAAGGGGCTTAAAGAAAAGCAATGTGAAAGATACGGGTGGGACAAAGCATTGGGGTGTAGCACATGGGTGAGTTCAAGAAGGTGGAGTATGGGGAGAAGTAATCAGACAACAGAGAGCAACAAGGAGTGCAGAGGGAGAAACATACACAAGGGTGATGACTAGAAAACACATGCGCTCTAATGGAATAATTCACACACAAGAAATAATAGTGGTTGAAATGCAAGCAGTGGAAGAAGCGATGCCAGCCAATTAAATAGATTGTAAAGAGGCAAGTCTCCAAATATGGGACAAACCCTAGATTGGGAAGCTGGGACACAAATAAGATGTAGGCGAATGAGAATGAAAAGAAAAGTCAACCAATTATAAGCAATGGACAGACTCTAAGCTCTTGATGAGCCACCACATACTTTTCAAAAGACAGTGTATATGCTATTTAATAGGCTCAACTTATAAAGCACCATTTTCGTGCAATTCCATTCAGCCATATTTTAGGTTTCACCTACAGCGCACATGCACTGTCAGCGAAAGCCACTGTTTTTAAAATAAAACGGAGCACAACCATTACCTTTACTTACTATTGGTTGGCTCCTAAACCCCTCTTTAAATTGGTCAGCTGCTCCTCCTGGCATTTAGCTTCCTCCTGGGCTTCGGAGTCTTTCGGGTCTTTACCCATGTTGTGGAGCATGGACCAAGTACTACTTGCTGTGGTCGGTGTCCTTCCATTAACCAGCAGGTACTCTTTTTTTTTTTACTTACCAGCATGCACTCAAAGAGTGCATGATCTGCAGTCCCTTCATCCCAGCCCCAAAAGCAACTTTCTCTCACCATCCCTGCCCTCTATTGATTTTCACCAGCCTGCCGCCCCTCTATGGTCTTGGATGTTTCCCCCTCAAAACACCTCTGTGCTGCTTTTTTACATGTAACAAAACTGTCAAAAACCTTCCACTTGACCTATATTTCTTTCCTTAAGGCAAAAAAGCTGCTATGGGTTATGCACATTCAATCAGAGACATGATACATGCAATATTAGCTACGTTGTCCAAAGTATTTTTATTTATTTCAGCGGGACAGGCTCTAATTGAACCTTTCAAGCTATGCATTTGTTAACATCACATACTTCACTTTAGGGACCAGTAAGTTCTATCTCTTTTCTAAACTTCTCATTGAGGGCCACCTTTTGACGTTGCACTGGCCTTTATGAATATTCCTCTGTGAGGAGCTTCTTATGTAAGCAGACGACAGTCTGTATAGGAACTAACACATATCTATGGGTAGTGCAGTTCTCCCCTAGTGAAAGTTTGAGTACTTCCTCTTCAATGCCCATCAGTCATTGCCTCCTATTATAAAAATCAACTCCACAAGGGGCTCTGATTAGTCGACAAGTATAGAAGCCGTCTCTTACCCCCACTGATATTATATTTGAGTCAGAACCGGAGAAAACTCCCGTACCAAATTCCGAATATGGAGGGTATAAAGATGTTTGGAGTCTCTGATGAGGACTTTTCAGCCCTCATAGGACAAGCACCACCGAAAGATAGAACAACAATGATGTCCAATTCTGACAATAGTTAATGGAATACTCTCCTGAATCTAAGGAAAAAACGTAAAAGGATGGAATCACACGCACATTTTATGTTAGAATATTTGAGAGCTGGTGTGTTCCCATCGGGACTACGCAATGTCCCAGCATTGTTCATAGATATACGCAAGCTCCTGGAGCTGTGGTCCCAAATCACAAACCACTGCTCCAGCGACTGGATTATTCTAATCATAGAAACGGCCAAGGAAGTGATGGCTTTACTTAGTTAAGTAATAGCCGATATGGAAGAGAAACTAAAGAAAATGACTGAATTAGAAGAGGCAAAAGCAAGACTAGAGAGTATGGGCAACGAAATGTAAGATTTTGAAGAATATTTTATAGGGAAAAAGACAGAAAAGCTTAGAAAAGATGTAAGGTGGTACACTCAAGAAAGAGCATACCCCTAGCTTAGCACCACCTACTATCAAGACTGGAATCAAGGCACAAATTACCAGAATCAGAGAAGGAACACCAGGAGAAAGGTTCTTACCCTCTCTGACACTTACTCCATGGACGCTGATGGAGATAGCTCCAACACACCAGAGGGAGCCCAGTAAAACTATAGAGCCAATAGAGGGAGACAAGTAAACCAGCAGTTTCACCAGAGCCCACCCCCTTTTTTACAGAGGGGACACAAGAGAGGGAGGAACAGGCAGTGTACACAGGACAGAAACGACTACCAGCAGATGAACCAACAACATCAGCAACCCTATCTCAAAACGAGGAATCAACAATATTGGAGATCCTAGACAAAGTAGAGCATCATGTAACTACTGATGACTCTTTGCCAATATTTTATCTGTTTTCTATGGTACTTTCAAAAGATGAGTTCTCAGTTTTGGGGAGGGGCCTATTCTTTGTTCCCAGTACAAGATATGACACCTTCAAACTCCACCAAGACATATTTTCCTTTTTTTCGAAAAGTGAGGCTTAAAACATTTTTCATGCGTCAGCCTTGTGACAACACTGAGAATAATCTCTCCAAGTGTAAAACCAGGTCCTCATTTACACCCACGTTGGAGATGGTGGCCCTAGAAGTCAGTATCTTTGAGAAGACGGTTTTGAATGAAGTACAATGGATCACGAAAAAAAAAACAACAACCAATCCAATCTATCTCTTAGTGAATCCTTGGTCCTAAATAAACTCAAAGGCAACCAAAAAATAGTCATCAAACCCTGTGACAAGGGTGGAGGAATAGTAGTGATGTACAAAGCCAGCTATCTAACAAGATACACGACATGTTAGCTGTCCTCCGACACTACAAGAAAGCACATTCCTCCGAACTTGGTAAATGATATGCCCACTTTCAAAGAATTACCAAGAGAGCCCTTGAGAAGGGACACATTTGTCAACAAGAGCACACTTACCTTAAAAATACCTTTCTGGCAATACCAGCATTTTATGGGATTCCAAAAACCCATAAAAGCATTGTTGATCCACCGTAGCAACGATCATCTCTACCATAGGAGCCAGTACTGAGTCCTTATCTAAGTATGTGGACACTTGCTTATGCCCACTGACTAAGAACTATCAATCATACATCAGAGACACTGGTAATGTGATTGACAAAATTGAGAACATGCCCTTCAACCCTACGTGTGAGGTCTTAGTAACGCTTGACATTGAGGCACTGTATACCAACATTCCTCAATGTCAAGTGTTACAATCTGTAGCATCGCTTCTTGAAGGAACACTGGGGGATAGACCAGACGTGTTTATCCTGGAATGCCTTAAAGTGGTCCTACTTAACAACTTTTTTTAATTTAATGGACAAATGTATCAACAGACCAAAGGCAGGAGTATGGGGGCACAAAGTATGGGGGTGGGTTTCTACCGGAATCAGATAGCAAAAACCACGATCCTCCAACATCAGAGCTTTCATCCCCCTAGCCAAAAAGATTCGATACCATTTGGGTAATTCTTATGAATCCGCAGGAATTGTATGAATATCAATGACTTCAACAAACATGGAGAACTGTTGAAGAAATGACTTTTGGACCGAGGGTATCCCCACCGTTTAGTTGAAACCTCTTTCAAACAAGCTAAATATTACAACTGGGAGGTACTGCTACAAGGGACAACAAGAGAACCCAGTGACCTAATAGTATGTGTTATCAACCACTCACAATTGAACTATAAATAAAAAACATCTTGAATAAAAACGGGAAAATACTGAATGTCCATGATGAAGAGGAACAAATACAACTCCCGCGAGTAGCATTCAGAAGAAACCGCAACCTCAAAGACGTGCTTGGGCACACTAAAGACAAAACTGGAACTAGGAACACTCAAAAGTCAATTACTGGCGTCACTCCAATCATGAGTAACAACAAGTGTGGCTCTTGCCACGCATGTGACACCGCTGTTGTCACAGACTGTTGGGAATATAGAGGCAAAAGAGGCAAACTCAAAGACATGACCAATTGCAGAAGCCACCAAAGTGTGTAGGTACATGTCATGAATAGTTTTCCTGCTGCTAAAGTGCATTATGGCAAGCTTAAACTATCCAGGCATTGTTAACATGTCAGATATCCATGTGAGTTTTCATTCCCCATGGTTGCACTACCTGTGTAATTTATTTCCTTTCGTGATGATGACATGTATGACCAATTGTGTGCTGCACAAATCTGGGGCATGTGTGTTAATGTACTTTTCACTTTGTCATCCTCACAGGTTGATTCCCACCAGAAGCAGGATATCTGGCTGACCATCGCCCGGGCTGTTCGTTCTGTGGGGGTCTACAAGCGCCGCATCCGCAACTGCCAGAAGAGGTGGCAGGACCTCCGGGGCTGGACCCGGAGGATAGCTAGAGTCCAGCTGAAGCTGTCACCTCCACGCAGAAGGGGCGGACACCCGACCCTGACTCCCCACATGCTCCGGATACTGGCGGTGGTCTTCCCGGACCTGGATAGGCAGCTGAAGGCCAGACAGCAGCAGGAAGGGGGTAAGTCTATGCCTGATCTGTGTACTATGTCTGACATGCAAATAGCAGTCTTTTATCCGGGTCACACTTCCACATTACGTAGGTCTTGTAGTCCCAAAATCAGGTCCCTCATCTGTGTGATGCACCCTCCTCATCTGTTCCACAGGTGTGGCCCCTACAATCTGTTGCTTGTGTCACTAGGGCACTGTGTCCCTGCAGTCAGCTATGTTTCAGGTACCAGTCAGCATCAGTTCCCGTGACTCTGTTGTGTGTTTCATGTGTGGTTCAATTGTTTACACAATGCCTGAGATCTGACATGTGAACTGTGTGTGCCCTTGAGATGTGTACCAATTGCTGGTCTGACTCGCAACATGTTTCTAGGGTATTCAAAACAAAACCATGCAGCAGGGGCCCCATATTTTTGGGCATCAGGAGTATATATATCAAGTATGTCACAATTGCTTAGCCATCTGACTACTGTCCGGGCCAAAACACTGTTTCACTTAGTCCTGCCCAGTCATGCCCCCTCAAGGAAACACTCTGTAAACCCACTCCTGTGTATGAAATTGCAGGTTGTGCTTAGTGACATGTGCCCTCAGGTGTCTGCCTCTGTGTAATTAGGGTGTGGCTTGTTGCTACGTACAACTGGGGTGTCCATGATTCAGAGGGTCAGCATGACATCTGCAATGTGACTATGGGAGACAAGACCTGTGTGACATATAGGTGTGTGATCATCTGACAGCGCACAATGGTGTATGCAACTATGTCCCTCATGCAGCTGGGTTATATGCATGGCAGACTGTGATGTGTTAATGTACATGGATTTGTGTTTGATGAGACTCATATGCATGATTTTCATGATGTGGGGTCTTCTGGGTCCTGGATATGTTGTTTGCATGGGATGGGCAAGTGCGCTGGTCATCTGCAGAGTCAGGTTTACCCCTGAGCTAGGATTGTGAGTCAGTGCATATTGTTGTTGTCTGGATGCCCTGCCCCTGTTACAGGAGACAGTGTTGACTGACTTTCAGGCCATCCCAGTGCCATGGCATTGAACTTGCTATGAGTGAGCCTGCGTTGTGTTCAAGTGTGCACCATGCACCGCATTGTGGCCTTGCCCATCAGGACATGAGTACATCATAGTGTGTGTTGCTGGCATGCATCCCAAACATGTGAAATGAGTCTCTGCCCATCCCTTCATCTGGACACCTGTACTGAGTCAGTCGCAAGAGATGTGCTGTGGGTCTAGTGACATACTCCTACATGTTCACTTGCATGTACAACTAATGTGTGGGTGGTGCATGTTGGCACATTGGTGTGTTAGCATCCAACATGCAACGGACATATGTGTGAAAGTCAAGGAGGGATATGTGTGCCATGGTTGATGTTTAGAATGACATTTGTCTCATCCTAAACAGTGTTGGCATTTTGAGCTGTGTTCAGCTGATGATGCCAGGGCTTGCCCTGTGATGTGATGTACTCACTGTGGTGTGTGCAGTTGGTGCAGGTGACTGATGTAGTTCTGTTACTTCCTATTCCTATCCAGATACATCCACGGCCACAGGAGGGGACAGCTTCACGGACCAGGAGGAGCCACAGAGCCTTACAGGGACAGAAGGAGAGGAGTCAGGTGGACCCAGTGGCACGGAGGGCGAGTTGAGCCACACAGAGGAGTCGTCAGCACCATCCCCCCCAGGTGAAGGCCACAGCTGCTCTGAAGATGACTCCCCTGTGGAGGCGGGTGTCAGCAGCCACCAAACCCCAGCTAGTAAGGCTGTCTCTGCCACCACCACCACCCCCCTCCCATCGGCTCCCATCCCAGAGGTCCCTGTGGGCTCCCGTGTTCGTGAGCATGTCTCCTTTGTGCCAGGCACCGCACCCCCTGTCCCTATGTCCCCTGCTGCCCTGAGTGAGGAGTCTGTGGACTTACTTAGACAGATCCATGTAGGGCAGACGTCGATGCTGAAGGTCCTCCATGCACACACAGGTCTGTTGACACAACTGGTGTCATTCATGGAGGGCATTTCCTCTGGCATGTTTCCCCTACAGAGGACTAACCAGTCTGTGGTCTCCTCCCTGACGGTAGCAGTGTCCCTCCTCCAACAGTCCCACACCCCTCCTACTCCTGCACCACCCATGAATCCTAGCAGCCTACCTGTCCCAAGCACAGAAACCCCCAAACCAAGGGCTAGACGTGCACACAAGCAAGCGCAGGGGACTGATTCCACACTCACAGGGGCTGGTTTGCTGACACACACACAGTCATCCACAACCACTCCACAGTCCTCCGAGACCTCTCCCTCCCAGCCCCCTTCCCTTGCCTCACCTGCAACCCCATCCCCCCAGAAGCTCTTCCTCTTTGACCTTGGCCTCTTCACCACCGACCCAGCAGATCCTGATTACAAGGGGAAGAGGAAGTCCCCACACACAGAAGGGAGTGTCCCTCACACCCGGACACCCTCCCCCAGCGCAGTCAGACCCGAGACGCCCAACCGCAAGTCCCCCGGGCGCAAGAAGAACAAGACCCCCCCACCAGCACGCAGCTCCAAGGCAAAGTCTCCGTCCTCCATCCCCCAGGCCACCACTCCAGAGGTTCCCCCGACACTCCCTGCCTGGGTTCCCCCACACACAGATACACCATCCCCAAAATGCTAAGGCCATCCCCCCTAGCACTTGCTCCTCCACCCCTGGTCAGACAGTTGATGCCACTGATGTGGGGACCGTGTCCCCCACCCCTGCCCTGCCGACCTCACCTGCCCCCATTCCGCTCCCATGGATGTAGGCACTGCTTTCGAGTCCACGACCACCCCGTCTGACTTGGGCACTGCAGTGGAGAGCCAATCCACTCCATCTGACCTGCCCACTGGAGTTGTGCCGGCACCCACCCCATCTGACTTGTGCCCCACATTTGTGACAGCACCCACCACTTCAGTCAGCTCCACTGCAGTTGCAAGTGTCTCGCCTGCATCCCCCACCTCTTCACTGCCTCCTTCTGCTGCACCCTGATCCTGTCCCTGCGGTGCCTGGCCTGCCCCCATGTATGCCCCTCCGAGGGGATGACCCCAGTCCTTAGCAGTGCAGGCAAGCAAGGTGTGACAGTTGTCACTCTAGTTCACTCCTTGGCATTTTGACATGGACTGGCCATTGGCCTTTTGGTTGCACAGACGTTTAGCATTTCATATACTGAATTTGTGACTCTAGTTCACTCCTTGCCATTTGGACATGGACTGGCCATTGGCCTTTTGTTGGAACAGACGTTTCACTTTTCATATGCTTTTTACTTTGTCCCTGTGAACTTGATTTAGCTGTACATCATGTTGATGTTGTTGTACATGCCCTTGCACCTGTAATGCTTGGTTTACAATGTTGCATACTGATGTGTTGATGTGAGGTACTCCCTGTGGTCCATGAGATATGTATCCTATTCTGGTGGGTATCCGTGTCATCCTTTGCAGCTACCTGGGTGTGTCTGTATCAACTATTTGTGTACATCTCTCTGTGAGCATTTCATTGGCATGGTCACATCTGTGGCTTGCACCCCACCACATATGATGTGCTTACCATTGTCCAAATTGTCACTTCAACATACTTCGTGCTCATCACTACTGGCCCTACAGGTGTGGGCATCATTGTAATAGGAGCAACTGGGTCCTCTGTGCAACTTGCTAGACATATGTTTTGGGTATGTGCAGCTGACTTAGGGAAGACTCCCGTACCCAGGCTGTTGTGACCAGAGCCTTCATTGTGTGGTAACTGATGGCTGACTGACCAAGTGTTCTGCAGACATGAGTGGGACTTGCGGTGAATATGTTTGGCACAACTGGGCTCCCACAGGAGTTGTGTCCCCTCAAGTTAGTGTGTTGTCCAGTGACATGGCCTGGGCCCATGGTGTGTGTTGTATGTGCATGTGTGTGTCCACATTCCTGTTCATATACAGATAGGGTTCCCTTGATATGTTCCTGTTGTTGATGCTTGCTGAGTGGTACTGGGTTCATCCCAATACTTTTCCAATGGGCTACCAGATGTGTGGGTGCATGACACACTACTGTTAATTGGTGTACCATAATTGGGATTTGTCAGTTCTGAGTGGTGATGATGTTGTCAGACACAGATGGGACACAGTCAGGGTTCCTCAAGGCACTTGTTTGTTCACAATATCATGTAGTTGTCCCTAGGTGGTAGTTTTCAGTGATTGAGACATTTGTATGTGTGTGTGACTGCTTCCACTTGTCGGGTTCACAGCAGCAATGCTTGCAGGAGTCAGCATGGGTGCCTTGTGTTCCTCTTTGGCATCTGCATAGTCCTGGGACTGTGGCAGGGATTCTGAAGGTTACATGACCTTTGAGGTCATGGCCATGTACCGCATACTGTGCAGTGTGTCTGTCATTCCCCAGGGTTGTAAACAGTCCTTGTGTGATGTGTGTGTGCACCTTAGTTCCTGGCAACATTCCTGTGTTTGTCATGGGTGCATGTGAATGTCACCTGTCCATGTGGACTTCACAGATACACATTGTTGCAGTTCAGGTGTGTGGTGTTGATGGTGGACTGATGTGAATGTTTGCATGGATGGTCCCCTAGCTCCCGTTTATCCATGGATGAGGGGCCTTGCTGAGTGATTTGTGTTTGTGCATGTGTGATGTACGTTTGTGGCACAGGACACATGTCTGGGTTTCCCAGTTTGTACGACATCTGCCTTTGTCATCACAGTGGAGGTGTCATGCATGCTTGTGTCACCCCACTGTCTGTTCCCTGGGGGTAGTGGTCTTGTGTGTCAGTCTCTTGCTGTGTTATTTTGTGTTCATTCTAGCTTGTGTCGCATGTGTCTGTTGTGCTTCCTCTTATCTCCCAACGCCTGATTGCCCACTGAGGGTGTCCCAATGATGGTTTACTTTTGTATGGCACTGTGTCCACATCTGTGTCATTGTGGTTCAGCCCCCCTCAATGTGTTGTGTAGTTGCCTGGGGATACTGTGACACACACACACACACACACACATGTTGTGTCCGATGTGCACTGTGAGTTTGTCTGTTTGTGCATCTGCACCAGTGCATTGTTATTATTGTTGTGGGCCTTGGTCTGAATGCTGTTTCTGTGATTTTCCCTGCTGTCCCTTTGAGTCATTTCACATCATTGTGCACATTCATCCTGGTTGTTGGGTGCCATTGCTGGCATGGAATGTGAGTTTGTGAGCTGACACCTACAGTCTACACATGTTGTTTTGATTGGTGTGTCTATTTTCGAGATGTGTGCATGCTTGGTGATGCTCACTTTTGCTGTTGTGTCATTGTACGCTGTGTGCATTGTCAGCCCCCATGTGTTGTGCTTGTCTGCACATGGCCGAGAGTGTTATGTTTTCAGAGCACTGTTAGCCTCACCACATATCTGTGTGTATGGGACACAACCACTAGTTTGCCCCAGAAGTGTTTGATGTGTTGGGAGCAGGGATCATACATGCTGTTTGTTATTTGCAGCTTTGACCATGATGACACTTACCTTTTGGTCACTGTGTTGATGGGGGGTTTGGTCCCCATCACCACAATGCTCGACATCTGCTGCATTTTGTGAGCCCTCACTTAACTTCTGCTGTACACAGTGAGGGGGTGTTCTTTTTACATTGCCACAGTGCTATGGTGATGCTTGCCTTGTGTATGTCACACTCATGTGTTGGTCACACATGTGCTGTTACTTACATTGTATGCTCGTAGCCATAATCACTGTTGTGGGCATTTGTCACAGACTACATACTGTTGTCATGATGTCATCGGGGATGTATTTTGCGGACATACCTGATGTTTGCGTATGCTGGATGTGTTGCGCATCACCCATCCTATGGCTGGGGGTGGCAGGGGTGATGGGCAACAGGTCCCCTGTGAGTGGGGGTGGCAGGGGTGATGGGCAACATAAGCACTATGGGTGTGGGTGGCAGTAGTGATGAGCAACAGGTCCCCTGTGAGTGGGGGTGGCAGGGGTGATGGGCAACATAGTCCCTGTGAGTGGGGGTGGCAGGAGTGATAGGCAACATAGTCCCTATGTGTGGGGGTGGCAGGGGTGATGGGCAACATAAGCCCTGTGATTGGGGGTGGCAGGGGTGATGGGCAACAGGTCCCCTGTGAGTGGGGGTGGCAGGGGTGATGGGCAACATAAGCTCTGTGAGTGGGGGTGGCAGGGTTGATGGGCAACATAAGCACTATGGGTGTGGGTGGCAAGGGTGATGGGCAACAGGTCCCCTGTGAGTGGGGGTGGCAGGGGTGATGGGCAACATAAGCCCTGTGAGTGGGGGTGGCAGGTGTGATGGGCAACATAAGCACTATGGGTGTGGGTGGCAGTAGTGATGAGCAACATCTCCCCTGTGAGTGGGGGTGGCAGGGGTGATGGGCAACATAAGCCCTGTGAGTGGGGGTGGCAGGGGTGATGGGCAACATAAGCACTATGGGTGTGGGTGGCAGGGGTGATGGGCAACAGGTCCCCTGTGAGTGGGGGTGGCAGGGGTGATGGGCAACATAAGCCCTGTGAGTGGGGGTGGCAGGGGTGATGGGCAACATAAGCCCTGTGAGTGGGGGTGGCAGGGGTGATGGGCAACATAAGCACTATGGGTGTGGGTGGCAGGGGTGATGGGCAACAGGTCCCCTGTGAGTGGGGGTGGCAGGGGTGATGGGCAACATAAGCCCTGTGAGTTTGGGTGGCAGGGGTGAGAGGCAACAGGTCCCCTGTGAGTGGGGGTGGCAGGGGTGATGGGCAACAGTCCCTATAGGTGGGGGTGGCAGGGGTGATGGGCAACAGGTCCCCTGTGAGTGGGGGTGGCAGGGGTGATGGGCAACATAAGCCCTGTGAGTGGGGGTGGCAGGGGTGATGGGCAACAGGTCCCCTGTGAGTGGGGGTGGCAGGGGTGATGGGCAACATAGTCCCTATGGGTGGGGGTGGCAGTAGTGATGAGCAACAGGTCCCCTGTGAGTGGGGGTGGCAGGGGTGATGGGCAACATAGTCCCTGTGAGTGGGGGTGGCAGGGGTGATGGGCAACATAAGCCCTGTGAGTGGGTGTGGCAGGGGTGATGGGCAACAGGTCCCCCGTGAGTGGGGGTGGCAGGGGTGATGGGCAACATAGTCCCTATGGGTGGGGGTGGCAGTAGTGATGAGCAACAGGTCCCCTCTGAGTGGGGGGGCAGGGGTGATGGGCAACATAGTCACTGTGAGTGAGGGTGGCAGGGGAGATGGGCAACATAAGCCCTGTGAGTGGGGGTGGCAGGGGTGATGGGCAACAGGTCCCCTGTGAGTGGGGGTGGCAGGGGTGATGGGCAACATAGTCCCTATGGGTGGGGGTGGCAGTAGTGATGAGCAACAGGTCCCCTGTGAGTGGGGGTGGCAGGGGTGATGGGCAACATAAGCCCTGTGAGTGGGGGTGGCAGGGGTGATGGGCAACAGGTCCCCTGTGAGTGGGGGTGGCAGGGGTGATGGACAACATGAGCCCTGTGAGTGGGGGTGGCAGGGGTGATGGGCAACAGAAGCACTATGGGTGTGGGTGGCAGGGGTGATGGGCAACAGGTCCACTGTGAGTGGGGGTGGCAGGGGTGATGGGCAACATAAGCCCTGTGAGTGGGGGTGTCAGGGGTGATGGGCAACAGGCCCCCTGTGAATGGGGGTGGCAGTGGTGATGGGCAACATAGTCCCTACGGGTGGGGGTGGCAGTAGTGATGAGCAACAGGTCCCCTGTGAGTGGGGGTGGCAGGGGTGATGGGCAACATAGTCCCTGTGGGTGGGGGTGGCAGGGGTGATGGGCAACATAAGCCCTGTGAGTGAGGGTGGCAGGGGTGATGGGCAACAGGTCCCCCGTGACTGGGGGTGGCAGGGGTGATGGGCAACATAGTCCCTATGGGTGGCAGTAGTGATGAGCAACAGGTCCCCTGTGAGTGGGGGTGGCAGTAGTGATGAGCAACAGGTCCCCTGTGAGTGGGGGTGGCAGGGGTGATGGGCAACATAAGCCCTGTGAGTGGGGGTGGCAGGGGTGATGGGCAACAGGTCCCCTGTGAGTGGGGGTGGCAAGGGTGATGGGCAACATGAGCCCTGTAAGTGGGGGTGGCAGGGGTGATGGGCAACATAAGCACTATGGGTGTGGGTGGCAGGGGTGATGGGCAACAGGTCTCCTGTGAGTGGGGGTGGCAGGGGTGATGGGCAGCAGGTCCCCTGTGAGTGGGGGTGGCAGGGGTGATGGGCAACATTGTCCCTATGGGTGGGGGTGGCAGTAGTGATGAGCAACTGGTCCCTTGTGAGTGGGGGTGGCAGGGGCGATGGGCAACATAGTCCCTGTGAGTGGGGGTGGCAGGGGTGATGGGCAACATAAGCCCTGTGAGTGGGGGTGGCAGGGGTGATGGGCAACAGGTCCCCTGTGAGTGGGGGTGGCAGGGGTGATGGGCAACATGGTCCCTATGGGTGGGGGTGGCAGTAGTGATGAGCAACATGTCCCCTGTGAGTGGGGGTGGCAGGGGTGATGGGAAACATAGTCCCTGTGAGTGGGGGTGGCAGGGGTGATGGGCAACATAAGCCCTGTGAGTGGGGGTGCAGGGGTGATGGGCAACAGGTCCCCTGTGAGTGGGGGTGGCAGGGGTGATGGGCAACATAGTCCCTATGGGTGGGGGTGGCAGTAGTGATGAGCAACAGGTCCCCTGTGAGTGGGGGTGGCAGGGGTTTTGGGCAACATAAGCCCTGTGAGTGGGGGTGTCAGGGGTGATGGGCAACAGGTCCCCTGTGAGGGGGGGTGGCAGGGGTGATGGGCAACATAAGCACAATGGGTCTGGGTGGCAGGGGGGATGGGCAACAGGTCCCCTGTGAGTGGGTGTGGCAGGGGTGATGGGCAACATAAGCCCTGTGAGTGGGGGTGGCAGGGCTGATGGGCAACAGGTCCCCTGTGAGTGGGGGTGGCAGGGGTGATGGGCAACATAGTCCCTATGGGTGGGTGGCAGTAGTGATGAGCAACAGGTCCCCTGGGAGTGGGGGTGGCAGGGGTGATGGGCAACATAGTCCCTGTGAGTGGGGGTGGCAGGGGTGATGGGCAACATAAGCCCTGTGAGTGGGGGTGGCAGGGGTGATGGGCAACAGGTCCCCTGTGAGTGGGGGTGGCAGGGGTGATGGGCAACATAGTCCCTATGGGTGGGGGTGGCAGTAGTGATGAGCAGCAGGTCCCCTGTGAGTGGGGGTGGCAGGGGTGATGGGCAACATAGTCCGAGTGAGTGCGGTGGCAGGGGTGATGGGCAACATAAGCCCTGTGAGTGGGGGTGGCAGGGGTGATGGGCAACAGGTCCCCTGTGAGTGGGGGTGGTAGGGGTGATGGGCAGCATAGTCCCTATGGGTGGGGGTGGCAGTAGTGATGAGCAACAGGTCCCCTGTGAGTGGGGGTGGCAGGGGTGATGGGCAACATGTCCCCTGTGTGTGGGGGTGGCAGGGGTGATGGGCAACATAGTCCCTATGGGTGGGGGTGGCAGTAGTGATGAGCAACAGGTCCCCTGTGATTGGGGGTGGCAGGGGTGATGGGCAACATATTCCCTGTGAGTGGGGTGGCAGGGGTGATGGGCAACATAAGCTCTGTGAGTGGGGGTGGCAGGGGTGATGGGCAACAGGTACCCTGTGAGTGGGGGTGGCAGTGGTGATGGGCAACATAGTCCCTATGGGTGGGGGTGGCAGTAGTGATGAGCAACAGGTCCCCTGTGAGTGGGGGTGGCAGGGGTGATGGGCAAAATAGTCCCTGTGAGTGGGGGTGGCAGGGGTGATGGGCAACATAAGCCCTGTGCGTGGGGGTGGCAGGGGTGATGGGCAACAGGTCCCCTGTGAGAGGGGGTGGCAGGGGTGATGGGCAACATAGTCCCTATGGGTGGGGGTGGCACGGATGCTGGCCATGCAACCCCTATGGTGGCCTGTTGTTAGTGGCCAGGATATGGATCCCCTGTGTGTATGTGCCATTTTGCGGGTACGTGTCGTTTTTTTATGTGGTAGGTGTCTGACTTACCGCCTGCGCCGTCGGCGTCGGTCCCTGATCCGGTCATAGATGTAGAGTACTGGTATGACCTGCGCAATGGGATTCATGTTGTGTTCGTGTCGTACACGCTGCTTGTTGCTCCATCTCGTACCCGCTGCAAGCTGGTCCGTCTCGTAGCCGTGTATTGATTTGTGGCGCGAATCGTAACTGATATGCTTGTTTTCCGGATGCTGTGACGTGCCGTACGTGACGACCCGTCCGGCGCGTAGGAAGTACGCATCATACTTGTCATGCCGGAAACTGCTATGGATACTGCTTCCGGGCGACACGGTTCCTTTTTATGAGTTACGGCTCGGACAAAGAATGGGGCTTGATTCACAGCCTACGTGTCAGTCGTGTGTTTGGGAGTTATGCGCATCGTACTTCCTCTACAGGACGGACCGGCTCCGGGTACGTGTCGGTCGCACGGTAAGGCTACGGACAGCTGTCCGACCAGCCATCGGAATCGGCCCCAGAGTGTAATAAGAGGTGCATGTGGTTATAAACAAGCCTATGTGAGGGAATTTCAGAGATTTGTGGAAACAGGAGATGCTTTAAAATGAGCTGTGGTGGGGATGGAAGGGATGCGAACCTTGATTTACAGGAGTACATTTAATTTCTTACAATGGTGTGAGCAGAAGCAGACAGGACTTATGATTTTAAAATAGCCATGGGGTATTGTTGGATCACGGCTTCGCAATTCATCACCAACAGTATGCTGTGGAGCAATAGAGAGGCACAGGGATGGACCACTCTGGGGGCTGCTCCGGCAAACCTTCATTTTGGTGCACCTGGGCTGTCCCAAACCTTTAACAGTATTACTGGGACACTTAAAGGGGGCCCTGCTAGAGGCATTTAATTAACTTGTAGACATAATTAACCCTACATGCACAGCGACCAGGTCAGACAGTGTAGGCGTTATCAAATGTCCTTTGGCGTAACTTAACATTAAAGGATGCCGGTGCATGCTCTCACACCCATGACACAACAGTGTTGGTAAAGCAAGCGGTGTAGTGGCAGGGGTTCCGGGGATGGGACTGCTACCAAGTGGCACATCAGGGCAGTTACAGGCGGTTCACCAGGAGGTATATAAGGCTGGACCGGGGCTCTATGAAGATGGCTGCCACCCTGGCTCAAGCATTTGGCCGCGGCCCTCCCTTCTCAACGTGGAATTTCAAGTTTGTGCTGTGGCTCCAGCACCTGCTTTATCTTTGCCATGTCTGGGGGCGCCGAGCACTGTCTGCGTTGGTCAGGGAGTCAGGGTGCTGGTGCAGCGCTGGGCGAGTGGCAGGATAGCGAGGTTCCAGAGAGGGAGGCTAACTGAGGCTGGGTATGTGGCGACTACAGTAGGAGGCGGGTCTGGCACCGCACAGATGCAAAAGGCTTGTCTTTACTTGTGCACTAACAAGGCAGCCGTGTTGGAAGAGAACCTTGTCACATATACTATAACTAAGGTAGCCCTGTATCTCATTACATACTCAGGCGCAACAGTACATTAGGAACCTGAACAGTGCGGGGCTGTTTAAGCTTTCCAAAATGTCATAAGGGTCACCCAAGTCAAAAGTTTTTGAATGAACAGAGCTTCAAAATATGCATTAAACCCCATTTACTGTTAGTCTTCCATACCAAGAAAGTTTAACATCAAGGTTTGTGTCTGTTGCTTTCAAGTGGGCCAGTGCCTGCAGGTAATGGGCCTCTATCACTTTCAGGAGTAAGTCCTATACAACCAGCCAAGCAAACTCCACTTATCCAAATAAAATGCATCCTATGTCGATCCCAACTCTAGGCTACCGACCTACTGACCACTACAACAAGCACTGTCAAAGTCAACACGTGCAGTAAGGGCACCCATCGAAGAAACATCCCCGCTCAGCACAGCTCCGGTCAGATCATTTGGCTGTAAATTAAAAGGGCTGTGTGGAAAGTGGGCGGAGTGCTGAAGCCAGGATTTAAAGGCCCAGGCACTTCTAAAAAATGCTCAATGTAAATAATGAAAATGATCGAGTGCCATGCGAAGTGATAAGTGCTCGGCCCCAAAAAGCATAGATTAAAAGACCATCGCACGAAGCGCAGCATACCCCAAAAGCACAACTGTGTGCATAAATTAAAAGAACATTGCCCGAAGTGCAAAGTCCGTGAAGCGTGCGCCACAACAAACACTTGAGGGAAGTGCTTGATTACATTGAAGCGCAGCGGCCGTGAATCGGGTTCCGCGCTAAATGGAAACTGGTCATACTGAATGTTAAAGAAAAGGTTCTTAAAACACAACATGCAATGGCACAAGTGGAAGAGGACAAGTCCTATGGCAATACTCCATGGAAGTCAACAATGGAGAAAAAGGTGGGCAGGCAGGAACCATTATCCACTTAGAAACAACATTTTTTAAAGGATACTGACAAAAGCAAATCAAAAGCTGGATAGAATACGGTGGGAAGTAATTTAATTAAAGTAAATTAATAATATTTAGGAATTATTCATTAATTTTAATTAAATTATGCGTTTTAGTACTATAGTGGGTTGTGGGTTTATAGGGGAATAGGGTGGGAAGTAATTTAATTGTGATTAAGTAATTAATTGTATTTATTTATTGGTATTGATAATTAATGTATTGTTAATTAATTATTAATTGGTAATTAATTTGTATTTATTGATTAATTGATCATTATATTAAGTGTATTCATTTAATATTGGAGCAGGTTGTGAGTTTATAGGGGAAAAGGGTGGGAAGTAATTTAATTCTAATTAAGTAATTCTAAATTTTATTTTTGTGTATTGATAATTAATTTGTTTTATTCATTATTAATTGGAAAGTAACTTTTTTTAATAATTAATATTGTGGTATTGAAAATTACTCTTTTGGTAATTATTTATTAATTGGTAATTACTTTTTAATAAATATTATTTTTGGGTATTGAAAATTAATGTATTGGTAATACATTTTTATGTGGTAATTAATTTTTAATAATTATTATTTCTTGGTGTTTATCATACATTTTTTGTTACTTAATTATTAATTGGTAATTATTTTGTATTAATTATTTATTGGTATTGATATTTAATTTATTGGTATTTAGTAATTAAAACATTATTTATATTACAAAATTATTTTAATTATAAGTAGGTTATTTTTAACCCCTACGCTATCCAACACTTTCCTTACCGTTGCACTCACTGGAGTGGGAATAGTAATTTTTACTCCTACGCTATCCAGCACTTTCCCTACTGTTGCACTCTCTGGAGTGGGAATAGTAATTTTTACCCCTACGCTATCCAACACTTTCCCTACTATTGCACTCACTGGAATGGGAATAATACATTTTTACCCCTACGCTATCCAACACTTTCTCTACTGTTGCACTCTCTGGAGTGGGAATAGTAATTTTTACCCCTACGCTATCCTACACTTTCCCTACTGTTGCACTCTCTGGAGTGGGAATAGTAATTTTTACCTCTACGCTATCCAACACTTTCCCTACTGTTGCACTCACTGGAGTGGGAATAGTCATTTTTACCCCTACGCTATCCAACACTTTCCCTACTGTTGCACTCACTGGAGTGGGAATAGTAATTTTTACCACTACACTATCCAACACTTTCCCTACTGTTGCACTTACTGGAGTGGGAATAGTAATTTTTACCCCTACGCTATCCAACACTTTCCCTACTGTTGCACTCATTGGAGTGGGAATAGTAATTTTAACACCTACGCTATCCAACATTTACCCTACTGTTGCACTGTTTGGAGTTGGAATAGTAATTTTATTCCCTCCACTATCTAATATTTTTTGTATTATTTTAGATAATGTAGTATATAATTAATTTTGAAAAGATTTTTAAAAAGTAAATTTTTTAATTTGTTACATATATTTATTTAATTTTAATTTATATTATTGTTTTATGTGTATAGATGTATTTATAATTTATACAAAAAATTAAATAATAAAGTTATTAAAATAATTATTAATACATATTAATAAGTAAGTGTATATAGTATCTATTATATGTATATATTAAATGTATTTATAAATTATATATATAATTTGTAAACATTTTAAAATATTTGTAACTATTTTTATTTTTATTATATGTATTATTTACTTTATTTAACTTTTTTTTTTACTTTAAAAAAAACGATATTTTTAACTATGATATTTTTGACAACAATATTTTTTTTCCGAAATTTTTGTACTTACCATGATGTAGATAGGATGTCGATATTCTTGACTTCGATATTCTTGCTGCGATAATTTTGTAGGTCGATATTTTGACCTTCGATATTCTGCCAGTGATTCCTTTCTAAGGCTGAAATCAGGGTACAGATAGACGGTATCTTCATTTTAGTATAAATTATTAACCTTCTCGTGTGTTGTCAACGGAGTTTGTGGCCCTACCTAGGGACCCAGGTGTAACCCTTGTTTTGGCAGTCCTGGCAGACCTGTACAGCTTCGCGAATCCATGCAAAGGACTTATGTAAATGAGGGGACATCCTTTTATCCTCTTAACAATTCCTCACAGATATTTTTCTTTTTGGTAGCGCTAGGAGCCAAAATCTATTACTTGTAAAGCTTGCAGAATAAAAATAAGAAGCATACCTTTAAAAAAAATACATCAAAGAAAAGAAGAAAAATGAACCAGAGAAACAAGCAGTGGAAAATCCAATCAGTCTGACGTTGTTTGGCACAAAAAACATTGACAAATCCAAAAGGTCTGACGTTTTTTGCCAGCCTTTTGGCTTTGTTGGGGCTGTGTTTTGACACTGCTTTCCAGCCTTTTGTTTTGTGAATACTTGTTTTGTTTTTCTATATGTTTTAAATAAAACGATGTGGGAACTGCTGGCTCCTCAAAAAGTATTACAAAAACATTGGAGAAAAGCAAAACAAAAATCGGTTTCAAAACCACGCATTGGTGTGTGTGTGCGTGTCTATAAACCGTGGTCGAAGAGAAGTTGTGAATTCTGTCGTGACTACGTTGTCTCCCACGTGACGTATACCTCCACGCGCACACCTCTTATCAGAAGTCATGCCTGGCTCGCCTGTTATGTACGTGAACGCGCCCTGGAGGAGCCTGCTATTATGGGCCCCATTTCAGTCGCAGCAGGGGATCTTCCAGGCCGTCAGCGCGCTGATTAAACTGCCAAAAACACAGGTTTTTCTGAGAAGCCGGAGCATATAACAACTCACACAAATGTCGCCACACCACCCTGCTCCTTTGATACGCCGCAGCTCTGTCCCCGCGTAAAGGGACACGCGAGACAGTCTATTTCACGCTACTTTAATGTATGTCAAGAGCGAACCACAGGCGCAGCGTTTGTTGGGCTTACATCCTCTATTTAGCGAACTATAAGACGCTTGATAAGGTTGTCTTCGACCCCCCCCCCCCCCTCCCCTCCTTCTCCCCGTGCTCTAGTTGCCCATTTTACAGTTCAGCGCACGGCAATTCATATGTATTCATGTGTATTACATGCTTGCTGCAGTCAGGCGGTGCAGAAAAAAAGTACCCACTGTTCTTTTCACCTTTATTAGATCATCACATCAGAGGTGTGCCCAGTGGTCGAAGTGGGCGGGATCGGCAGGGCACGGCGTGCCCCTACTTCTTTTATTGAAAAGAAACCGTTCCCTTACTTTTTCCTTTTCAAAACTGCATCCCAGCCAGGACGGCAGAAATAGACAAGGCTTCAGATAAGGCTCGGCTTTGGTGGACGGTCACGGTCGGGCGGGTGAGCAGAGAAGGAAAAGGACTCTGTCCTGCCCAGAGAAGACAAGGAGAGTGTCCACTTCTGCTCTGCGCTGGCAGCTGCCCTCCTCCACCCCCCTCTCTTCTTCTTATCCCCTCTCTTTCTGTCTAGCAGCCCCATCTCAATTACAGAAAACCGTGACTTGAAGAAACGGTTCACAACCTCTTTCCTTCTTTCATTTATTTCCCTCCCTGTGAAATGGATCCCAAAAAGAAACAAGCATTTGCAATGCAATAGGTCTCGCATTTGCGAGAGTTTGAGCTTTTGACATTGTAAATGACAATGCCTTTTATTTATGTGTTTTGAAAACCTGCAAGTATTGTGTAAACACGTACTTTGTACTTATAGGTGTTTCTTACGACAAGCAAGGCTGGCAGTAACTGTGCCTCTTTGTACTTGTAGTCTATGCTTACCAGAAGCCAGGCTGGTGGTAAAAGAGACGCAGTTACTGCCAGCCTCGCGTGTCGTAAAGAATTTGTGTTTACGCACCACATTACAGGTTTTCAAAATACATAACTAAAAGATATTGTCATTTACAATGCCAATAGCTCAAACTCTCGCAAATGCAAGACCTATTGCATTGCAAATGCTTGTTAGACAGTGCATGCACTATATTTTGTGAGACATATTTTCAGCTCACAGAGCTCGCTTATAGCTTACTTTTTGTTGCCTTTATGGTCACTCTAATGTGCTTGCTTCTTGTTCATTGCTTTGTGTGGGCTTTACTTCCTCTACTTGTGTTTGTCCCTTCCAAGAGCATTAAGGCATTACTTGCACCCTTACACTGCCTACTTTCTCTGGTACTACTGTTTTCTTTTTGGTGAATCACTCCACGGGAGTGCACGTGGTTTCCAGCTCGCTCTTCTGTGTACTTCTTTACCCTGCACAGCTTTGCTTTCTCTCGACCATGTGTGGCATCCGCTCCCACAGAAATATGCAGCCGGCTGAGTCACGGGATTAATTTTTCTTATTTTTTCTAATTTATCCATGCTGTACAGCACCAGGGATGTTATAGAGCATGACTAAAAACCACTGACAAGGCCAATAGGTCCCAACAGTGAGACCAACTGGCTTTGCCAACACTTGTTTTAGTTGGGAAGAGACGTATTTTAACATTTTGCAAGCTGGGGTTGACAGGTTTAGAACGCAGAGACAATGAATGAGATTGTAGGAGTAAAAGACCCTCATTTAAAGCAGAGCAATTCATTTAAGCATTTTGAACTTGTGTGATAGATTCGAGTAGGTAAATTCCAGCTTTTTCCCTGAATAGAATAGAATCATGAAAAGGAGGGGTGGTTGTTCTACAATCTACACTGTGCGTAGGAATTGTTGGCCTTCTTCATTTATTTGGTAGTTCAGGGACGTTGCTTTAGCAATGATGCCAAGGCTTTTAGAAGTAGATGCATTTCAGTTTCTCCATTTGTTTTGGAGTATTTCAGAGTGAATATTTCAATTCGGAACACAGGTGTCGAAAGCAATGTTCTGGGGTTGAAAGGTTCGACGTGTCTCATGATTAAGCGGTAAGTGAGAGAGGTAAAAAAGCAGGTTGGATTAACAACTCACAGTCTAAGAACGGCTCAGTGCAAGATGTATTCCTTGGAAAAGGGCAAAATGCAGTGACACACAGTGAAGTTAGCCAATTGCTGAGGAGGTCTGACCCACTGCAAAATGTCCCATGTTGTAGTGGGCAGAAGAGACATCTAACTGAAACAACAACAGACCAGTGGATGAAGAGGGCTGGATAAAAGCCCTAATAAGAAAGTATATTCTGTATATAATTTAAGTTAAATGAAAAGGTATTGGATAACACCAGATCTATCAAAAAGAATATTGGAGTAAATGTTTAAGAAAGGTCAGGTGCTGGGCGATGATGTTCATATTCTGGGTGCAGTGAGCCACACAAACACACTTAGGCCAGGGTACCACTGCAACTGAAGTAATTGTAATTGCATTTATATAGCGCTTACTACCCTTGACGAGGGGTGAAAGCGTTTTTCGGCAAGTAGAATGCTACGACGGAACCCAAAGAGGATTTAGTGGTGAATTAGTATAGGGAGATATAAAATTAATTTGAGCGGTGGAAATTTGAGTTTTTTATTTGGATTGAAAAAGGATAGTGGAGGGCTAGAAGAGGGAAGGGTATGCATTTATATAGTGCTTGCCATCACTGTTGAAGTGTTGAAGCGCTTTTTGGCGAGTAGCATGCTACTCAGGAACGCAAACAGGACTAGTGGGGAATTAATACAGGGAAATATGAGATTCATTTGAGTGGTGGAAATGTGAATCTGTTAGTTGGATTGAAATGGACAGTGGGGGGATAAAAGATAGGAGGTCTTGAAAGTGTTATTTTTTTTATCACAGCAGTAGAAGATGGTTTGAGATGAGTAATGGGGATGTGGGGGGTACTATCTAATTCACTGTATACTGTTAGAGAGCCTAGACACACCATCCGAGAGAAAAGTATTCAGAAATGAACTGAATTTGCTTTTACATTTGCAGAAGAGTTTCACTGCAAAACCTATTTTAGAAAACAAAAAAGGCACGCTCGAAAAGTCAGTCAATACCAGCGCCAATCTCTGCACTGCCCCCACCCTCATCCCCTGACAGCAGGACAGATAGCCATCAGGAGCGAGATCAGAGAGGAGGGGTCATCATCCTCGCAGAGCTGAGTTGCTAAAAGAAAACAAAGGTCGAGATTCTTATCGAGAATAACGCCTCTAACCTGAAAGGAATGTCTGACAACAGAGTGCGTGGCTTAATTCAGAACAGTGCCCCGGGGAGGGAGCAGGGCTGCTTCACAAACCTGATGAGATAAAGGAATAACATCTTTCCTCGGTCATTAGAGTGTGTTACGCTGAGTACCGGTACTGCGAGAAGTCACTTTGATGCCACGCAGGACTTTTTAATACAGTACCCATAGTTCCTCGTTAGACTTCTAGTCCTATAGAGAGGAGCCGCGCGAATCAAGCAAGACAAGGTCTGTGTGGGGAGGATGGGGGCGAGGTAAACCTATTTGTGGATTTAAGCCATGGCAGGGGGTGTCTTTGTCCTGCTACTGTGATTTAATGACTATCAAAAAAATAGCCCGGGGACGGAAACAGCAACGGCGCAGTCGGAATTGGAGCGCCAGTGCCCTGAGAGAAGTCGCCAGGCCCGGGGCAGGGCTCGCCCCCGGGGAGTCCAGAAAAGGTGGGGGCCCGGTCCTGTGAAATACCTGATCTCTGTCAAACAATGTCTGTCATTAAGTCACCTGGAGACTGGGTAATTGGTGAAGTAAAGTGAGCCCTGAGACGAAGTATTCGACCTGAAAGGAAGTTATCTGAAAGCCAAGCGCATGCAAGGAGTGGATCAGAAGCATGTTTACTCGGATTGCCCCTAATGGCACCTAGAAGGGAGGCTGCTGTCACAGACGCAGCAACCCTCGAGATGGCCGCACGAGACACGATGACAGAGCGACTCCAAAATGTTCTTAGACAAACACCGCTTCATACTAGTGGCGATTACAGGGTCCCTAGCAGTGATTGGCGCCAGTTGTGATGTGCCTTACAACAGCTAAATCTTGTCTCACGCTCTCTTGTATGCAGCCATTAACAAGACAAGCCCAGCGGAGCGTGGCGCGCACGCTTGGCGGGGGCGGGGGAGCGCATTCCAGGCGGGGGAGCGGACCCTTTGAAGTACGATGCCAAACGGATTGCATGGCGGCACGATGCACGTGATTGTGCGTGTGCTCGCCATTCAATCCACTTTTGGGAGCACTTTTGGGAGCCCCTTACTATAGTCTCGCATAGTGATTGCTACGCAATAGCTAGGCGAGACCTAAAAAATACTTTTGATGGAAATGCCCATTTTCTCACATTTTACTCTTCCAAAGTGCAGCCTCGGGACGGAAATAAATTAAAGTTTTAACATATGAAAAATAAATACATAACTAAAGAAAGCAAGACAGAGTGGTTGCAAAATAGCCAGATTGATTTTATTCACACCCAAACACATCAGCCTCACTTTTAAGAGTTTGCTAGTGAAGCGCTACTTTTGTTTTCTCGTCTTTCTTTGAAAAACATTGTTTTCCCTGGGTGGGGGAAGTGCAGCATTCCTGGAGGTGCTGCAATACCTGGTTGATGGGTGGATTGGAAAACAAAATGTGTACCATGGCTCTGTGTTTATAGAAGTGGTCTTTTAAAACCAGACTGCTTACGTTTTGTAGGATATAAGCAACGGACATTGAAATGGGTCCTTTCCGGGCCCTGTAGTCATGTCCTTATCTTTTCAGGTAAAAGCACTCACTGATTTCCAAATAGTGAGTGAGAAATCGTTAAAGTAACCATGTTGTTTCTGCTTACATTACACATGCTTTACTTAACCTTGCATTCCCTATGAGTATTTGGTTTTTCCGGGATGTTGTTTTTTTTCTCTTAAGGCAGCATATTGCTCTTGCCAAGTGCATATTTTGAATTGAGCCAAATCCAGGTGTTTATAGCGGGGCGCAATTAGGTTGTAGTTGAAGGCAGTGCGAGTTTCTGTCAGTGGGGCATTATGGTGTTCAGTGGGGGGGGGGAGGTGGCATTATGGCCAGAGCTGCTGTATTTGTAACTGGGGAACCAGGTTCAGCCTTCATGACCAGTCCACCAGACCACTCCCCCTGAGGGAGCACATTCCCATGCCAGACCTTAGAATGCCCCGCGAGAACTTAGAAGCACTGGTGTCTTAGCACCAGCAAGTGGACCCTCGTGGTGGCAAGTGTGGGTTAACCTTTAAGGCTTATCCACCACAATCAATATTGAAGTTCATCTCCTGTCTTGTGGGCAGGCCTACAAAGCAGCACACCCTGAAGCAACAGTGATCCAGTCACTGTGACTGTCACTGAGGTAACAGGAACCTTGAGCAGGCTAGGGCGCTGCGAACGGTGTGACCGCACCGGGCACCTATTTCGGGTGGGGGCGTAATGTTTGCAAGTATATTATGGTTTAAACAAAACTTGCTGCCTCCTTCCTGGCCTCCAGCAATTTTCAGCAACAATAAAAATGTCATGATAACTCCGGTGATTCATGTTCTTCCCAGAAAGAGATTGGAGTTTTGTCTAGTGGAAGGGTTGACTCCTGGAAAGGTAGCGCAGAGAGTTAATGTGCCTGCTGCAAAGAACATGTACCATGCAGATCACAAAGTGCTCGTAATGTTAACTAGGTGAGCGGGTTACTGCTTTTGTCAGAGCGATCCTTTTGTTAATTGCAGTTTATAAGTTAAAATCCTAACATTGAACAGTGAGCTATTAAACTATACTTCCTACTTGTATGGTTGTCATATGACTTCTACACCTTGTAGTCCTTTGTCTTATGTAACATATCCTATACAGAGATTTACACACATATAAATGATATGATTGTCTCTGTGTAGCGTGTGTGATGTAAAGTGCTCTGACACCGTACACTGGTATGAGTGGCGCTGTAAATCAAAATAAATGCATCTGAGAGAGAGTGTCGTTATGAAGACTTGAGGGGAACTCTTAAAGCATGGTAGTGAGGGAGTCCGAGGTGTAGGTGGTCATTGGGGGGCACCAACAAACATTGTTGCACAGGGCGCCACTAGCACTAAAGCCGGCTCTGACCTCGAGGCCAGTCCGCCTCACCCACTGGTACCTCCAGTTACCTTGTTTCAGCAGTAGTAGCTGCAACTCACCATGCATCAGCAATGCAGGATTTGCACGCACACCAAACTAAGTTTGCAAACTTCACAGTCTCTCTGCTTCATGCACAAGCACTTTTAACATGTGCTACCTGCACTGAGGCCACTGGAATTATGCAGCAGACTTGACTAAATTATGCAGCAAATAAAGGCTTCAGCATAATGCAATATATTTTCTTATACTTTATTATTTTTATATTTTTACTGTTAATTCTCTGCAAAGATTCTGCCTCATTAGTACCAGTGTAACATACAAATACCGCTGTGAGAAAGGTGATAGTCAACCTTTGCAAAGGGCTGTCCATTTTGCAGCAACACAAGTCACGTTTTTTAGTAACTTTTTATCCATTTGAAATTGAAAGGGCATTTATAAAGCGCATGGCTACCCTAGAGCATCCCAGCGCTGTGGCAACCCTTTGAGCAAGTAAAAGACTTAAGGGAACAGGAAAGTCTTTAGAAGCTTACGAAACAGAAGATAATTTGATTCAGACCGAATCAACAATGGCAAGTTATTCCAGAGTTTCACAGCATTGTACCCAAAGCAGCGTCCCCCGCTGCTCATCCTTTTTATAGTCGGGACTAGAACAAGATGCTTTTTTTCCGATCTCAATGATCTGGACGGGCAATAGGGCTGGATAAGAGATCTGATAAAAGGTGGACCCTTGTTAGAGAGGGCGTTATGAGCAATACATAATGCTTTGAAGTGAATCCTTTGGGAAATCGGCAGCCAATGAAGTGTTGCAAGAGATGGTTTAGCTGACACACGCTTAGAGGAATTGGTGAGTAGCCGCGCTGCACAATTCTGGATGACCTGGAGCCTGTTGATGGCTACCAAAAGAGCACCCAGATAAAGAACATTTGCATAGTCCAGGCGCGAGAGAATAAGTGCCTGGACCACTGTTCTTCTAACAGTGAGTGGAAGCAAATAAAGAATCTTCCTAAGCATTCTGAGTATTCCATAGCAGCCAGCGGCTACCTTACTCGCTTGCTTCTTAAAATTCAAATTATGGTCTACCCACACTCCCAAACTCTTAATTTCTGCTTTTGGAGTCGGTGGGAGACCAAGACAATTAGGGCAAGAGGGGGCTATTGTACACGGGGGACGATTTCCCCAAAACAGAAGTTCCGTCTTGTCCCCATTGAGCTTTAAGAAAGAGTTATCCATCCACCTAGACACTTCTTGCAGACACAGCGCCAGATTAGAGGCGGACTTATCCTCTTGACTAAATGAGACTACTAACTGGGTATCGTCCGCATACGTGACAATCTGGATGCCATGAGGGATTACGAGTTCCGCCAGGGGACTCATATAATTTTTGAGCTACAAAAATGATTAGGTAAAACTGTAAGATTATGCAGTGGATGATATATTATGAGGCAAATATGCAGAGTTATAATTAGATAGAAAACATTTGCAAACTAGGATATTTTGCCAGTCATGCTTGAACTGCTCTTGTGGAAGAAGGGAGGAGAAGTGATGATGACAGAAACTGTATGGCTCGGAGACAAATGGCTTGTGATTCCACTTTTAAGCGTATTTGGGACATTGTGTGATTGGAAATATATCCCACTTTGTGAATGCATTTAAATGCTGATAACTCATATTAAACCTTAAATAATCAAGTGTATCCATTGATTGAATTAAATAACACAATAAGCTGTAACTGGTCAGTGAAACGCCAAACAAATACTAAAAATTGGTATATTTTGCACATTCTGGCCATACCTCTGACTCCGCCCACTGATCCAATCCTTGGGTTATCTCCGCCCTCGGAGTCTCCGCCCACAGTTCCCCTACTTTTTTTTACCCACTTCGACCACTGGGTGTGCCTTCTTTCCCTCGACTCTACGACACATCCCCAGTTGTGGCTTCATACTTACTCCAGTCCCTCCAGACTTTGACCCCATCGGTGTCTCTCCTTCCCAGAGCCGGAGAGGCCATTTTGCCATTGTGGCATGATCCTGGTGGCCTGCTGGCTTGGAAGCTGCTTTCAGAGCAGGATGGGCTGCCGTGACGGACAAGGTCCTAATTCTTCTATTCTAACGGTGGCATCCAACTGGGTGGGGCTGGTTTGAACACGATTGCCAAGGCTAATTGGGGCTTCCTAGTCCGACCCTGCCCCTTTAGTCTCCCCGTAGCCCTTCGCTAGCTAGGCCTCTCCACCAGGGCTTTAAGTGGGCCGGGTATCCCCGGGTCTGAGTACGGGCAGTTTTTTTTAAGGGGGCCTCGAAACAGGTCTCTTTCGGGCTCTGTTTTGTCCCCTGGCACAAGCGGTCCGTTTTTTTTTCCGGCCTGCAGTGACAGCAGGCACATCGGTGTGCGCATGGTGAGCGTTGTAGAGGAAGGTAAATCCTTCATAGAGAGTCATTTTCTCTCTGGATTTCCCTTCTCGTTTTGAATCTCAGGAGCAGCAACATTGTCGTGGTGTCACCACCAGGGCTTTAAGTGGAAGTGTGTTCAATATTATATACAAGCCATAGTTGCTGCTTATTTATCTTATGCAACTAGCAACCATTGACAAAGCCAATTGTCCTGACTTGTAGGTATGATGTGACTTGTTGTATCATATATCTGGACGCAATGACAGGAACAGCAAAATACAAGTCGGGCGGCACACTGTGCTAAACACAGATTTTTAGTTTATGTGTTTTTAAACCACGCCCTTAATTACATTGACCACGCCCCTTTGAGAGACCCCCCAATTTTTTCATCCCACTTAAAGCCCTGCTCTCCACCACAGGTGGATGCTGCCTGATTGTTTCCAGAGTCCTGCCAACTTTACCCAGAAGCCCTTGGTGCGAGTAATACTCCCTCCCTATTTTTGACTGTGCCAGCCCAACCTCCTGGCCTCGAGTCCTGGATTGTCTTAACTCTTTGAAGCCCATGTCCCTCGGTGTACGCACCCGAACACCTTAGGACTACTGGCCTTGATGCCTAAGGAATCTCCTTTCCCACCTGCCTTTAGTTGTACCTCCTCCACTGCCTGACCAAAGCATCTCTCTTCGCTCTCTCCCTTCGTAACTGACTGTATCCAAGGCGTTGCCTTCTTCTCCCCCCCCCCCCCCCGAACAGACCATGACCCCTTACCCCCTGAAGTACTGAGGCTTTTCTTTCATGTGCAGAACAGTTTCTTGTATATTTGGGGCAGTTCGTAATTAAACCTTCAAAGCTTTCTACAACAGGTACCATGACCAAGTTTGCATCCCTTCCTCCCATGTTGGTGATTCCAAATGCATCCAGGATTTGTAAATTTCCACTCAGACAACCAAGAAAATAGTCATGCAGCATCATTTTAGACTTTGAAAAGAAAATGTGCTGTGAAAGGAGGTATGTGGGTTTTGCATATACTATGAATCATAAATAATATAATAATAATGACATCAACAACAGGTTTTCAGTGCTAAGAGCGACCTCTTTCCAACTTTTAGGAACAGGCAGACTTGTTACAATTAAAAAAAATTACATTTTTGGAATTTTTCAAGTGGTAGCCAATATTTCCTTTCTTCAAAGAATCTCCCTGACATTTCTTTATCCTCCATCAAACTTCAGATCTCAAGGTTAGTGGGAATCTAGTCATGCAAAGGAGAAAAAAAACCTCAGAAAACCTGCCATCAAATCCTCTCACTCACAAACCATCTGAAACGTAGGGGTGGAAGGGATATTTGCCCTCCATGTCTTTAATACAATCCAGTTTCTCATGTTACCTACTCTGGATGAACTGCATTTTATGGCAAGCTATCACACGCTGCATGCTCTACTACTGGTTTCCAGAAATACCTAGCCAAGACTCCAGCACTGAACCAATCTACAGCCCTCAAGATCTCCTCCAGTCGACCTCCAACCTGAAATGCCTTACTAGTAACATGAACCACGGACCACTGCAAATCAACTCCCTCCTCATCCATCACCAAGGGAGCCCATCTTGCACAGTGGCCCGAGTTGCCACCCTGTACGGCTTCACAGAAGACAGGAGCAACTGTCGCACACCATGCACTCTGTATTCCAACATCCTTCTATCATACTCACATGGACATCTAATCAGGCACAGCCTTGGCTTGTCTTCAAACCTAGGATAGTACATTGACGTACTCAAGGTCTTATTGCATTGTGAGGTGACAAAAAGCATCTCATCTGGTGATAAAAACAGTAAAACCTACTATCCACATCTAGTGCATACATCTGAGACCCTTCTGAATGAAATCAGACACAGCAAAGTGGCCAAGTTTCCCCTCAAATGATGCTCGATCAAACTCTTATTTACCAGCCATCTCAGAAACATAATTTGCCACCATTAGCCTGTGAGTTTTTATCCATTTCATGACTCTGCAAACCAAAACATCTCTGCCTGTCAATGTTCCATACACCAGTGTCCAGCTGCCACCCTTCACCTGTAACAATTGATCATCCTATAACATAAACCCGTACCATAGAGATCTGATAAAAATTTGCAAGCATCACCACAGACACTCGAAGGTATCCAAGTCCCATTCCACGTACTAGCGTCCCAAGACTTTTAGGCCATATCATACATACAGGGCCTTTTCCTTGTTTGCCCCGGATGCATATTTTTAAAGGTGCTCCCGCACAAACAAGGAAAACTAGGATGAATGCTCTGCCCCCAGGGCAGCTGCGAACTTGTGCTGTCCTCCTGGGAAGCCCATTCATGTGAAAAATCAGAGCTGCTGCTTGGAAGCCGCTCAGTGTTTCACAGTGCAGGTGGCAAAAATCCTGCACTTTTAAAGAAGATTAGAGATCCCCTTGCAGCTGGGTGCAGTGAGTGACTGCACCCAATTAAAAGGGGATTTCTGGGGAGTCCATGGTACCCCTTCCCCCCCTCCAGAGGGCTGCCATCAGGGGGGGTACTGACACTGCACCACCTTTTAGGTGGCACACTCTCAGTGCGCCTCCTGACAGCTTCTTTACCTCTGCGCCCGCGTCTGTAGTACCGCACGGCCGCAGAGTTAAAGGGATTCCCTCATTTGCATGGGGCCAGTTACCTATTCCGATTGGATCAAATCAGCAGTCACTAATCTGTCTTCTCTTAAATTTGACAAAAATCACCGAAGAACAAGCCCAGAGCTCCTTGGTCCTTAAAACAAAAATGTCATAGACAACAGAAAAAATGGAGCGTACACTGTAGCTCAGCCGAAAGAGATAAATATAAACAACGTATTCAAGAGTACAAGGACCTGATTATACTCAAGAAAACTATTTCACCGAAAAAATTAATTTAGCAAAGAATCTCCACAAAATACCTTTTTAAAACTGTTAAAAACCTTTCTTGCCCTAATTCTATCAATGCCTTGATTCCTAGTCAATCTTTTTGTGGCAGACTAGTCAGCTTTTTTCAAAATAAAGTAGAGGCAGTCTCTGGTGAATTTGGCTCCAGTCGCGATATTAATTCCTCTGACTTGGGTACTGAAACTTCAGATACAAGGAACACCAAGCTCCTGAAATTCCCCCGCTTCCAGAAGAGAGAGTGTCTAAACTTATACTTAACAGCAAGTCTGGGGCTCCCTCTGACCCATGTTCCCCTAAAATCCACCATGAAATAGCAGGAATGGTGGGAGACCCTCTCACCACCCTACAGAATAATGTTATCTTTCCTGACACTTTCCAACCAATTGGAAAAAGCCTTCCATACTTCCTCTGTTAAAGAAATCCTAATAAGGAACAAAATTATCATCCGATTTTGTGCTTGCCAATGCTGGCGTAAATTCTTGAAAACCATCTCAATGCTCTACTCTATGACTACTTAGGCAAAAATGAAGTCCTAGATGGTGTTCGATACGGTTACAGAAAGAACCATAGCACCGAATTGCCTCTGATAGCGGCCACCAATGAGATTAGATCTGTTATGGACAACAGAGGAAAGGCTGTGGTAATCCTTTTCGACTTATCCGCAGCCTTCGATATGGTGAGCCACTCCATTCTCAAACTGTTTAGATAAGATAGGGATCAGCGGAACGGTGTTAGATCTGTTTCGCTCTTTTCATACGAACAGAAAGCAGTCTGTCTCCCTGGGAGAATTCATGTTTAAATCTTTCTCACTGCCCTGTGGTGTTCCTCAGGGGTAATCATTTAGCCACACGCTCTTTAACATGTATGTAGTTCCCTTAGCTAAGCTGAACCATTCCTTCAACTTTTTGACTCTTTCTTATCCCGACAACACCCAAATTGTGGTGTCGATTTCTGAAGTAGTCTGTTGGATGAGACACAATTGCCTCAAATTAAATTCGGATAAAGCCAAGGTCCTCCTTTTTGGAATGGATATTTTCTACTGGAACAACTCTTGGTGGCTGCAACTGACATCTGTGCACCATTCCTTCTCCCGTCCCAAAAGTCAGGAACCTGGGAGTAATTTTAATGCAAATCTCAGATTTGTAGATTAGATCTATAAACTCTCATCCCCTTTTTTTCTCCTCTTAAGAATGTTGAGAAAGGGGGGGCGTTGCTAGCCGCGAAGCATGATGGCCGCAATGGGATAAGCTCCGTCGAGCCGGACCCGTAATTCACACCATAAATTCGGACACAATCCGCCCGGAAGTCATAAATTGCGAGATCGAGACCCGGTGGGTTACCGGCACCTAGCAGTCCCGAAAAGCAGCTGTACTTGACTGGTGCTGCGGGTGTGTCGGCACCTACAAAGTCAGGCCTGACTCCTAGACCTCTGGAGACAAGCCCAGCGCAGCGCACGACTGCGAGGGGCGGGGGCGGTGCGTCAGGAGCTTGGGCGCATAGCGTAGCTCAGCGGGTAACGGCCGTTGCCGACCCGATCTGAATGCTGGGGGACGGGGCGCCCGACAAAAGGCACTAGGCATAACACGAGAGCAGTGATCCGGCCCGAGGTGTTGATTCAGGAGCTTTGTAGGCTCGGAGGTGGCTGGGTTTCAGGAGCCTAAGACATTCACGTACTGGAGCCCGATTCTGGAGCCCATGGATAGCGGACAGACCCGGCTGATCACCACTTTACAACTACAAAGAAACAATGGCTAGAGAAGAGCTTAAGCCGGTAAGGAGCTGAGGGGCAGGTGGAGCAGCCGGAAGGTTTGCGGCCCATACTCTCCTACAGCAGCGGGACTATGATGTGCACCCTGCGGCGAGCCCACTAATATCCGGGGTCAGTGACCGGGATACACGCAAGCCAGCGCGATAAGATCGTGCTGAGTGGGGGGGTTACACAGGAACAGCAGGTAGGAACCCCGAGAGGCCACTAGGCACATGGATTGCCCTGGGTAGGCCGCGGAGAGTACTGCCGGCTGGACTATCCCACACATATTCCCGTGTACTGACCTTGCCTTAGAGGCCAGAGACAGTATCATGACTGGGGGAAAACGGCCCGAGGTGGACACAAGACAAAACTGGACAAGTACGCATTGCCCAAGAATTTGGTGGGTAACCAGGCGGCAGAGACAGATCCAGAACATCTCGGCCACAAGCGGCAGCAGCGGTACAACCTAAATTACACAAAATAATGTTGGCAATATCAGGAGTGAGGTCAGATCTGGTGGGGAAAATTGATACAGTAACTACAGAGGTTACCTTGATCAGAACGGACCAAGAGAAACATGAGTGCCCGAGTAAAAGAAGTTGAAGAGGCTACCAAAACATTAGAGGCTGACACAAAAGTGCTGCAATGGAAGGTACAAAGCCTCACGGCTATGACCAGAGTCCTGGAGGTGAGGCTGGAGGACCAGGAAAGCCGCTCCCGCCATAATATTGTCCGCATTATTGGGGTCCCAGAGAAAACAGAGGGGCCAGCAGTTGATCTGTATCTGGAAAATCTGGTGCTGCGATCACTTAAGCCTAAGGGACTATCCAATTACTTTTTGGTGGAGAGGGCCCACAGAGTACCGGGCACCCCTCCGAGGCAGGGGCCCCGCTGCGTCCCATTATAGCCCGGATTTTCAACTACCGGAATAGAGATGTGATCCTGCAGGTCGCTCGCAGTGCATCGCCACTTAGAATAGATAATGCAACTATCTCCTTCTTTCCAGACTTTACCATGAAAGTGCAACAAGCAAGGCAAACTTTCCTTGAAAAAGCCTTGAAAACGAAGGAAATCAAATACTCAATGATCTACCCAGCGGCGCTACGAGGAACGGCGGAGGTCAAGGTCTGGAGACACCCCAGAAGAAGCCTGGGAGTGGCTTGACGGTTGGCAAACCATAGGTCGGCAATGGCACGCACTCAGAAATAACAACAGTGAAACAGCTTGGGAGGCATAGGGGCCGCTCGACCGAGGGAAGCAGTCCCCCGGACATGGTTATTCTCCGATGGGCCCAGATGACTAATGCCAGAGATGGCAACGACATCGAATACCTGGGGTGCAGGACACAGCATCTGGGTCCACATTGAATTGGTGAACAATTCACAAACAGAGAATGAATCTACAGTTGAACACTGGTGATACAGATAAGCATATAATTTACACTTCTGGGTATTGAGAAGGCTGTAAGTTCTATGTAAGACTCAGGGGACACATCTATGCAACACGAACAAAACAGCCAGACAATTTTGATAAGGGGACTGGGTGATATTATTTTATATGCTACTAAACCCAGATCCACAATCCACCACACACTACATATTTTCCAGTTGTTTGGGAGCTACTCTGGCTACAAGATCAACTGGGATAAATCTTTGGCCTTCATACTTACGGGAGTTATGCCAACTATGGCCCCTATCGGGAGAGCAATAAAGAGTAGGGACAAATTTAAATACCGTGGCATCCAAATATCACACTCAGAAACGGAGTTCCTAGAGGACAATTTGTATCCCCAGGTAAACAGATTATGGAAACGCGTGACCCATAGGAGAACTCTACCGCTTTCTTTGGTAGGGTGGACTGCCCTCTTCAAGATGATGGTGCTACCATACCTCCTCTACGTTCTTCAAAACACCTCGTATAGAATTCCTGCAGAGTTTTTCCGTAACGTAGTCACGCAGATAAGACAATTGCTATGGGATGGTGGGAACTCCAGAATTGTGTTACACAAGTTGCAGTGAGGGGTCTGCGATGGGGGTCTGGCAGTCCCTGAAATCCGTAAGTACTACTGGGCTGCACAACTTGTTGCCATTAACGGCTGGGTGTTTGCGGGAAGGAAGGAGCCGGCATACTGTATGGACCGTCTGTCAATGGGACAGAAAGGATACCTAGGCGCACTATATAGTAAGGACTTAATAAGCTGCGTCAGTATACACAAACAACCATACGGACTTAGAGAGAGGTGACTAAATTCCTGGGATGGGAAAGCAAGCTAACGGAACAAACGCCCCTAGGGAGAAGTGACCTTCTAAGGGAGGTGCGCAGCTTACGGAGCTTTCATGTTTGGTCACAACTGGGAATAGCCTGCGGGTAGACATTTGGAAGGGACCAAAGATGATAGAGTTTCAAACTCTACAGATAGACCATCAAATGCCAGACACCAAACAGTTCCGATATATACAATTGAAACATGCTATAAAAGCACATGTGACAGCTGGAACAGAAATACCCAGAAGTGTAGAGACCGGCGGTGATAGGTGCTATATAAAAACCATATAACATAACATAACATAACATTAGAAGATAGAGTACTGCTAGACCCACTCACTGAGAAGGCTACCTCCCTTATATATAAAAACTTATGAATAACACACCTGATCCATTAGTGACTCTGAGGGAGGTGTGGGAGAACGTCGTGGGGACAATAGAGAAGACAATTGGTAGGAGGCAATAGAGAGCCCTAAAGAAGTAGCCGTAAGAGCACGATTTTGTCTCATACAACTTAGAATCCTTTATAGGTCGTGCACAACAAGAAAGAGACTACACAGGATGGGCAAAAGCTACTCAAGCATATGTATAAGGGGATGTAGAGAAGAGGGTACTTTTTACCACATGCTGTGCGGATGTCCGAGACTGCAAAGATACTGGAGCAAAATCACACAGGTGATGTCTAGAGCTATGGGGCAACCAGTCTCACCAGATACTAGATGGCACATATTATGCATCACCAAAGAGACCAAATGGGCACCACATACTGAGACATGGTTGCTACTAGCAGCTGTAATTGTCAAACAGAACATTGCTGGGACATGGGGGGTCAATACATCCACTCAAGGTTTCTGACTGGGAGAACGATCTCGACTGATGTGGGGCAGCCGAAAAAGTAGTCTATCAAAGCCTGGGATGCCCTAAGAAATGGGGTAAAATATGGAATAAGTGGATGGAATATAGATGTATTTGAAAGGAGACATTGAATGTAAAAAAGGCTAGGAATGCAAGACTGAGTGAGAAGTGTCAGGGCCTGCTCGAGACTTAATATCTACTAAGATGTATACAGAAGGAGATAAAGCGTGTGTTAAAATCTAGTGGCCAAAGAAAAAAAAAATCATTGTATTATGTAACCTTTACATATGAATACTGCTTGGTGAAGTCTATAATGCGTCTGTAAGTTAAATTTAAAAAAAAAAAAGATTAAAAAAAAAGTTGACAAAAATCCTCCCATTTATTTCTTTTGACCTTCAGAAAACAGTGATCCCTAGTTGGTACTTTCCAGGTTAGATTATTGTAATGCCCTTTATTTGGGCATTAAACAACGTTCCATGAACAAACTCAAAATATTACAGAATACAGCTGCCCATCTCCTTAAGAGAATATCCAATTTCAAATCAGTTTTCAAATCGTTTTCTGACATGTTAGTTGAGTTCCACCGGCTTCCGATTAAAAAGTGAGTTGCTTTTAAGGCACTCTGTAGGGCTTACAAATCTGTGCACAATACGGGCCCAAAGTACCAGAGGAAGAAATACCTATGGTACACACTTATGAGAGCTGTTTGATCTGCTGTATCTAAAACTGTGATAAACCCAAATGTAACAAAGTTTCCTGGGAAGGTAGAAGTTTTGTTTTTCAAAGTGGAAACTCTTGATAAAATTGCCTTTTCAGTGAAAAAATTAGTCCAATCTAATCTGTTTCAGGAAAAAACTGAAATCCTGGCTTTTTACACTCCCCTTTTAGTCTTAGAAAACAACTCAAGTCCTGAGTTTTTTACATTCCCCTATCTAGTCTTCCTTTGGTAACCTTGCATATGCTAGCACCAAGAAGCCCTCGGGCATTCCCGTGCTTTATAAATAATATCAATATCATTGCGAATGGGGGAAACGCATATGCTCTCCACAACTCCTAATCGTATAAGAACGCATCCACTGCAAGGGCCTTTGGATCTGATCTCTGACTGTAAAGCTTCTGCAGCTGTGCTGAAGCAAACAGATCCACATCCTAAGAACCACACAACTGTTGAAGTTCCAGGAAAATTTCCCATTCAACCTCCAGTAGCTGTAATCCCTTAGATAACGTGAATTCATATCTGCCATCTGCTTTTGTAACCCTGTCAGGTATTCCACATTCATCTCAACCTTGTACTTCTGACAAAATCCAGATAGCTCCTTTACTAATTCTGCAAGACACCATGAACTGTTGCCCCCAAAGTTATTGATGTACTGGAGAGAATATACATGGTCCGTTCTCAACAAGACTGAGCAACAATGCTGTAGGACATTCCCGAAGCTCTGCATTACAAAAATAACTACCTGCAACTCCACACCATTGCCATGAAACACTTTCTCCTGTTCTGTCTAGTGACTCCCTGTCTCCATCTGCTCTAATAGATGCCATTTAACCAGTCTGGATTGCATCTGACTCCAAGATGAACTTCAGGAGGGTACCGAAAACTGCCCAGCCATTTCATGCCTCTAAATTCTGCAACCACAAACTCAACTCTCCTTCCGTATCTGCAGAAAGCTCCACCAAATCTCCATACCACAGATAATGTAATGAAGTGGCCCTGGGAATATTCCCTGAATGGACGATGAAAGAAGTCAGATCACTCGTGCCAACACCCTAAGAGACACACACCTCTTCCTCAGTACCACTCGTGCTGACTTCACTGTATTCCCCAGAAATTTCAAGAAAACTAACTCCTTGCAGGAGAGATGGGATTAATGAAACTCAAACATTCTAACAGACTTGTTGTCAGGCACAACTGGGACCCCCCCTCCCAATTCTGACACATTAACAGGAAGTCGACCAAATACATTATCATTCTTACAACTCGCTTTCTCAAATAATCCACAACAGGATGAAGCACCTTGGTAAAACGCCCAAGGGCTGAACTTACTTCAAATGGAAGGCTCTGTAAGTGTTAAAGTCTGCCGGCCCAATAAACCCGAAGAAAGCACTGACTCTCCTTCACAACGGAAATCGTAAATTTATAATTCTTTAAGTTCAATTTTACCAACCAGTCCCCCTATTGTAAGATATTGCTCAGGAGCTGAATTGTGCATGTAAATGACACACTAATTTACTTCCTTCCAATTTAGCATCAACCTGCAACCTTTGTCCTACTCCTCCATCAAAAAGTACTCACAAAGTGTAAATTGCACTCCAGAACCCCCACAATTGTGCCCCCTTCCTCAATTGATGACACTTCTGTCTCCGCCTTAAGAAATGCAACACTATTGGCAGCTCTGACTGAACTGGTACGTTGGATGCCCATATGTGTTTTGTCAGAAGCACCCATTCATTTAGGTATAAAGCAAATCTCCATCTCACCTTTAGGTAGGTAGAACCATATTGAGTCCTCTTACCTATACGCTGAGCAGATGACTACTCACCTCCCCTTTTGGTCTGTCTTCTTCTCGATGATCTTCCTCTCTTGAAAATAAATCAGTGACTGATCTACAGCTCCATGTGGAACCCTCTCCCTAATATAGCAAGTGGGAACTTGAAAACCCTTGGCCGGGGAAACATCCCCTCTACCCAGCCCTGGCAAAAACAGTGTCCTCCTCCAAAAACTCTCCTCAGACCATTCTGAGCCTCATCCAGCGATGTAAAGGTATTTACATTTTTGTCTATCTTCTTAAGTAGGCCATTTCCACCCAATATATAATTCGGTCCTCAATAGGCTCCATTTTGGGGACATCAACCAGTTTTGCACTGATTCTCATGAGGACAGCTTTCCGCAATCAAAGCAGAATTAGCTGCACTCAATAAACAATCGGCTCTCTGGCTCTATCCCTGTGGAAGTGAAACATTCACCTCAACACCTTTACAATGAGACTTTTCCGCCATGTCAATGGCCCAAGCCTAAGGACCTAGGACATCTAGCAACTTGTCCTTTCACTACTCTAATGCTTTTTCCAACCCCTTTCTGGGGTCACACCCCAAGTGAAATAAGAAGCTAAACAGATCTGGGTCCAAATCTGGGGTGCAGGAGGCCTTGCCTTCAACTTCAAGCATGGAACACCCAGCCATCAGGATCGCTCAGGTCTACTTTTCCATGGGTAGTGGATCCACAACTCTTTGAATCTGCTGATGTTCTCCATTTGCCACCACTCAGCACTTCCAGGGTGACAAATACATTCTGGGGAAAACATATATTCTCTTTTTGTATTCCTGATCACACTTTGTAGTTTGGATCCCACAGAATTCCTCATCATTATTTAAATTCCATCCATCCCGTTTGGACAAATCCAGGAAATACACATCAGAAACACTGTCCTATTTCACTTCTTTTGGCCGGTAACATCCCCCATAAATTCTCAGGTAAACCCTAAGGGCTTGATTACGATGTTGGCACCCTCCTGTAGGACTACCACCACTACGTTCCCATAAAGACTACCAAGCACATAGTGAACCTGCCCCCCCCTCCCTCCAATCCAGTGCAGGTGGGTAATATGGCGGCGGTGTCACGACAGCAATCTGTTAGACTCATAGGAGAGCCTATTAAGCAGACCGCCGCCGTGACTGTGCCACCAGTACTTTCCTGCACAGTGTCACCATGTCGTTCCTGCCACAGGGTGCAGGGACAGAGATGCAAATATAGCGGGGCACAAAGTGTGCCCCAGCGCATTGCCACCATAGGCAAATTTGCCCAGATGGACTGTTAGGGCCCCCTTACATGCATGTTTGCCACCCCTTTTCTTGGTGGTCTCACCGCCATGAAATGGGTGGTGGAAATGCAACTCGGAATATGCTCAGCACCACCAGCATATTCCATCCGCTTTCCACACCGCCACCACCGCAGGATCCTGAATCCTGCCAGAGGCGGTAGTCCTGGAACGGTCCGACAAGCCACCCTCGGAATATGGCGGGCAGACCTGCAGGGGTGGTGGTGGTCAGACCGCCACCACGAGTACAGCAGTCCCAAGAATACCGTATTCGTAATGAGCCCCTAAGTCTCCTGTGTGCTATAAAGGACACCCTCTCTCGTGCCGCAATGGACACCACTCCTCTCCCCAGTGAATTGCCATAAAATCTAAGAATTTTCTCAGGTTTGTGTGGAAGAGTTCTGATGTCTGGAGTGACTGAGAAAGAAAACTCCAATACAATGCCTGAACTGTCCACTAACCAGCTGTCTCTGCTATCACTCGTTGACCTTATACTTATCTTTGACCGTGTACACTCATCCACTGCCTTTTGGCTAGATTTGCACTATTGAAAAACTACATGCATGCATACATACAAATCATCTTACCACCTAGTGTTCCCAAACTTCTGATAAAAAATGGTACCTTACTTTTGTGGGCAAGCCTACAGCCTGTGACCAGGACTGGTAAAAACTTGGACTGTGTAAAGTCAGTATAGTATCAATGTAGTCTTCACATGGTTACAGTTTTTGTCCTACCTATGAAGTACATAAGGCCCATTCACACATGGGGTAATGGTTTTTATTGGGAGAAGTGTGGGATTGCAGCGTCAATTAACTTTAGCCATAAGATGAAGTGCCTGAGATTTCTATCAAATAATTATGTGGAAAATTGTGTTTTTTGGTCCAAACTTTGATGTTGCATGGCAGTCCTGGAGTGGGGCGGCGGGGTGGCGCCTTGCTCCTGGACCGCCAAAGTCGTAGTCAGGCCCTAGATAGGCATGGTGAATTTTTTGAGGGGGATGTAAGAAAGGTCTTTCATTTAAAAAAAGAAAACATTTTAATTGAAATTATACTTATTTTTAGGGGCAGATTAATGGGTTATAGAGGGTAATGGTGGGTAGTATTTAAATAAATAGGTCATTATTTATGAGAGTGTGGGTATTTTTGGGGTGTAGGTGTTTTTTCATTCTTTTCAAGTATATTAATATTTGTAAATAAAATTATATATGTTTTTCAGAAGCAGAATGATGGGTTATAGGGGATAAGGGTGGAGGGTATCTAAATATACTGGTAATTCTTTTTGGAGGATGGGTATTTTTTGGGTGTAAGTGTTAAATCTTTGGAGGTTTTTATAACAAAAAATAAATGTAATATTATACTTTTTATATTAGAAGTGGATGTTAAGATACTAGGTGATAAGATTGGGGAGTGTTTAAATAAATGGGTCATTATTTTTGGAGCTTGGGTATTTATATGTGAGTTATGGGAATTTATTTTAGCGGTAGGGGTATTTAATGTTGGGACTTTAACAAAAGTGAACATTTCAATTAAAAGTGTGGGGGTACTTATTATATCTTTGGGTTTTAAAGGGGTGTTCGGTAGGTTTACCACCCTCTTTAAAAAGTTGGAAAGTGGTAAATATAGTTTAAGGTGGGTGATTAAACAGGAAGGTGGATGTTTAGCCCCTCCACCCACCGAAAAGAAGTAAGTAAGTTATTATGGGCTCGATTACAATGTCGGGCAGACTTGAGTATGCATGACACCGTCGCGGTCTCGTGACGACTGACCTCCGGTCGGCGATCCCGACACCGCTATTACGATGCGTCCGCACCCTTTTCTCTATGGGAGCTTGTGTTACACCAGTAAACTGGCCATAACACAAGCACCCATTGAGAAATGGGAAATTGTGTTAATCCCAACACCCGCGGTGGGCACCTCAAGATGCCTGCCACAAGGTGCGGGGATTAACAGGGGGCACCTGTGGTGCACCCATGGTCCCCAACCGGAGGCCCCAAAGATAAGGGGGCCCTGCTAGGGGCCCTCAGAGGTTGCTTTCTGACAGGGTTGGAAAGTCCGGCATGGAAAGCCTGTCGGAAACCAAGCATCGTAATCCTGAAGGCGGAAGCGCCTTTCTAAGGGATTACGGGCCAGTCTCCGACTGGCCGACGGACACCAGAAGCCCATCGGAAGCCAGCCAGAATGACTGGCCATTTCAATTCCGATCAGCTGTATTGTAATCAGCCTGTCAGAATTGAAACCGACCGAGATCGTAATAGGTCCCTTAGTATTTATTTATTGGGAGCAAAGGTTATAAAAGTGGTGGTTTTTAAGGGGGTTGGGAGAATTACCCCCAATTAAAGTAGGAAAGAGGTAAATATGGTTTGAGGAAGTGGTTAATTTGGGAGGTTAGGGGCTTACCTTCGAAAATACAAAAAACAATGTAAAACAAATATTTTTGTGTATCTATATTGTTGGAAGTGTTATCTATTTCACTTTCTAAGTTGCATTATTTAAAAAAATAGTAATAATCAAATTGAAATTTTTTATAAAGCATGTGATGCTTGGGTAATAGGGAATAACAGTTTGTTTGTTTTTAAATATATGAGTAATTATGTTTGGGGTGTTGGTGATAATTTCTGTTTATTTTACATAATAAATGTGTTTAATAAAAATAAAAAAGTAACATTTTTTTTGTCCTTTGGTGGGGGATGCTGAGTTTTAGGGTATGAGGTGTTTTAATAAATGGGTAATCATTTTTGGTGTGAGGATATTTATTTTTATGATGTGGGTGATAATTACTCAGGTGTTTTAATATTAACAAATATATATATTTTATTAAAATAAATACCTATTGCATTTTTTAATTGTGAGTGGGAGTAGGGTTATATGCTTATAGGAGATACGATAATGAATTAGTAATTATTTTTTGGATGTGGTATTCATTTTTTCAAATAACAAAAAGTTTTTATAACAAATGGATTTTTTTAACATGGAATGGGATATGGGGGTTGTAGTAGAGAAGATTAGGGAGTGTATTAATTCATTGGTAATGATCTTGGGAGTGTGGGCTTCTTTTTCTGTGGTGTAAGTTCTTAGGAGATTAATTATTATTTAAACGAACTTGAACCTTAAAAAAACAGGTGGTGTGGTTTTAAGGGGCTGAGGTTGGAAAGTATTTTAATTTAAGTTTGTGTGTTTTTGTTGGATGGTTGTGGGTATTAGTGCTCAATGTGTCATTGTTCCATTTTTGGTTTTTTAATGTAATTTTATATAAGAACTCCCATAACATCTTTGGTTGAGTCAGCCCAGGTAGTACCATCTTACCTGGGTGTGGAATGACGCCTATGATGAAGCATGTCACGATAAGTGAGTGAGGCGTCTTCTCCAATATCTTTGGATATCCCATCACCTGAAGGTATTCCGATGCTTAACCAATTACCTCAGTGGGACCCCATGCACCCTTCTATCCTCTCCGTTTGTTGTTTTTTGTTTCCGTGGATATCCATAACTGATGTACAGACACCAGCAGTTGCTTTTTTGTGATGCGATTGTACTTGGAAGACTGCAACTGATCTGCTTCTCTTATTCTCTTTTGTGAATAAAAGTATCTTATAAATCCAACATATCAGTCCTGCATAAATGCTGCTCCAGAGAACAAAACTGTTATAAATGATTCCCAATGTGTCTTCATAAACAACAGTCTAAGCATTAAATAAAATACCAATGTTAAATATGATTGAGATAATAAAATAATATATAAATTATTTACATGAAAAATGTAAAACTCACCACTCAAAAAGCACAAAAACTAAACTCAATCCATCACTTAAAATAAATGCAAGACATAAATAAAAACATTTCCAAATAGCAATCACATAATATTTACGCAAAAAATAAAATATTGTATTTCCCACCCAAAACAAATACAATAAATATGACTTACTGTTCTGCACCTGCGGATCTTCCTTTATATCCACATAATAAAAAATACTAATCCACCAAAAAAGGGAATACAATTTTTTTTTCTAAACTAAAACAAATTCAATAGAGATCTCCCAATGTGATGCAAAGTACAGAGGAACCATAAAAGGAGTTGGACACTAAAGGGTTGCCTTTTACTATCTCCACACCCATCTAAAAAAAATTGGGGTGGTGTTGGACACTAAAAGGGTAACATTCGCTATTCCCACTCCAATCTAAACCAATTTGGGGAATGTGTTCGACACTAAAAGGGGTGACACTTACTTTTCCCTCTTCAATCTTAAACATTTTATGCAAAGTGCTACACACTAACATTTTTATATACACAATCAATTCTCCGTACTCACAGATATTTTTTCATCTATAAAATAAACTAACCAAAACTGCAAACCTATAGATTCATAATTAAACATTAACACATAAAAGAATATTTTTATCACTATTAATAATTAATATATATTTTTAAATATTTACTACCATTCCTAAAATTTTAACCATAAAATAAAATATAAAATCATACTCCAAAATTTACTATCATATCATTTAAAAAACATATAAACCAATTTAATATATATATATATATATATATATATATATGTATTATACATATATGAAATTGATTGTATATGTTTTTATTTTAATTAAAATGTAATTGTATATATATATATAGGTCTCAACAGTGGTGAGGAAATGGCAGTGCATCTGTAATGACAAATATGTTTATACTTACTTATGCTGCTTGTTCTTTATGTAAATATGTCTTCATTGTATCAATGGCACCAGTATCTTATTAGGGTTAGAATCAATCTTTCAATATAGATACATGTGACCATTGATTATCACTGTTAATTAATATACTGACAAGCATAATGAATTCAAGCCCATCCAGGGCGGAAATTAAGATTGTTATGCATATAGAAATTTGTGTTTATTTAAACAAATAGTAGTATGCACAATCAAGCCCATCCAGGGCTAAAAGTATGTTGAAACAAATTTACGTTCTGATTTATCTATTCTGTTTTGTTGTAACAAACAACATGTTCAGTAATGGCCGACACCAATGACCAAGGTATGGTTGGTGTCCTTTGTTTATGTTTAACAGTGGATATTGATTTAAGTGTGTCTCACACCGGCGCCGGCTACTATTGACAAAGGCGATAGCTGAAACGCGTCTGGTCGTGTGAAGAACCCATTAAAAAACTTTGGGTTATCCATTCCTGAGAGTGCTTGGTCCATTTATTTGTGCCGTGAGCTGTGGATTGTTGATCCGTGCGGTTTCCGTCACCGCACTACTAAAGCACCCGATCGAGAGTGCAAGGGAGTTAAGGCGGGGATTGAGCATGATATATATATATATATATAAATATATATATATATTATCTACTGGCGGTCGCCAGTAGATAGTTATAGTTACAACCTAGTTTCCATAGGAAATCTCAAAATTCTATTTTGAATAACTTTGGCGCCGGTTGACGAATCCTCGCGAAATTTTCAAAACTAATGGGGCGCTCCGCTCAGCTCCTACCCTGAAAGTCTCGGGGTGATTCGTCAAACGGGGGCCGAGAAAAAAGGGGGGTCCCAAAACGCGTTTTCCCCATGTTATTTTCCATAGGACCTTTAGACACAGCTACAGCCCGAACGGCTGAACAGAATTACGTGAAATTTGGCAGAGAGGTAGCCATAAGGTCAAGGAAGTGCCTTTTGCAGGTCTGATGTAAATCTGTTCAGTATTTCCTGAGAAAATAGCATTTAAAAGCATATCAATATCTATACGCGCGCACCGTGCGCGAGCGCAATTCTGATTGGTTGTTAGATGTCGTAAACATCCGAATCGGTCGAAACCAGGAAGTGTCGGCCGCCATTTTGTCTCTCGCAGTCTGAGGGGGTGAAAAAAAAAGGTGGAGAACGTGAAAAGGGGGCAGAGTGGACAGTTCATGACCCCCTAGCCTTGGTCAGGGGGTCACAGAAGGACCCCCAAGGGAGAAAAAAACATTTTTTTTTTTTATTTTTAAATCGCGAGGTGCGCACTGCACGCACCGCGAACCGTGGGTGCTCGGTACGCGAAGGGCACCGTGCGCCCACAGCGATTTAAAAAAAAAAAAAAAAAAAAGCACGGTGCGCGCACGGTGAAAAACCTGAAAAAAAAAATTAATAAATACATAACTTAGCATTTAAAAAAACCGTACAAATTCACTGAAAAAAACATAGGTTTCACACACGCGACCGCAATCCTCTGCTGATGACGTCAGATATTACATCACTGATGACATATGTGTCTTTCTGAAAAATAAATATTTGTAATATATGTATAGCTAAAGAATAATGGAAGAAGACATGGGTAAATAAGTGTCTAAATACAGTGATGTAATATCTAACGTCATCAGCAGACGATTGCGGTCGCGTGAGTTATAGTTGCCTGCAGTAACTATAACGGGGGAATTTCATTGGTTTTTTACGAGTGAAATGTCCAGCTAACTATAACATGTGTAAAACCTATGGTTTTTTAAGTGAATTTGCAAGGTTTTTTAAATGCTAATTTGTAACTATAACGTGTGTGAAACCTATGGTTTTTTTCAGTGAATATATATATATTTACAATTACATTTTAATTTCCAAATTAAAAACTTAAACTATTTTATATTATTTCACAAATGTTATACAATTACATTTTTTAATTACTTGAATAGAATAAATATATTTTCCTACTAATTATTAATTATTTAATACAAAAATGAAACAGCAAGACCATACATACACACCACTGTGTGTATGTGACGCACCTCCCCCTGAAGGAAAAAACAGAAGTTCCCCACAAAAGCACCCCACAAAGAGTCCAGATACTTGGAGTATTGATCCAGCGCTCAGTCAATACCCGATCAGGGATCAATACTCAATTCATACATTTACAATGGCCCATACACATTCATCCAGAATCCCTGATGTGCTGGTGTCAATTTGTTTTGTTCAATGTCTTTTTTTCTTTTCTACGATTCATGTAAAGCTTCATAGGGTTACCTATCAATTTCAATTAGTTAGCTTTCCTTCTATTTGGTCAATGGACCAATTAGGTAAATAGTTGATGATAATGATTATCATACCTAAATTACCTAAATTAAGCCTACAGTTAACTAAATAACCACAGACACTCAATAAATTGCGGTTTTCTCAATGCTTTCAGTCACAAATGTAAATAATGAAACTCACAAAGGGAGAGATACACATCAGCAACATGAATGAAATACAAACTCATCAGATTAACTCAATGACATTATGCATGAAGGAGTGGATAGTTTAAGAGACAGAAGTTTCAGCAAAATTATATGCAAAAACTGAATATACTTAATGGAAAAGATAGATGAAGAGACAATAGTTTCATCTAAAATAACACTTTCAACGGGTCGAACGGAGTGGATAGGTGTAGAGACAAAAGATTCAAGAATAAATTTAATTTGCAAACAATTTGCATGTATGAATCAGAGACAGAAACCACCCCCTCGGCCTAGGAGATGATGGGGGTTCCTCGAAATAGGATCAAGGAACAAAGAGTAAAAGAACAGGAGCAGGACAGGTCAGGTACAGCTAGGCCTCTCTGCAAACCGACAGACAGCGACGCATCTCCCCTCTTTCTCTCTTTCCAACCTAAACGTAAACCACACCTCCAAAGGCACCCCAATTATACCCTAAAACTGACATGTCCATCCCACATTTGTTGCAAACTTCATGTAACTCGCAAGTGGATTGGTGGGCTTGGGGGCGGCGTTGTCACACCATGGTGACTTCACATACATTTTAGTCACTTTATTGTTCATTCCGCTTTCCACAGTTCAAATCCTTTACACGTGCTCACGTTTTTAACATCAGATACTTTTACAGACTTTTATTCATTAAAATAGACAACATCCGCAGAACATGACTCCAGTCCCACGGTCGACTCCATCCTTTGGCAGATGAACGTCATAGTGGCCTTCAACTCGGGCAATCTTTCTGCTGAGCACAGCATTTCTGTTTTGTTGCAGGGATTCTGCTTATACGCAGAACTATGCGCAGGAACCCAGGCCCTCAGTGAATTGCGGTGTACCAAAAACTCACCTCAGAACCGAGAACCCCCTATCCGGCCAGCATCAGTGTCCCATTCGTTATCCGAGGTTTAGCTCGGCGGTACCAATGTATAGACAACCCAGAACAAGCGACTTAGTATATTTCTCAGGAATGGTGGGAATCAGAAACACCTTTTCGTAATTATTCTCATACCAGTCCACAACAGAATAAACAGAGACACGGGAAAAGTTTAAAGAGTTTATTTTATAAACCTCGTGTCCTAAGATGCAGCAGTTTGGTTAACATTAGCAGACAAACGATTAAAATCAAAACCATCAGCATAGTTACAATACCATAGAAAATGAAAGGAGCAATCATACTAAAATGACAGTGGCTCTAGGCCACCTTCCTTTCTCTAACACACTAAGGTGCCAATTACGATCCGGTAAAAACCGGGTACGAACCGTCGAACGGAGCATATTCTCCGTCCGACGCGTACCCGGTCGTAAAAATATATAAACATGGAATTACGATTCGCACGGAAACACCATTTCCGTACGAATCGTACAAAACCCCGACCGACGAAAATAAACATACAAATGTGATCCGGGAAAGCGCCGACGTGACGTCGGGACGCACGCAGCCTGCCATACACGAACCAGGAATCACGATTCGCACCGACGTCATCCCGCATGGTGAATATTTTCCGGCAGCCAAAAACTGCCGGGAAATCAGGACGACGCGAACAAGGAGTACCTGTACGCGACGGACAGACATGGACCCGAACCTACGTGTCATCCCGGCCCTCATAGCAGTCGACCTCCTCTACAGGTTCGGACGCAGACGCCGCAGAAGGTCAGAACAACAAAGTGAGGGGGGAAAGGGGGGGGGCAGGACCAGGGGCAGGCCACAAACCCCCCACCAAAGTCACACAGCACACATGCCCTGGACATACCTGACCCCCAGGCCCTGGTCACTACGAGGGGGTGGGGGCGTGTCCAGCAAAGCCAGCGTCCGCCACAACGGAAGTGCTTGACGACGCGAACCGGCAACACAACAATACAGGTACGTCCCGTACCCACGCCTTAAGAGCGTGGGTATGAGTCGTACCACGCCCACACCTACGTCATCCCAACAATGGCGGGACGGCTGTACCCACGTGGCAAAGGCCTGTGTTCGGCCCGCACAAGCATCACATAGCGTGGGGACGCATATGTACGGACCGTACCTCCACCCCCGTATGCATGGAGCGTGCCCCCACCCCAACAGTGTAAGTACGACCCGTACCCTCACCAGCGGATGTATGGAGCGTACCCCCACCCCAACAGTGTAAGTACGACCCGTACCCTCACCCGCGGATGTATGGAGCGTACCCCCACCCCAACAGTGTAAGTATGACCCGTACCCTCACCCGCGGACGTATGGAGCGTACCCCCACCCCAACAGTGTAAGTACGACCCGTACCCTCACTCGCGGACGTATGGAGCGTACCCCCACCCCAACCGTGTATGTACGACACGTACCCCCACCTGCGTATGCATGGAGCGTACCCCCACCCCAACAGTGTAAGTACGACCTGTACCCTCACCCGCGTACATATGGAGCGTACCCCCACCCCAACAGTGTAAGTACAACCCGTACCCTCACCCGCGGACGTATGGAGCGTACCCCCACCCCAACAGTGTAAGTACGACCCGTACCCTCACCCGCGGACGTATGGAGCGTACCCCCACCCCAACAGTGTAAGTACGACCCGTACCCTCACCCGTGGACGTATGGAGCGTACCCCCACCCCAACCGTGTATGTACGACACGTACCCCCACCCGCGTATGCATGGAGCGTACCCCCACCCCAACAGTGTAAGTACGACCCGTACCCTCACTCGCGTACGTATGGAGCGTACCCCCACCCCAACAGTGTAAGTAGAACCCGTACCCTCACCCGCGGACGTATGGAGCGTACCGCCACCCCAACAGTGTAAGTACGACCCGTACCCTCACCCGCGGACGTATGGAGCGTACCCCCCACCCCAACAGTGTATGTACGACCCATACCCTCACCCGCATATGCATGGAGCGTACCCCCCATGCCAACAGTGTACGTACGGACCGTACCCCCACCTCGTATGCATGGAGCGAACCCACACCCGTGTATGTTCTAAGCGTACATATCGTGAAATAGGAGGGGTGGGTGCAGAGTCCTCCCAGCAGTGCCCAGAGACAGGAGGGGTGGGTGCCTATCACTCCCAGCAGTGCCCAGACACAGGAGGGGTGGGTGCAGAGTCCTCCCAGCAGTGCCCAGACATAGGAGGGGTGGGTGCAGAGTCCTCCCAGCAGTGCCCAGAGACAGGAGGGGTGGGTGCAGAGTCCTCCCAGCAGTGCCCAGACACAGGAGGGGTGGGTGCCTATCACTCCCAGCAGTGCCCAGAGACAGGAGGGGTGGGTGCAGAGTCCTCCCAGCAGTGCCCAGAGACAGGAGGGGTGGGTGCAGAGTCCTCCCAGCAGTGCCCAGAGACAGGAGGGGTGGGTGCCTATCACTCCCAGCAGTGCCCAGACACAGGAGGGGTGGGTGCAGAGTCCTCCCAGCAGTGCCCAGAGACAGGAGGGGTGGGTGCCTATCACTCCCAGCAGTGCCCAGAGACAGGAGGGGTGGGTGCAGAGTCCTCCCAGCAGTGCCCAGAGACAGGGGGGGTGGGTGCCTATCACTCCCAGCAGTGCCCAGACACAGGAGGGGTGGGTGCAGAGTCCTCCCAGCAGTGCCCAGAGACAGGAGGGGTGGGTGCCTATCACTCCCAGCAGTGCCCAGAGACAGGGGGGGGGGGTGGGTGCAGAGTCCTCCCAGCAGTGCCCAGAGACAGGAGGGGTGGGTGCCTATCACTCCCAGCAGTGCCCAGACACAGGAGAGGTGGGTGCAGAGTCCTCCCAGCAGTGCCCAGAGACAGGAGGGGTGGGTGCCTATCACTCCCAGCAGTGCCCAGACACAGGAGGGGTGGGTGCAGAGGCCCCCAGCATTGCCCATGGAAAAAAAAGGGTGGAGTACCCACAGATCCAATAGCCACAATTCTCAGTCAGGTGCACAAAGACCCTGCAGTACATGTAACACATGTGTGCGAGGCTGGGAGTACACACATGCATACAGCCTAAAAGGGAACATGTCCACATGAAGTCATGTCAACAGACTACATACACAAGTACAGTGATCACCAAGGATGCCACGAATGATGCAGGTGGAGACATAGCTCTGCATGCATGGCCAAAGTTGAAGGGGTCCATCACACACCCAGCTAATGTAGACACAGCTCAGCGCAGAATATTGGGAACACCCTGCAGGGAAGATGTCAGGGTACACAGAGGAAGGAATACACCTTGGGACAATTTCACCATGCAGTAACTGCTTACATGAACAGAGAAACCTAGCTAACACCTTGTGATGGCACACAGATACCAGGGTCCCCCCTATGACCACCACACTACTACATTTCCCACACACCCAACACATGATCACCACCCAAAATCACGTAGCAGCCCCACCAACAGCAACACCACAAAAGCAGTAGTGTTCTAAGGAAAAACAAAAAGGCTTTATTCAGCATTTCCAAATAATGTGTGTGTGGATAAAGTTCAATATGTACAAAGCCCATAGGGCAGTCCATGAGTCACAGCTGGATGGTGGACACAGTGGGACGTGTGTCCCCTAGCTTGCCTGCACAGTCAGACTCCTTCGTCTTCCACAGCGGGGAGGGCATCATGTGGGGGGGAAGGACCAGGCACCGCAGGGACAGGAGGGCGAAGGGTAGGCGTCGTGGGTGCAGGGATGGAGGACTCCACCACAGGGGGTGGGGCAGGGCCAAAGGTGGAGGCCAGGATGTCGCTGCACACCTTAGCAAGGTCCTCCAGCGTCTCCCCTGCACCCGAAGGAACCACAGGCCCCAAGGAGGGGGGGGGGGCGGAGGGATGGGTCGCAGCGCCACTGGGGGAGGGTGTGGACAGAGGGGGGGACTCAACCACCCTGACCGGGGACTCCCTTGATCGCTTGCGGGGTGGTGTCACAGTGGGGCTCAGAGACAGAGCGGCCATGAAGGAGTCCTTGCCGGATATGTGGCCAGGAGAGCTGAGGGGAGGGGATTTGGAGGGAGTGGATTTGGTGGAATGCGGACTCCCACTCTGGCTGCGTGACTTACGTTTGCCCCCCGACCCAGTGGGTGTGCCTACTTCACCCTGTGTGTGCGTGCCAGGAGGTGTGCGTCTGACCTTCTCTGCTGGTGTGGTGCCTGTGTCTGTTGTGGTGGGTGCATGCTGACGTCTGGGTGTACGTGGGACAGGCATGGGAGTGGGAAGTGTGGATAGGTCAGGGGTAGGGGGTTGGACGTAGCGCTGCAGGAGACCCACTGCTGCAGTCAGTGTCGAGTCAATGGACCTCAGCAACTGGCGTTGGTCAGCCTGCGATGAAAAAATGCCCTCCAAGTATGCCTCCATGTTGGTCAGCACTTGGCTGTGGCCATGGAATACATTAAGGATCGCAGCCTGACCAAGCTGCAACTGCCGCTGGATGTCCACAGACTCGGCATTGGCAGCAGCAGTGGAGACAGGGGCAGGGGGTGCGGTGCCTGGCAGGAAGGAGACATGTGGTGAGCGGGCACGCTGGGAAGGGACACGAGCAAGTGGGAGGCGGCTGATGGCAATGGAGGGGGCGGGGTGAGATGTTGTGCCGCTGGCAGCTGCTGGTGCAGCCTCCGCCCACTCGGAGAGATCATCCTCGGACCCGTCAGCCTCATATTCTGTCGTGCCAGTGGACAGGTCCTCGGCCTCACTCTCCTCCGCCTCAGTACCACTCAATGTGCCAGCCACGATATCAACGCTGGCACTGGTGCTCGGTCCCTCCGCTCCGTCTGTGCTCATGTCTCCCTCCGTGTCCCCCGACGATGCTGTAGGCAAGGTGAAGAGACAGCAATTAATCACACACCTGTATACATATGTCACATGAGTCCAATCTACATAGGTTACAGTGCATAGCCTGAAAAGAAAGATCAGTAACATCTACAAAACAAGGTACAGATGTAGGCCATGCAACACACAGTTGGTTGACCCACCATGCCACTGAAAATCCATGGAGAGCATGACACAATAGCAAATGACATGAAATGGAGTTTTACAACAAACAAATGATGGACAGAATGCTGACAATGCAGACATTCTCCCCCAGTCAAGAGATCTGGGTTAAATCCATCGTTCTTTTGCCCACTACACCACCCCAGTTTAGACATGGCCATATGCAAATCAGTCTTGACCCTGTGCCTCATGGGAACAGTCCAGCCCGAACTGCCAAGCCATGTCTTCCCTGGACCGGAATCAATTATCCTAGGACCGGTTTCTGGCTATCAGCCATCATCAGCCAGGATAGCTTGACTCCAGTGGCGTAGTGAGCACGGGTCCCACGTCTGGGAATACCCATCCCACTTAGGGCGAAAAGCGTTACAACAAACAAATGATGGATGGAATGCTGACAATGCAGACATTCTCCCCCAGTCAAGAGATCTGGGTTAAATCCATCATTCTTTTACCCACTACACCACCCAAGTTTAGACATGGCCATATGCAAATCAGTCTTGATCCTGTGCCTCATGGGAACAGTCCAGCCCGAACTGCCAAGCCATGTCTTCCCTGGACCGGAATCAAGCATCCTAGGACCGGTTTCTGGCTATCAGCCGTCATCAGCCAGGATAGCTTGACTCCAGTGGCGTAGTGAGCACGGGTCCCACGTCTGGGAATACTCATCCCACTTAAGGCGAAAAGCGTTACAACAAACAAATGATGGACGGAATGCTGACAATGCAGACATTCTCCCCCAGTCAAGAGATCTGGGTTAAATCCATCGTTCTTTTGCCCACTACACCACCCCAGTTTAGACATGGCCATATGCAAATCAGTCTTGACCCTGTGCCTCATGGGAACAGTCCAGCCCGAACTGCCAAGCCATGTCTTCCCTGGACCGGAATCAAGCATCCTAGGACCGGTTTCTGGCTATCAGCCGTCATCAGCCAGGATAGCGTGACTCCAGTGACTCCAGATGCTTGTTTCTAGTCCAGGGAGGACCTGGCTTGGCAGTTCGGGCTGGACTGTTCCCATGGGGCACAGGGTCAAGACTGATTTGCATATGGCTGGGTTCAAACTGGAATGGCATGGTGAGCAAAAAAACGATGGATTTAGGCCCAGATCTCTGTACTGGGGTGAATGTATGATATTGTTCTGCATTCTGTCCATCAATTGTTGTTTTTGCATTTGTCACCCCAAGTGGGAAGGGTATGCTCAGACGTGAGTCCCTTGCTCTCCATGTCACTGGAATCAGGCTATCCTGGCTGACGAGGGCTGAAAGCCCGAAACCGGTCCTACGATGCTTGTTTCCAGTCCAGGGAGGACCTGGCTTGGCAGTTCGGGCTGGACTGTTCCCATGGGGCACAGGGTCAAGACTGATTTGCATATGGCTGGGTTCAAACTGGAATGGCATGGTGAGCAAAAAAACGATGGATTTAGGTCCAGATCTCTGTACTGGGGTGAATGTATGATATTGTTCTGCATTCTGTCCATCAATTGTTGTTTTTGCATTTGTCACCCCGAGTGGGAAGGGTATGCTCAGACGTGAGTCCCTTGCTCTCCATGCCACTGGAATCAGGCTATCCTGGCTGACGAGGGCTGAAAGCCCGAAACCGGTCCTAGGATGCTTGTTTCCAGTCCAGGGAGGACCTGGCTTGGCAGTTCGGGCTGGACTGTTCCCATGGGGCACAGGGTCAAGACTGATTTGCATATGGCTGGGTTCAAACTGGAATGGCATGGTGAGCAAAAAAACGATGGATGTAGGCCCAGATCTCTGTACTGGGGTGAATGTATGATATTGTTCTGCATTCTGTCCATCAATTGTTGTTTTTGCATTTGTCACCCCGAGTGGGAAGGGTATGCTCAGACGTGAGTCCCTTGCTCTCCATGCCACTGGAATCAGGCTATCCTGGCTGACGAGGGCTGAAAGCCCAAAACCGGTCCTAGGATGCTTGTTTCCAGTCCAGGGAGGACCTGGCTTGGCAGTTCGGGCTGGACTGTTCCCATGGGGCACAGGGTCAAGACTGATTTGCATATGGCTGGGTTCAAACTGGAATGGCATGGTGAGCAAAAAAACGATGGATGTAGGCCCAGATCTATGTACTGGGGTGAATGTATGATATTGTTCTGCATTCTGTCCATCAATTGTTGTTTTTGCATATGAAATGGAGTTTGACATAGGAGCCAGGCCCTGGGGACAATCCAGCACTGCATCTGCACCACACAGCGTTGCCGAAAATAGGGATGAGCAGGGACCATATCCATGAACTTGAGGCACATGCTGCATAGGTAATACTGAAAACCTGCCCACCATGACTGGCTCACTGCACCTTGAGTGTATGTCCAGACAAACATCACACATTGGCCAGACCTAGCAAGGAGAATTCTGGTTCTGACATGTAGGCTTGGCCCGCACCAACCACCCCCTACATGAGACAATTTGTTGAGACACAGGTGGCACTTACATCTCTTACTCTGGCTGAAATACACAGGGGCTGCATAAATGCAAGATTGGACACCAAATACCCAAGGTGCGCCTGTCCAAATAATCATGTACAAATGGCCATCATCAGATGATTGTAACAAGACACACAGGCACTGGCCACCGTGAGTATGAACAAGGAAAATCAGGTCAGGCTGTACAGTGGACACTTGTACTACATTTTACGTCAATATACATGGTGCCAGGGGACAATGGCACAGAGCACAACCTATGCTGTAGACACTGAGAGTGTCCACGTTTTGTGATGACGCACATGACATCTAGGAAAATATGCCCCAGGGGACAGTAGTGCCCACACAACTCCATGGTCCTGAATGGGAATGACTGCAACACACGCCACCATCCCTGCACTATGCGTATCGCACACTCATGCACATCATGTCACAGGCCACAACATAGGATATGCGTGCTGTAAGGCATGACACTTGAGAGACTAACTCCCATGTCTGGACTCAGCATCAGTGCCAACTGACATGGAACCCACATGTACTGAACTGGACAGGGCACAGGCAAGGTCCCAAAACCTGTTACACACCACCCCCACACATGATGCTACAGGCATAGTTCACGTTGAGAAAGCGCCAGCCTACATTACCTTGTGAAGGAGTGACTACACACCGACCAGGGAACACATTGCAAGGAGGGGTAGGGAGGCAGGAGAGCACCGCTATACTGTGGGTAACAGGATCTGCACAGCACCTTTAAACCCTGGCAGTGTATCCATGCAACTGTACACTTACAAATGCTGGTGACACACAACAAACACACATGTACCTACCCCCTTCCTGCTGCTGCTTCTCCTGTAAGCGCCTCTCCAAGTCTGGAAATACCACCGCCAGCACACGCTTGTGGATGTGGGTCAGTCTGCGGCGCCCGCGGTTCTTATGGGTCTCAGGTGAGTCCCCCAGCAGTACCCGTGCGATCCTCCGCGTCCAGCACCGGATATCCTGCCAGCGTTTCCTCACCTGGGACAGGCGCCGCTTGCGACCATCCGCACTCCTCACGGCACTGACGGCGGTCAGCCATATCTGCTTCTTGGCAGAGGCGCCTACCTGTGAGGATGAACAAGTGACACTACATCAATACACCAGGCACATGTCACAGAGAGACATATTAGCACAAATTTGCTGTTTACAACAAGGCATAGTATGCATCCAACGCATTGCACCATTGTCATAGGGACATGATCCTCTGTGGAAGGGCAAAAGCAGTACGTGCCATTGAAAGAACACAGGTGGAATGAGGGCAACTACACAAGCAATGATCCAGGCTCACACTGTGCATCACAAGCTACACCAGGATAATGTGCAGCACCTCTAAGCAGTCACATGCCACAGGCCACTGACGCTACCTCAGCAGAGTACACAGACACACACAGGCACAGGACATTCACCTGCCATTGCCAAATGCAGCGACAAACCTCACTCTGCACATGTGCCACTAGACGGGGGGGCTCACAGGTGTGGGGCTGGCCCTGCACATCAGACACACAGCACTGCTACCTGCTCACATCACATGGGCAGGGTATATCCATCCCTCATGCAGCCCGGGTGCCACACTCCACATATGCACCCACCCACATGACAGGGGACTTACACACACACCGATGTCCAGGGTACAAACACATCATGTGGACACTCTCAGCACAGGTACACAGAACTAACACACATCTGTGGGTACAGTCACCTGTCACACTGGGCTGACCACATAATCACATGAGGACTGTAGAGGCCACATTCCCAGGAGGACAAGACAGGCAGAATGTGGCATGCACCATGCAGTGATTGTCACAGTAAACACAATGCAAGTGAGGATGGCAGACATGCACCACAGCATGCACTGGCTGGGAGACATCAGGCATTCCCCCCCCTGGGACCCCCTCTACAGTACATAGCATGTGTGCCACACCTGGACACAATGCCAGAAGTCACAGTCACAAACAAGGGACACAGTCTGTGCTAGTAGACTCTGCACTCACCTGATACCCTGGTCGGCCATACAGCAGGGGGTACTGTGGGAGGATCACATCCAGCAAAGCCAGGTTCTCCTCCAGGGTGAAAGGCTGTGACCTCTCCACAGCCCTTGACATGGTTCCAGGGAATCAGTAGCAGCAGCTGGGTCGTCGAATACAAAGATGTGCAGGCAAGTGCTCCTTCATGGGACCTGGCTGCCTTATATCTGCCTTGCTGGCCCATTTCATGCACAGGAGTGCAGAGTGATTGGTCACTCACATTTGCATCCTATGTTTCCTCCAATCCCTTCAAACCTAGCACACTCAGTGGGTTTTTATTGTGTTTTTTTCTTGAGCATGATGTCAACTCCAGAACCACATTGCAACAAAGTAGATTCATTCAAACTGACTACTGCTGTGCACCTGCTTAAAATAATTCAAACTTTAAACTTGGTCTCCATGACACCCAGCAGGCATGTAGGCCTTTCTACTTGTCCCTCATGTGTCCCCTATGTAATTTGGAGTTTCACACACAGGTACGGTGCGTCCCGGGGCCCTAGGGCACCACAAATGCATAGCAACGGCCCGTACAGGCGTGTGTACGGTCCGTATCACTATGGGTGTGCTTGCGTATGCGTACCCATAGTGAAAGTGAGCGTACGCACGCGTGTACGGTCCGTATCACTATGGGTACACATACGCGAGAACACCCATAGTGATAGTGAGCGTACAGGCGTGTGTACGGTCCGTACCACTATGAGTACGCATACGCGACAACACCCATAGTGACAGTGAGCGTACATGCGTGTGTACGGTCCGTCTCACTATGGGTGTTGTCGCGTATGCGTACTCATAGTGATAGTGAGCGTACAGGCGTGTGTACGGTCCGTACCACTATGAGTACGCATACGCAACAACACCCATAGTGACAGTGAGCGTACATGCGTGTGTACGGTCCGTCTCACTATGGGTGTTGTTGCGTATGCGTACTCATAGTGATAGTGAGCGTACAGCCGTGTGTACGGTCCGTACCACTATGAGTACGCATACGCGACAACACCCATAGTGACAGTGAGCGTACATGCGTGTGTACGGTCCGTCTCACTATGGGTGTTGTCGCGTATGCGTACTCATAGTGATAGTGAGCGTACAGGCGTGTGTACGGTCCGTACCACTATGAGTACGCATACGCGTGAACACCCATAGTGATACGGACCGTACACATGCCTGTACGCTCACTATCACTATGGGTGTTGTCGCGTATGCGTACTCATAGTGGTACGGACCGTACACACGCCTGTACGCTCACTATCACTATGGGTGTTGTCGCGTCTGCGTACTCATAGTGGTACGGACCGTACACACGCCTGTACGCTCACTATCACTATGGGTGTTGTCGCATATGCGTACTCATAGTGGTACGGACCGTACACACGCCTGTACGCTCACTCTCACTATGAGTACGCATACGCGACAACACCCATAGTGGTACGGACCGTACACACGCCTGTACGCTCACTATCACTATGGGTGTTGTCGCGTATGCGTACTCATAGTGGTACGGACCGTACACACGCCTGTACGCTCACTATCACTATGAGTACGGATACGCGACAACACCCATAGTGGTACGGACCGTACACACGCCTGTACGCTCACTATCACTATGGGTGTTGTCGCGTATGCGTACTCATAGTGGTACGGACCGTACACACGCCTGTACTCTCACTATCACTATGGGTGTTGTCGCGTATGCGTACTCATAGTGGTACGGACCGTACACACGCCTGTACGCTCACTATCACTATGGGTGTTGTCGCGTATGCGTACTCATAGTGGTACGGACCGTACACACGCCTGTACGCTCACTATCACTATGAGTACGCATACGGCAGCACTCCCATAGTGATAGGGAACGTACACAGGCCCTCTTAGCGAAAGTACGGTGCCTTTCACACACCACAGTGGTGACACGCAGCACACAGGAAGGAATAGGGCTGACATACTTGTCCATGGATGGACATCAAGGCATTGTCTGGGCAGTACTACATGTGTGGGGCACAGGTGTGAAAGGCTGTGATGTGGCACATTACTCCTGAGTCGAGAAGGCACCAGATGTATGATGAGATGTGTACAGATGTTATGTGTGACGGTGCAATGTGTGCCAGGCATGCCTTTAACTCCTTTGACATGTGTGCATGTCGTACTGCACACTTGGGATGAGCGTCACTGGCATGGCATGGTCAACAACACACGCAAGTGTCCCCTGATGCCCGCTACAGGGGTTACCACACCAGACATGTCACTACCCATGGTGCACGATGTGACTATGTCATGTATGTGTGGGGGGTTCCCATTAGCTTGATGTTGGAGCTCCCTCAAAAGCATCAGCTGTTGCAGCAACCAACATGTGTCTGTGTGTAGATGGACATGGCACACTGTTCCGCACACCAGGCCACATGTGGTATCGGATGTGAGGTGCGTATGTATGCATGGGACACGGAGTAGCGGAACAAGGACATGTCTGCATCCTCTCTATGAATGTGTGGTGATTCATTACATGTGCACCTTCATGGCAAGGTGTGTGGGCTGTTCTAGTATAATGTCATGTGACCTGTGGCTCTAGTGTTCCGCTACCTGTCTCTGCAATCGACATCCTACTTCTGCTGATGTGTGGATGTATGTCACTCCTGTGTTGCGTCTGGCTGTTCCCTTACACTGGGACACAGCTAATCCCATGCCATGGCATGTGGAGGTTCACAATCTCCGTGTGTAGCTGGGTCTTGGTAGGAGTGTCACCTGGCAGCCATACGTGTCCAGGGCATGTGGCACATACCTGACTCCGTATGTCGCATATGTGTATTGACAGATTAACATGTGCTCAGTACAAATCAATTGTTGTTGTAGTGCACTCACTCATCCTTGTCACTTCCAAATTACTGCAGAGCGCCGCCTCTTCCCCGACCAATTCCGGACTTGGCTGACATGCGGGAGAATGACTGTATACGGTGCTACCGCTTTCCCCAACCGTTGATTCTGGAGTTGACGGCGAGGCTGGCACCACACCTGCAACCGCTGCACAGGTATCCTACGGCACTGACACCCAAGCTGAAGGTAATGGCAGCCCTACATTTTCTTGCCACGGGTACCTTTCAAAATACCATAGCTCATGTTGGTGGCATGTCCCAGAGCATGTTCTGCAGTGTGCTGCATGATTTCTTAGAGGCCATGTTGCTTCACCTGGATGAGTTCATCCATTTCCCAACCCCTGAAATGTTGACTGGTGTCAAGCGTGGATTCTATGCCCTGGGAGGGATGCCCCATGTCATTGGGTCCATAGATGGGACACATGTGGCTTTGGTACCACCACAGGCACAGGAGGTAGCGTACAGGAATCGCAAGCACTACCACTCCATCAATGCCCTTGTGGTGTGTCTGTCCAACATGGCGATTTCACATGTCTGTGCTCGTTTTCCAGGATCAGCACACAATGCCTACATCATGAGGCGTAGCAGGGTGCCTGAAATGATGACGCAGCTGCGCAACGAACGAGCATGTGTTGTTGGTGGGTACACTCTGTCGGTCCTGTATTTTGCGTAGACTTCCAGCACGACCGCTTCTCCTGTCCTACTTATGTCCATGTGCTTTCCATGTAGGGGACGCTGGCTATCCCAACATGCCATGGCTGATCACACCTCTCCGCAACCCCATCACGCCGGCCCAGCTCCGCTACAACACCGCCCATGGCCGGACAAGGCGAGTGATCGAGAGGACATTTGGCCTCCTGAAGAGCCGATTCCGGTGCCTCCACAAGACCGGCGGCGCCCTCCCATATGCCCCGGCGAAGGTCTGCAAAATCTTCATGGTCTGCTGCATGCTGCACAACATGGCAGTTGAGAAAGCTGTGCCACTCATCCTGGATCAAGATGATCAGGACCATCCACCCGTGGAGGACGAAGGGCTTGGCAATGGTGCTAGTGATGTGGAGGATGTTGTTCCGCAAGAGGACATCCGGACTCGGCTCATACGCGACTTCTTTGCTTAGTGGTGAGTACGAGTGTCTGTGTGTGCACGCATTGGTCCCCGTGTGGCATGTGTTGCGATGTGTGTGTCCATCTGCATGTATGGCACGTGAGTCAGAGGTGTGTGTGGATGTGTCACTGGAGTGATGGTGCCAGTGATGTGTATTTCCCCAGTCATAATTGTGACCTAGCATGTTGTCATCCTTACATGTGTCGAGTACATGCACATGCAAGTGGCTGTGCTTTTTGTGGCTGACTTCTTGTGTGTCTCTCTTCCCCAGGTACTTGCGCATGCCGTCTGCTGCTTGCATTGTTGTGGCACTGCTATTCCTCATGGACACGTCATCGTGTGCTGACTCAGCGTAACACGCACGGACAAGTTTGGAAGTCTCCTTAGGGTAAGGGATGCATCAGGGGTGTATTGGGTGTGGCAGTTGTTTACGATGTATGCACACTGCCCCTGTGGATGTTCGGTTCCTCTGCAGACATGTCGCATCACCATGGTACACATGACATGCAGCTGGGTACACCTGAATAGATGGTCAGACTTGTTGACAGTCATCTGTCATGGGATTCTGGAATGTGATGATGGCATCAATGTGTGTTACACTGCCCTCGGACACATACGGTTTGCATTGGCTTGACATGGTGTGGGACTTCCACATCAGCGGATCAATGGTGTATGGCAGTCTCTCCGTGAGCAGCAGGGGGTGTTTAGCTGTTAGCCGACACTTGTGTGCCAGTTCCATGGCTATCACGCATTTGTGCTGCAGAAGGGGGGTTCCAGTGTTGGACCCACATGTTACTCCACATGACCCGTTCATGTGTACTCCGAGTTACCTCTGCAATCCAGAATACATGACTAATAAAGGTGTCCCTATGCCTCCAAGGTGCCTCTTCTCAGTCAATGCTGGTGTGTTGACACGGTGCATCCGGCATGTCTGGCATGGTTTTCCGTGATAGTGGCTATGTGTCTATGTGTCGAGTAGCAAGATGCAAGCTGTTTGTCTGGGATTAGACTGTGTATTGTGCATGATGTCCATGAGTGTGTGGGTATTGTGACATGTGCCATCCCCATGCATCCAACGTTGGCCAGGCCACCATTCTCTGCATCCACCTGACTCAAGCTTGCAGGACATGGTTCTGCCACCTGTCCACACATACCTGGGTGCCCCACAGGACACTCCACATGATCCCTGACCTCTGCGCATGGCTATCGCTGTACTCAAAATGTCTGTCGGCACGGTTGTGCGGCCACCCCCTCAGCTGGTTGGGCCCATCACGGGTGTGTATGGTGCTCCATGTCTGTCTTGCCTAATACAATGTGACCCATGTGTGTCCTGTGCCAGACTCAGGCCCCAGGGTGTGGATGGTTGAAGTCAAATGAGAACTCAGGCATGGTTAGACTTTACAAGACACATGTAAGGTAATAATGCAATGAGTAGGCATCTTCTCTTTATGGTGTGACGTTTTATTTTGGTTGTGGTGGGGGGGGGGGGGGTTTGACATGAGGGGCTTTCCGGGTGTGTGGAATCCAAAGTTCCCTAGGGGAGTTGGTGTCCTTGCCATTTGAAATCCTCAGAGTCCATGCCACAGTCTTTGTCAACATTGGTCAGACAGTGACCATCAAGTCCATGTGGCAGAGAATGTCTTTTGCTGCTGTGCTGCTGTTGCTCCAGTGGGCCAGGTGCCAGGCCAGGTGTCCTGGGAGATGGTGCTGTTGCGCCGACCCTCACGGTCTTTTCCGTGGACGACCCGCCCTCCTGCGGGGACCCTCGGAAGCAGGCCGTGACGATGTTTGGGATGCTCCGTCGGATGTCTCCTCCTCCTCCTCCTGTTCCCTCCCTGTGGGTGGTGATGTTCTACGCCTGATGGCACAGGGAGGGTTGCCCATGTTGTCGGCCATCCGACGGAGTGTACTGTGAATTCCCGTGAACACCGTCACGAGCTCAGCCTGTCTGTCCTCCATCCGCCGTTGGTGTCGCAGTAGACAGGCATGTTGCTCCGCATGTTGCTGGGCCTGCTGGGTCTTGATCTCCTCGAGGATGGACACAACCTGGGCCATGCCCGTGGTGTCCTGCCGGTATGTGTCCAGGATGTTTCGGACATGGGAATATACCGGTTCCCCAGCCAACAGGTCAGGCTCGCGCCTCCGCCGTCCTCCACTCCCACCACCCCTGCCCACTTGCACCTGGCCTGCCCTTGTGGGCACATCGGGTCTCCGGGACCCCTGAGGGGTGGCATTGGCGTTGTCGCCTGCCTCCTCCTGGGTGCCCGGGACACCGTGTCCCTCCTGGCCAGCCTGGCTGCATTGTGGTGGCGGGGCAGGGATCCTGGGTGTCTCCTGGGATGTGGCAGGAGTGGGGGTGGTGGTTGGCCCAGTTGTACCTGACGCAGGTGCTGCAGGTGGTCGGACACTAGAGGGGCCAGGTTGGTCGGGGTCGGGTTCGTCCACAGAGTGGTGAGAGTCGTCGCTGCCGGTGGCTCCGTCATCCCGCCGAGCCGGGGCCTGTGAGTCTTCCCCCCCAGTGTTGGGGGGTGATCCACGACGTTGACCTGTGTGTGAGAGAGACAATGTTAATTTTGTTCTATGCAACATCCATGTTTCATTGGTTTCTAAGTTGGCACATTTCCTCTGGGAATTTGGATATGTCTTGCATTCCACTCACAGTGCACTTGTACATGGGTATGTCCCTTGGCCACAGCTTTTGCGACTTTACCTATGTGTGGCACAGTCTTACTTGCTGCGTCAATTGTGACTGCAGTCAGCAGTGGAGTGGGCAGGTGTGGCGAGCCATGCATTGGCGCCTTCCGTGTTGCACTGTACGTGGGCATATGGAGTGGTTCCACACACTTAGATAATGCAGGTAGCTGGCGTTGTGCTCGTGCACAGGTTGTGACATGGCCCTGTGTTTTGCCAGGGGGGTTCTGGCACTGGCCACCCTTGTCTACATGCACGCAGTCCACCTGCTGACGAGCAGACATTCCCACACCCCACAAGGCTGATTTGCTCTCCCTGTGTGTCCCTTTCTCGCTCCCTCTCTGTCCCCCTCTCCCTCCCTCTGTGTGTCAGACTCCTCCCTCTGTCCGTCTCCCTGTGTCTCCCTCCCTCTCTCTCCCCCTCTTCCTCCCTCTGTGTGTCACCCTCTGTCACCTCAGCCCAGTTTCCTAGGCACACACTTTTTGCAGATCTTTGAATGGCCCTTGGCTTGTTGATGTGAGTTTGTTTCTGATCTCCAGGCAGCCATTGGGTGTAGTGTCTGTGTCTGCGCTGCTGCTGTGGTGGTGTGTGCTGCCACTCTTTCACAGTGTTGGCTGTTCATTAGCTGCTGTCATGTGCAAAAAGTGCCTTCACCCCATGTCTTAATGCAAGGCGTGCGCCATTTGCTGGCAAGTCTTTCCTGTGTGGGGACACACTGTTTGTCTGGCGGTGACCTGGGCCATATGGGCAGAGGGCATTGTTGTCTGCTTCTGAGTTGCACTATGTGATTTTTGGGGCCCACACTCCCGCCATCCGGGTTACCGTGTCTTGTGTTGGTGTTTTCTGTGGCCTGTGACTTGGCATTGTCCAGCTGGGTGCATGGGGCATGTTGGCGCCAGTGGCATGTGCGTGTTCATGGAGTGTGGTTGAGTCATGCGATAGCTTGGGGTGGTTGCGTGCCTGTTTGTGAGTTTGGTTGTGGATGACGTTCCCCCCATGTGAGGTGAGTTGTTTGTGTACTCACCCGGGTCTCGGAGTCCTTCTAATCCGTCCACTGCCACCACCGGCAGTATGGCCATCACCCTCTCCTCCCAGGGATGGTATTCTACCCGTCTGCGGGGCGGCCCTCCTCCAGTGACGTTGGCCTGGTTGTGTTCGTCGTTCATTTTGGCTCGGACCCTCCTCCGCAGATCGTACCACCTGGCTTGGCATTCATGCCTGGTCCTTCTGGTGGCCGCAACAGCATTGACAGCATCGACAATCCTCTGCCACATGGCTGTTTTATCGGAAATGCTGGTCTGTCTGACCTATGTTCCAAACAGGTGTGGCTCGAGGATTTCATCGACAAGGACCTCCAACTCTCGGCTAGTGAACTTTGGATTCTTGTTAGTGGGCATGGTGAGGGGTGTGGGTGTGGATGGTTGGGGGGTGGGTGTGGATGGTTGTGGGTGTGTGGGTGTGGTTGTGCAGGTGTGTGTGTGAATGTGATGAGGGGGTGTTTGTGAAGGTGTGTGTGTGAAGGTGTGCAAGTGTAAGGTGTAGTAAAGGTTCAAGTATGGTGCTGTAGGTTGTCTGTGGGGTCTGGCAGCAGTGAGTCTGTTGCAAAGGCTCATGGTTTGTGTCTGTGGGCCCTTTTTATTGGTCCATTGGTGGGTGTGGCTGTGTTTGAACTTTGGGTGGGTGTGTTATAAGGAGTGGTTGTGTTTTGGGCCTCTGTTTTGGATTTTGGCAGTTGCAGGTCAGTGATTGTGTTGTTTTTGTGCTTGTAGGACATGTTTAGTGGCTTTGTGCCATTCGAATGGTGTATTCTTGTGTTGTTTTGCTTTGTCCTGGTTGTGTACGTGCGTTTTTAACGTGTGTACGGTGTGTACTTCAGGCATTTTGTTGTACAGTGCTGTCCTTGTGTCTGGCTTGGTACGACTCGTACATGCGCGATGTTGTGTGAAGGTGCTGGTGTTGGGGCCTGGGGTGCGCTCCATGCATACGCGGGTGAGGGTACGGGTCGTACATACGCGGTTGGGGTGGGGGTATGCTCCATACCTACGCGGGTGAGGGTACGCGTCGTACATACACGGTTGGGGTGGGGGGACCGGTCGTACATACACGGTTGGGGTGGGGGTACACTCCATGCATACGCGGGTGAGGGTACGGGTCGTACATACACGGTTGGGGTGGTTGTACGGGTCGTACATACACGGTTGGGGTGGGGGTGCGCTCCATACATACGCGGGTGAGGGTACGGATCGTACATACACGGTTGGGGTGGGGGTACGCTCCATGCATACGTGGGTGAGGGTACGGGTCATACATACGCGGTTGGGGTGGGGGTACGCTCCATACATACGCGGGTGAGGGTACGCGTCGTACATACACAGTTGGGGTAGGGGGACCGGTCGTACATACACGGTTGGGGTGGGGGTACGCTCCATGCATACGCGGGTGAGGGTACGGGTCGTACATACGCGGTTGGGGTGGGGGTACGCTCCATACATACGCGGGTGAGGGTACGCGTCGTACATACACTGTTGGGGTGGGGGGTACGCTCCATACGTCTGCGGGTGTGGGTACGGGTCGTACATACGCGGTTGGGGTGGGGGTACGCTCCATACATACGCGGGTGAGGGTACGCATCGTACATACACTGTTGGGGTGGGGGGTACGCTCCATACGTCCGCGGGTGTGGGTACGGGTCATACATACACGGTTGGGGTGGGGGTACGCTCCATACGTACGCAGGTGAGGGTACGGGTCATACATACACGGTTGGGGTGGGGGTACGGTCCGTACATACACAGTTGGGGTGGGGGTACGCTCCATACGTACGCGGGTGAAGGTACGGGTTGTACATACACGGTTGGGGTGGGGGTACGGGTCGTACATACACGGGTGGGGATTCGACTCGTACATAGGAGGGCTGGGGGGGTGTTGGGCGCGTATGCGGGCACATGTCTCCATGGTTGCTATGGGAGTTCGGTGCGGACGGTGTTTTTTCCATCCGGTTGTAACATCGGACGCACGGGATGGATCGTGTGATTCCGCGGTCGGACTTCACTTTTCACATTTGTACGGTAAATCGTCCGAGGACGTGTCGGACACATTTTCCCACCCGAGGACGTGTGGGGAATAATTCCCAATGCGGTTCGTATGGACTTTTTACCATGCGAATCGTGATTGCCAGTTTGTACGGCACTTGTACGATTCGTACGGTAAAAAGACCGGATACGAGTCGGACGGGGAAATTTTTTACAGGATCGTGATCGGCACCTAATAGTATTATTAGACTAATAAAAGGTCTATAGGCTTGAATGGGGAACCCCATACCGTATAGATCAGCTCAGAGAGTTCACATCACAGGATCAGCTATGCTCTGCTCCTAGGAACGCTCTTCTTCCGAATGAATGAAAACATGTAACACTGCAATATTAAAAGCATTCGACTCTCAGGTATTTGCAGCTGCGTGTGTGTTATGGCTAAACTAGTGGGCCGATCAACCTGAACCCAACAACATGCACCGTCTAGCGACCCAGACTGTTTCTGTTACACTGTGTACAGACCAAGGTCGCTATTCACTGTTCAGGATGTTAACAACAGACAGTTCTCATGTGAAGCAAAGTCGAGTAAGCATTTCTCAATTTAATAACATGTGACTACAGTGTCGTGTGCAAAAGCAGCAAAAGCGGCAAGATGGCTTTCTAACATTTAACGCGGTTATGCTAACTTAGCGTTGTACATAGGTAGATAACGATCTTCACTACACCCCCCCATGATCGGACCACTAACCAGTAGGGGCGCACTTGCAAGAACGCAGAGTTCAAGTTTGATAGAACGGAACCAAGGGCATGAACTATAAGTCCATATAAGGGAAGTGAAAAAGTACGAAGAAAAAAAACCAAAGGAAAAAGTTAAAACGGAGTACAAAAACCATGTAGAGGACAAAAAAACATCATTGACGGAAGTAGGACGAAAAGAAAGTACAAAAGTCAATCCATCAATGTATAGGCACAATAAGTTGCAACAGCTTCCAAGAGGAAATCATTGGAACGTTCCGCAAAATTATCTGCCATCCAGTTCAGGACGGGGAAGGAACATACGTGCTCCTCAACCACCGGAGCCTCCAGCACCTGGCAAGGACAACCGGCGTGTACTTCAAGATAACTGTTCGCTAAGAAGTCAATCGCCGCCGTTCCGATGTCCCAATTTCCAAGAACTCCATGCGCTGCAGCACAGGCCATAATCCCGACACCAGAACAGTCCAACTCGTGAGCCACTAAGGGGCTCATAAGCCGATCATAATCTGGATCAGGAGACACCGAGTTTGACAGACACAAATCCAGAGCCCATTGGAACGGACAATCTAGGCAATGAAAGACTGGCTGCACACAAGTAAAGTAGGCAAACCGAAAGGGCAATCCATAGGCTACGCTCAGAGTCGCCAGTGGTAAAGCGCCATAGAATTCAAGCATCTGGTTACGAAGATGGAGCAGCCGGGACACGTTGTCATGCGACGCAAGATGTGCATCCATAGCGCAAGGCACAGAGTAACAACAGTATTCCAGCTAGGAGGGCGAGAAGTAAAGGGAGACCTCCGAAGACACTGGAAAAAATAGAATGAAAAAAGGCCGGGATCACTCCAAAAATAGTTTGAAAAGAGGTCACGAGGCCGGAGCCCACAAGTTTAAAAAAATGAGCTATGCCACTTGTGGATGAGGCATTAAAGATAGTCTGTATCAAGGTCCCAAAATGAAGCAGCAAATCAGTATTTAAAAGAGCTTGCACCTCAGTGCGCGTGTTTGCTACGTGAAGGACAAATGTTTCCCGGGACGAAGTCAACGCGACTTCTTTTTGAGACAATAGAGCCCTTATTCTGCTCATCTTGTTGAACTCTGCTTTCAAGGTTGGAATTGAAGGCCAGATGGATACATCCAGCCGGCCATGCGGGGGTGGGAAAAGGACGTTATTACAGCAAACTACCCTCTGTGATACAGTCACTATGTAGGGAATTCCCACTAACATCCCACAGCAAGCTTCATTATTCAACAGCAAATAACTACCGTTAGCAAGCAGCGTAAAAGATAGAGTAATAACTGGCACAGGAATCCCTTTCAGGACGCAAGCTAAATTAGGGGCGTGCACATTACATGCACCATGCAATTGGATGTGCCTACACACAACAGAGTGATCCGGAGTGGAAGTGCACTCTTCACCTTTCAAGTAAACCTCCTTTCCGTCCCTCACACATCTGTATGTGAAAGGGAGCGGCCAGACTTCATGCAGGAAGGCAGTACCCAATTGTTCGTATCTGCCCAGAGCATAATGTTTCATGCACAAACTAAACTTAAACAGGGGAAACGGTAACGTGATCAACCCATGTACTAGCCACACGGCAGAATTCAATTCGGCCATAGAGAAAGGCAAAGGTTCTAATTTTTCAATGTGTAGCAATGAATATGTAGCATCTTTCATGGACATGAATTGCTGTTTCGCAGTCAAATTAAAGGGAAGGAATAAAGATGAAGTATTCATGTAATCCCAAGGGACTTTCCCTGCCTTTAACGTTTGCAACGTCCATGCAAACTGCATAATAGAACGCAATTGATTTTGACCATGATACAAAACAGACAAATCATCTTGCACAATGTCTACCACAGATGAAACAATATTATCTGAGGTATAAATTCTGGAAGACAGGGTGTTAATGCTATTATCTATCACAGCCAATACTTTTTCCATATTGGCTTGATCAATAGCACGTAATCTGGACGCACCCTCAATTTGTGACAACTTCCAAACTTTGTTATAAACAGCATACACCCATCGTTTGGGCCTGCCGACTGCAGGACCCTTAACAAAATCATTCAAATCTATTTTGTCATTTAATCGTGCTAAATGGAGTTTAACAGACGCTAAAGTGGAATGTTGCAGCCAAGACTAGCATAACTTTCCCACTGAGTAGGTAGTTACAGTGTGAGAAGATTCAAAACGGGGGTCCACACGAACCTGTGTATACCCCTGCTTTAAATCCAGAAACCTATGTTGACAGGAGTCCGAACTCGTTTGCCACACCAACCAACCATCCGGATTCAATTCAGAAATATTGAAGGACGTGTTGGAAACCAGTGTCTGCAACATATCAAGGGATAGATCCGTATGATTACCCCAATTGGGATAAGCACCCAGACCCGGCATGGAGGGAGAATTTAATTTTTTAGACGTAGCCAATCCAAAACAGGTTGTCTGAAAAATTGAGGAATTTAAAAATAACATATGATTTGGAATAAGACAGGCACGATGCAAAGCTTCTGTTCCCTGTACTTGCCACCGTTTGGAGCCCCAAACCGATTTAAGGTCGACTGTAGCTTTCCACAGATCATACCCGCCTATTGCCAACTCGTCTATAAAGGACTTGGAATATAACAATTTGGTGTGTGTCAGTCTAACTTTAAAAGCAGCCTCAGGCGCAACCTTAAAATAAAAGGAGGCCGGATGGACTACACTAAAATCAGAAAAATAAGTGAATTTTTCCACTAACTTGGCAGAGCTGCCCATCCTAGGGGCGGGGCAGTGTTCCCATTGTGTAAAATTTACAAAATTTCTAAACGTATTTGCTTTGTGTAGGAAATGCGTGCCATAATGTTGATAACAAAACTGTTCATCATAATTAGCAGTATCTAAATACAAATCCTCAGCATCAAATGCAGCATAATATTTCAAATCTGAAAAGAGTGCTTCTATGGCTTGAACATCCCAATGAATGTTCTGCTTAACGACATCACCCATAGAAACACGAAATACATTTGGCACATTAATCACTTCCGTGGGGCCATGAATTTGAAATTTAAAGGCATCCCAAGTGATCCCATCACGTACAGGCCAGGCAGTAATGTTCACAAAAGTCTGATCCCTCTTCATAATGTGTGATGAGGAGTGGGGGGCCAAAGTTCCATCAATTAGTCGAACCGTTGAACGTTCATTCAGTTAGTGTCCATTGATAAGTCTAAAAAACACCACCACAAAGCCAATGGACATAAACAAAAAAATACATATGAGCACCAGCCAAATGTAAGTCCAAGGGGGTATTAAAAAATGTCGTTTGAACCAAGCCACAAGAATTGAAACCTTGGACGGGGCAATGGAAGTCACTGAACGAGAATCAAAAGAGTCTTGGGAGAGGGCAACTGTGGTGGATTGTAAAACAGGCAAGGTAACATCCGCAGGATAAGCATACTCAACTTCTTCAAGCACACCACTAGGTGTTTGTGGCAACAAGGGACCAGTAACGGCATGCATCTCGATGGCAACATCAGGTACTGTGTCAGAAGCTCGGGCCACAACAGAATTTCTCAGCATCGAAGGGCAGGAAACCGCCGGAGTCATACTAAGAAGAATCGGCCACTCGTTGTAGTTTGACATTGTCAATCGAAATGTACCTGTTATCCTTTCGACCAGGAAGTGGAGGTAAAATGACAGTTCTTGTACCCTGCACTCCAAGCACTGGAACCGGTGCACAATAAGAGGGGCCGAACTCCTTCTTGTTCTCCACCTTCTCACGGACCAGATCACCAACTCGAGGTAGCCAGCCGACTACCGGAATCTGAACTTCAGCTTCAGATGAGGAGGGTACGTGTTCCTTCGCTAGACTGTTTCTGCCTTCTTTTAGACTCTGCAATACAGCACAGTGTTCATCTACGTCAAAGGGTGGGGCTGATGCTGCCATGTCTAGACCATCAAGGTCCGGAACAAACATTCGAACACCAAAGAGCATCATGTATGGGGTCCGCCCACCCAGAGACCTTCTAGGGAGATTATTAAGTTCACATTGCACGTCATATAAGTGGGCCAGCCAGTTCCGGACAGTACCCAAAACTCGGGCTATCAAAGATTGCTTTAAGGGGGAGGAGCCTAGCGCGCAACCAAGATGGCCACGTAGGCTTACGGCTCTCGAGGGCCTCCGCAACCTCCCACGTCTATCCTGACTTAATCCTGGTTTTATTGACGGGCTTTTGCTGATGAACTTGCGCTGAGGTGCCACCCGTTTTCCAAATTCAAATCGGACGCCGGGAACCAGAATGGTTGCGCTCCGAAGTTTGCGGCCTGCTCTTGTCTTGGTCCCGATCTCGAGTTGGTGAGGTGCCCGGGTACGAAGTGAACAACAGCGGCATGCCGGGCTTGACCTGCCACGTACCCCGCACTTTCACTTTCGTTTTCAAGCTTGTTTGCTGATATCGGCTGAGGGACTCTGGTGTTTCAGAGGAGCGCGGATGGCGGAATGTCTGGCCTGACTCTCGGACTATACACGGGCTTACTGTCTACGGCGGCTGTGTTCAATTGAATTAGCTGTCTGGTCCTTATTCCTGGTGCTGGCGGGTGCCAACCTTGGTGGCCTCCGGACGATGGCGGCGAGACTAGACGGAGACAAGTTGAAACCCAAGTCAACCCGGAGAGGAGCCTATACTCAGGCCAATAACATGGATCGTTATGCGCAGACAAAGGGATCCCCTAGTGGCTCGCATAAATCGCCTGAGAGGTCCAAAGAGGTCTCGGGCCCATCTTCAGAATTGACTTTGCTGGACGTCATGGGTGCCATTGAGGAGATGAAGGCTGCTGTGGGTCAGCAGTTTGATACCCTGGCTCATAAATTGGACGCGGTCCTGATCGATGTGAATTTGGTCAGGGCAGACCTGTCCAAAACTAACGAGCGGGTCGACTCCGTGGCTCAGGCTGCGTCGAGCCTAACTGTGGACGTGGCCGCCCTGCAGACGGAGGTCCGTAGGTTGCGGCTAGCCAGTGACCTGACGGACCGTCGACTTGAGGACTCTGAAAGCAGGGCTAGACTGAACAATGTTCGTATCATTGGAGTGCCGGAAAGATCGGAGGACTCTGCTGCTGATCTTTTTGTGGAGGATCTGGTGATCAATCGTCTCGTGCCCAAGGGACTGAGCAAGTTCTTCACGGTGGAGCGGGCCCACAGGATTCCGGGTGGTGCGCCCAAAGTGGGTGCTCCCCCGCGGCCTATAATCGCCCGACTCTTTAACTTTCGGGATAGGGATGCTATCCTTCAGGCGTCGAGGGTGGCCGGGCCGCTGAAGTTTGAGAACTCTAATGTCAGCTTTTACCCGGACTTCACGCAAGCGGTCCAAAAACAACGGCTGGGATTTTTGGGCGTCAAACGGCGCTTGAGGGACATGGAGCTGAAATATGCGATGCTATTCCCGGCTAGGCTGCGGGTTGAGTTCGGGGGTCGCTCACACTTCTTCGACCGGCCGGAGGCGGTTGGAGACTGGTTGGATGCCCTGCCTCGGGGACAGGATCGGGATGGTCGGACGGCGGAGAGCAGAGAGGGTTTGGCGGAGCGGGACTAGAACTTGGTTCCTGGTGATGGACTAGACTGGTGACGTTTTGTACCTTGGCTCAACTGAACTCTAGTTTGGCACAATATGCCCTTCAAATGCTTGGAGGTTGTGGGGAGCTTATTGGGGCCCTTTCCTCCTTCTGGGGTTCTTTTTGTGGTATATGTTAGGGCGACAGGCACACTGCGAGTTGGGGGGGCTGTTTGGGCTCAATCAGGGGTGCAGGGAGGGGGGAGTTGTGGTTGGGGGATTGTGGGGGAGGGGGGGTGTTGGGGACTGTTTGTTTGTTTCGCAAGGCAATGTGAAGTTCTCTGCTGACTTGTCCGGGTTGTGCTCTCCGGGATGTGGGTATCATGCACGGGAGTGGGGTGGGGGGTAGGGGATTGAGAATCCTTTCATGGAATGTGAATGGATTGGGGGACAGGATCAAGCGCGGGGTGGTGTTGCAGTTTTTGAAACGGATTTCGCCCGACATTGTTTTCCTGCAGGAGACACATTTGATTGGGAACTCCTTCCATGCCCTGAAGAGGCGGGGCTATCGCCTTGCCGCTCACTCTGGTTTCACTTCTGGCTCAAGGGGAGTGGGCATTTTGGTTAGGGCCTCTCTCCCATTGGAGGTGGACGAGGTGCTTCACGATGATAGGGGGCGCTATGTGGCACTGGTGGGGAGATGGGAGGGTAGGACTGTTTCGCTCGTTGCTGTTTATGTGCCTCCGGGATTGCAGACGGCTACATTTGCTGATTTGGGGCGTCTGGTCCTGGGACTCCCTGAGGGGGTTCTGGTGTTGGGGGGTGACTTTAACGCTGTTGTATCCGGGTTGGAGGACCGTCGCCCCCCCAGGGATCTCCCTAGGGCTCAGGCCTGGTTGGGTGGCTTTCTGGACACTTTGGGACTTGTAGATTGCTGGAGATTGATGCACCCGGGACAGGCGCAATACACCTTTCACTCGGGGGCCCATGGGAGTCTCTCGAGACTTGATTACATGCTTATGCCGGCGATCCAAGCTGGTATGATTGGGGAGGTGCGTCATTTGGCCCGAGGTATTTCTGACCATTCCCCTATATGGTTGCAACTGAAGGTTGTCCCTGGGGCAGAGGGGAGAGTAGCGCCCATTAACCCCTGGTATTTACGTAATCCTAAGATCCGCGCGGAACTGGTCAAGTCCATCGATCACTACTTCAATGATAATGTGGGGTCGGTGTCGTCGGCTGTCTCCCTATGGGAGGGTTATAAAGTGGTGATCAGGGGGCAGGCCTTGTCACTTATCTCCCATGCTAAGAGGTGCGGGAGGGCAGAGGTGGTTCGCCTGGAAACTGAAATAGCTGAAATGGAGGAGGACTTGGAGCGGGGTGTTACTGATGAGAAATTGCACGTTCTCAGCCTCAAACAATCAGATTATAGAGCGCTAGTCACGGATGCCGCAAAAGGGATGAGTAGAGAGCAGCAAGGACGACTGTATGATGTGGGGGATAAGGCCGGAAAGTTGATTGCTTGGTTGGATAAGAAGGAGAGAGCGAGCAGGGTGGTGCCCGTTGTGGAGAGAATGGATGGAGTGTGTGTGACTGACCCTGTGGAGATTGTTGACTGCTTCGCGGATTATTTCCGCGGGGTATACTCTCCGGTTTCTGTGCGTTCGGAGGAGGATTCTCATCTGTTGCTTAGAGACATTGCATTGCCAACCCTATCGGAGGCTGATGCAATATTGATGGAGGCGAAGTTGTCGTCGGATGAGATCGCTTTGGCCATTCGCTCGATCGCTTCTGGTAAGGCTGTGGGTCCTAATGGTCTTCCCATTGAACTATATAAGTTGCGTCCCGATAAGATAGCGCCGTATCTTCGGGACATGTTTTTCGCGGCACGTGCGGCGGGCTTCCTCCCCCCTGACCAACGTCTCGCCACCATAGTTGTGATACACAAAGAGGGGAAGCCGCGAGATCGCTGCGCCTCCTATTGGCCCATTTCGCTGTTGAACGCAGAACCCAAAATTCTGGCTAAGGTATTGGCTAATCGGCTGGTTCGGGTCGTGGGCGACTTGATTCATCAGGATCAGTCCGGTTTTATACCCCATCGGAATACCGCCCTGAATTTGAGGCGGTTGCACGGCGTGCTTGCTAGAGCGGAGTTTATGCGTGAGCCGGCCATCTTGGCATCTTTAGATGCTACCATGGCGTTCGACACTTTGGAGTGGCCGTATATTTGGGCCGTGTTGGCGAAATTCGGGTTTGGCCCTGAGTTTATTGGTTGGGTAAAATTATTATACGCTGACCCTTTGGCACAGGTTGTGGTGAATGGTAGGGTGTCGGCTCCCCTCGCACTGGGGAGAGGTATGCGGCAGGGCTGTCCGTTATCACCCCTTCTCTTTGCACTTTCTTTAGAGCCTCTCGCCGCCTGGTTGCGTTGGGAGCCGTCGCTGCGGGGCATTAGATGGACGCCGGAGTTTGAGGACCGTGTCTCCCTTTACGTGGATGACATCCTTCTGTATCTTACCTCTCCTCGACAGTCGCTAATTGTATTGGTAGACGTATTGAATTCCTTTGGTCGTAACTCTGGCCTGGTTATCAACTGGGCCAAGTCATGTGTTTACGTCCTCTCGGGCGAGGCCCCCCTCCTGCCGCGGGATTGCCCTATCCAGATTGCTACACTGGGGTTCAAATATTTGGGAATCTTTATATCTCTGGATCCCGCGGTCCGCTATGAGCGAAACCTTCTCCCTCCCCTCCAGCGATTGAAGGCCGACGTCGCGAGGTGGCGACGACTCCCGCTCTCGCCGCTCGGACGGGCGGCATTGTTTAAAATGATGTCGCTGCCTCGCTTCTTGTACGATTTGCAAAATACTCTAGATGTCATGCCAGCCCGTTATTTTCGTGAGGTGGAGGGTCTTCAGCGCCAACTGTTTTGGGACGGGCGGCCGCGGATCGCTCTCGCCAAGTTGACCCTCCCTTGGTACGATGGGGGGGTCGCCCTCCCTGATATTAAAAGATACTATTGGGTGTCTCAATTGGCGGCGGTGAACCACGGTATATACGGTCCTGCCTTGAATCCGGCCTTCGAGATGGATAAATTACTGCTCCCAGGTGGGGATTATAATAGGGCGCTGTATTCGGCGACCCCGGATGCACGGTTGACAGGACCCACGCAAGTTGCGGTACGTGTGTGGCATGCGGTGAATACTGCGATGGTGTGGAGGGATTGCTTGACTCGGGCGACGCCGTTGTATGCCTCCCGGCGGCTGGGTTGTTTGTGGAAAACGAAAGGCTTTGAGAAATGGGATATGATTGGTATATGTAAGGTGGGTGATCTTTGGGCGAAGGGGTCTTTCAAAACGTTTGAAATGCTTAAAACTGAATACAAATTAAATGATAGAGAGTACTTCCGGTATGCACAGGTCTACCATGCGCTGTGTTCGGTCTTTCCGGACGTTGCTGCTATCCCCGAATATTCCCCGCTGGAGGATAGAGTGTTGGATGGCTATGTGCCCGACAGCACTATTTCTCTGATCTACAAAAAACGTATTAATGATCGCGCAGACTTGCTTATCCGTCTGCGAGAGGCGTGGACGGGCGACGGCTTGGAACTGGACGATGAGGACTGGGTATCGGCGGTGGCCTCCCCGAAAGAGGTGGCGATCCCGGCCCGCTTACGATTCGTACAGCTGAAGATCCTCCATAGAGTGTATGTCACGGGGCCCGGTTTGCTACGTATGGGTTACTCGAGGGATGGAATGTGTAAGCGTGGTTGTGGCCTGTCGGGAAATGGACTAAGGTATGGGGTCCCTGGAATTCATATCGTGGACATATCTGCGCCCCGCCTCTGCCGTTAGAGGTTGATATTGCTTTATCCCCCTAGCCACACATTCTGCGGGATTGTGTAAGGTGTGTTCCATGCTTTGTCTTCCCATCGCCCCCCACTACCACTTCCTGTCAAGAACTGCTTCGGACACTGTACGTTGTCCCCCGTCCTGGGAAGCGCACGCTGCTATTTCGGACTCTCATTGCCTTCCTTGAGTGTGTGTTGTATTTAATAGAAAATGAAACTGTTTTTTCCGATTGCTCTTGGCCTATGGCCACGGCCTGTTGCATGTGCTCACGAACTGCCGGGAGCTTCGCCTCTGGTTCATTTGAATGTGTGGCGTTGCATTGCGGGCCCTCGGGCTCTGTAGCGGCCGGCCTTGGTGGTTGTAGGCCCTTGTATGTATTTTTATTGTGTAATAAAGGTTTCTTAAAAAAAAAAAAAAAAGATTGCTTTAAGTCACGGTTCATTAGCTCCACTACACTATTGCCCTCAGGCCGGTATGGAGACGAAAATTTGACTTGGACCCCCAAATTTCTCATGGCCTCTTTGTACGCCTTAGAGGCGAACGCCGGGCCCTGATCAGAATGAAAGGTACCACATGCAAAACTCCCAACAGAGACACGCAAACCCTTTATGACAGTGCGAGAATCAGCACTCCTTTGTGGCCATACCCACAGAAAACGTGTGCACGAATCAACTGCAACCAAGATGTATTTGTACGCAGTATCAGAGGTAAAAGGACCGCAGTGATCTAAATAAACACAACCCAATGGTTTACTAGATATGTACAACTGAGTTTGTGGTGGGCGCGCCGCAGTTGAAGGTTTAATCTGCTGGCAGATGTCGCAATCAAGAACATAAGCCCTGGCCTGTTTGTATAAACCGCACCACCAGTAACGTTGTTGTAGCAAAGATACAGTAGCCGCAACACCGGCATGCGCGGACGCCATGCCCTCATGGTCCGCCAATATCAAAGAAGGTCTGCAGTCCGCGTTGGGAATCAATCTGTCACCAACGTCATTAATCCTCACTAACGGGACTTTATCAGGACTTAAGCGATAATGGTAACGAGCAGGGAAACCTTTCGGTGGCTTCGTGCCCTGTTCTGTAGCAGCAATAGCTGCCAAGATGTCATCATCGATCTTACTTTTGGATCTTGTAACTGCTGCTACTAAATATGTCGCCACTGCTGTTTTTGCTGCCTCGTCAGCCAGGCTGTTGCCGACAGCATGGACACCAACTCGTTGGTGACGAAGAGTGTGAATTACATTCACGAGAGGCAGACGTCTTTAAGATCGGCCACTCGAACCCAAAGCAGTTTATGCTTAATAGTGCTACCTTTGGAATCATGGTAGTCATTCTGAGACCAGAAATGCAGATTGTCGTTGTAAGATTGAACACAATAAAAGGAGTCACTCACTATAAGTGTAGTGACTCGGGGATCAGCAAACTCCAGTGCAAGCACCAGAGCACGAAGCTCCGCCAACTGAGCGGTCCAATCACCCAATGACTGCGTATGCACGACATTGGACTGAAATTCACCATTAACGAAAGTACCGACTACAATCGCGCAAGCCGCTGAATAGGCGTGCCTAGATCCAGTTGCGGGTTGTGCAGACCCGTCAGTGTATATGACACAATGGTAATCCTCGAGCGAGCGCAAGGACAGAGGAGCCGGATGAACGAATTCATACTGCAAAAACTCCTGAGTCTGAAGTGCCGCGTCAAAGATAAAAGTGACGTCAGGCGAGGTCAAGGAAGTGGCCCATTGTATCCACCGTGGATGCAAAACTTTAGAATTCGGTACACTCGCTTTTGTCACTGCCTCTAGGGCAGGATAGGGTGTTACCACCAACATGCGTTTCCCTTGCGACAGCGCTCGTTCTTTCGGAATCGCCATCTGCACTGCTGTCAGAACCTTCTCGACAGCGGAAAAACGCAGTTCAGCTGAAGTGTACAAGTGAGATTTGTAAGCAATGGGGACTGTGTCGCCCTCATTGAACGTTAAGTATGTGAAACCTACTGCGCCGGGCACTATTCTTATGACCAGGTTAGTGTGGTTATCACGTGTCAGTAAGTACTTAGAAGCAAGAAGATCAGCTTGCAATAACTGCAATATAGCTGAATGCTCAGGCAGCCAACAAGATTTGGAAAAAGTAGGTTGTACCAAGGCGTAAAGCGGCTTGATACCCTGGGCATAATCCGTGATGTAAGTTCGACCGAAATTCAGAAAACCCAGCAGGGGTTGTAATTTCTTCAGTGAAGTAGGAGCACGGAGGCATGCGCACTTCTCTAGAAAGTGCGGAGCCAATCCTCGACCTTCATTGTTGAGTTCGTACCCCAAGAAAAACACTGTATATTCTGCTATGTGCGACTTCGCAAAATTGAATTTGTAACCGAAGTCTGCAAACAAAACAATAATGCGATCAACGCGTCGAAGATGCGGGTCTAACTCGTCATCCGTGAGATAAATGTCATCCACGTACGAGTACGCATCTGGGTCTATACCCTCTAAGAGGGAGACCACGCGAGCGGCAAAGACTCCCGGGCTGTTCTTATAGCCCATCGGTAATCTTTTGAATTGTTTTTGTTTGCCACCAGAGGTGAACACCGTCCCTCACTACTAAGAGAGGACAGGTTATGGCTGTAAAAGCCATTGGAAATGTCAAGTGTGGTTTTAAACCTTTTTCTCACAAGACTATCGACGAGAGCCGAACTGTGGGTGTTCTGTACTGCACAGGCCCGACAGTGTGAGTTAAGGTGCCGGTAATCCAAAACTAGGCGGTACGACCCGTCAGGCTTCGTCACAGTAAATAAGGGATTATTCATAGGTGACACACATGTTTCGATTACTCCCTGATATTCCAATTGTTCAAGGATCGATGCGACGTGAGATCTAGCTTCACGACGCATGGGGTATTGGGGTTGTGGTTGGGGCGTAGTCCGCAACGGAATCTCATGGCCGGGGGACAATTTATCCCAGCCAACTGGAGTTCGATATAACGCAGGCGCTTGCACCTGAGCCCATTCCCCGGCATACTTATCAGCTAGGACCTTAGGCACTGTGTGCGCAAAGGACGGGAGGATTACTTCCTCCCCTCTAGGAGCAGCTAAAACGAAAGCCGGGGGCCAATCTGCCTCCGCCAACAGAATATCATAGGTAGTGGTCAGATTATCCCAAAAAAAACCTTGAATTGTACGTTGTATGTCACCTTCAATGTGAATGACTATATTATACAGTCTATCAGGGGGAGACACCCGAGTATCAGCAGTTTCAATATTCACAAATATATCAGTTGCTGTCGCCACCAGATATGGATGCAGTGCTTGTCGCACTACTGTAACTTCCGCCGCGCTGTCTAGCAGCGTTAGCGCCCGTGTCAGGTTCTGAAGCTGCGTCCGTACCATCTGAGGCATACCTCGCTGTCAGTGCAGCAACTTTCTTCTTCTGAAACGGGGGTCGTTGACGTGCAGAGTCTTCTTGCTTGCCTTTGCCGTCAGTCTGTCGGGATTGCTCACGTGGTTGTGGTGCACCCCGACTTTTGCCACCGCCTCCGCCACCGGATTGTGAAGCCGATGTTTCCTGTGAAGAACGAGGAGAACGTTGGTCAGAAACCTGAAATCGATCAGGTGACTTAATAGTAGCACGATCACGCAGATCATAAGTGCGCTCACTGCTTGACTGAACTGGAGAGGCAGGACGCGACCCCTGTTTCTGTTGCTGCTTCTCCTGTTTTTTCGCCCTCCAACTTTGTTTTGGAAAATTAGGGCGTTCGTCCTTACCAGACGAGTTTGCCTTCGTCTGCTGTATCAAATCAGGATTCTTCACAGTTGGTTTAACACCTAAGGCGCTACGACCAACTTGTCTATAGGCGTTCGCGATAATTTTCGCGAATTCCCTTGGCTTGTCGTCTTCGTTCACTGTCTCTAATTTATTAAGCACTTGGAATTGCATAGCATCTCCTTTGAGGTTGCCCATGATCATGGTAGCAACCACATCGAACACACCGACAAGCCGCATTCCCAATTCAATAGCAGCCTCCGCACCATGATTCTCTTGAACACGTTTAATCACGGAGGGCAGTACCGACAGAGACGGAGTGCCAAAGCACTTTGAGTACGTCGCTGCAAAGACCTTACCCCAGTTTTCGCAATCTGCCATATCTGGGACTAAGTCTTTAGACAAAGCGATGGTAAGGATCCTGTGTTTCTCCACAGGAGATGTACGCGGATAAACCGCTTCTATTTGATGAAATTTCTCAGCAAGCCAATAAGGGAAATCATCCCTATTTTGGGGTCGCTTGCCCACTACCGAATTGACCATAACAGGACTAATAACCACCGCGTGGTGGTCCGTCGGTTGTCCCGCAACAGCAGTAGCGACCACCTGCTTGTTGCGTGACACGTACTGCACCAAAGCCCTATGTACTGTAATAAGGGCAGTGTGCAGTACACGCAACTCAGCCACCGTCACCTGTAGGTAGCGGGGATGAGGCGTATATCCGGCTAACACCGGCCATGTGGCCCCTGCGATTGACAAAGGGCCCATTCTCGCCGGTATAACCGCATGGGGAAGGGCGCCATTAAACCAAATGTTATGCTGCCAGGCAGAAATAGGAATTTCTTGAGTCCTATATGGCGTATAGTTGGCTGGTAGCGCCGTGGCAGTATAGGTGTGGAACGTATCATCGTCATCACTCACCGCCAGCAAAGTAACCCAAGAGTAGAACAACTCAAACCGAAATAACGCATCGGCACTTACTACAAAAATCACAGCCATACCATCGTCTGGCACCCCATACTGCGCCAGATGACGTTTCAGGGGTGCCCGGCTATGAGCCGGAATATCGACCGCCATTAGGACACTAACAGTAAGTCTACAATAAATCAGTAGCACTATGGTTCAGATTAAATAACCTTTTTAATGATCAAGCTTGAATGAACCTATTTAGTCGAAACACAGGTAGGTTAAACCGTCACTTCCGTTATCCGGAAACCAGAGTGAGGGAGTTGTGGACTAATACAAGCACTACTAAGGCATCTCAAATCAATAGACCAAACGTTAGGTGCGCCATGTTGCAGGGATTCTGCTTATACGCAGAACTATGCGCAGGAACCCATGCCCTCAGTGAATTGCGGTGTACCAAAAACTCACCTCAGAACCCAGAACCCCCTATCCGGCCAGCATCAGTGTCCCATTCGTTATCCGAGGTTTAGCTCGGCGGTCCCAATGTATAGACAACCCAGAACAAGCGACTTAGTATATTTCTCAGGAATGGTGGGAATCAGAAACACCTTTTCGTAATTATTCTCATACCAGTCCACAACAGAATAAACAGAGACACGGGAAAAGTTTAAAGAGTTTATTTTATAAACCTCGTGTCCTAAGATGCAGCAGTTTGGCTAACATTAGCAGACAAACGATTAAAATCAAAACCATCAGCATAGTTACAATACCATAGAAAATGAAAGGAGCAATCATACTAAAATGACAGTGGGTCTAGGCCACCTTCCTTTCGCTAACACACTAATAGTATTATTAGACTAATAAAAGGTCTCTAGGCTTGAATGGGGAACCCCATACCGTATAGATCAGCTCAGAAAGATCACATCACAGGATCAGCTATGCTCTGCTCCTAGGAACGCTCTTCTTCCGAATGAATGAAAACATGTAACACTGCAATATTAAAAGCATTCGACTTTCAGGTATTTGCAGCTGCGTGCGTGTTATGGCTAAACTAGTGGGCCGATCAACCTGAACCCAACAACATGCACCGTCTAGCGACCCAGACTGTTTCTGTTACACTGTGTACAGACCAAGGTCGCTATTCACTGTTCAGGATGTTAACAACAGACAGTTCTCATGTGAAGCAAAGTCGAGTAAGCATTTCTCAATTTAATAACATGTGACTATAGTGTCGTGTGCAAAAGCAGCAAAAGCGGCAAGATGGCTTTCTAACATTTAACGCGGTTATGCTAACTTAGCGTTGTACATAGGTAGATAACGATCTTCACTACAGTTTCTGACAGGGCGTTTTTACTCCTCGGCTCCCCCTCCCACTTTAGCTAATATTACGAAGATGGCGCCTTTTCCAGCACACTGAAGCAAGTGGATTGGTGTGCTTGGGGAATGGCGTTGTCACACCATGGTGACTTCGCATACATTTTAGTCACTTTATTGTTCATTCCGCTTTCCCACAGTTCAAATCCTTTACACGGGCTCATGTTTTTAACATCAGATACTTTTACAGACTTTTATTCATTAAAATAGACAACATCCGCAGAACATGACTCCGGTCCCACGGTCGACTCCATCCTTTGGCAGATGAACATCATAGTGGCCTTCAACTCGGGCAATCTTTCTGCTGAGTACAGCATTTCTGTCTTGTTTCTGACAGGGCGTTTTTACTCCTCAGCTTCCCCTCCAACTTTAGCTAATATTACGAAGATGGCACTTTTTCCAGCACACTGGAGCAAAAGAAATATGAACGTTCATTAAGTATGTGATAATGAAACCTTCATTGTTTACCTCCCACCTTTACATTATTCCTGGTTAAAGTTACCTAGCATAAGCTTTAAGCGCAAAGAAGCATTATTTTTATTGCTTGAAAGCAACATGCAATCTAGAGAGTGCACATACGGCCTAGTCACATATTTATTTTGTTTTCACCAAAAGCATTCTGCAAATACATTTTAGTTTCTTTCATATATTATTTCATATTAGTGCATACATGCGCAAATCTATTTCCCACGTGTTTGTGTCAGGTGTACATTAGTCTACTTACTTCTTACTGTTAGTACGTATTATGGGGGTATTTAATTTGAGCAGGTTTCTTTTTTGAAACCCTGCTCCATCAGTATTATGCTCCAATGGTGTGCACCTCTGGATTCCACCTCCAAACTCAGGTTCCACAAATGATTGGGTCCATCCAAAGTTGTTAATGTTAAATTTCTTTATTCTTCTTTTGTTATAAAAAACTGCCAAGCAGCCAACGCGTTTCATCCAGCTTCAGTGGACTTCATCAAGGCTCATTTTTAGATTTAGATTTCAAGTTTATAACTCTATAAGGAATTGTAAACACGCTGTGATGTTCAGTATGTTTCTCCGCATTCGTATTATACCCTCTCATATCCAGGGTTGTTCAATAGTAAATGGCTTCTGTGCCGTAATGGATTTCAACTGCGGGACACCAGCAATCCGTGTCCCACAGTTGAAATCCATTACAGCAGAGAAGGTGATCTAGCATTTTTCACAAGCTAAAAAGTGGGTTTTACATTCAGGATAAATAGAACAACTAGAATTTTGAAAAACACAACAAAGGCTGTCCTTGAAGAACTGTTAGTATAGCTTTAGTAAAAATGTATCTTTCCTAAAACTTTAGTTCACTAGATACAGTTTGACAGATTTATGAGAGATGGTCACAAACCATAGCTGATACATTTTATAAGTTATTGAAAATATTAGTCCTCAAACAGAACTAATCAAACAGTGAAATTGATTAATGCACAATTTAAAACGTGTAGCGAGTGTGCTTGTTAGTCCTACATGTACAAAACGTATTGCTGCTGATACTCAAAAATAATTATAAACTTTCAAGCAATGAACAGTAATGGAGGCTTAATAGCTATTGCATTCCACCCAATGACAAAATGATACATGAAATATAATGATATTGTAATCAACCTAAATATTAAACAATGTTCCTTTTTCTTGGTTTTACTATTTCTAGACATTTCTAGCACTGTGCCTAACTTAAGAAATCGGTTGATTGCCTGATGAAGCAATAAAGCAATATTGTGAATCAGATATTTCACATTTGATGGACAATTAACAATTAAGGCATTCATTACATACCTAAACAAACACAACTCTTAAAATATTTTTGCAGTAGTTTCTAGTGAAAAGAATTCTCAACTTGCCTATACCCTAAAATATATTCTGCATTTGTATTGCATAATCTTAGACAGTTTTTCACCCACCTGAGTTACCTCAAAGGTGCAGGTTCAGATCAGATTGTGCACTGTTACAAATTTTGGGACCTTTCCATTTCTTTTTTGTACTTGTACACTCACTTTAGGCGGATACAAGATTTTAACACTCGCTTTCCTGCGTGCATGCATTCACACAAATTCTAATTTCTTAATGATACTGTCCAGCAAACTACAGGTTTTGCCACAAATCTAGGTATGACTACAGTAATGGTTTCTCTAACGATTTACTAGAATTGTTCTGAGTAGTGTTGGGGTAGAGAAAAATCCAACAAAGAATTAAAGAAACTTTTAAAGAATGGGACCATTCCAATAGGAAATTATGCTTATAGAGATACTATAAATGTATTTATGTCATATCTGTTTTCCGAGGTAGAATTTTTTTTTTTAAAAGATCAAGCTGTTCACCTCTTTGAATGAGCGTGAACTTTTGCAAGTGGATTGCTGTTTGATGGCGCCTCTGCTTGCTTTACATCTTGATGGATGCAGGGCCTTCTCTCTGTCAAACCTCACTATTGTTTTTTTGAACAATTTTTTCAATTTCAATTTTCAATAACACAATATCCACATTGCTGTTATGCAGGATTCAGACCGTTCTTTTCCTGGCTCCACACCTTTGCACTAGGGAAAATTTGGCCTTGCACTATGGACTGCGGTCTAAGGTCTCCAGTATTGCCCATGTGCATTAACTGCGCATCTCACAGACGCATGTAGGCCCGCCAGCACTTATATATTTTAGACAATTTTTTAGGAGAGTGCCTGCCTTCATAAATGTGTTATGCAGCTGACATACATCAGTCCATGTCCTTTTCCCACTTATTCACTTCCGCCTGGCTTGGAACCCTCAACTGGCTGACAGTGACATTTTTTTGCTATCATCAAACCAAGGATGAAGAGTAACCTTAGATATTTCAAGGGCCCCTCCTGAGTGGCTTCGGGCATGCCTGATACCTGTAGACCTGTGACGCAGCTCGGGTACACCTGAACCAGGAAGGATTCAAAATGGGGCACTTCCAAAGCAGGTGGAAGAAGTGCCTCTCTATCCACAGCCCCTCTGGCATACATCTGACCTCACTTGACTAATTTTAAACAGCATGACTCTTGTGTAGTGGGACTTGTGAAGTATGCAGAGTTGCACTATTGTGAACCCTGCTGGGATTGCTCTCTCTCTCAGTGATCGCAGTGCTTCCTCCAGCTCGTCTTCATCAAGTATGACTAAATCATCTTCCCAGGATGTTTTATTTTCATGTCAAGGGTCTGTGGAGTTGTTCATGATTTATTTATACGAGAGATAAATAGATGTTTAAGTAGAGGCCCACTGAGCAATCTATCTTCTCGTGGTAAGGGGTCATTGATCTCAGTAGGTTCGAAATTGTAGGTATCGAAAGGCAAGACCTCCCATTGATTTTGAACCTGTGGTCTGGCACCAGCAGCTGCAGCATCTTCTCTTATTTCACCTCCTCCTAATCCTTATTGGTAAGTACTATCGAGAGATATGGCTGCTGCAATTGTGTTATTAGTTATGGGGAAGGTACCCATCTTAGGTAATATCCACAATTCTAGTCAGGATGAACCACTAAAGTCACAAAATAAACCTGAGCAAAACCCACTGGCAGTTATGGCACAGGGCAGATAGGCTTAACTTAGACGCAATGTGAAAAGTAGTTATGCAGTACTACAACAGTTATAAAGTTGAAAAGGGGAAACATCGTTTACATCGCATTCAGTACAACGCGATGCTGCTACATCGCGGTCGTTACAACGAACGCCATGTAACCACGCGATGCCATTACAACGCAAGTCTTTACATCGACTTGCGCTAGATGGCGTGCTAACATTACAAATAGTGTAGTTTACTATCCCAACACCTTCCCTACTGTTCAGTGGACTGGAGTTGGAATAGTAAATTACGCTTTTCTAATGTTAGCACGCCATCTAGCGCAAGTCGATGTAAAGACTTGCGTTGTAATGGCATAGCATAGTAACATCGCAGTCATTGTAACGAATGCGATGTAACTGCACGCGTTGTAATGACTCGCGTTGTTACGTCATACATCCGTTGAAAAGGTAAACAATACAAATCATAAAATGAATTTGAAAAATAGATTAAAATATAATAAACGAAATGACAGTAAAATTACAAAAATCTAATCAGGGGAACAGTAGAAATTAAAGTCTTAAGTAGAAATAGCACTAAGTGCCAATGACAGTCAATGGTCGTGGTAGGACAGGACCTAGGTACAATTTGATGCTGTCCACAATGGAGCACTGCACTAACCAGGTTCATCCTGGTCAAAGATTTTACCTTCTGACCGTAGTCCTTTAAGTCCCTATTCACCCCAGGAGTACACTAAAGCCCTATTTAAAGGACACGAAAGATGTTCTTACTTTGGTGAACGATCTAAGTTTTGATATTGAGAAGGACTATCTTGTCTCTTTTGACGTAGAGTCACTTTATACGTGCATTCTACAGGATGAGACTCTCTCTGCCATCGAGACTCTCCTGTTGGATGATCTTCCAGACTCCATCCAGACTCCATCACAGTCTTTTATCCTCCATTGTGCAAGGTTGGCTATGAAGGAAAACTGTTTTCAATTTGAGGAACAACTGTTCCTCCAAGTGTCTGGCACTTCAATGGGGAGCATTTTTGCTCCCAGCCTGGCCAATCTGTATGTCCACGTGTTCGAACAAGAACACATTTTCAGTACTAACAATCCATACAGAGACCACGTATGTGTGTGGAAAAGATATATTGATGATGTCTTTGTAGTTTGGCGTGGTACATCAACATCTATAATGGAGTTTAAAACTTGGCTTAACAACTGTAACACCTTTTTGAGATTCACCTGTGAATACAGCAAGACTCATTTACCTTTTTTGGATATTTTGATCTCACCCTTTGAAGGAGGCCTTAACACAGAACTATATAAAAAAAACTATGGCTAAAAATTCCCTTTTTTCCATATAGGAGCTTCCATCCTCAAGCATTACGTGATAACTTGCCATTTGGACAGTTTTTGGGTATTAAAATAAATTGTTCATCCTCTGCCAAGTATCAGGAACATGCTCAGAATCTATCTAATCAACTATAAGAAAAATAATACCCGAAAAGACTAATAAAGAAGTACTCCAAACGAGCTTTTAATAACAATCGGGCAGCTTTATTGGAACCTAGTATTCCCAAAGAAGCTATTAACAGGTTGACATGTGTTCATACTTTTTGTACATTTTCCAACAGAATCAAGAAGAGTATCTTGTCTAACTGGCGAATCCTAAATATAGGTGGTGAAACATTACCACGTCCTTTATTGTCCTTCAAATGCAGCAGTAACATTAGGGATCGTCTGGTACACACCCGTCCCCGCATTCAGGGTAAAGTGTCACAGAACTCTTTGTGGGATTCACCTCCAGTACAGGGACATTTCCCTTGCGGTTCATGTGCAGCTTGTCCCCACACCTCATTAACGAGAGAAATTGACATTGGATCAGGAAAACCATGGGTTCTCAAGTGCCATACCAACTGCAATAGTGACAACCTGATATATATGATTACTTGTCCTTGCGCTTTGCGATATGTTGGTATGACCACACGACGTGTAAAAACACGTATTCTTGAACATAAGAGCACTATCCGATGTGGCAAGTCCTCAACAAAGTTGACCAATCATTTCCTTAATATGGACAGTGCTGGAAAGACCTTTTATTCCACCTCATTTAACTGATCTTGCTACATTTCTATTTAAGCGAGAACAGTGGTGGGTACATAGATTACATAGATTACAGACTGATACCACAGGTTTAAACAACTATATTCCTTGGCGGTTATTATAAACACTGGGTCAAGTCTATCTTCTATCCTGCTGCTCCCTATATACATGCTGATTCTTGTTTTAACTTGTATTTTGAGGCACATTTGCTTTTTTGAGGCATAGTTGTTTCAATAGATATCATTTTTGGGCCTCATAACTTTATTGACACACACCTACCATATTTTTATTGGTACTACTTGCGGCCATAACTATGCACTACTACAGACATTTTGAATTTCTTTGTCTGTATGTACTTAAGTATTTAGTTATACTTATTTTATGCATGACAAACTTTAGAGTAGTTATACTCATGGCCAACAAAAATTTCTTATAGCCTGTTATTTACATCGTACAACTCTTGCACGTAATGCTTTCTACTTTAATGCAGCCCCCTTTTTGCAGACTACAAGCATGAGCGCGTTCAAATACAGTACTAATAGACATCACGCGCTGTTACGAATCACTGCTTGGGCAACAATGGACATGCGCGGATGTGAAGGCATAGTGTCTGTTTTTTACACATGCGCTATGGACATTTTCCGGGTACATCATGACGCATGAGCATACGTCTCTACTCTGATTAGCAGGTCGTAACGCGAGGAGTGCCATTTATGGAGGCGTCTCTCTCTTCCGGGTACCTCCGGTCACAGGCTCAATTCAATGCCGGCATACCGACGGATAGGTAAGCCCTCCTACGCCCTCCTATCCAATATCTGTTGCAGTGTTAGTTTTGGCCCGTTACACTTTTTGGTTTGACCCTAATAACAAGTAAGCTTGTCTAGGCATTGGCGAGAGATATATATACAGCACGTGTCATTTCACATCTATTTGATTTCCTGCTTGTATAAAGTCTTTAATTGTGGCCAGTACAAATGAGCTAACAGCGTGATCCGCCGCCACTTATATCATGGTTGATCACGAGACAGGATGCCATTGTATACTTTTTCCATACTTTCCAAATTTGAATACTGCTATGGTATTACATCTTGGGATGATGACTCAACATCGCATGACTAGAGTCTAGATTGTACTATTGAGCATTGTGGCTCAATTTAGTTCTCTCCTTGTTTTAAGTCTCCCTCTTTAAATTTAGCTTTTTTAGACATGCATGCTTATTTGGGATATTGTTACAATTGGTACACTCCTCTCTATTTTGATAAGACATGTTATAGTTCATTGCTATTTGTTACCGTTTCTTTCAGAGCGGTGCCCCATTCCTGAGCGGTTGCCAGGCAGAGGTGTGGTAACTTACCTAGTAGTTACGGATGAGTTATGTTTTCCGTTTATAGATGTGAAACACAACTAGTTTTTTTGATGCACCTACGATCATAACATTGATGTTTTTTTGTTTTGATTGTAGGTAATGTACTTTATGAAACAGGCACACCAAGAATTTTTTTGTCCCTGTATCCTTTTATGTTACACTACTTATTCACTCTTTTGCAGCAGCATCACAGGTCCTGATGAAAGCCTAGCCCATTTTTAGGCACCATGGCTAAAACATGTTGACCAAACTAGCTTTATTTCATCACCGCGGTTTATAACTCAGACCGCTGGTGCACTACGTTTTTAATTCTGGTGAAGAACGTCTCATAATAAAGTCTTTCCTTGGCGTTCTTTAGTCAGTTTTAACCTCACCTTCCTCATATTTTTGATTTAATTTGCGCTGCGCCCTCACTCATACTATTAGCTCTTCATATGTGGATTTAGTATATCCGATATAACATACAAAACATCCCTGAGCTCCTCCCTCTCAGAGAGGTGGTTGTAGCCCCCGGGGGAACTAGGCTTTTCCTCGGGGAGGAGAATCCCAAATGATGAAGCATGTCACCTTTGGTGAGTGAGGGATTTCGTCCTAAAAAGGGATATACCCATAGCTAGTTCTGTTGGGCTTAATTACTAGTTCTGTTTCACGTCTTTCCTTTTCCTTCTCTTTTGAAACCAGTCAGTAGTGGTTTTTCCACACTTGTTTAAGCACTTTTGTAGACCTCAGGATTTCTTACTGTTTATTGTACACTAGAGCCCCCCAGGAACTCATGGGAGGCAGTTTGAGACTCACAGGGTGACAGGCAGAGGCCAACAGGAGAGCCCAGTCCTGTTCACTTTGCTGCTGGTCAGCTAGGCTGTTGCAAGAAAGCTTGTAGCTTCTTATGTCACTGCACTTGAACAGGAGGGCAGCCTTATTGTTTTTTAATATAGTTTTATTTAAATTTTATGATGAAACCATAAACTAAGAGTACAATTTAGGAGATTCTATAGGTACAGTTATAGCAGAGTATTTGATATTTACATCATTTGAGGAACATAAAAGTCTTTGTGCAGTGCAGGATCAATCTTAGATCAGTTTTATACAACTTAGTAGATGTACCCTGGTGTTGGTGTGAGGGTATGGGGCCATAACATCAGGAATATATAAAAATCTATGATAAAATGCATATCTGTTACTTATAAAACTATTGCGTATAGAAAATAACTATGAACATGACAGAATTTGATGAAGGGGGTAGCAGGGGCCAGAGGGGGATGCCGGTGGGGAATGCCAGAGAGGGAGGGCGATAATCAGGAAAATGCATATTTCATCATGTTGAAAGGAAAAGACCACTAGTCGGCCAAAAATGAGGTTCAGCAAATAGGCAAAAAACATCTGGAGTGACCCTGCAATAAGAACACATTTCCAAAACAGCACCCCCAGCTAAAAGCTAGGGTAGACTAATCAATACCTTGATGGACTTCCCTGCTGAGGTGATAGAACATAGACAATGTGCTTCTTCTGCAGTGGCACTTGTCTGGTCTATGTCCATCTAAACCTATCCAGGTGGAGGTTCCAGTCTGGGGCCTGGGGAAGGCCTAATTTCTAACGAGGGGGCTGGTAAGGAGTCCCTTCCTTGCTACTGAGGTCTCTTTGTCCTCCTTAGAGTAGGGAGCTACACCCTCAGGTGGTAGACACCCTCATTCCACAGACAGTCCTGTAATTTCTGGAGTGGTATCTTGATACTGTCTTCCTCACAGTATGTACCCTGAGACTAAACAGGGGCCTAACAGTCCAGGACTTCCAAGTGGGAACCACAACCCCCATGAAGGGTGACACACTGTGTTTGTGTCGAACCGGGTTCTCAGGGTTCTGCTTGGGACAGGTCTCCTGTCCTCTGCCTCTGTGACTGCACAGGCATCACCTCAGGTCAGTAGTGGCCTCACCAGGGTCAGTCTTGCTCTTTTCTTAGAGCAGGTAACCCCTGCCATATTGGTCCTTCCACTGTGGATTGACTCCACCTCCTACCTCATACTCTCCATCTGGGCCTCCATACTCTCTGTACTCTGAGAGGTTGGGCTCCACCATGGCTGCCCCACCCAGCCTTTCTCTCACAAGTGGAAGTTCATTGCCAAGGATGCAATCAATATGCACCTGGGACTGACAATGAACTCCTACACTGAGCCAGTGCCCACCCGCCACTCTAAGCATACCAGTGCCACCGGGGCAGAAATGGTCCTGCCCCTGGGCCTGAGTTACCCCAGATATCTGTCCTAGCAGATACTGTTCTGAAGAAACCAGCCTGGCTCCTACCATGGTCTGACTGGCACAGAGCAGTAGCAGGGACCCTGTTCACTGTGATCTGGTCAAAGTGATGACTCCCACCCTCGTGGCACACCAGCTTCCCTAATGGCTCCACCTCCCAACGAAAGGTCACTAGGGCATGCTCTACCATCTCTTCCTCGGCACAAACTCCCACAAGGCCACATTAGCCATGCCTGTGCAGTACCCAACTGTGGATGGTTTCCTGGTCTTCTTGTGCCCTGGCTGGTAACAGTGATAACGCCTGGGTGGGTAAAAGGGTGCCCTGGGCTTATACCCTTCCTGTGAGAGGTAGTGAATCATTTCCCTCCAAACTCTTTTGGGGCTCTTTGAGGATAGTATCTGGTTTATCCTGGCCTTTCCCCCTCTTTCTGCTGAGGGGACCTGAACCACACTTATTGAGGTCACTCCCAATTACCTTTTCGGACACTCTGGTGCTTGACCAGAGGTCTGCTTCTTTCCCAAGCTCTCTGGGTATAGTTAATTTGAAATTAATTACCCACTGCTGCAACTCTGCAAAACTATTAGTCAGTATGTGCTTCTTCATCATCAAATTATGATGCCTATCATAATCATTTGCCATGCCACCCTTTACCCAAACCCCCAGTCCCTTATTTGATGAATCCATAAAATCTACCCATAACGTGTGTGAATAGTACTGGCTATCCCTGAAACTCCAGCAACATGTCTCAGGAGTCAGAACAAACTTGGTGATATGAGCTTTCTTTATGGGGGTATATCTCATCTGATCAGCTACCTCATGGGCCAATAGGGTATCCCTCCCATCAACTGGCATGTGTTTCCGTAGACTAGCCCCCAGGCCTCCTCCAATACACTGCATGAAAAATGTACCTTGACTTAAAGCTTTTGATTTTTCTCTCTCCTTTCTTTCAAATTACCATCCACCCACCATCCATCCTCTGCATGCACCCTTTCTATGTACAAACTACTCTAAATTGCATGCCTATGCCTTAATCTCTTTTATTGTATTTCTGCAATGTGCCCACAACTCATTTTCTCTTTCTCTTCTTGAAATCTCTTGCAAAAAGATTGCATGCATAGCTACTCATGAACGAGTACAAATCTGCCAAAGCACAATCCTATTTAGAAACTAGTTGGTCTATAAATCCAAAACATATTTTGGCATTTTCCCAGGATCATCTCACGCAATGTCATGGCTGCTCAAAACAGAACCGATGCCTTGCTGATTATGTAATAAAGGAGAAGAAGACATTATCAATTTGCTTTGCATGTGTACAAAGTTGAAGGATGAAAGAAGAGTGACACTTGCATGGCATTTTAACACCCACGGAATACGGACTTGTAGACAAGCACTTACAAGATGTCTTAATCCAACTGACATAGTTTTGAAGTCTGCATTTGTAAAATTCATATTAATGATAGAAATGAAATTGGACTCTGATGATTTGACAAATCAAAGAGAACATATGGGACATGTTTAATAGTGAATTTGCACAATAAGATCTGCACTATCCAAACTTGCTACATTTTCAAAAAGGTGGATTTTTTTCAATTAATGAGTATGTTTTTATCCTAAATGGGAATTTCTTATAATGGATTTTTTTGTTTTTACATATTGTATGATTTTAAATAATCTAACAATAAAAATTAATTGAATTGATTATTTCTCTTCTTTGAAGCCATTAGGTAATAGCACTAAATCACTATTACCTAACACAAATGAATCTCCTCTACACTTTCTATTCATCCCACCAACCATTTGCATTAATCCACAGATCACTCACCCCCAATAATGACCACACCTAACGCTTATTAATTTAATCAACCATAAAGAACCTGGAGAAAATCAATTGAATAATTTCTTTGAGAATACTAAACTAGCCCCAATAACCAACAACCAATACCACTGGATTAACCTCTGACTTTGGGTTCTGGAGTAGTGTGCTACTCGCTGTGAGGCACTTGAGTGTCTCGTCAAGGTTATGAAGCACTAAATAAATGCAATTACAGTACAATGACATTCCTAGGACTACTAGTTGAAGAATGAGGGTATAACAACCCTATCAATTACTGCAATTCAGTTTACCCCCTGCTTAATTTGAGCCAGTGGTTTCCAGTGCTCAGCACCAGTACCTAATTGTCAGCGCCGACACTTATGACAGTCTGCCACATGGTGGCGCCTTTTGTCTAATTTAGAGATCTGCACACAACAACAGCTGTTTATTAATTCAGTATACTTTAAAATTACTAATTCCTGTCACCCAAGCCGCTCTCATAGCTTTGGGGGCCTGGAAAAGTCTAAAATGTCACACCTTTAGGAGTGTGATGGTTGGCACTGTCATTGCCAGCGCTGGTAGAGGAAATGGGTGGTTCAAGCTGCAGTGGCCTCCTAAGTAGGGCCTTGGTACTTATTTATTTACAAATTAAGCACTGAGTTTACCCATGCAAAGAATGTGGCACTGGCCTTCTGTGCTACTGAAAATGATCACAGCATGGAACACAGAACACATAAACACTACTAATTCATCAATCATGTATGAAAGGTAAGTGCACTTTTCTCCCAAACAACGTTCAGGTGACAGCTGGCTTCCTGTGCAGGGAGGTACACCATTGAAACATGAGATATGTCTACCTAGAAACCTGAAATGAACGCCAAGGACAAAGACCAAAAAATATTATTAATAATATATCATTTATATAGCACGTTTTCCCAAATCACTTTACATCTTTATATCCAAATATAAGTAACCAATCGAAACTGGTACTCATTTTTCTTCCCTTGAAAAGCTCAGTTAGCCTTAGTGAAATCTAAACCTGAAACCTGCAAATCACACGCATGACTCAACAACAATTGCTAAACTGACTGAGTTATTTTACCAGCCAATGGCGAACTGCCATACTACTTGTACGGACAGGTTATGCGCCTCAAGCCACGACGTCCTAAAACAGAACAGAAGCAACACAGGTGCAAAAAACAATACAAATCTATATTTTTTCAATCATTTAGGGCCTCATGTAGGTAGCCCAATACCGGTCGGTAACGGCCGATTTTCGGTAAATATACCGTTACCGACCGGTATGTAGGCTTTTGCTATGTAGGGGGATAATTTCTGTATTCGGTAATTTACCGAATCGGTAAAATTACCGATTCGGTAATTACCGAATACAGAAATGAGATGTAGGGGGACTGTGTGGTGGGTGTGGGGATTCGTTATTTACCACCAACTAATAGTTGGTGGTAAATGACGAATAGGTGTGAAAATGCATTTTTGTGCACTGTGAAGTGTGCAATGTGGCAGACATACATGCCCCTAGGGCATGTATGTGCGCCACATGTGCACACATGGACGAATCAGGGGTGCAACAGGGTGTCAATGTGACACCCTGCCACCCTTGAATGTGCTCCCCCCATTACCGAATCGGTATTTACCGATTCGGTAATGAGGCATACCTTCCCATTGATTCAATCAATGGGAAGGTATGCCTCATTACCGAATCGGTAAATACCGATTCGGTAATTACCGAATTACTCCGATTCGGTAACATTTACCGACTTATTACCTACATACACTTTACTGATTCTTAAATACCGAATCGGTAAAATTCGGTATTTAAGAATCGGTAAAGTGTATGCCACCTACATATGGCCCTTAATTTTTTATGTTTTTATTTTTATTATGTCACAATCAGGTGTGCTTTCTCTAAATCCATCCAAGCCAGCATCTGATTTATGCATATTCCTCCCAAGTAAAACCGAGTTTCTGACATCCTGCAAAACGGTCCTGTACACATAGGGCCCGATTCACAGAACTAACTTAAGACAAAATCTTAAACTTACTACCATTTACTCATTTTGGTATTCACAGAAGGCACTTACTCATCAATGAGTAAGTGCCTTCTGTGAATACCAAAATGAGTAAGTGCCTTCTGTGGATACCAAAATGGTAGTAAGTTTAGGATTTTGTTTTAAGTTAATTCTGTGAATCGGGCCCAAATTACATAAGACAGAACAACATCACCAACTTTTTCAATAGCGATTGAAGGAACAGGAACTGACAAGCAATATAGAGCAAGATGTAGCAGAGTCAAGGGCTTTGACAGTCAGTGAGTAACTGGTCCAGTTACCAAAAGCAAAACCTTATACACCTGCACAAGAGGACCAGGGCCCAGTATTACGTGACACAATACTTAAAAATGTGAAAAAGAACAACATATAGAGATGAGGATAACCACGTGCACGAGAGGAGGTATATCAGTAAAAAACACAGAATTCTCATTTTAAAATAAACAGAAAGTGCCACAGAGGAAAGACTAGGACTTTAAAATATATTTCGCATATGTATGTGCACACATTTCAATTTAATTTATTTATGTATTTTAAAAGCTGTATATAGCGCAAACATGACTGTTTGGGGGCCACCTAACCGAAGGAAGAAATATAAAGAAAATAGAGGTATCAGCTAAGTTAGCAACTACATTTACGAAAAGATATTGAAACAGAAAGATGTCCACACAATGAGAGAACAGAATCTGACACCTGTATGTATAATACTAAGGGTTCGATGAGAGAGATAAAGTGCAATGTTGGAAAAATGTTGAACACGGCAAGAACGAGGGGAAAGGGTACTGACGACACTGGCCCTGTGTTTCAAATACGATATGTTATCGTGATAGAATATAACATGTCCTGGATAAATGCCTAGAAAATATATGACTATATGTAAAAAAAAAAAAACGAGGAATGAATGCAAGAAATATATGCAAGTACTGAAGTCTGGCATCCTGGTGTGGGGTGTAAACCAATGCCCTTTTCTATGGAGACTTGTGCTTGTCCGTGGTCCATTAAAACCTCTAGACATTACTTGACATAAATCACAACAAAAACAACTACTTCCAAAATAATGCACAAACAAGTGATAGGAGGCAGGTATGCAGGAGGACACATGCTCAATAAAACTATTTGTGAAGTAGTTTCTACTACTGCCTGCAGCCTAAAAAGCACTGTTAACAAGAAGTACCATTCATTTCAACTCAAATCAACGGGCCGCATGCAACCAAACAGGCAAGCAGGATAGTTCCATGAAAGGACTCAGCTGGAACAAGGTCCTATCTCAAGCAAGTTCCACACAGAATATGGAAACATGCACTCAAGCAACTGAGCTAATTCATCAGTTCGACAAAGTATCACAGAGAACATCAAAACAGCACATACAGGAGAGAGCACATTCTTGGTGGAACAAAGCTTTCTCTGCCCTTATGACCTCTGTGGCCTAGAGCACACTTCAAGGCCTTCCGTCAAGGGAAATCATGCAGTCCGACATGTGCTGCCATGTGATAGACACCGAAACACAACTTCACAGTAATAAGGAAGATTATTACTGCGTTTCCATGACAAATAGAACGAGCAAACCTATTGGTGGAAAAGTAAACAGTCTTTGTGCGTATCTTGCAGCAACTTCTGTAAAGGGCTCTGACAGCCTTTGCAGTTTAGCAGCGTTATATGTACAAGTATTAAACTAAATACATTAATTAATTAATAAATAAACAGTCAGTGACAAAGTCAATCAATAAGACTCACCTTATTATCCTATAGGCTTTGACAACGCATTTTCACCACAGCTGTGCAGCATCAGCAACAATAAATGCTTTTTATCAGTGCTGAGTAGGAACAGCAAAAAGAAATGCTTTTTGCCAATGCTGTGCAGCACCGGCCAAAAAAGGAAACCGAAAAAATATGTATTGCCTGCTGCTGGACTCCCCCAAAAAATGGAGAAAAAAAGGTAAGGGCGGTGAGGCAGGGAATGGAAAAGCGATAAGCAGGGGTAGGCTGAGGGGAAGCAGAGGTAATAGGGAGTTGCATGGGGAACAACAGACGAGCTTGAGGCTGAGGGGCAAGGATATATATATATATATACTATAAAAAGTACAGGGTGGGAAAGCAATGGATGGGGAGGTGGAGGAGGAAGCAAGATGGAGCATGTGTGTTGGGAGGAGGTAACATACGAGGAAGAGAACAAGTGGGGGAGTAATGGATGAGCTGCGGTGAGAGGAGAGAGCACACAGAGAACAGAGAGGGTATTTGGCATAGTATCAGCACACCAGAGAGTGCAAAGGAAAACACATGGGGGCAGATTTACAAGCCCCGTGCGCCACTTTTGCACCACCGTTGCGTCACTTTTGTGACGCAGCGGCGGCGCAAAGCTAGCACCATGCTGCGACAGATTTACAACGTGACGCATCTAGGGAGATGCGTCACGTTGTAAAGCCCTGCGCCAAAAGTAGGCGTTCCTGCACGGGGGGCGTTCCATCGCAGGAATGCCTCCTAAAAGTGGCTGAGTGAAATCTACAAGATTTCACTCAGTCACTTTTAGGCCCATGCTGCGTCAAAACCCTGCGCCTGCCTGAAGCAGGCGTAAGGATTGACGCAGCATTCACAAGATAGGGCCCCCCAGAGCATTGCTGGAGCTGCGTCGCGCTTGCGACGTAACTCCAGCAATGCGCCACTTTTACGGCACAGATGCGTCACGCATCTGTGCTGTTTTTGCCCCATGGTGCGCCGCATTGTAAATGCTATAGAAAAACCACAGGAGTTTAACCCCTAAACCAAACTGAGATCCGGGTAGGTACAGTATAAATGCAACAATATCTCAGCAGGAGTTATTGTAATTACTTAAACTTGTATGTACAAGACATTACAGTAGGCGAACAAAAGAGAGGAGGCTTCAAATAATTCAATCCATGCGCCCATAGGCGTCATATATTATAAGAAGATCAATAAATGTACAAAACAGTTGTTAAAGCACTGTTGGGTATAAATACCCAGGCAACCCTAGTGGAATGTGTACAAAGTGCTCGTGACAGTGAAGTAACGGCGCAGGTGCCAACGTGAAAAACACCACAGCATACGGCGCAGGAGAGTTTACAATATATACAGATTATTTGATCTTCTTATGATATATGACGCCTATGGGCGCATGGATTGAATTATTTGAAGCCTCCTCTCTTTTGTTCGCCTACTGTAATGTCTTGTACATACAAGTTTAAGTAATTACAATAACTCCTGCTGAGATATTGTTGCATTTATACTGCATTGTAAATGCGGCGCATCCATGGTGGCGGAGCTGTGGCGCACAATAACTGGCGCATCCCTGCTGATATGCAGGGATGCACCAGTTATTGTAAATATGCCCCATGGTCCCTATAGTGCTGAATAAAAAAGAAATAAGTAGTTCCCTGAATGCGAGCAGTGGAAGGAAACAAGTCATCTGAACAAAAAGATGGTAAATAAGCTATGCTCCTAAGGAGAACCAAACACAAGAAAAGAAAGGCAAGCCATCGAATAAGAGCAAGCAAGGCAAGACACCCAACCAATGGCAGAGTTATGCTGGCTATAAGCCCTCTCTAGTTATAGTGTGATCCACAAGAGATCCTTCGACTGTCTGTTGACAAGACCCAACAACAATAAACAGTGATTCTTGATCTGTTTTGAGCCACAGGCCAACACTTTATCCATCAGGCCATAAGGACCTCTTGGTGGCAAGACTTGCCTTAGAGACACTCGGGTCATTCTAGCTGTCACAATTCAACAACATAGCTCTGTTCAGTTTCCCATTTCTTTGAACCTGAATGTTTATTAAGGATTTATTACAAAGTAAAAAACAACTGAACACCTTTTATAATACCAAATATATAAGAAAGCCGTGTCTGAGGACCTCAGGCTCAGGAATATCATCACCAGCAGAGCAGCAAAACACCTTCTATAATAACAACTATAGAAGAAAGCCATTTCTGAGGACCTTCCAGCAAGGTGCAACTCTTGATAACAACCAGCTGCATGCCTCCTTCTGCTGATTCCCACAAGATGGATAATTCTTCAGGAAGTAGACTGAGACAGGAGGGAAGGAATGTTTGGACATCCTGCACGCCAGAATCCCTACTGCCCTTGACACAGATCAAACAAGCATTTGCAATGCAATAGGTCTCGCATTACTGAAAGTTTGAGCTATTGGCATTGCAAATAATAATGCAACACCAATAGCTCAAACTTTCAGAGCGTGTGAGGCCGGGCAGTGATCTTAGTATAAAAAAAAATAAAAACATGTCTGTACTCACTCCTCCCCCAAGCTGCCCGGTTCAATGTAACAGATAAAGAGAAAGAGCCTCCTCATCACATACACTACATGAGGTTTTGCGCTTGAGAAAGGTAAGGATGCAAACACCTCCATCAAGGATTACAGCTAACTTTTCACAGTGGCAATGTGGAGAAAACACACCGACCACTCGCACAACGTTAGGCTGATTAATATGTTACAGAAGTGGAGCTTCAACTCGGGCACCTGCTTTCTTTATTTCTGTAAATGCTTCCTGTTGAGATTACATATTTTTGCCAATGACCTGCCCAGCAACAACAGCGATCAGATTCTGCACCAGGAATGTCCAGAAGACAACGCCTACATCGTGTTATAAAGAAGCGATCTCGGAAAGGCACGGCAACTATTGTTGCTGATTAGGAACGGCATGCTGCTCTGTTTAAAAAAAAGTAGAAAGATTTTGAAATAGAGTTGGGCAGCCGGTGCAACCGCCAATATTGAAAATTGAGTGCGCTGTGCCGCACCAACAGAAAAAATGCGAATTAATACACATTTTAAAAAAAAATCATAAAAGTGGGCACCTGCTAAAATATTAAGCGTGGTACCTGTATTATTATTATGAAAATGAAAAGTGGGTGCCGTGGTGCCCTGTACTGAAACGTAAAGCTCAGCGCCCAGGGGCAGGATGGGGATGAGGGGCTGCGGGCCGCGGGTGCCATTGTTGACTGTGTGTTGATTGATTTGGACAAGCCACACATAACAAAAGAAATGCATGGCCACCATTCTCTAACCTGAAGTGTGCCTCAGGTTTGAAAAAAAAGAACATAAAGCGCATCTTGAAACCACAGTGCTTTAAAAATATATATATGGCGTGAGCAGCGTTAATGTTGGGGCCGCCATTCTTGAAGCAAAAAACATGACATAAACTAAAGGACGGCCGCACTGCTTAAAAAAATCAAGCCGTTGCAGGAAAGTATGTAGTGCATGCTATACGAGAAAGTCATTAACAAAATAGAGCTCACAGACTGTAAATAAAACATGCCGAGTAACAACACACGTAAAAGGGACCATCCTCATGGGAGGTTACAAAAGGTGAAAAGGAGGTAGTAAGGAAGGATTACTAAGCCTATTCACAAATCAAAAGCAACCATTTTCAAAGGACAGTAACAGGAGCCAATTGAAAAGATGGGCGGACAATGGGGGGAGCTTCAAGTTCATACCTGAATACAGCATGTCTCGAGACATGCTGTATTCAGGCGAGACATGCTGCCTAGGCGAGATGAGACATGCTGCCTAGGCAAGACGTAAAAAGGCAGTAAAAGAAGACCTTGCATTGAATGATTTCTTTTCAATCCAAAATTGGTGGTACACAACCCACAACTGACGCAGCGCAGCCCAAGAAACGTAGGGTCTGTATGTCACAGTTATGTTATGTTATTTTCATTCATACAGCGCACAGCTACTCGGAAGTGTCCCGGCGCTATAGACTGCTGGGGAACCCATCCTGGCTATCCCTGTGAGATGGTCCCTTTCTGGGTATCTCCATGGTGAAACCAGGCATCCCCGGCGTCTGTGGGGGGCCGTTGTAGAGATGAGGCAAGCTTAATGCCCAGAGTTGCCGAGTGTGTTCCTGGTTAGAGTAGGTACCGAGGCGAGAATTATCGAGTCCGTTTTGACCCTGGTCCACGACCCTGCCGCGTCGGGAATTGAACCCTGGTCCCTGGCCGATTCTCTGCTTACAGATCTGCCACCTCTAACCAGTGAGCCACACCTCTCCACTAGTGGAGTACAGCAAGTCGATGTCAGCACCCGCTGTTATTAATCAGCATAGCCAGGTTAGCCTAATTAACAAAGAAAGAAACTAAACTAGTTTATGAAAATGATCAAACAAGGACCGCAGTAGCTGAACCTCTCATAGCACATCATGCAAAGCAATCACTTAAAAAAGAACGTAGGGTCATATGTATAATTATTGGAAATAGTGACTACCTAATTGCGATTCTCTGTGAATCGCAATTAGGCAATCGCTATTCCTAGTGTTCCTAACTCCATGAGTTTCATTTAGCGATTCCTAGAGGGTCGCAAATCAACCTACCTCATGAATATTAATGAGGCAGGTCACTATTTGCGACCCAATAGGGATCACTACAATAACGGGGATGGTAGCCTGCTGGGGTCAGCAGACCACCATGTCCGTGATTGCTTTTTGAATAAAGCAATCATTTATTTTCAAATGGAAAAAGGTTGCATTTAAAAAAGAAAAGTGAAAAGTTTTCTTTTCATTTTTTAAGAGCAGGCAGTGGACTACTGCCTGCTCTGAAAAAACATTTTTGGTACCATTACCAAAGGGGAAGCAGTCCCTTGGGGACCCCTTCCTGTTTGCGGATGGGTTACCATCTACGCGAAGTAGGTGGTAAAATTCAAGTGTTTTGCGACAGCTGCGATTTAGTATTAGGAGGGGACGCCCTCAACACGCCTCTTACTAATACTGAATCGGTATGTATTCCCAATTCCAAATTGCGATTCTGTAACATGTTACTGAATCACTAATTGGAATTCATACATACAAAAATTCATTTTACCAGTTGTAAACTGCCCATTTGCAACCGGTAAAATGGATATTACATATGGCCCATAGTTAGGCACCGATCAACACCTAGTTTCCAGTGCAGAGTCAGCCTCAGAAAAACAGATACCCATTAATGGTGATGTACTCAAGGCAAAGGAACAGGGCTAGATTCATCTTTTTAAAATAAAGGGCTAGTGCTCTTGTCCCTTCACTTGACATCACTCATCCTCATGAGTCATAATACTGCGTTACTCATCACGACAGAGAATATATTAAATATTCCATTTTGATCTATTGCAGGGAAATAATATAGTGGTGAATATTTTAAACATGCACATTACAGTTGTGGGAAAAGCGCATCCCACTAAACAAAATTTTTGATGAAGGCGATTCTGTTAAATTTAGAGATCCCGATCTTCCCTCAGCACTTTGAGAATAATTCACAAATGTTCTACTGTTATTAACTATTAAGTTTCACAAGTTTAGCCAAAATTCCATTAATTGTGCCCTAGAAGTAAACACATAAAAGACAACTCCTGCTGCTAATTTTGATAAAGGAACATGGTGATCTGTGACCTTTGAGGACGTATAAAATGTTGAAAATATTCTTCTAACTAGTATGACCATGAGTATGCTTTAATCTTGTTAAGATCAGAATCTGGCTAAAAGACCATAAAATAGTTATACCCTGCTGTGAGAAAATGCATTATTTGGCGGGACCGTCCATTTTCTGGACTGTTGCTGTTGTTTTTTTTAACTCCATGGATGCAACACTGCTAATCAGACCCAGTGACTGTGCTCTGATGCCTAAAAACTGATGACATTGGCTAACTACTAACTGGCATCTTTAACTTTCCTGTAAATCCACAGCACATGGTACAGAAAATACCTGCATCATGGAAAGCTACATATCACTTGTGGACTGTAGCATTAGTTTGCCATTCACTAGTGTGACAAAGGAAAATGTTCCTTCAGGCCTACTATTGAAGCCTGGTTATTTCAGATTAAACCTGCAACCCAACATAACAAAATAACGCCTTAGACTGAAGAAAAAGCATCTTTTTAAATGATAATATGTCACTCCATGTAGGCCTTGTAGCGCACTAGATAGGTTGCATGGTATTTAAAAGTGTAATTTTTCCCTGTCTCTGCAGTAACAAGCTCCTAAAAGCTATTTTCACAGTGGAAAGCTCTTGCTGTCCTGTAAGAAAACTAGAGTACAGATTAAAATATTAATTCTGCTATCTCAGATTTGGGACCAACTAGAAGAATGATTCAACTACTATTTTCATTAATTCAAATGTAAGTGTAAAAGTTAGATTTGTAATAAATATTTAGGAACAGTAACCTTTAGAAGGGTACCCTTTTCCTATCTAAAGCACCTGAAGGCTAATTTGCATTAGTCAGATAACAGCTGCTCTGCCAGTGCTTGACCTTAGAGGTGTGAAAACTGATCCCAGAGCAGAGACAATGGCTTAGACCTGGTGACAGAATGGACAGGGTGTACAAAGTGTGATACATTCAGCCCTTGAGGATCAGCTTGGAAGGTTACAGGAACTTCATTAACTTGAAAGGGAAAAAGTTGAAACATGCCCATTCATAGTTCAGCGGAGACCTAAACAAGAAGAAGCCTTTTTTCTTTCTGCCCAAGGTAGCCATATGTGTACAAACCCAGGGGGAGCAGGAGCATCTCCAAGAACCAGTTTTGGGACATTTAGGAGGAGGGGAACACTAATTTCCCTAAACACACCTGAACCAGCACACAACCTCTCTTTGAGGGAAGAAAGCCTGTGCCATCTTAGATTTCCCTTAGAATAGTGCACTGTGGGAAAGTTTGCAGTAAGACAAACAGGACGTGCCGAAAAAGTGGTCAGGCTTGCCCCTGGAAACTTTTTTCCTATTGGTTAGGGAGTATCCAAGAGTGATTGACATCCATTGGCTAGGGAAACTTACAAAGCTGACATCTCACCTACAGCTCCTGAGAATACTTTCTGGACCTGTGGAAGAACAGAAGAAGGACTGCACCTGCTGGTCAGGACCTGTGAGGTGACTTATGGGATTGATCCTCTACCACTTGTATCCAAGACAAAGAAGTGGACCAATGGGTCAGTTGGCTGGCCTCTTGTGTGGCTACAAAGATGCAACACGCTGCATGAAACCTTTTTCCTCACAACCCTACCTGAACAGTTGCAACTTGACCTTGTCTGGACCTCCTGGTGGCCTCAATGGGAGTGAGTTCTGACCCCTAAGTCCTGGGCCTTTTGGTTGTGTCTAGCAACAGTATCTGAAAAGCTGGAACTTTCCTGACTTCAGTAGTGTTGTAATATTAGCCCCCACAGCCCCAGCAGTGTGGGGAGTCCGAGCTACAAGGGGCCCCCTTCAGGACTGTGCATGGACTGGAGCTTAGAGGGTCCCCAACATGTACTTTGTAGAGGGGACCACTCAGGTTTTGTTACGCCACTGACTTTCAGCCGTCCGGAAGACAGGGACCCACCACCCAATCCCCTTTAGGCGCAACCTTGCAGAGCAGGGGGGAGGAGCCAAGATGGCGACCGGAGCAGACGCTTGAGCGCCCGGCTCCGTCGGCCCTTGGCCTCGGACTATCATCCTGATTCCTATCCTCGCCGATTCTCGAGGTGAAACGTGTACGACGACGCGCTGTCCACGCCGCCGCTTCCCCGAAGTCTCAGCCCGCCCGGATGCCGGAGTTCTTGGTGCTTTTGTTCTCCGCCCTGGACCCCTGCTCCATTGTGGCCGTTGCCGGCCCCCTGGAAGCTCCGCAGTCACCGGACCCGCTAGCGCAAACCCGAGCCCCGCGGTCCCGACCTCACCTCACACCACGGACTGTCGCCAGCTGAGCCTGGGGAGGGACGGCCAGACACCTCCTGCACTCTGCGCCTGAAGGGCTGGGGCTGTAAGGTAAGCCCCGGTGCGGCGGGTCTCCTGCCCCGATCTGTGGACCGCGCTGTGGGAGGCTGCCGACCCCCTTCTTCTATTGCCTAGTCGGCTGCAAAGAGAACCCGAGGGAAGGGAGGCGACTGTTGGCTTTCCCTGTTGCGGCGCAGACCTGAGGGGAACTGACTCCTTGCTACGACCCCCCCCCCTGGCCATTGTACCGTCCGGCGGTAAAACATGGCGTTGTTTGCCTGCTCGCGGCTGGGGGGTGATACTCCGGTCTTGCCCGCTGCCCGCTTCGCCCTCCCTCCACCAGACACCAGCTCCACAGTGCCGTCCCGGATTGCTGCCGATGTGGGGGTGCAGCTTCCGCTGACATGCGGCTCCGTTCTGGCTGTCCTGCGGGACTTTCGTCTACAAATGTGTGCTGGCTTGCAGGCGCTGAGTGAGCAGTTTGACTCCATGCTGTCGGCTGCGGGTCGTGAGCGCTCCGTTTGTCATCAACACGGCGTGGGTCTGCCAGTGCTTTTGTCCTCTTGCGGGGACGCAACGGCTGTGTGTGATCGTGCTACACTGGTGCCTGCAACTGGCTTTCCCGACACCCAGGATCAATTGCTCTCCAGCTCAACAGCGGATACTTTGTTTCCCCGTTCATTGCTGCCTGCTTCATTGTTGCCTGCCTCACCGCGTCTGCAAGAGTATCCAGCTGAGCAACACCTAACATCCTCGAGGAATCGTTCACGGTGGCCTACTGCTTCTTTTCTGTGGAACTCCTGTACTTTACATGCCATGTCTGGACTTTATGTGGTGCACAAAGGGACCTCTACAGATGGTCGGCGGCCATTTTGTGATTCTACTTCACCATCTTCTCCCAAGCGGCCATATTGTCTTTGTCTGCACGGGATGCGGGGCCTTCATGTAGGGGCTGGCTTAATCTCAAGCCCGCGATCGGGCCAGGGCTAGACTGATTTATATCGCCATGGTTTCACGGATGGGCTGGACTGGGACTGGAATTGTATGTATATGTTGTGCGCACTCGTCGCGATCCGTCTTCCTTCATTTAAATTGTTGTGACAATTCATTTTCACACGACCGCTTTTGGTGTAGTGGGTTCTCAGTGTGTGGAGGCCATAGATGGCCGATGGTTTGGGGCGCTCTGATGATACGTAGGCTCCTCCCCACTTTCTTCTTTTTGGGAGTTTAGATTAGAATGGTTCTATTCTTTTCTCACCCCCTTTATCATAGGTGTAATGTTTTCTTATCTTTCTTTACTCTATTCTTACTCTCTTTCTGGTCTATATTTCGGGTTTATTGGGCGACAGGCACTATGCTGGGGGGGGGGCAGGCCGTAGCCTCCGCATTGGTGTAGGGTGGGGGGGTAATTTACTGTTTCTAATTAGTTCTATGGGCCTTTTTTTTCTTTTTATGTTTCTGCGCTATACTTGTTTCGATTCTGGGTCCGGGTGTGGGGTTGACTGAGTGGGGGCGGCACTGGAGAGGTGCGTAATTGCTCATGTGATTATCCTGTTATATAACTGCATTGCCTCACTGCCTGAGATTTTACTTCCACTGCTGTTTTAATGATGCTGCTGCTCTCCCGTGTGGTGAAGATATCGTGCGGACTCGAATCTCCTTGGTTCTTATTCTTCACTGACTTTTTCCCTGATAAAATTATTTTGAAAAACTTTAAAATTAACCTTCACTTCTCCTCCCCCTGGTGTCAAGGATCTCTCCAGTGTATAATTCATAAATCGTTGCTAATCTTGACCGTTGAAGCACAGGGGCCGTAATGTTTGTATCAGTGCTTAACCGTATCGTGGCCGGCCTGAAGGTTGTAGGCCCGTATTTGTTCTTTTAATATGCACGAATAAAGGTTTTCAAAAAAAAAAAAAAAAAAAAAAACCTTGCAGAGCAGGAAAATCAAGTCAGTCCGGCTTAGAGCTTTTTTGCAGCTCGAAAAATGAAAAACCTATTCAGCAGTAACTCACTGCATGCCTAAACAACCTCTGTATGACCTTCCCAGATACATTCTGCAGCCTTGCCCAGCTGGAACACTCTGAGCTCCAAAAAAAGAGACTTAGGGGCCGATTAGGATGGCGGACGGATGGCCCCCGCCGGCCCAGCGGTAGCCACCGCCGGCCCGGCAGGGGCGATCTGGCCGCCATCCACGCCTGAACGACCCCCTGCCATATTAGGATGTCTGGGGGGTCCGCGGCGGACAGGAATACCTTCCGCCACTTTTCCGCCCGGTCGACGAGTCGACCGGGCGGAAAAGGGGCTTAATATGGTGGCGGTGTCTGCAAGACACTGCCAACCATATTAGCATGCAGGCAAAGATTGGCCTTTCAATGGCGGCGTTGCCGCCATGGAAAGGCATGCGGTCTTCTCTGTTGGGGGCCCATAGTGGGCCCCCAGGATGTTGCGGGGGTGGGGGGTACCTATGGTACCCCCCTGCATTTGCATTCACAAGGTAGCAGGCACCGCGCGGTGCCTGTCACGTTGTGCATGCAAATGCACTGCATGCATTTTTTACATTGCAGCGGGTGCTGCTTACAGCACCACCAGCCGCAATGTAAAAAATGCGGGATGCACCCGCCAGTGTGGCAGGCGCATCTTAATTCGTATGGCGGGACCACCGCAACAATGGCGAGCGGTCCATTTTGCCGTTGCGGTGGCAGGCAGACTATGTCCGCCCGCCATCGCAATAGACCCCTAAGTCTGAAAAAAGAATTCTTGACAGGGAGGAGGGGAAAACAGTATCCAGCTGACAAGATGGTCTCTCTAGGTGGAAAATGTGTACTTTTCCCACTGTGAGCTTTTCCTACCAAAACCAATGGCTTTGTGTGGGTCCTCGTCCACTGATAATTTGGTTATTTGGCTTCAAGTGGGCTTCCTCAGATACAGTCTGCAGCCTTGCACCGCTGAAGGATTTTGACCTTCATTTTAGTGACTAAGGGGTCGATTACGATGCTGTTCGGAAGAGCTCTGAATCGGATTTGGGTTTGCCGAAACCCGATTTGAAACCCTTGTTTCCAACCAAATCGTGCACACTTCCCAACGACTGATTATGATGCCCGTAAACTGTTATGGCTGTCCAAATCCGTTCCGAAAGGCAATCTGAAAGGTCGCTTCTTTTGGAGCGAATACCACAGCTCTATGGATTCGGTTTCCGAGCGAGCAATTACGATGACCGACTCGGAAAAGAGTTTCTCCGGAATGAATCGGCTGCCGGAATCCGTCTTTGGGGGCCTGTAGCAGGACCCCTTTCACCTGGGGCCCTCCAAATAGGACTGTGGAGGTACCGAAGGGACCCCCCCTTGTCAACCATGTACCAAGGGGTGCCCACTACAGGGTGCACAATTTGCCCCAGCCACTCTTTTTGTCAATAGAAGCCAGTGTTCTCATTCGGGACACAGGCCCCCATTTTTAGTCAATGGGAGTCCGACCGAATCATATCGGGAAGCATCAGAATACATCCAAATCGCTTTGTTGGACTCACCCAATCTGAGTTGTCCGGAAAGCATTCCCGGGACCGATTTGGTAGGATTGCTCTCAGTATGAGATCGTAATTGGCCCCTAAGTCTTAAGGTAAAATCTTTAACCAGCAAGCTTGGTCAAGCAGATCCATGCTCCATCGCCATCAGCCTGAAATCGCACCAAGGTTCTGGCCGACTAAGAATAATGATTATTGATTGCCACCTTACTTTAACTTGGCAGTTTTTCTCTCAAATCCTTAAAAATCCATATTTCTAATTACCGTTATTGGTTATTGGAACCTGCTTACCTCCATTTCAGCACAGCTTGTTTTACAGTTTATGTACTGAATCATGGGGTTCCCAGCTAGTTTGTTCGGGATTTCTCATCATCCTATACCAAAGACAAAAAGCTCTATATGATAATCTCCTTTCCTCGTGATATCACATAATGTTCATAAATCTTTGGCAATATCAAAGATGTCTTGGTTATTTTTCTTCCTTGACATTTTAATCCAATCTTGATTAGATACAAGTAACATCTCAAATTGCAATTCATATATTTTTTAATGCATACAATTTCCTTGGATGAAACTTGGATAGCAAACATAGCCTTTGTGTGCATAACAATAACTGACCAGGAAAGAAGAATATAAATCACTAACATTAACATTAAGTTGCAGATAAAAATTTACCTCAGAGTCCAATTTTGTTCAGTCTTCATGCATTTCATCCGAGAGGTGCTGGTGCTGTATTATCAGTGTGTTATTTCACAGTAAAATAACTATGAGTGAGATTTTGCCTCATGGAAATTTATCCAATGCAAAAAAGTGCTTGGATTAATACAGTTGCATGTAGTAAAACACTTTCCAGCATTTACGTGGCATCCCTGGAAACACCCAAATTTAAGAAAACCCCCCGAAAGTAGATGCTAAATCATTACACTGAAGAAAAGAATCACAAAATAGCATTTAAACAAGGTGCGGGAAAAGGCAGCATCCATTCAATAAGTACAGCTAACGCAATTCAAAAGTTATGCGTCCCACTTTCTAGAAGTAAAAACACATCATGCACAACACTGACTAAATATCACAATACGTAGACCCTACATATCAAATAAGGTCATAAACCTGTGCGGTCCACAGCCACATTGATATGCAATACCATAGACACATCTCGTACTGAATACGCAGGGCCAAAACCAAGTGCCATTCCCAAGATAGAGAAGGTGAGCACCTATAGACCAGACATGGTCACAATACACACCTTGTCCTTCTCAGTCGGGGTGTGCCAGAGACAAACATAGCATTGAGCTTGCCAGTTCTCTCTTCACTTAACTTGCGGGGATGCATCATTTTGACAGAGGCGCACATCTTACTTAACTCAGTGGATGTGTTGAAAGGCATGCCCAAATCCACTTTTCAAATTTCAGCCACAGGTCATGAGTGCCCTAGTTAATAGAGTAACCAAACAAATTGACTTTCCTCCTTGCTTAAGGGTTTTACATGAATGTACAAGAGCTCCTAGTTTGCGCCCACACACTACTGGTTTGTCACAATCAATATCATAGTTTCCAGGTGAACCACAATACAGTTCCACAGAGTACTAATAAAAGCACATTGCAAAAAAAACATTTGTTCATTCTAAATATTCATAAAATCCCACCGTGGCCTGGTAGCGTTCTTTTATCTCTCACTCGCCATCCAAGTAAGTCTTCTCATAGCTGCTCTATCCCACTTCCCACCCTAAACCCAATGTCCCTAGAAACCGTATCCTACATCACACCCGAACCTAGCTATCCTAAACTATAGGCGTTCTAGCTCACCTCCTACTCTTAGTAGCACAGTAAAAAGCCTTATACCATAGCAGCTCTGTGGTATTTACTACTTCTGTTCTATGATGACTGCATTAGGTAATTTCATTCTGTATTGGAATATTTAATTATGCTTGTGATGTAGGATGTTGGAATGTGATGTTTTGAATATGTAGAGCTTGTTGAAGCTTTGCTGTGAGAGCAGCCCTGCTCCTGAACCATGTAGCCATAGGAACTAAACTACAAGATGGAAACTACCTAACTTCTCTGAGTAGTTACCACAGATTACTGGCGACGATCTGGCTATATGGTGAGCCCTGTGTGTAACTGTCTCCTTGGACCACCACAGCCTTCCCTGCATCCTGAGCGTCTCTCGTCTCCTTCAGTCCTGGTTCATGTGGCCTGTCTTCTCCCACATTGTGAATAATCCCATATCTAGGTCCAATTCTACTCGTCTTGAACCATGGTGTGACCTGCCAGCTCCCGCTCCACGTAGCTCATCGGATTTGGCCGAAACGCAGTATTTCTTCGACGAAGGTGTAACCTGTCTTCTTCACATTCTTCCAGGTTGTTTTTAATTTTTTTTTTAAAATCCTCAGGTCACCCTGCGGTGTGGTTCACCTTTTTTCACGTCGCAGGCTGAAGCCTTAATCAAGAAGCTGAATGCCCGCTTTGCCTGTCCGTGACGTCATCTTCCACCATTTTAAATTTGGAGCCTCTGGATCACGGAGTTAGAAGCATGCTTTATGGTCCGTGACGTCACTCTGCTCCCATTGATGGACAGAGTGTTTTTTTCCATTTACTTATTCAACTTTCAAGAAAACTAGAACACACACAGCTCTTCTGGCTTGACTTTCTGCAACCGGATGTTTGCCTGCACTTTTCCATTTTTTTTTATCAACCGAACAGAGAACATGACGTTTCTTCTATTCTGCCGCCATCTTGGAGTGTACAAATCTTATACTCCATGCCCACTGCGTAGCCTACGATCAGCTTCAATGCTCATGCTGGCACCAATTTGGCAGTGACAGTGCAAAAATATATTTATTTTCTTATTCTTATTGTACTCCGCATAGTTTCACAATTGCCATATGGGATGTGTGCTGAGCCTGTCATAAATTGAGTACATTGACTGTTTGTGTTGCCTTTTCACATTCACCACATTATTTTTTTTCTCCTCCCCTCTGTCTCATTTATCACAAACAGTAGAGACAGAGTAACAGTCCTTCTGGCCTTTAAAGTCATTATTCTCATTCTGGTTAGACTCTGTTGAACCTGGGTATATACTGTGCGTTCACTACATTATCCATGCATGATTTTTCCCAGTGACAGTACTACTTATTATATATCTCAAATGTACCTTTCTTGACACCTGTTCGCGATATACTGTTTTATTACATATTTGTGTACTTTCACTGATCTAGGGCATTTATTATCCTTTTACAATGTGCACTATGGATGCTGTCTATCCCCCTCCTGCTTTCTTTGACAACCCAGGAGAACCGCCGGTTAGAGATATGGTATGATGCCTTCGAAACCTATTTGTGGGCTATTGGCGTACTCAAGTTTAGTGCAGAAAGGAAGACATTTTGCTCCTCCATTCATTGGGGTTTGAAGGTAGGTCCATATTCAAACACCTTCCAGATGTAACAACACAACAGGGTGAGGTATTAGATGAATATAGTGAGACTGTTCAAAAATTAAAAATCAGGTTTGACAAGCAACCATGCCTAATGGCTCTCAAGCACAAATGTTTCAAATGTAAGTAATCTGAGAGTGAAGATGTTGATGGCTATGTGTCTTTGTTGCATAGGTTAGCTTCTGAATGTTTAATTTATGGCATTTACCGATCAGTTGATCAGGGATCAGATTGTTCTTGCAAGGACAAACAAATTAGACAAAACTTGTTAAGTATGGGTAATCCCACTCTTGAAGAGACTATCAAAGATGCCAAAAACATCGAAATATCTCAAACTTCCTTGAGGGAATTGGAGGATAGAACTTCAGAGAGTATGGGTGCGGTTGGCGGGTACAAATTTAAACAGAAGACTAAACGTCCAACATCTTGTAAACCATATAACTTTTTTTTATAAGTTTAGAATGCTTTATTGAAATAATATACAAAGTAAAACATCAGTTTAAATCATACAAATAAATGGTCAAGCAGTACCAATATCCAATTGAAATAAAATAAGTGAAAAAGAGAAATAACTTGAACCACAAGTGGGTGAAAACCACATTAGGAAGTATATAGTCAAAACCACACAGACAAATGCAATTTAGTATTTTAAAAGAGGGGGAGGGGGAGGAAGGAGGGGAGGGGAGGAGGGAGCAAAAGGGGGAGATAGTACGAGGCAGATAAGCAATCATGTAGAAAAAGTAATGTGAGTTAATTTAACATAATATTAGTAGGTACATGGCAATATACAAACAACCTAGGTCAAGCAGCCATCCTGAAAAGAAATGTGGTGAGTGGTAACCAAAGTTAATCAAAAGTGGCATAGAGGTGGCATGTGCACGATCTAGTCTGTGATGATGACATAACAGGTTCCACCAAGCTTGGTACGAAATTTTAGTAGCATTCTTCCAGTTGTTGGTAATGATCTGATAGGTAATGGCTATAAACATGTCAATAAATTTACCCACATTTCTCTGAGTACCCCAAACAGGAGAGATGCCTCCCAAAAACACGTGTACAGTGTCAAAAGAAAAATTGGTTGATAACATTTCATTCAATTTCTTCCAAATAAGTAACCAAAAACTCTTAACTGAGAGCAGAGAAAGAACATATGAAGTTAATCACATTTTGTATGAGGGCAAGACCAGCATTTCGTAGCATCCAACAAGTTGAATTTATGGAGATCTGTAGGAGTGAGAAAAAAGCCTGTTATAAAAATAATATAGAGTCTGAATTGTACTTGCTGAGCATGAGGAGGTGTGGATTTTTGCCCAAATGGAACCCCAATTCTGAAACAAAAATTCCTGTGCCAAAACTTTTTCCCAAAGAAGTTCTATACTGGATTTGGTTCTAGGATCAGAGGGGTGAGATAATATCTTATATATATCGGATGCCTTGAACTGAGTAGAGAAATCTAGCGAAAGAGTGGATGTTTGATTGTATGAGGCTAAGGAGGAAATCTGGGAGTGAAGTTGAATATAGATGATCTGAGGTGAGGGTGGTGAGCAGCATGTAAAAGAGATATGCCATACTTCTCTGGATCTCTGTGAAGTCCATAGGAGATCTGTCAATTATCAAGTGCTCAAATGTGATAATGCCTTTATCAATCCATTCTTTCCAAAATAGAGCTCTGTTTTTAAACTTTAAATGTTTGTTATACCAAACAGGAGTATGTGCAAAATTATTAGAGTGGGAGAAATGAGTTTTAAACAAAGAAGTTACAACTGCAGTAGAGTTTGTGAAAGTAGGTGATAAGAAACGATTGAGGGGGCTGAGATAACCAAGTGGCAGCAGAAAAAGAAAACGGAGCATATTTGGATTGTTCTAATGAGCTCCAGGATGTTAAAGGTGTATGTGAGGAGTCGGATAAAAAAGTCCAAACTTGTTTCAGGGTGAATGCAGAATGATAACATCTACGGTCAGGAAAATTAACCCCACCTAATTCTTTGGGCTGCTGAAGTCTAATAGGTGAAATCCTAGTCTTACGATTATTCCAGTGGAATTTGGTCAAGGAGCGGTTAATAATATTAAAGAAAGAAAGCTGGAGAGTGATTGAGAGCATGGAGAGATAAAAATTGATGATCGGAAGTAACACCATTTTAATTGTAGCTAGTCTACCCCACCAAGACAAAAATAGTGGTGACCAACTGTCAATGAGTATCGCAAATGTTTTAAGTATATTATCAAGGTTTATTTTAATGGTTTCTTTGATGCTATTACTGTAGAGGAAACCTAAGCATTTAATACTACTGGAGTTCCATTTAAACCCTGCATCTTGAAACGTATAAGAAAAGCAATGTTTATTCAATGGCATAACTTCGGAGAATATTCTATTAGCAAAGAGAAAAACGCCTGCAAAGAGGTAGTGGGGTTAGAGAGGTATAGTAAAATGTCGTCCGCATATGTAGTAAACTTAATATCAGTATGTTTAAATTGGAATTCCGTATACTGTGGAGAACGTCAAAGTTTTTCCAAAAAAGGTTCTAGGGCAAGAATAAATATAAGTGGGGCTAAAGGGCATCCTTGTCTAGTTCCTCTGTGGAGTGGAAAGTATTTGGATTGATGTCCGTTCACCCAGATGGAGGTGGAAGGTGCAGAGTATAACAATTGGATATATCTAAAATAGGGGGGCTGAAGCCATGCCATTTCAATGTTCTGAAAATAAATTCCCAATTTACTCTGTCGAAGGCTTTTTCAGCATCCAACGTAATTGTAGCAACCGGTGAATCTATCTTGGAGGGTAAATTAATAAAATTGAGGAAAGTCCTGGAGTTATCTGTAATGGAACACCCCTTTACAAACCCTGATTGATATATATTAATGAGGTCGGGGTTACCTGATTGATATGAAGGGCTAATAATTTAGCGAAGATCTTACTGTCCGTATTAATTAAGGAAATAGGTCTGTAGGTTTTACAATAAGAGGGGTCTTTGTCTTTTTTAGGGATTTAACACAGCATCGCTTGAGTGAAAGAGCCCCGAGATTTACCGGAGGCTAGGAAATGATTTATAAGGGCTAACAACTGAAGGACCCGAAATCTTTTGAAATGAAGAAAGAAACGTACAGTAAAACTATCTGGACCAGGTTTTTTGTCTTTGGGAAGTTGATTGATAGAGTTTGTGATTTCTTCTTCTAATATTGGCTTATTGAGGGATGTGAGATCGGTGTGGTTACCAGAGGATTTGAAAGGATGAATCAATTTGATCAGCGGAAGGGGTCGACTTGGGAGTTTAGGGGGAAGTATAATAATCAGTGACGCACTCAAGAATCGTAGTATCTGTGAGGTGTTTAATTCCTCCACTATCTGTGAAGGCAGCAATCTTGGATTTTTGTTTTTTAATTATAAGATAATTAGCTAGGGATTTGCCAGCTTTATTGCGGCCACCATACATTTTAGCATTGAATTTAAGGAGATTGTTGCAGGCATTATCCAAGGATTATTTATTGAAGTCCATTTTAGCTTTAATGAGATTGGACAAAGTATCAGAACAGTTTGTGGTAAAGTATTCGTGCTCTAAGGCCTTGATTTGTTTTAGAATTAATGTTGCGTCTGTAAGTGCTTTCTACTTTTTCCGGGAAAGAAAGTCTATTATAAATCCTGTAGCGGTGGCTTCAAAGGCGTCTCAAACTAAATTAAATTGTGTAACAGAGGAAAGATAATTATTGAAAAACTCCTGCATAAACTGGGTAAATTGTTCAACAAATTGAGTGTCCAACAGAAGGGCATTGTTAAAACCCCATCGGCGGAAGGTCGGTGCAGAAGTGGGATAGCCCATATCTAAAATGATTGGGGCGTGGTCAGAAATGAGAATGGAGCCAATCTCCGCATTTGTCATCAATTGAAAAGATGACTGGGTGAAAAATATATTATTTATTCAGGAATGAGACCTATGCACAGGGGAGAAGAAGGAGAATTCCAAGACATCGGGATGGGAGATTCTCCATGCATCCAACAACCCTCTAGATCAAATGGCCTTGTGGAAAGTCTTTTGCATTTTATTGGGGATGAATTTGGTTTGAGATTTCCGATCTAAAAAAGGATCCATAAGTTGATTGCAATCACCTCCCAAAATCAGGTTTTCGGAAGCATGAGAAGAAAGGAGAGTAGAGAAATCATTCCAAAATACTAAATCAATACCATTAGGGCCATATACATTACAAATAGAAAATTGAGTTTTGCTCAGTTCCACAGCTTCTCCTTTATAAACGTGAATACATATCCTAAGCTCTGCAGGATCCTCAAAAGTGAAAGTTCTGTCCTTGTAGGATACTTTGAAGAAACATGGATGAATAAGGCTGTAGCTGGCATTCATGGATCTCAGTGTTGGTCTGAGGTCTAAAAACTCTTTTCGGCCATTATCAGTAGGCTTAGAAACATCTTGGCTGAAGAAGATTTTTTGGCCGGACCAAAGCATCTTTTTGTGTTGCTTAGCTGCGTTGAGGATCGCCATGAGATCGCAATATAATAAAAAATATGCAATGATTCCCCTCAGTTTGTTCGAAGATGATGCCCTCTGGGGACCGATCCTGTGTGACCTTTGAATATTAGATCAGAAGATTTCGGCAGACCAACTATCTGAGGAATGTGAGTCTTCAAAAAGGAGATGATGTCCAAGCCTTCAGAACCTTCTGGAATTTCATAAACTTATAGGTTGTTGTGCCTGTTTTGATTTTCTAAATCTTCCGTAGTTTTCTTCCGTTGCGCTACCTCTCAAGAAAAAATATCCATTTTGGCAACAACATCTTGTGCGTCACTAATTTTTTGTTCTACATCCAAAAGCCTTGAGTCCACACTAGACCATTTCTCCTCAATTCTTTGAAGTGTTGCAGTGGTTTCCGTCATAAAAGGTCGAATGTTGCGCAATTCATCCATGATGTCCTCCAAAGTCAAAGAAAGAGGTGATTTCATTGCGGAGGACGGGTCTTTTTTGACTCTTTTGTTAGTATTGCCGGCCGAGTCCTTGCGACCACCAGGATTAGGACCAGCAGCCCCATGAAGCTTGTTGGGTGCATGGGATCCATGTTCGGTATGATGAATATCCACAAAACCCAAGATAATCCTCTCTTAAGGCACAAAAAAACAAGTCCACCAACACTACTATAAAGCTGTAACTTGCGCCAACAATCCAGAAGAGGACCTGACTGAAAATGTTAGCAAACGCAGCCTGAATTCATGTGCGGAGAAAATTAGGTTATGTAATGAGGAGAAGAGTCATCCATTGATAATTATATATTTACATTGTAGAGAAGCAATAATAATGCAGAAAATGGACAAAAAAGACCGAACACAGAGACATTACGGCTGCGTTGTCTACTGCGGAAAGTGCAGGAAACAAACGGACAAAATAAATATGCAAATACGTTTTAAGGTCTGAAAATCTTACCCCAATGCACCACACCACTTCCGACGACAAGTTCCATAATTATGATCCCGCACTGTTGGCGGAAAAAAGCCCTTCAACTCTGGCCATTACTCGGTGCCGCGGAGCTGTTTCAAGGGGCGGCCATCTTAAATCGTCGCCGCCGCACGTCGAAACCAGATAACTTTAATTCCCAAAGCATGTGTATGTGCATGCATTGTGGTAATCCACCACATCCCAAACGTGGGAGGTGCCCTGAAGTTAATGTTACATGCAACTATTGCAAGGAATTGCGTCATTTTGTGAAAGTGTGTTTGAAGAAGAAGTCGCACAAGGAAAGTGTTGCATGTGTTCTTGAGTCTGAAGGTGAATCAGACTCTGAAATCATATAGGTGGTGTGTGATGGTTCGGGTGATGTTCTATTAGAAGGTGATAACTTAAAGTTGGGTTGACCCCAATGTGGAAGTTGTGGTGGGAGGAAAGTTGCTCAATCTTTTGGTTGATTCTGGAGCCAGGATTACCATGATAGCGCAAAAATGTATTGAAGAAACGTGAGATGAGAGACAACTCTATCCCCCAGATCATTCTTCTGACTCCTACGAGTGTTGCAGAATTTAGCTATTGGGCTACTTTGAAAATGATATGGCATTTAAAAGCAGAAAGATTAAGGGCAAGATCTGAGTGGCTGTTAACGGTCTCAACATACTTGGGTGGTTTCACCAAGGTCTGTTTGTCACGATTTGGAGACCAGGGACCAAGGAACATGTCCTCGTAGTTGACTGTGATCATAGTGGAATGAAGTGGAAGGAAAAATGTACCACTGTTGTTGGAGAAAAGTTTGGAAAGATAGTTGGATTCAAGCATTAGATCATCATGAAGGAAGGTGCAATACCCATCAAGCACAAATTAAGGGGAGTTCCGTTTAGTATTAGGGAGAATTTAAATAAACAATTGGAGTGCCTTCGCGCCAAAGGCATCATTGAACCTATTGAATCCTCCCATTGGCTTTCTTCCCTTGTAGTTGCCCGGAAAAGGGTGGACAACTGTGCGTTTGTGTGGATCTGAGGTCCTTTATCAAGGAGATCTGGGTGGACTTGCATCCTTTTCCTAAAATAAATGATCTTTTTGCTTGCATAAAGGGAGCTAAATAGTTTACCAAATTGGACTTGTCCAGTGCATATCACCAGATTGAACTACATCCTGAATCTAGCCATCTTACTGCCTTTACATCTCCTTTGGGCACTTTTCAATACCATTGCATGCTGTTTGGGCTGGCTCTGGCAGCTTCGGTTTTCCAAAGGGTAAAGTTTACCCTTCTCAAAGATGTAAATGCTAATCTTGTTTTTCAAGATGATGTTCTTGTTATTGCAAAATATATTACATCACATGACAAATTGTCACAGAAAGTCCAAGACATTTTTTGGGAAAAGGGTGTTGTCCTGAAATCTGAGAAATGCAAATGTAATGGCTCTGAGATAGCACACTTGGGTCATTTGATTTCGGGAGAAGTTATCAGTGCCAGGCCAGGTCTAGTAGATGCTATAGTTGATGCTCCTCCTCCTACAGACAAACCAGGTGTGAAATCCTGATTAGGATTGTATGAATTGCATTCCAAATGTATTCCTGATTTTGCCATTAAAGTTCGTTCTATCAGCAATTCTTCAAAATGGGAGTCAAGCTTGATTGGAATGATGACTGCATGGAGACTTTTGCCCTGACGAATTGTATGTTGAGAAACAGCAACATTTTGAAGCCTTTAGATCCAGATTGTTTGTGTTGGGTCACTGTGGATGCCAGCCAAGTGGGATTAGGGATGATCTAGACACAAAAGGTTGATGGAGTTGAAAATACTAACATGTTTGCCTCTAGGGTACTAAGGAAGCAGAATTGCAATACTCTGTGATCGAGAAGGAACTATTATCTTGTGAATGGGCCATAGAAAAGTGTTGTTCTTATGTGTGGGGAAGACGATTCTTGTTACAGACTGATCGGAAAACCGTGGTCATCATTTTAGGAAGTGGTAGGAGCAAGTGTTGCACCCCCAGAATTTTGAGGATGATTTCCAAGCTTCTCCTATACCAGTTTGATGTGTCCCACATTTCTGGAGGTAAAAATGGAAGGGCTGACTTCCTTTCTCGTTTTCCCCTGGGTAGTATTGAATATGATGACATACAATTAGGAGATTTTCTTAAGGAGAACTGTGAGGATTGTTTGGTTGCCCCATTCAGATTCCAGAGCTCAAGATGTGCTCTGAGATGGAATGGGAGAGTGCTTTCAATGAAGACCAGATTTTACAGCAGGTGTGTGACTTGGTGAAGGCTGGGTGGCCTTGCGAAAAGGTTTTATCTCCCTTACTCCAACCGCATTGTAAAGTTGAGGATGAGATTTCATTAGAAGACAGTTTGCTGTTGCGTGCTTATAAGCTGATCCCTCCTCATGTGTTCGGGCATGGCATTATCAAATATGCTCATGATGGTCATCTTGGTGCAACCTTGATGAAATGGCATGTTCGCAAGTCAGTTTGGTGGCCAGGTATGAACAGCAAAATTGATGAGGTAGTGAACAATTGTGTTGTGTGTGGGGCGGTGGATAAAAGGTTTAAGGTGGTGACCCCTCCACTTGCTCCTATTAAATGTCCTTCGGGACCATGGGTTAAAGTAGGCATTGATATTATGGGGCCTTATGACGTGTTGCCTGATGGATGCAAATATGTTTTGGTGTTCGTGGATTATACTTCCAAATGGCCTAAAATAAAAATTGGGAAAGATCCAAATACTGAATGTGTGATAAAATTTCTAAGGGAAGTATTCTTGAGGGAGGGTTTTCTGGAAGCCCTGGTGTCGAATAATGGTACTCAATTTGTAAGCAGAGAGATGCGTGTTTTTTTGAAATCTTGCGGTATTGTGCATTTGAGGAGTTCATTGTATCACCTGCAAACCAATGGCCTTAGGATGACCCGGGTTGTGGGACATGATGTGTCCAAAGCATTGGATAGGATGATTTGGATCTTCAGAACTACTCCTTGTAGGAAGCTGGGTTTCTGTTGCAGTAACCCCCCCACTTTTTGCCAGACTACTGATGCACTTTGACTTCATGTGCCCTGGGACCCTGCCAATCAGGGTCCCAAGGACTGTGTTCTTTCCCAAAACTGTACGTTGTACACCCAATTGGCCCCTCTCTGGCCACATGTCAGTCCCTTGTAAAAGGTACCATGGGTACCAAGGGCACTGAGGCCAGGGAAGGCCATTAAGGGCTACAGCACTTGTTGTACCTCCCTTAGAGGCTCTGCACCTTTACACACACACACACTGCCATTGCAGGCTGCGTGTTTTGGTGCAGAACAAAGTGAAGAGCCAACATGGCACACATCTCTGTGTGCCATGCCTACAACCCACTGCCCTGGCAAGGTCAGCCACCCCTCTAGCTGGGTGCACTATTCCAGTGGCGGGGGTACAGGTGCATGCGCCCTGTACCCCTACAGTGTCTAGACCAATTCTTAGACATTGTAAGTGCAGTAATGCCATTAAGAGTATATAGTGCTTGGAGTTTGTCATTACAAACTCCACAGCACCATAATGGCTTTACTTAAAACTGGGAAGTTTGGTATCAAACATCTCAGCACATTAAACCCACACGGATGCCAGTGTGGGATTCAATTACAAATGTACTCAGAGGGCATCTTAGAGATGCCCCCTGAAAAACGACTAGCCTCTGGTGGGTTCCTTGACTGGTACACACCAGCCTTCCACTACAAGCCATGTTTCGGGACCCCTGGGGTGGAAGCCTTTTCTCCCTGAGCCTAGAAAAAAGCCTTTCCTGGGAGAAGGTGGTCACACCTCCCCCAGGCCCGAAAGAGCCATCTGTGGCAGGGGAGTCTGAAAGGCCTTGCTGCCTTTGTAATGCGACCCCAAGCCTCTCCTGCCATCAGGAGCAGGCCCCCTTCCTGTCTCTCCTCCTTTTCAGCAAGACGACAGGCGGGAAAAATTAGCACAGCCCAGAAGGTGTGCCTGCTTCTGTCAACCCCACCCCTCAGGTGGGGCAGGCGAGATGAAGCCCCCTCTTCAGTGCCTGCCATCTTGCAGACAGGCACTCTCCAATCAGGATTAGGGATTGTGCCCACTCCCCCACGTGAGGTGAGCACACCAAGGGTGTTGTCATCCTAAGGTCAGTAGCCCATTGGCTATTGACCTTGAGACCCCTAAAACGCCCCCTAAATACAGTATTTAGGGGGCAGTCCTGAACCAAAAAGACATATTCCCGCAACCTACGAGGAAGGACGAAAGAAGACGCCCAGCAGAGGAGACTGCAGAGAAGAAATGACTTGGCCCCAGCCCTACCGGCCCGTCTGAGGTTTCCAGAGATCCTGCTGCAAGGGTTGCCTTGTCCTGCAGCCAGCAACCTCCAGAACCTCTGGGAGGACTGACTGCCTTCAACAAAGACCGGATCTCCTGTGAACAGCAGCTCTGTTCAAAATAAACTTCCAAGACAGACTCTGATCCTGCTGAGGACAAAGATATCCGACGCCTGCAACCACCACTGCACCCGTCGCCTATGGCATGAGTTTGAGTGGCCCACCAGTCCCAGCGAGGTCCTTCAGTGCTCCAGAGTCCGAGTCCTCCGTGGGTTGACCCCTCCAGCACTCCCCGACGTCGCCTGCAGCCTCTGCACGGAGAACCCCCTAACCGCGAGTGGCCCGGTAAGGTGAAATCCGACCCCAAAAGACACCCCTGCACCCAGCCACCCTGCGTCCTGGAGAAGAGAACCCAAGGTATTCCTACAACCCCGAGCCCTCCAACTTACCTGCCCAGCTGTTGGTTCCTCCTGGGTGTCTTCCTGGACTGAACCTGCAGCCGGCAACTCCAATTGAAAATAACAGGGCACCCGACACCAAAACAGCACCCTGCACCCAGCCGCCCCTGCGGGTGCACCTTGTGTGATAGCTCAGATCCCCCTTTGCGCTGAGCCTATCTCCAGGAGTTTTGCTCCCACAACCTTGTGGCCTGCTTATGAGCAGCCACCAACCGGAGGCCCCTTATCCCCCATTGGATAGCATTGAGCCTCAGCACTCTGCACCCGGCCGCCCTAGTGCCGCTGAGGGTGTTTCAAGAGTGCATCCTTGACCCTGGGGGAACCCTTGTTCCAACCCCAGAATACTAACTCCCACAAACTTGTACTTACCTTCAAACCCATAACTCAATTTCCTTCCACCAGATTGCAGTGACTGTTTTTCTTGAAAATTGTTGTGTGGAGCTGGTTTTGTATGAGAACTTGAAAAACTGCAAATAACTAAAAACTGCTGTACTTACTTTTCTCTAGGAAATGTCCCAGTGTGATATCTAGGAATATCACACTGAGTAGAAAAGGTAATCCATAAAGTAATCTGTAAAGTAATCAAAAGTAATCTAACAGTAATTTCCACTGTATTGAAAAGATTTGAAGACCTGTAACAAAGACATTTTCATTCAGCTCACTATACCTCATTTTGGTATAGTGTATACAGAGCCAGCTTTCTACACTCCTCACTCCTCTAAGATGGTTACTCCTTTTGAGCTTTTGAGAGGGAGGAGGGCCAACACTAGTTTCAGACCCGGATGGATGTCAAAGTGGCTTTAGTCTGATTCAGACGTGAAACAGCTGATGCTCATGGTACCGGAGTACACATGTCTCTTTCTCAGGGTAAACAAAAAAGGTGGTTTGACAAAAGCGGAGTGCCAAGTTGATCTCCATGACCACTGGGGACATGCTTAGAATTAAGTCTCTTGTACATGTAAAGAAGGGGGAAAGTACATTTGGTGAGCCGGTCAGAGTGTTAAAAATCAAAGGTAATGCTGTACTGGTTGATGGCGGACATTGGTAGAATCTTGAAAGAATTGTCAAAGCGAGACCAAGCTCGAAGCCTGCTGGTCCTGAGTTGGAGAGCAGGTCTGGGGTGAGCAATGAGTTCTTGGCATCTCCCCAAGAGGGTTTTGGTTGGGGAAGTTCCAGAGTGTCAGTGGTATCTCCCCAACAGGGTTCTGCCAGGAGAAGCTCCAGAGTCAGAAGAATCCCCAGTCGCTTTCGTACATAATGTTTTATGTTAATTTTTTAGCTTCATACTTATATTCTCAAGTGCTATTGTATATAGCTTATCTTGTTTATTCTATTTTATACTTGTATCTTACTTTCTTTGTTTTGTTTGGGGAAGGAGGGAAGATACGTGACATTTATTTCTTATGTCCTTAGATGGCTGCATTAGGTAATTTCATTCAGTTTTGGAATGTTTAAATATGCTTGTAATGTCGGATGTTGGAATGTGATATTTTGAATATGTAGAGGTTGTTGAAGCTTTACTGTGGGAGCAGCCTTGCTCCCGAACCTTGTAGCCATAGAAAATAAACTACAAGATGGAAACTACCTACCTTCTCTGAGTAGTTACTACAAGCTCCCTCTTACTCCTCACCCAAACTCTACCTACACCATACACCTGCTACTCTATTCTACCTCCCATCCTAACCCTGATGTTCCCTCTGCGCCATCATGACTCTATCCTACCTTCAAACGTATCTATAAATATCCTATCTGTTCTGTCCGACCTCCCTCCATAATCACCAACAAATCCCCAAAACGAGTGCACTCTCACCTTATGATGGCTACCTTTTTTTTTATGGGACTCTCCTGTCCTGAGAGCTGGGTGCATGATAAGATTATCTGTGTTTCCTGGCTGAAGAAACCTGAGGATATTGTCAAGGAAAGATGTAACTGGGAGGGGCAAGAAGGTGAGGTGGCTTACCCAGGTGTCAAGTGGCTGTATTTGATCTGCACAGGGTTGACCCATTTCAGAAAACTGGATTGTCATTGTGAAGTGCCAACACCACCTTCTCCTTCTGCCGTCTGTACGTACAGATGGAGGATGTGAGTCTATTTATTGACCGATGCAAGGCCCATAGCTCCGGCATACGCTCCACATGATGCTGTGAATTGCATATCCTCCTCTCCAACACTAACATGCATTGTGCAAAGTTCTACAGTGTAGCTGTCATGGTGGTCACAAGGCTTGACAGCTGTGGGAGTAGGCTTGTGTGTCATCTGCTCAAGTTAGGAGGGTTCAATGTCTTCAAGTATTCTATCCCTCTAGAAGAAGTAGATTCTCCTTCCCCAAAGGGACTGCCACAAAGTCACCCTCCTGACTATGGGAGAGTATCGTCTGGCTTACCTCCATAGCACAATGCCAATGTGAGAACAAAGCATGTGCTGTAGATGTGGCAATGGCAGAAAGTACTGAAGATGTGCATCAGCCGCTACAGATATGGTCACAGCAGTAGTTGCTCTAAATGTAGTGACAACAGTAGGAGCTGCAGAGGTGGCTGAAGTAGAAGTCGGTGTGATGGTCACTAGAGGGTACGGGAGAGTGGTTGGTGCAGGGCTGTAGATTCATAAATGGTGCTTCAGGTCGTCTACTTCCTAGATGCACCATCAAGGTTTCACCATCAATGATATTTATTCACATCCAGTACATGCTTTGTTCCTTCTCAATGCAGCCTGCAGTTATCCCAGTGGGAGATCACAAATATTGTGGTCTGCGTGAGTTTAGATATCATATTCTATACTTCCTGTCCCCAAAAGCACCATTTGACAGGGTCAAATTCGGATGCATCTGTTGGCGCAAAAGTCACGCATTGCTGGAGTTGTGTCGCAAGCAAGACAAAACTCCTGGAATGCATGGGGGGGCCTATTCCTAATACACTGCGTCACTCCTTATGCCTGTTTGGAGCAGGCATAGGATTTTGACGCAGTGGCGTCGTAGAAGTGGCGCAGTGGAATCTTGTGGATTGCACTGCGCCACTCCAACGAGGCTTTCCCACATGAGAACGCCCACCCTCCATACATTATACCTGAAGCAGGTATAATGTGGCGCAGGGCTACAACGTGACGCATCTCCCTGGATGCGTCACGGTGTAAATGGGCCTCAATGTGGCGCATTGTTTACGCCGCCACTGCGTCACTAAAAGTAAAGCATCAGCGGTGCAAAAATGTCACAATGGGCTTGTAAATCTGCCCCCTAGTATTTATTTACAGGGCTTGCTTACCCTTCTCTCACATGGTAAATGTGGGGGTTTGGAAAGTATCAAGCCAAGTACTGCATGCGAATGAGCACAGTGGACGAGCGCAAACTAAAAGAGGGTGGGATTTGCTTAGTGCGATTGGTTTATGAAAAAAAATATTTCAAATGATGCATTGTAGAGCATAAAGTTCTAGAAAACTGGGGCATTTTATGGTCAATACATAATAGAATTGATTTTAGTTTCCAACTTTAGCCTCCCTCCTGTGTCACAACCAGATAACTCTGACATTTAGACTGACTGACCAACTTTTAACAATGCCAGGTGCAGAAGGGGAACGGATTTTGGGGAAAAGGGCAAACTGATGAGGAGCATTTATATCACCTGCAGATGAATAATAATAATTGGGTCTTGACATAGCACCTTCATCTAAAGCGTGTCATAACATACGCAATTATTATTAGTACCCAGGTGCAGCTGAGTAAAGAGAGGCACAGGAACTAAGATAAAGTGACTTGCCCACACGTGTCATCTTGAAGCTGGGACTGGTACTCAGGAACTCCTGACTCCAACCCCAGTGGTGTAACCACTAGGGCACACCTCCTCCCTACAATCAGGTTTGGCGCAAATTTCCACCGGGAGTCAATTCCTAAATGCAGAGGCCTCGGCGAGCTGCAAGACAGAAGGGCCTTCATTACATTGCCCTTTTGCAAAAGTAATGGAACAACCTGCTTAGTGTAAATGACGCACTGATGCAAAAAAAATATTTAGAGGAAATCCAAAAAGCCATGCTACTGTGGCTGGGCAGTAACCTGCAAAGCAAGGGATTTCAGCATTTGCAAACGTTTTGTTAATGTATTTGCCTCAATTAGGGCTGTGCTATAAAGAGCCAGAGATATGCCTTAACTCCTTTAACGCTGTACAAATTCCGCCGCAGTGTGGGAGTTCTATTAGGTGGGCGGGGCCGCATCGGCCAACGGACATGCGCAGCACTAGCGAGGTAGTGCTCGCGACGGCCGTTGACCGACGGGCGCACTTAACGGGTTAAAGCAAGCAAGAACCAGAGATATGCCTTAAAGTCTCTTGAAGCGAGTGTTTTTGCTCTTATTCACAGTACCCTTACCATTAGATTTCAAGGAAACAACTCACACGCCCATTGAATAGTTTGCCAATTGATGTCTACAACAGTGCACAACGCAAAGGGCTTTCTCGTAACTATTTACATGAACTTTGTTTTCTGATCGACCTAAAATAATTTATAATAGTGCAATGAGTTGCTGGGAAGCAGATGAGGAAGGTGCACACAGAAGTTTATGGTCTGGTACTTACCCATGTCCCCTACTCTAGAACTCTAAACGACCGACCCTGGGGTTATGGACCACACCTCCCTCACCCTCAACATAAACACTTGTGAATCCACACAGATACATTTATAAGAATTTTGGATTAGGAGGGAGTAACCCCCCCCTCGGCCGTATTTATTAACATTTAACAAACAAATTTACTAAAACATTATTTATACAAAAACTTTACGCAGAAATGTACAGATATATTTACAGCTATTCGCCTTTGCGCTTTATTGATGCTACTACCTAACCTTGCTATGCTTTAGGGGATGGTGGGTGGGCAAAAGAATAAGGTAGCGTAGCGGGCCCGCAGACGGCCCGTGGAAACCTAGAAGGTGGGGAGCAAGAACAAGAGACTGTTCTGCTCCTCACCGCCCCTTTTAAGGTGGGGGCCCAGGCCGACCGGCTGAGACCGGTCAGCTTGGATGCCCACCAATCGTTTCTGCGCCGGAAGCACTGAAGTGCTTCCGGCATCCCTAACACCCTCATCTATTCGCCTGACGTGGGAGGGGGGAGGAGGAGAAAGAAAACCGCGCGCGTCACTTGATGACGCGGCCTCCCCTCCCCCCCCTTGCGGATACCGGGGACGGGTGCGACCGCCATAATGGCGGCGCGCTCCATTCAGCCCGCGCCTATTTCATATGGTCTGGTACTTACCCATGTCCCCTACTCTAGAACTCTAAACGACCGACCCTGGGGTTATGGACCACACCTCCCTCACCCTCAATGTAAACACTTGTGAGTCCACACAGATACATTTATAAGAATTTTGGATTAGGAGGGAGTAACCCCCCCCCTCGGCCGCATTTATTAACATTTAACAAACAAATTTAATAAAACATTATTTATACAAAAACTTTACGCAGAAATGTACAGATATATTTACAGCTACATTTTCAATCAGATATTCACGCCTAACCTTAACACAGTCTAATACACAAGACACTCCTGCCGTAAATCTATCAAAACATGTTATTTACTTTCTGCGTGTCCCCTCTAGAGCCTACGGTAAATTCATTGACTGGCAGCTCTCCCGGTCCCCTATACTGTTAAGGATGCGCAGGGGGTTACAGCTTATCGGATGGATACTTTCCCCCGGGCCCCCCCTACGCCCTGTGCCTTACATTCCATTACATGGGGGCAGCAGACTTCTGCATAGCGGCGCCTTAATGCGCATGCGCGTGCGGGGGTCGCCCCAGGCCCACTGGGAAGGAGGACTCCCCCGGCCCCTACACCCTGACAGCCTACCTACCGGCTGTCACTACCCCCTGGAATTCTATGGTGCTGACCGCTGAGGACCGAAGACTATGCTTACCCCTCATGACCTTACCGCCACAGACCAGCGTAGTTGCCTGACTACCTGGACTCCCTCCCGCTCTCTAGGAAGGTCATGCGCTGCGCCTCACGCTTTCCACCCACGCTAAGATGTCCTCCAGGAAAACCTGGTTCCCTTTGTGAGAGAGGTGCACCCCGTCCCGCAGAAAAAATTGCTCCCCTTTGATGTGTCTGTGTCGTATGGACCCTAATCTAGGGGGCCGAAATAACTTATCAAATGTGTTGTTGATCTGCTTTACCGCGTGATTCAACGCCTTCACTGACTCACCCCCCCTCCAGTGTGACCGGGGAATCATGTGTGACCATGCTATTATTGACTGGGGACACTGCTTTGCTAGCCATCCCACATCCGTGAGGAGCTCCTCGACCAGCACTCTCCTGCCTACTTGGGCCAAGTCGTTACCCCCCAAGTGCAGGATCCAGATTGCCGGTGGTCCCGTGCTAGTTTTCAAAGCTCGGTTCACCAACTCCCTGAACTGACCAACGCATAAACCACCCTGACCAAAAAAGGATAAGTTTATCCCTAACTGAGTGGCCCTAGCCGCGGCATCTCCTGCAAAGAAATTCTTTAACCGTCGCACATATGAATGTCCTATTATCCACACATGTTGATCTTCTTGGTGCGAAGAGTTAACTTGCGCCACCATGCTTGTTGTTCGCCTGAGACTCGGCGCCCGCCGTACCACTGCTTGCTCTTGTGTGTCGCGGACGCGAAAGAATCCAGACTCCTCTCCTGAGTCACAGGAGGAAGAAACTGCAACAGATGGCGAAACAAACCAAGAGGGGGGGTAAATGCCTAGCCATGTTGGTATGAAACACAACTTCATGAGCGCCGCCAATGCGTCCGCGAGCTAGACCCCCCCCCTCCCCCTGAGTGACAGGGAGAAAGAACAGGGGAAGAAACCCCCCTTTGTAGAGCACCTAAACAGCTGGACAGTCGCATCGTATTAGAGCATGTGCACCCGCACATATCTCTTGAATGAATTAGAGGACCACCTACCAATCCTTTTGAGACGCTCGTCCCCTAGTCCCCTTGCTGCCGCCTCGGTGGCTGCCCCTATCCTGAACGAATGAGTCCCGAACTCGGCGGGATTCAGCCCAGCACTCTTCAAAGCTAAGAGCATGACTTTCTTGAACTGGAACACCGTGAGCGGTGATCCGTCCCCATGTACCAGGAGAGGCCCTCCTTGAACGCGTGCCCGTTGGGCCAAAACAGCCTCCAGCCTGTAAACTGGGCAGCACTGTGTGTTCTCTGCTCTGTGTAGTACAACGCTCTCCCCCCTCCCCTCCTGGTCGGTTTTTGATTTCCGGATGGAAATCAGCACCGAAACCTTCCTGATGTTAACGTGTCCCAGTTGCAAACCCCCCAGCCAATCTGCCTTATTCCTAGGAACTAACTCGCCTACCCTAAAAGCCCCGTAGAATGCAATGCAGAAAGCGGCTTGAAACAAAATGACTTCGCCAGAAGAAGTGCAAACCCGCTGCAGAGCCCCCAATATTTTTTCTAGTGTGTCGAAACCAATGGGGCGCCTGACATCCAGCTGCCCTCCCTGTAAGCGTTGCCACCCTTTCAGCGCCTGGCGCACTATGAAATTCTTTGTGGGATCTGTAATTCCTCTCAGTTTTGCAAAAAACGATTTGGCAGCAATATGTTTCCTCGCCGCCGCAACCGTGCGCCCCTGCTCTCTCATATACCCCAGGTAGTCAACTACCGAGTCCTGATTACGCCATTTGTGCTCCCATTGGTCACCCAAGAACGAACAAAACGCACCAAACGCCCCTTCGTACGCACTCCTGGTTCTGGGCGCTGGGCTTGCTGCCACGAGGTTCGGTACTCTGGGGCACCAACTTGCCACAGACGTTCTGGGAAAGGTGATGGGTGCGCTGCTGCCTCTGGGATATGTGACCTGAAAGCCTGCATTTTAAAACGAGACAATGCATCAGCCGCGTGGTTCTGTATACCTGGCACGTGTTTAGCTTTAAAAAGGACATTCAGATGCATGCACTGTAACACAATCTCCTTCACCAACCGCAGTATCAGGCTACACTTGGCTGTTTGGCTGTTCACGCAATCTACTACCGCCATGTTGTCTGTCCAGAATATTACAGACTGGTTTTTGAAATCCCCTGCCCACACAACTAGTGCCACTAGAATTGGAAAAAGCTCCAAGAAACTTATGTTGCTGGTGATACCAGAGTCTTTCCACCAGTCAGGCCAACGCTGAGCTACCCATTCACGCCCCAATATGGCCCCAAAACCCTCGCTACCTGCGGCGTCAGTCATGAGACCCAACTCCGGGCTGGACCTAGGTGGGCTGGGCCACACCACTTTTCCATTAAAATTGCGCAAAAACGTCTTCCAGATCAACATGTCTTGCCTGACCTCGCCTGACAACCTGGTGTGGTGATGCTTCTCCCTGAGTCCTGATATTGTATGAGCAATGGAGCGAGAGAAAGGGCATGCCATGTGGATAATTCGCAGTGCAAAATTCAGTTGACCCACTACCTGCTGCAGTTGGTGTAATGTAACCTTATCTTTCTTGAGACAACTCTGCAAAGCCGCCCCGAAATCCCTGACTTTATCAGCGGTGAGCCGTGAAACCCCTTGGACAGCATCCAGTTCGATCCCCAAAAATTCAATTGTTGTGTGTGGGCCCACCGTTTTGCCTGGCGCCAAAGGTACCCCGAACTCCTGCATTAGTGCACAGAATTTGGACAATGCTGACGCGCACTCCCCAGATCGTTGCGCCCCCAGAAACAGAAAATCGTCCAGGTAATGTAGCACCCAGCGATGCCCAGACACCCGTCTAAATGCCCATTCCAAGAAAGAGCTAAATTTCTCAAAGTAGGCACAAGACACTGAGCACCCCATTGGCATGCATTTGTCCACATAATACTTCCCTTGGAATTGGAAACCCAGCAAATCAAAATCCGCGGGGTGCACCGGCAGCAATCTAAATGCCGACTCAATGTCAGCTTTAGCCAGCAAAGCCCCCTGACCCAGTGACCGAAGCATGTCTACAGCTTGGTCGAATGATGCATATTTCACGCTACAAAGTGAGTCAGAGATGGCATTGTTTACTGACATCCCCCTGGGAGCAGAAAGATTGTGAATCAACCTGTATTCACCTGGCGCTTTCTTAGGCACCACTCCTAAAGGGGAACACACAAAATCCTCCATTGGAGGGTTATCAAACGGCCCGGCCACCCTACCCAGGCTCACTTCCTTAAGGATCTTTGCTGCTGCTATGCCAACATTGGACCCCACTGACAGCTGGTACTGGCAATGCGCCACCCCTTTGTAACCCGGGGCCGGTATCCTGAAACCTTCTACAAAACCCTCCCTGATCGTCCTGGCTGCCTCTGGGCAATGGTAAGACTTAAGCCAAGGTATCATAGTGCTGATGTTGATAGGTGAAATAGCCTTCCTTAGCAGCAGGTCGCTACTCTTGCTTCTTCCCCCCTCTGCCTCTGGACTTCTTGTGACATCTGGACTCAGGGTGGGATGCATTACCACAGTACCCGCAGGAATGCTTGAACCTACATGTGCCAGGAGCCCTACTGCACGTCCGTTTGTTGAAGTCAAAACAGACGCCTTTCTTTCCATTGCTCCCTGACTTACCCGTGAACCCCCCCCGTGTTACCGGCGGGGCTTGCCCTAAAGGGCTGAGACCGCCCTACCTCAGGTACCTGCCCCCGCCCACCCTCACCTGTGTTCTGTACCAAATGACGCAGCTGAATAAACATGTCTGTCTGGCTCCATCTTAGGGTTGGATCCTGCGCTTTAGCCCTTCTAAATTCCTTATCATACTCTTTCCACCCATCCCCACCTTGTGTAGCGTGGGCAACCGTGATTCTGTTCTGATAACACGCCATTTCAGATCCAACCTCTGGGAATCGCTCTAACATGACGGCCATGAATATAGTGAAACCCTGTATCCAATTGGCCAAATTCTCCTCAACTCTGTACTTCAGCACTATGTTAGACCATTCCTTGTAATGTGTAAATTCCTTGTTCCTTTTTGCCTCCTCTCTGTCTGCCTCATCAATCAAAAGGGAAAACATGCTAACGGACTCCCCTCTCCAGATCCTCTCTTTTGTCTCCTTAGACAAATGCCGCCCCAACTGTTCCCTCCCGGAGCGCAGCTCCCCCAGACCCAGAAGAGGTAGTGTTGCCCTCGTACCTGCTGGTGCTGCTGCATCAGCCGTCTTGCCCGCGTCCTTTGTGTTGCTGTTAAGCTCCCTGACACCATCGCCACTGGGGGCTGGTGCCGTGGGGACAGGTGCCGCCCGTCCTGCCGGTATTGCCGGCACCTCGCCCGCGGGTGCTGGTGTAGGGTCACTAGGTACCACGCCACCTTTCGGTACTGCCGGTATCCCACCAGTCTTCCCCTTTCCCAGTTCGGCCAATAGTTTCTTAGCCCTTTCAATGGCGTCCCCCCCACCCGTTGTTGCCCCCGCGGCGTGTGACCAATTTCCCACCATTTCTAGCCAGGGGAGGACTACAGCTAAGTTGGCGGCTATGTCTGATTCAGTAGGCTGCGCGCCGCCCGCCCCCTCCCCTGGGGGGATAATGGGCTCACCTCTGGGGGCCGCTCGCCCAGTGCCCGCATCACCCACGGGGCCCGACGTGTACACGGGTGGGACTGGGTCACCTGCGCCCCCTTCGCCCTGGGGGCTCGTTCCCGGTGTGGGCTCCCGGCTAGGCGGGATGGCTGCGCCTTTACCACCCGGCTTGCGCCTGTACCTCTTTGGTGGTGGCGGGGAGTATGGTCGTCGTGGCACAATAGGCCGCCTACCCCTTCCCTCTGGTACTTCAGGACCCTCCACCTTATCCTGCAACCTATTGAGCGTCTGCCCCATTACCTGGACCTGCTTCATTAAAGCCTCCAGGAGGACGTCTGTGCGTGATCGCTTCTCGAGCCGCCGCACCGGAGGGGCCATGGCAAAACTACAATGGGACCTGCCTGCTCGCGTACCCGTACCCCCAGTAGGTTACTAAGCCACCCTTTACCTGTAGAAGCCACCAGCCAACCCGTGCACCCACGCAACCAGAGCCACGACCTACTGGCTACTCCAGTAAGCTTAGGTGAGCCGCCCGCTCAAACCCTCTGTGGCTCCCAGAAGCAGTGAGATGCTGGCTCGCCAGTGCCGCCCAACCGTTTTCCTCCAAGAGCACCAACCGTGCATCCGCCGGACCTTGATTTTGCCACGTCCTGTTCACGACGCTGGAGCTGTGGAACACAAAAATAAAACAGTTGTGCAGCGCGAGAGCCCCAGCTAATTCGCAGCTACAACCTTACGCACTCCCCCTACACTGAGTAACAGTGTCCTGAAAGTGGACAAGGAAAATACTAAATGCTTCCTATCCCACCCTTTTGTACTGAGACACCAAGGACAGATAACACCACCTTCCCCAAACACAACATGCGATATCAATAAAAGCACGCTTCAGAGTATAGTAAATGATTAGACACTCTGTCCGAAGCCCACTTTCCCCTGTACAAGGATATCCACCTAAACAGGATCAGTGATAATTGAAAACGCAACCTTGAGAGTAATAGTCTTACACCTTCACCCAAAATTGGCACCTATACTTCGCAAAACCCGTGCGTTGTCACTTCGACTTTAAAAAACCCCTAACAACGAATACACACACACTGTTGGGGCTGCGCATAAACCGCTGGGCTGTACGATGTTCACTTTCAAAAGAGATCCACCTGAACAGAATTGAACCTGTAACCTTGAGAGTAAGTGACTCTCGACTTGCACTTCAAACAAAAAACTCCCCGCTCCCACCCCAAGCAGACCAGGCAGAGGACGCGTGGTAGGAGGCCTCGCAGTACCCCCCAGTCCCACCCCGAGCAGACCAGGCAGAGCACGCGTAGTAAGCCTCGACGTAAAAGGTGCAGGGCAAGCGTCCGACGCGCTTACCAAATCGTTGCGGGCCCGCAGCCGGCCCGTGGAAACCTAGAATGTGGGGAGCATGAACAAGAGACCGTTCTGCTCCTCACCGCCCCTTTTAAGGTGGGGGCCCAGGCCGACCGGCTGAGACCGGTCAGCTTGGACGCCCACCAAACGTTTCTGCGCCGGAAGCACAGAAGTGCTTCCGGCGTCCCTAACACCCTCATCTATTCGCCTGACGCGGGAGGGGGGAGGAGGAGAAAGAAAACCGCGCGCGTCACTTGATGACGCGGCCTCCCCCCCCCCTTGCGGATGCCGGGGACGGGTGCGACTGCCATAATGGCGGCGCGCTCCATTCGGCCCGCGCCTATTGCATTCTTCAATTTTCTGTAGGTAAAAATGTATGGTGACGCGTGAATTCAAAGATCAGAGAGCTTTAGCACCTAGGAAATATGCAAAGAAAGACACCGTTCAGTTTGATGTTAACCATATGCCTTGCTGAAAACCCCAGGGAGGTTTCTTTAAATTACAAAAGTATGAGGAAGTCCTGCCCCATTTCAGAGGCTTAAAATTAGCAAAGTAAAGGCACGCAGTGTCCCATCGATTTCCCCTCTCTACCCCACCCCCCAGCCTCCTCCCCCGCCCACCTCCGCCCAGACTTAGAAATCTAGGCAGCTTTGAATGGACTATGTTTGCACGAAGGCTGCAAATAATAGGGAGAAAGTAAAAGCGCTTTAAACTTACCTGTTGGTGATTTCAATCCTCCAACAGCAGCAGGAAAATGCCAGTGCATCGGCAGTAGAATTCTTCACGTCGAGGAAGTAAAATGCAGATCACAAACCAGAATAACCTCGACAGGACAGCAGCCAAAAGGCAGCAGGAGTAAAGAAACGCCACACTAGTAAAAAAGTAGAACAATTCACAAGCTTTATGCACGCAAATTTCGCGACACATCCTGCCATCAGTAATGCTTCATTGGTGTAACATCAGTGGTGACGTTGCTAAGTGCTGATTGGCCACGGTGCATGAGTTTGCCAATCCAAAAGCCCCATTTGAACTGGGGAAGAAATGCAGGAAGCAAACGTACTTTCGACGTGGGACATTTTGAAACAAAGGTGCGATTTTCAGGTGGATTGTGCACCCCACCTGAGATGATGTCGGACCCCCCCAGGGGGGCGCCCCACAGATTGAAGAACTCTGCTCTTAATATTATGGCTATGCCATGTTGCTCATTCTCTCTTTCCTAACAAATTTCAACACATGCTAAAATGTCATGCAGTGATCAATCCCTATTCAATGCTCTCTTCTGAAAATGGTTTGTGTTTTTTTCTGAATGTTGTCCTGTTCCACTCAACCAATTGTATTGATGTCATGTGTTTCACTAATCAAAATCTGTTGACACAAAATTTGTCAGGTATGCAAATGACTATGACGAATATAAGTGGTACTGGCAAAAATTGACACATTGTTAACATGATGACTAATGCCAAACATCCATCCAAGTAGTGGAAATGTCTGTTTTGCAGTCAGCTAGGCCTTGGAATTGTTAATTACACATTTCACCTTTCCACTGTGCTGGTCTGAATGGTTGGTAAACTCCCTAACCACTTCATGAACATTTCAGAATATCTTATTGCCTGCTGAGTTGAAGTTGTACAGTTTGGCTATGTAAAAAAACAATAAGATAGCATAGGCAAATTATCATTGATTCATGTCATCAGCTGTAGCCAGATCTTCTGGCTCACATAAGGAATCCCAATCAAGAACACCAAGAGAAAAAACCATGGCAGCACTACTTTTTGTAGACACATGATCATTACAAACCACTGTTCCAGTATCTGGCGAAATGTCACAACCTTGTTTCAGTGGTGTGCCACAAGAATTATGTCCCACAATGATGTGACACAGCAACTCCCACATACACTTTACACACAATAATGATTTGACCAATGTGAAGGGAGAATATCATGATTTGCCTCCACTACCATCTGTGTTTTGTAAAAATGATGGCACACATATTGCTTTAGTGCCAATACACGACAGAGAATAAGTCCAATGTAATCTTCAAATCTGCCGTTTAATCACAGAGCAAGTTGCCTAGGTACAAGATTTGTACATCCAAAGTCTGTGTATGCCTTTCTCAGGATCAACCCAGGTTCACTTTGTACTTGAAAACAACACCATATACCTGCAAATGTCACAACTCTGAAATGTTCAGATGACGATGACATGGTGAAGGAACCCAAAACGATCAAAAAATAAAACATTACCAATCACACAGAACATGATGGCCACATTACAAAATCAACTTTTGGAGGAAACAGTTTTACAAACCAATCAGGAATAACCAGTGTAAATGAGCACAGCAGTCGATGTGTCCATACTTTGATCTAAAAACACCTTTGTGCTGATTTTCCCTGAACTTGCCCTCCCCAACAACGTACCATAACATACTTCTCTCATCACCACATCAATAGTTGGTTGTTAGAAATGGGATTTTTGGTAGGCTAGGGAATGTGCCAAAGCCAGGCAGAAACCACCACTCTAGTCAGGATAAGGGAGTTACACTCCTAAAATAACCCCTGCTCAGCCCCTTGGTGGCTTGTCACGAGCAGTCAAGCATTTGCATGTAACCAACAGTAACACAGTGTAAGCACTACAAAAGGACACCACACCAGTTTAGAAAAATACACAATATTTTTATATACTTAAGACAAGACCAAATACAATAAAAATCTACAATACAGTACTTAAAAATCTTCGGTTATCAAAATATGCTTGAAAAACAGTTCCTTGATATCGATAGCTCCGTCCGGGGCTATCACGGCATCGTGAGCAAACAAATCCAAACAGTTCTGGCTGACCGCGGCATCGCAGGCCAGCTACGGTACAGCAAACTACCTTTTAGAAATGCAGGGCGTTGGCGCCCTCTCGTTGAGCTTCCAAAAACATGGCGTCCGTAGGTGTCGGTTACGGAGGTCGGTGCAGGAGTCGTCCGGGCCCTTGAAGTCACACGCGTTGCAGATCAAACTCCTTTCTGTTGAAGTCAGGAGCGCTAGTGTCAGCAGGCGTCAGGTGCTGCGGTGCAAAGTGCGGTGCCCTCAGGTCACGTTGCGAGCAGCAGCTCAGTGGCGGCATCAGATGGCGTCGTCTTTGAGACCAGGGTCGCGGTGCGAAGTGAATGCGGTGCTGGCAGGTCAGGGTGCAAGCATTGGCGGCGTCGTGGCTGAAGCGCTGTCATCGGCTGACGAACTGGAGTCAATGGCGCCAGCGTCGGTAGGCCAAGGCTGGGGTGCGGGATGAAGGCAGTGCGTCGTGTAACTTTATGAGTGGTGCCCTCGAACCATGGTGCAAGCAGCGGCGTAGATTTTGGCGTGGAGCAGCATCTTTGGGGATACCACAGCGTCGTCGTGAAGCAGGGCGGTGCCGAGCGCTGTGCCCACAGGACACGTGCAAGCAGCGGCTCACTGGCGGCATCAGCAGGCAGCGTCGGTGAGACCAGGGTCGCGGTGGGGCTTTGCGGCAGTGCCCTCTGTGGTGCCTTCAGGACACGGAGTCGGCAGCGGCATCGTAGACGTCATCGGGTTGCTTTTCTGCTGTTGCAGCACAAAACACACATTCCCAAGTGCTGAGGGCAGAAGAGCTTGAAGTCTTTGCTGTTCCTGAGACTTCTTGAACAGGGGGCAAGCTCTACCTCAAGCCCTTGGAGAAACTCACAAAAGTAGATTGCAGAAAGTACAGTCCAGTCCTTTCACTGCCCAAGACAGAAGCAGTCACTGCAGGCCAACACAGCAAAGCACACAGCAAAGTGGTAGTTCCTCCTCACAGCTTCTCCAGCTCTTCTTCTTGGCAGTCTTCTTGGTCCAAAAGAGTTCTAAAGTTCAGGGGTCTGAGCCCCAATATTTATATCCCAAAATCCTTTGATCTCTTAGGCAGAGAGTGTCTGTGCCCAGCCAGAACCAGTTCTGCCTTCTCTGGTGTGACTTCCTGGCAGGAGGTGGAGACAGCATGGTCAGAGGCAGACCAGGCCCTTTGAGGTGCAAGGAAATCTCCTCCCCTTCCCCTATTCAGCCCTTTCCTGACCCACCTAGACAATCAGGAGCCACTCCTGCTCCCAGCCTTCTGTCATCCAAAACCCAGACAGGCAATCCACATTCCAGCAGAGGCACACGAGATGACTGAGCAAGAAAATACCTACTTTCTAAAAGTGGTATTTTCAAACACAGAATGTAAAAATCACCTTCTCTAAAAGATGCATATTTAGATTCTGAGTTCAGGCATACTAAACTTTATTTTCTTACCTAATTCCCCGAGCCAGTTATGTTTATAAGAGGTTGTAAACAAACTCCCCATTCTGCCCTATGGGGAACAGCTAGCCGTGCAATAGCAAAAAACGAAATTGGCTGTAATTTGCTACCAGGACATGCCACACACACCAGAGCATGTCCTACCTTTCACATACACTGCACCCGGTCCACAGGGGTACCTTAGGGGTGGCGGACATGTAAGAAAAGGGAAGGTGAGGGACTGGCAAGAGTGTGCACTGGCCAAGTCAACATGGCAGTTACAAACCGCGCATATACTCCACAATGGTGGGTCTGAGTTACCTTTTATGGGCTACTCACATGGGTGACACAACCAGTGCTGCAGGCCCACTAGTAGCATTTGATTCACAGGCCCTGGCACACTCAGTGCACTTTACTAGGGACTAACAAGCAAATCAAATATCCAATCATGGAAACACCAATCCATAACACAATTTACCACAGGAGCACTTGCACTTTATCACTGATCAGCAGTGAGAAAAGTGCGCTCCTTCTTTTTTACCACTATCATCTTCATTTGGCATATCAGGATCCTTACCCGGAGCCTCCTCATGGTCTCCATTCTCTACAATGTAAGGAATGTTCCATCGTAGTGAGATGTTGTGAAGCATACAGCAGGACACAGTGATTTGGCAAGTCAGTAGAGGAGGGCTCTACCAGTTTGCTCAGACAACGAAACTTGGCCTTTAGGAACCCTAAATCCCGCTCCACTGACCGCCGTGTTCGTCCATGCGCCACATTGAAGCGGTCTTCCCCTGCCATTGTTTGATTCCTCAGCACTGCCAACAACTATGGTCAGTTGGGATAAGCTGAGTCTCCTAGATGGAAGAAAAAAAGGGGACAAATAATGTAACACAATTCCAGATTATGCAACTAGCAATACCTCAAACGATATTATGAACAACTGTACTGACCAACAAGCCAGGCCCTCTCAGGTACAAGTTGAGACACTTGCAGGAGTATGGGGTGATCCATAGTACAAAGGAATTATGGGCAGAGGAGTGAGCAAAGACGCTTGTGATATGCAAATCCGGTAAACAAACAACTTTCACGTTGATTGAACTGAAGTTCTTTCAATTCCAGTAGACCTGTTCTTAGGCGTGTGGTGGCACTAAGGCAATATGTGTCCCATTAATTGCTCCAACCAAATGTGGTAGGTGACTCAAACCATAGAAGTCACCCTTGACATTCGCTAAATCCAGCTGCCGTGGAAACTGGATGAAGCTGTTGATGTGTCTCATCACTGAAGATAGAAATTCTTATAGCACACCAGTGAAAGTTGGTTGTGACATACCACCAGATACTGTCATAGTGTACTGGAAGGATCCTATGGCCACAAAATGAAGTACAGACATGATTTTGACTATTAGTGTAATTGATGTGGGATTTGTGATGTGAGGCCATAGATCTGGCTTCAGCTGATGACATAAATGCAGTATAGTTGTGTTTCAGCACAGTAACGCACTCCACGTAACTGTTTATTTAAAAACAAAGAAGAGCCCATCAAAGTGTCATTATTTGAACAAACTAGGCCCCATTTAGAGTGGTGGTGACGCACTAAAGAATAATTAATTTAGTAGTTTGAAGTCCTAAAATGGTGGATGCCTGACCTCTCCTATATGACATTTGTAATCAGACAGCAGTAGTCGACCGCACAGTGGGCGGTAAACTCCACGACAGACACAGTCATAGGTTAACGTGGATGAATGTAGTGGTTGAAGACCAATGGCTGTGTCCGTCTCTGCTGATGATAGTGTATGTCGCTTACATGTACGCAGCGGCTCACTTGCCTCCTAACTTCTGCTATTAAGACCTCCTCCACTTTTGCTAATGTTTCTGACCTCTGGGAGCAACTATATCAGGTCCAACAGGTGAGAGGGCCCCTGCCTTCATGCCAGAGGAGCTGGAGTTGCTGGCAAAGGCGGTACTTTTCTTGTATATGGACAGCTCTATGGCTTACTAGAGGAACAGGTATATCAGTTGTACATAGGTGAATCTGTCTAACTGACTCTTCTATTTATGCAGGCTACAATGTCCCTTTGAGTTCCAGAGTGAAGTGTAGTGATTGATGTGAGGTGTCACATAATGTGGTCCTTGCATAGGGCAATGATGCTAGGGATTTGTATGCACTCTCCAATGTCAAATATACAGCACAATCAATATGTGTTGTGTGTTGAAAGCCCTGGATTCACATAGCTGTGTATGTAGAGATCTATGCATGTATATGTTTGATATATTTGTGATAAGTTGCCAAATAACATCATAGTAAATGGTAAACACACCATATACTCTTTATACCTGGAGATATGTATGTACTGTGTAAGAAACAATTGAAAATATGTTAGCTATGTGTATAGTCCCACAAATCACCCAGTCTAGATCAGGACTCTCCAAAACGTAGTTTGGGAGCTACCACTAGCTCCCAGACCCCTTCAGAGTAGCACACAGCCTGGAGTTCATTTATTGGATTGGCACAAAGTGATCCTTGCAGTGTCAACATTTAGGAAAAGCCGAGTTAGTATGACATCATGAGCATCAGGCTGCAGATAGCCAGGCATGTCACTGAGTAGTGCTCAATCAAGGGCCAGGCTGGGCTTGGGTCACAGGGTCACACAACTGATGCACGGAGGTACAGCTGTCAAGAAAATACATCCTTTGTATGTCAACATTTGAGGTGTGCTTCCAATATACACCTGAATGCTTTTAATTGGACAACAACTGAAAAGGAGAGTTCCCTGAATTCTTGAGCTAACACTTCTTCCCGCTTGACTCACATTTGAAATTATGTCATGTCCAAACTTCAGGCGGCCCCTTATTCACAGTGGTCACCATTCACTGTGACATAATCATTATTGCTTAACCTTTAATAGTTCACAGTCTTTAGCACTGATCAGAAGTAGGTCACATCACAGATTATTTAGGGGGTAGATGATGTCAGCGGCCTGGATTTGTATGTTAGACATGGGATGAGGATGGGCAACAGGTCACTATTAAAGTGTTAAGCAAAAGTGACCAGCACACACATTTAGGGGCCGATTAGGATGGCGGAAGGCCGGCCACCGCCGGGACGACGGTCCTTTTGCCATCACTAAGCGATTTACCCACCGCCCAATTAGGATGGTGGTGGGTACCGCAGCGGACGCAAAGTCCACCCGCCACTACACCGCCAAAGGCAATCATACCGATGCAGGGTGCCTAAAATGGTGGCGGTGCCTAGCATGCACCGTCCCCCAAATTAGGATGTTATGGGGAAAAGGCCTCCATGGAAAGGTTGGCGGGGACGGTGTTTGGGGGCCCATTGTAGGCCCTCCCTGTTCTGGGGGAGGTGTGGCTGCACTGGGGGGTACGCATGGAACCCCCTGCATTTCCCTGCACTGTGTGGCAGGCACCGCGCGGTGCCTGCCACGCAGTGCAGGGAAATGCAATGCATGCCATTTTAACATTGCGAACCGTGCTGTAGCCAGCAGCACCGCTTGCAATGTTAAAGGCCTGAGATGCACCCGCCATACTGGTGGGCGCATCGTAATATGTGCGGTTGGACCACCGAATTATTGGCGGGCGGTCCCAACCACTGCAACGATGGCGGGCGTACTCATGTCCACCTGCCATCGTAATGAGCCCCTTAGTTATCAGTATCCATATAAGCTCTTGCTTGATTAGTGTGATGTTCTACAATGTTTTGACTACAATGAAAGCCAACATATTTAGTGAAACCATTTCACAAAGATACAACAAGGTTCAAATAAAAATAACTATAGATATTTAGAAATCAAATGTGAAGATGCTTTTGCTCTGTACTAAAGTGTATTAGAAATGTTACAAGGGCTATGTATTTCATAATGTTATAGTAGACATTTGCCAACCCCCCTCAAGTACTACTTTCAGACTGTCTTCAACAGCATAGGTATGTAGATAGTAGGTGATACATTGCTAAGCTGCTTCAGTACAGAATTCATGTATGGATGTTGACACTTGACATATACTTGAAGTGAATGTTACTATCGGGAAATTGTCAAACAAAGGTAACCTGCTTGCAGTGTATGCTAATATTGAAACAACATTGCAGTATATGGTGATAGACATTGATTCATATTTTACTTATTATAATTGAGAAGTATGCAGATTATAGGGTCTAGAGAACACACAGTACAAAGATATTATTGGTGCGTAACCTTTTTGGTGACATCAGTTCACTATTCTGTACAACAAAGGCCAACCATTCTGAGGTGTGAATAAGTTCCTGAAGAGACATAAAAATGGATAAGAGGGGGAGGAGCCTAGCGCGCAACCAAGATGGCCGCGTAGGTGCGAGGCTCCCGAGGACCTCTGCAACCTCCTACGTTTATCCTGTCTTCATCCTGCATCGGTTGAGGGGACTGTGTCGGTGAGCCTGAGCCGAGGTGGTACCCGTTTCCCGTTTTCGAATCGGACCTCGGGTGCCGGAGTGAGCACCGATTGAAGTTTGCGGCCTACTTCTCTCCTGACCCCGGATTCGCGTTTGGGGGTGACCCAGTGGCAAAGTGAACAACAACGGCGGGCTGGGCCTGGCGAGTCGCGTACCCCACACTTTCACTTTCACTTTCGCGCCCCCTTGCCGTTTTCGCAAGTGGGATCACGGCGCTCTTTGTGTTGGGGTGGCCTTGCTGGGAGACCCTGCCTGCCTGCCTGCTGTGGCCCGCTCTGCCGTCCTGGGGTGGCCCCCCGGAGCTCGTGGCCTTGATTGCTTGCTCTTCACTGCGTGACTGGTGCGGGTGTGAGACCCAAGACGATGGCCACGAAGCAGGATGGGGATCGGTTGAAGGCCAAGTCAACCCGGCGTGGCGCCGCACATCAGGCCAACATCATGGACCGCTACACCCTCCCGAAGGGGTCTCCCGGCGGATCGCACAAGTCCTCTGAGTGCCCCCCGGATGCCCCGGACTTGCCCACGGATCTGTCTTTGCAAGACGTCATGAGCGCCATTGCTGAGATGAAGGCCTTGGTGGGCCAGCAGTTCGACACTTTAGCGCACAAAATCGACGCGGTCCTCATTGATGTCAACCTTGTGAGAGCTGATCTCTCTAAGACTAACGACCGGGTCGACTCTTTGGCCCACACCGCGTCGGGCCTCACGACTGAGGTGGCGGCCCTTCAAACGGAGGTGCACCGGCTCCGTCAGGCGAGTGCGCTCATGGATCGGCGCCTGGAGGACTCCGAGAGCCGGGCCCGGAGGAATAATATCCGCATCATCGGAGTGCCCGAGGGACGGGAGGAGTCGGCGGCGGATCTCTTCGTGGAGGACCTGATCACTACCCATCTCCAGCCTCGAGGGCTGAGTAAATTCTTTGCCGTGGAGAGGGCCCATAGAGTTCCCGGGGGCAGACCGAAGGTTGGAGCCCCTCCGCGGCCTCTTATTGCCCGTATCTTTAACTTTCGCGACAGGGATGCGATTTTGCAAGCTTCCAGACTGCAAGGGCCGATTAAGCTGGAGAACATGGAGGTGAACTTTTATCCTGACTTCACCCAAGCGGTCCAGAAGCAGAGACTGAGTTTCCTGGTTGTCAAGCGGCGGCTTCGAGGCATGAACTTAAAATACGCCATGCTCTTCCCGGCCAGGCTGCGGGTGGAGGTGGATGGTCGCACTCACTTTTTTGACCGTCCTGAAATGGCCGGGGACTGGCTGGACACTTTGTCTGGGGGTCATGATCGGGATGGCGGGGGGGGGGCTGCGGGAGGAGATTGCCCACCGGACCGGGTCTGAGGTACTGATGCCGGGGCTCACTCCGGATGACGCGGCCACTGTCGGCCAAGCTTAGGGTCTTTTGTTTGTTGTACTCGTCTCCCCTCATTTGGAGGCTGTGCGGGGTCTTTAGGGGGTACTCTTTCCTCCTCTAGGGGGTCTAGCTAGTTCCACTTATGTAGGGGCGACAGGCACACTGCAAGTTGGGGGGGCTGTCTGGGCTCATGCAGGGGTGCAGGGAGGGGGGAGTTTTGTTGGGGCGGTTGGGTTGGGGTGGGGTATTGTTCATTTGTACCACAAGGCAAAAGTATTGTTGTGCTATTCCTAAAGTGCTCTCGGGGGGACGATTGATCGCTTTCGGCTATGATGGGGGGTAGGGGACTGAGTCTTTTGTCCTGGAATGTTAATGGACTGGGGGACAGGATAAAACGGGGTGTGGTCCTGCAGTTTCTGAAACGAATTTCACCTGATATAGTTTTTCTGCAGGAGACGCACCTCATTGGCAACTCCTTTCGTGCTATGAATCGACGGGGCTACCGCCTTCTGGCCCATTCGGGCTTCACGTCTGGTTCCAGGGGTGTGGGCATCATGGCTAAAACCTCGCTCCCATTGGAAGTTGATGAGGTGCTCCATGATGACAGGGGACGTTATACGGTTCTGGTGGGTAGAATGGAGGGCAGAGTGCTTGTTTTTGTTTCTGTCTATGTCCCGCCAGGGTTGCAAACGACTACTTTTGCGGATCTGGGGCGCCTCCTCCTTGGCCTTCCGGAGGGGATTCTAGTGGTTGGGGGGGATTTCAACGCGGTGGCTTCCGGAACTGAGGACCGTCACCCCCCTAGGGATCTCCCCCGTGCCCAAGCGTGGTTGTCCGGCCTCTTGGATACTTTGGGGTTGGTGGATTGTTGGCGTTTGAAACACCCTACGCAGAAACAGTATTCCTTTCATTCCGGGGCCCATGGCAGTCTCTCAAGGCTAGATTATGTCCTGGTGCCGGCGGCGCATGCGGGGAGGATCGGGGAGGTGCGCCATTTGGCGCGGGGTATTTCAGACCACTCCCCGCTCCTGTTGCACTTCGACATTCTCCCGAGGGGGGAGGGTTGGGTGGTCCCGATTAATCCCTGGTACCTGCGTGACCCCACCATTCGCGCAGAGTTGGTTAAATCCCTTAAGCGATATTTTGACGATAATGTGGGGTCAGTGTCATCGGCGGTCTCCCTGTGGGAGGCTTTCAAGACGGTACTCCGGGGGGAGGCCCTGTCCCTTATTTCCCATTCCCGGAAGCGCGAGCGGGAGGAGGTGACCCGTGTTGAAATTGAGATAACCGAGTTGGAGGGTGACCTAGAATGTGGGGTGACGGATGACAAACTACATGTTCTCCGACTCAAGCAGGCGGCCTATAAGGCCCTCGTCACGGAGGCGGCCAGGGGCCTCAGTAGAGAGCAACAGGGGAGACTGTATGATGTGGGTGATAAGGCTGGGAAACTGATTGCGTGGCTGGATAAAAAGGAGAGAGCGAGTCGAGTTGTCCCGTCGATTGAGAAACTGGATGGTGTGTGTGTCACTGAACCGGAAGAAATTGTTGATTGCTTTGCAGAATATTTCCGTGGGGTGTATTCCCCGGTGTCCTCCCGCTCGGAAGAGGATTCCCATGCCCTGCTCAGGGATATCGCGCTGCCTTCCCTTTCGGAGGAGGACAGGGTGTCGTTGGACGCCGCCCCAACATCTGAGGAAATTGCCCTCGCCATACGTTCGGTCGCTTCCGGCAAGGCCATGGGTCCTAATGGTCTTCCTATCGAATTGTACAAGCTGCGACCGGATACGCTGGCGCCGCATCTCCGTGCTATGTTCCTCGCGGCCCGTTCGGCGGGTTCCCTCCCGCTAGACCAGCGTCTGGCTACTATCGTGGTTATTCACAAGGAGGGGAGGCCGCGGGACCGGGTCACGTCCTACAGGCCCATTTCGCTGCTGAATGCGGAACCCAAAATTCTCGCCAAGGTGTTGGCCAATCGGCTGGTTGGCGTGGTGTGCGATCTAATTCACCAGGATCAGTCCGGTTTTATCCCTCATCGCAACACTGCGCTCAACCTGCGGCGCTTGCATGGGGTGCTCGCGCGTGTCCCGTTCATACGGGAGCCGGCCATTTTGGCGTCCCTGGACGCCACTATGGCGTTTGACACACTTGAGTGGCCATATATTTGGGCGACGCTGGCGAAGTTTGGGTTTGGCCCGGGATTCATCGGTTGGGTGAAATTGTTGTATTCCGGACCGCTGGCGCAGGTGGCTGTAAACGGTAGAGTGTCGGCTCCGTTTGAGCTGGGCAGGGGCACGCGGCAGGGCTGCCCGTTATCGCCGCTCCTCTTCGCGCTTGCCTTGGAGCCCCTGGCGGAGTGGCTGCGGTGGCATCCTTCTATCCGTGGTCTCCGATGGACCCCCGAGTATGAGGACCGCGTATCTCTTTACGCTGATGATATTCTTTTGTACCTGGCTTCCCCGCGTAAATCGCTGATAGTGCAGGTTGATGTATTGCACTCATTTGGCCTCAACTCCGGCCTAGTCATCAATTGGGCTAAATCTTGTGTGTATGTCCTCTCTGGGGAGGCTCCTATCCTTCCGCGGGGTTGTCCTATCCAGATTGCCCGCGGGGATTTAGGTACCTGGGTATCTTCATTACCCTGGACGCGGAGGCCCGGTATAAACAGAACTTGCTTCCCCCCCTCCAGCGCCTGAAGGATGGTGTCGCGCGTTGGAGGCGCTTGCCGCTCTCGCCGCTCGGCCGGGCGGCATTGTTTAAGATGATGTCGCTGCCACGTTTCCTGTACACCTTACAGAACACAATGGACGTTGTCCCGGCGCGCTACTTTCGCGAGGTGGAGAGTTTGCAGCGCCGCCTGTTCTGGGAGGGTAGACCGCGTATCGCCCTGGCGAAGCTGACGCTCCCGTGGTACGACGGGGGGGTTGCCCTCCCAGACATCAAGCGATATTACTGGGCCTCCCAGCTGGCTGCGATAAATCACGGCCTTTACGGGCCCGCTCTAAACCCGGCCTTTGAGATGGATAAAATGTTACTGCCGGGCGGCGACTATAATCGGGCGCTTTATTCTAGCTCGCTCGACGCACGTCTGACGGGCCCCACGCGGGTCATGGTGCGAGTGTGGCACGCGGCTAACTTGGCGATGGGGTGGAAGGATCGTTTGACCCGGGCGACGCCACTATACGCATCTGAGCGGCTGGGCTCCCTGTGGACCTCGAAGGGCTTTGAGAAGTGGGACATGATAGGCATCAGCAGGGTGGGCGATCTCTGGACGAGGGGGGGATTCAAAACGTTCGATGTGCTGCCGACGGAATTCCAGTTGCAGGAGAGGGAGTACTTTCGATATATGCAGATCCGTCATGCGTTGTGCTCCGTATTCCCGGACATTGCCTCCATCCCGGAGTACTCCCCTCTGGAGGATAGAGTGCTAGATGGGCATGTACCGGACGCCACGATTTCATTAATTTACAAAAAACTCATCAATGATCGCTCGGGACTGCTGACTGGCCTTCGTGAGGCGTGGGGGGCTGATGGATTGGAGCTGGATGACGAGGACTGGGTGTCTGCGGTGGCCTCCCCGAAAGAGGTGGCCATACCGGCTCGCCTTCGCTTCGTCCAGCTCAAGATACTCCATAGGGTCTATGTTACGGGGCCGAGTCTGATGCGTATGGGCTCTGCTGTGGACGGGTTGTGTAAGCGTGGGTGTGGTTCTTTGGGGACCTTTCTCCATATATTGTGGGAATGCCCGGAGGTGGCGCGATTCTGGCGTGGTGTGCACGAGGTCTTGCAGGCAGTTACGCAGGTGCCGCTGCTGCCCGAGGCGAGGAGATGTCTCCTGAATGTGTGGGAGCCAACCGACTACTCAGTGCCGCAGACGTGGTGGGTGACTCTGGGATATATGGTGGCCAAGCGTGATATTGCGCAATTGTGGGGTTCCCAGAGGTCACCGACTGTCTCGGCGTGGAAGGACAACATGGATTGGTGTATGTTTCGGGAAAAGGTGGTGTATGTTGCGAGAGGTAAGCCTGGGAAATGGGTGAAAGTGTGGGGCCCCTGGAACGCCTACCGTGGGGGAATCTGTACCCCGCCGCTGATGCCTGATCCGTCACCGGCCCCGTCTCCTTAGCCTGCTTGTCTTCCTGGTTCTGGGCTTGAGTTCACTTTGTCTCCGTCCCGACCTATCCCCCCCCTTGATATTCCTGTGGACCGGTAGGGTCCTCCCCAGGGGAGCACTTTCTATTGTTTCTGATTGTGGGTTGCCTTGTGGACTTGTTTTCTTTGTTATTTATATAAAAATGAAACCGTTGTGTGGGGTCCGGATGGTGTGGCTGCCAACGCTTCTTTCAACTCCTGTGATCTCTCTTCTGCCGCAGCGTGTGTTCTACTGTTTGTATTATATGCTCTTTCTGTCTGCTAGCGGCCGGCCTGAAGGTTGTAGGCCCATCTTTGTATATCTTTTGGATTCTGTAATAAACGGTTTCAAAAAACAAAAAAAAACAAAAAATGGATAAGAGAAAACATCATTCATGTTATAGGCGCCATCATGGGGAATGACATAACTGTGATAAAGTGTTGTCTCAAAATGTTGCCAACATGCATGTGCTTATGCTAATGTAGAACCACAGTTTGAGAGGCTTGAAGCAGATGAAATCAGAAAACGTGGTAACTATTTTGTGGTCAAAGTGCATCATCGGTCTGTTTACACAGATCCATCAACACTACTGTATATGTAATTTCAGCATTATCCAGGGCAAGTGAAGGAGAAGATGACAACATAGACAGGGAAGCATCTGGCTACAGTGGTTCCGGTACCGACACCAAGGGACAGAGTGGCCTGGAGAGTGAGGGGAGTGGAACAGAGGCTACAAGTGACTCTACATCTTCTTCTGAGGCCTCCTCTAGTGACTGGTGGCAGACCTCACTGCTCCAGTTCCATCTGCATCCTTGTCTATCACCCACTGTACCATCTCTGCCCTCCCTCTTGCTTCTTCCCCCATTTGGCCTACCTAGGTATGCTAAAAGGCCTGGGATCTCCTTTGTTCCAGGCACCTCTTCCGCTGCCCCTGTTCCCCCGACTGCATTGAGCGAGAAGGTTATTGACCTCCTCTGGAATAGCTCTCTAGGCCAGACTGCACTACTGAATGCCATCCAGCGGCTTGGCAACCAAATGGGACAACTGGTAGCCTACCTGGAAGTAATTCAGAGTGCTATGTCTGGCCTACAGAGGTCTTTCCAAGGTCTAGCTTCCTAACACACTGCAGCCTCCCAACCATACCAACCTTGTTACCCACCCCATTCCCATCCAAATTCCCTATTCCCAGATCTGTCCCAATCACACCCACACCTTTGTATGCACCCACTCAGACACAAGCAGCACACTCACACACAAACACACACAATGCAAAAAGAAAAAGAAGCACGCATCCAAACACACAGACACAACCCCAAACCTCAGCACAACCACAGACACTGCACCAACCACCACAGACATATCCACCACCCCAGCACACCCACATACACTGCACCTACCACCACAGACACATCCACCACTACCATCACACCCACATACACAGCACCCACCACCACGTCCACATTCACGATTACCACACTCAGCTCCTCCAGAAAACCCAAAAAACAGAAACACCCACAGTCACCCATATGATATGGACAAACAAAGCATGAAAAACTCAAACGTTAATGGCATACACCAGGCCCACGGACACCTACACCATCAACAGACACACACAACAGATATTTCTACTCCCTCTACCTCCCAACCCCAACCCCAACTCCCTCCCAACCATCTTACTCATCCCTGTGAAAGTTTTCTATTTGCCCTTGCCCTGAAACACCCACACCCACACCCACCACTCCCAAACCCACACCTACCCCTTCCACCTCCAACCCATCTCTTCCACATCAAAACCATCCCTCAAAATACTGTACCCACTGTGACTACCCCCAAGGTACCCCAAAAAAAGGAAAAGGCCGAAGTTGAGGCACGCATGTGCACAGGACCACGGCATCATTTGGACTCGCCTCTGCGCTGTTACAAACTAGTTAGAAGACTTATCTCATAGTGGTTAGATCATGATTTTTCTTTTCAACAAGTTTGTCCTGGCATTATTTTTCCTTTGAAAATGTTGGATTCCTATCGGTGTTTCGGTGTAAAATGTGTAGCACCTATTTTTCTTTAGCATGATGGCAGGGACTACTACATATGTTTTCATTGTCTACATTGTAAAGGTCATACATTGGTTCACATGGTATGTGATGGTGATTTGAAATTAGATGCAGTCATTCAACTTAGGGGCCGATTACGATCTCGTTAGGAAAGCCCTCCAGTTGAGTTGGTTCCGGAAAGCTTTTCATACGAATTGCACTCTGGGAGTCCCAATGACCGATTACGATGTGTCCATATGTTTACGGACTCAGTTCGGTCGGACTTTCATTGAATTCAATGGAGGCCTGTGTACACAACGTGAACACAGGCTCCCATTGCAAAAAGGGGTAGGAGGGGAAAAGCGGGCACCCTGTGGCAGGCACCCCATGGGGCCCGCCACACTGTGCATGGATGTAAAAGGTGGGACCCATGGGTACTCCCCAGTGACTGATTCAGAGGTTCCCGGGTGAAGGGGGGACTGCTATGGACCACCAAAGTCCGATTCCCACAGCCATTTCGTCTCCTCAAAACCGAGTCGGTACGGCTGTCAGAATCGGTCATCGTAGTCGCTCGTTCGGAAACCGTCCCTATTTCGCTGCACAAATCGGGTCCAAAAGAGTCATCCTGCCATTATTGAACCCCCGCCACATTAGGATGGCTGGGGGGTCCGCGGAAGATGGGAAGACCGCCCACCGCTTTTCCGCCGGTCGACTCGTCGACCGGGTTGGAAAACTGCCACAATATGGTGGCGGTGACCGCCGGAGTAGGAGGTGGACTCGTCATAATCCACAAGACCACCCTCATGGTCTCGACCAACTCTGATGACACCCTTAGCACCGCCGAACACCTGCACTTCCAGATCCACACTGATCCCAACACCACCCTCAGAGGAACTCTGATCTACAGACCCCCGGGACCCCGGCCTCAGTTCAGCGACTCCATCGCCGACTTCGTCAGCACGCACGCCCTTGCCTCCACAGGACTACATCCTCTTCGGAGACATGAACTTCCACCTCGAGCACAACAATGACACTAACTCGACCACCCTGACTGACAACTTCGCCAACCTTGGACTCAGACAGCTCGTCACTGCGCCCGCCCACTCCGCCGGACACACGCTTGACCCCATCTTCTCCGCAAGCCCCCAAATCTCCTTCAGCCACACCACCGAACTCCACTGGACCGACCATCGTTGCATCCACTTCACCTTCCAGAAACCCACCACGCACCACCACACCGAACAGGCCCCCCGCCACAGCTGGAGCAAAATCACCAAAGAAGAGCTAAACACCGCCCTCTCCCGACACCCACCCGCCGACCCCACCGACCCCGACACCGCACCAGCAACCTCAGAAGTTGGATCGACGACTGCGCCAACACTCTCGCCCCGCTCAAGAAACCCTCCAACAGACACACCACCAAAAATGCCAGCTGGTTCTCCGCAGAACTCCAGACCTCCAAACAAGCCTGCCGGAAACTAGAGAAGAAATGGCACCGCGAACAGACACCAGAGAACCTAGAAGCCTACAAGACAGCCTTGCACCAACACCATCACCTCATCAGAACCACCAAAAGGACAGCCTTCAAGGACCGCCTCGACAACAATGCACACAACAGCTCTTCAACATCGTGAAGGAACTCTCCACCCCAGCTCCAACACCAACGACATCCCACATCGCAAGACCTGTGCAACTCCCTTGCTACCTTCTTCCACCGAAAGATCGCCGACATCCACGACAGCTTCGACAACCTGACCACCCCAACAACCAACGACACCTCAGACCCCACGGCCACCACCCACAGTGACCCCCTGCTCACCTGGACCCACATCAACGACGACGACACCATCAAGATCATGAACACCATCCACTCCGGCTCCCCGTCAGACCCATGCCCACACCACATCTTCAACAAAGCCAGTGCCACCATCGCACCCCATCTCCGCAAGGCCATCAACATCTCCTTCGAGACCGCGATCTTCCCGGAGAGCTGGAAGCACGCTAAGATCAACGCCCTGCTCAAGAAACCCAATGCGGATCCGAGAGGCCTCAAGAACTTCCATCCCATTTCTCTGCTCCCTTTCCTGGCGAAGGTCATCGAGAAAGCCATCACCAAACAGCTGACCCGCTACCTCGAGGAGAACAACATCCTAGACCCATCCTGGTCCAGATTTCGTAGCAACCACAGCACCGAAACCACCCTCATCGCCGCCACCGACGAGATCAGGGTCCTGAAGGCAAAACCGCGGCCCTCATCCTCCTGGACCTATCAGCTGCCTTCGACACTGTCTGCCACCACACCCTACGCAAACGCCTTCACAACGCAGGGATCCGAGACAAGGCTCTGGAATGGACCACCTCCTTCCTCTCCGGCATTACCCAGGGCGTCCGCCTCCCCCCTTTCCGGTCCGAGGACTCCAAGATCATCTGCGACGTACCTCAAGGATCATCCCTCAGCCCGACAATGTTCAACATCTACAAGCCCCGCTCGCCCACATCACCAGACTGCATGACCTCAACATCGTCTCCTACGCCGACAACACACAGCTGATCCTCTCCCTCACCAAGGAGCCCCCCAACGCCAAAATCAACCTCCACGAAGGAATGAAAGCCGTCGCCAAATGGGTGAAGATCAGCCGCCTGGAGCTGAACTCGGACAAGACGGAGGTCTTCATCCTCGGCTCCACCCCCTCAGCCTGGGTTGACTCCTGGTGGCCGACCGCCCTGGGAGCAGCACTGACACCCATCGACCACGCACGCAACCTGGGGTTCATCCTCGACTCAACACTCTCCATGACCAAGCAAGTCAACGCCGTCTCATCCTCCTGCTTCAACACCCTCCTCATGCTCCAGATAATCTACAGGTGGATCCCAACCGACACAAGAAGAACGGTCACCCAGGCCCTCGTCAGCAGCAGGCTGGACTACGGAACCGCCCTCTACGCGGGAGCCCCGGCCAAACTGCTGAAACTAAAGCAACGCATACAGAACGCCTCTGCCCGCCTGATCCTCAACATCCTTCGACACAGCCACATCACACCCCACCTGAGAGACCTGCACTGGCTGCTCATCAACAAGAGGATCACCTTAAAACTCCTCACCTATGCACACAAGGCACTCCACAACACCGGACCAGCATACCTCAACAGACGACTCACCTTCTACACCCCGAACTGCCAGCTCCGCTCCGCCGACTGCGCCCTCGCTACCGTCCCACGCATCCGAAGAGCGACCACCGGCGGCAGATCGTTCTCCTACCTCGCCGCCAAGACCTGGAACACCCTCCCCATCCTCCTACGGCAGACCCAAGACCTACTTACCTTCAGGAGACTACTCAAGACCTGGCTCTTCGAGCAGTAGCAGCACCCCCCCCAGCGCCTTGAGACCCTCACGGGTAAGTAGTGCCCTTTACAAATTTCATGATTGATTGATTAATTGGTGTTTGCAAGACACCGCCATCCATATTACGATGCCTGCGGAGACTTGCCTTTCCATGGCGGTGTTGCCATTGGGGGCCCATAGCCGGCCCCCAGGGATCCTGGGGGCTGGGGGTGCACATGGGGGGTACCTATGGTACCCCCCTGCAGTTCCATGCACAACATGGCAGGCACCGCGCGGTGCCTGCCATGTTGTGCATGGAAGTGCACGGCATGCCTTCTTGGCATCGTGGCGGGCGGTGCTGAGAGCACCGCCCGCCGCAATGTCAAGTATGCAGGATGCACCCGCCAGTGTGGCGGGCGCATCCTAATGTCTGCAACGGGACCCCCGCACTGATGGCAGGCGATCCCATTCTCCGAGAGAATGTCCGCCCGCCATCCTAATGACCCTCATAGTATTTTTAATGTAATATAGTTTAAGTTGTTTATTTTTTGAGTAGTAATTTATTTTTTATATTTATTTTTATTTTTAAATAATTTGTACATTTTTTTTAAATATTTTTTTTAGGAGCGTGATGTTGGGTTTATAGGGATAAGGGTGGGGAGTATTTTAAAGTATGTAAAAAAAAAGGAATTACTTTTTTTTTCAAAGTTGCTTTTTAGTTTGTGGGGAGTGGGGTGTTGGGTTTATAGGGGATGAGGATTAAGAGTGTTTTAAAATTATTTTAAAGGAAATGTAAAAAAATTTATAAATGCAATAAAAAGTAATTATTTTTGGGAGTGGGATGTTGAGTTTATAGGGGATAAGGGTGGGGAGTTTTAAAAAAAAAATTAAATAATTTTGAAATATTCAAATCTTACAACAACACAAAACTTTAGCGAACTGTTTTTATGAGTGGGATGTTTGGTTTATAGGGTTTAATGTTTGTGAGATTTTTTTTATTATGGTGGGATGTTTGTTATTTATGATTGCATTTTAAAATTACAAATTTTAATGTTAGGAAAAAAATTCATATTTGTTTATTTGTATTTTTTTTTAAAATTATGATAACATTTGGAAATTATTTTTTTTTAAATGTATTATTAATTTTGTTGTTATATAGTCTGGAATGGGAATAGTAAATTACATATGTTTAGTGTATATGTTTAGTGTCCAGCACCTTCCTTGAGTTAATGTAGTTTGGAGTGGGAATAGTAAATTGTATATGTTTAGTGTCCAGCACCTTGCCTGACTATGGGGCTGATTCCGATCCGATCGGAAGGACACCGAACGCGATCCAGCCAGAAAAACTACGAGTCGTACGCGTGTTTTCCAGCTGTACGAGCGAGCAAGTTCGATGCGAGCTACGTGAGATTCACCGACCAAGTCGTTTCCGGGTCCGAACCGCTCCGTACGTCTCGGGGGCCGATTCCGATCCGGGTCAGAAAGCACTCCGACTTAGTCGGATCCGGAGTGTTTTCCCCCTACAGTCCGACCGTGGCGTGCAATGTATGCGATTTACAACCGAGCCAGTACGATGCATGCGTCGGACAGCCTGTGTGAGCAGGAGTGTCTGGCTTGCAAAATCTCCCGGAGTCGGACTTCGGGGGTACGCGTCGGAACCCCTGACACCCGCAGCCCTATGACTCAGACACAGGGGGAGACCTACGGGTCTCCCCAACACAGGCATGTATGGCGCGGATGGCACCGACGCGTACCCACTGTAGGGGGCGCACTTGTTCGAGACGTACCCATTCAGTCAATGGGAGCGCATGTACGCGTCCTACAACTGGCTCCCATTGACTTCTATAGGAGTCCGACCACACCGAGTCCGACAGCATACGTGCGCATCGTACTCGCTCGGTCGGACTGTAGGGGTCCGGCTCGGTCGGAAAACACTCCGGATCCGACTCGGTCGGAGTGCTTTCCGACCCGGATCGGAATCGGCCCCTTAATGTGCTTTCGTGTGGGAATAGTAAATTATACATGTTTAGTGTCCAGGACCTTCCCTGAGTTAATGTAGTTTGGAGTGGGAATATTAAATTATATATGTTTAGGTGCCGATTCCGATCCTGGAAAAACCGGGTACGAACCGTCGGTCGGAGTGTTTTCTCCGTCCGACTCGTACCCGGGAAAAAAACATTACAAACATGCACGTACGATTCGCACGGAAACACCATTTCCGTACCAACCGTAAAAAACACCGACCGACGAAAATATCCATACAAAGTGATCCGGGAAAGCGCCGACGTGACGTCGGGACGCATGCAGCCTGCGTTTCACGAACCAGGAAGTACGATTCGCACCCACAGCAGTCCGGACGGCAATATTTTTACGGCACCCAAAAAGTGCCGGGAAAGCGAAGTACGCCGCGAAACGACCAGCCCCCGTGAGTACACGCCGAACCACCCCCAGCCCCCGGGAGTACGCGCCGAACCCCCCCAGCCCCCGTGAGTACGCGCCGAACCCCCACCCGTGTATGTACACCAGTATACGTACGCACCGTACCCCCACCCGTGTATGTACGGCGCGAACCCCCAGCACGTAGCGCTGGGGGTTTGCGTTGTACATACACGGGTGGAGGTACGGTGCGTACGTACACTGGTGTACATACACGGGTGGGGGTACGGTCCGCACGTACACTGGTGTACATACACGGGTGGGGGTATGGTCCACACGTACACTGGTGTACATACACGGGTGGGGGTACGGTCCGCACGTACACTGGTGTACATACACGGGTGGGGGTACGGTGCGTATGTACACTGGTGTACATACACGGGTGGGGGTACGGTCCACACGTACACTGGTGTACATACACGGGTGGGGGTACGGTGCGTACGTACACTGGTGTACATACACGGGTGGGGATACGGTCCGCACGTACACTGGTGTACATACACAGGTGGGGGTACGGTCCGCACATACACTGGTGTACATACACGGGTGGGGGTACGGTGCGTACGTACACTGGTGTACATACACGGGTGGGGGTACGGTCCTTACATACACTGGTGTACATACACGGGTGGGGGTTTGGCGCGTACTCACGGGGGCTGGGGGGGGTTCGGCGCATACTCACGGGGGCTGGGGGGGTTCAGCGCGTACTGACGGGGGCTGGGGGGGTTCGGCGCGTACTTACGGGGGCTGGGGGGGTTTGGTGCGTACTCACAGGGGCTGAGGGGGGGTTCGGCACGTACTCACGGGGGCTGGGGGGGTTCGGCGCATACTTACGGGGGCTGGGGGGGTTCGGCGCATGCTCACGGGGGCTGGGGGGGTTCGGCGCGTACTTACGGGGGCTGGGGGGGGTTCGGCACGTATGCGGGCACATGTCTCCATGGTTGCTATGGGAGTTCGGTCCGTACGGTGCATTTTCCATACGGTTGTAACATCGGACGCACGGGACGGATCGTACTTGCGGGCTCGGACTTCACTTTTCACATTTGTACGTAAAATCGTCCGGGGATGTGTCAGACTCTTTTTCCGACCCGAGGACGTGTGGGGAATTTTTCCCAATGCGATTCGTATGGACTTTTTCCCATACGAATCGTACTTGGCAGTTTGTACGCTACTTGTACGATTCATACGGTAAAAAGACCGGATACGAGTCATACGGGGAAAAATTTTCCAGGATCCGAATTGGCACCTTAGTGTCCAGCACTTTCCCTGAGTTAATGTAGTTTGGAGTAGGAATAGTGAATTATATATGTTAAGTGTCCAGCACCTTCCCTGAATTAATGTAGTTTGGAGTGGGAATAGTAAATTATATATGTTTAGTGTCCAGCATCTTCCCTGAGTTAATGTAGTTTGGAGTGGGAATAGTAAATTATATATGTTTAGTGTCCAGCACCTTCGCTGAGTTAACGTACTTTGGAGTGGGAATAGTACATTTTACATGTTAAGGGGTCGATTCCGATCCTGTTTTTTTTTCCCGTACGACTCGTATCCGTATTTTTTTACGTACGAATTGTACAAGTCCCGTACAAACGGCGAAGTACGATTCGTACGTGGAAAATACATATGAATCGCCTCGGGAAAAGTCTACGAGACGTCCCTGGACAGTTTTACTTACAACTAGTAAAACTGAAGTCCGAGCGCGCAAGTACGATCTGTACCATCCGAAAACACAAGCGCATGGAAAAGGCCCCGTACGGAGCGAACTTTGTACGACCCCTACCCTGAGTACACTTGTGCCTGGGGTACGAGTCGTACGGCCCCCCAGCCTCCCACCCCTCCCGCGTACCTCCGCACCGTACCCCCCACCCCCCGTATAGTACGGACCGTACCCCCCACCCGCGTATGTCCGCACCATACCCCAGGCGTACGCCCACCTGCGTATGTCCGCACCGTACCCCAGGCATACCTGATCCTCGCGTATGTACGGACCGTACATATGCGAGGATTGGGTTACGCCTGGGGTACGGTGCGGACATACACGGGTGGGGGGTACGCCTGGGGTACGGGGCGGACATACGCGGGTGGGTGGTACGGTCCGTACATACGGGGGTGGGGGGTACGGTCGGTACATACGGGGGGTAGGGGGGACGGTCGGTGCATACGGAGGTGGGGGGTACGGTCCGTACATATGCAATGTTGGGGTACGCACCGTACATGATGACATGGACGATGTGGGTGATGGCGTGTACGTCGCGTAGCGGGCCCCCTTTTCCTCGTGCATCGCAGCGTACTTGGCTTGTCCGGCACTTTTTGGCTCCCGTAAAAATATAGCCGTGCGGAGTGCTGTAGGTACGAATCGTACTTGCTGGTCCGTAAAACGCTGCCTGACTCCGTGTGGACGTCGCGTACACGCTGTCCAGGATGGGAATTGTATGTATTTTTGAGCCGTACGGTGTTATTTACGATTCGTACGGAAATGGTATTTCTGTACGAATCGTACTTGCTGGTTTGTATGGTGGAATTCCCGGGTACGAGTCGTACAGAGAAAACGCTCCGTACGACCATTTGTACCCGGGTTTTAGAGGATCGGAATCGGCCCCTTAGTGTTGAGCACCTTCCTTGAGTTAATGTAGGGCTTAGTGGTAATAGTACATCATATATGTTTATTAAAATAATAATTTATAACAGGTATTCAATTTTAGTAAATGATTTTATTGCAAGTATAATATATGAAAATTAAAATAGAAAGTAAATAAATAAAAAGATTTTTATTTTATTTTCTCATATTTTTCAATTTATTTTTATTCAAAGAATGGAGAAAAGAAATCTAGTGCATTTTAATTTACATACAATATTTTGTATGCATTTTTATAAAGCAACATAATAATACGTTTTTATTTTAATGTAACATATTTTATAAATATTTTAACATAGATAATACTATTTTTAAAAACAGCATTTATTCAACATTTTTTAATTTTATATAATGCAAAAGTTGGTGAACATGTGTATTTTTTTCAAATGTAAGAAGAATTATTTGGGTGTTTTGCATACACATTTTCATTTAATATTTATTTTGTAACAGTTAAACAATTTTTTTATTTTTAAAACATATATTAAATAATTATCGACAGTCTATGTTATTATTCAACATATATTTATTTTTTAATTTCTAGTTGTATTTTCATTTTGAATTTTTTATATCTTTGAAATTAAATAATATAGTTTATATAATATTATTTAATGTGTAAGAAAAATAAACATTATAAAGTTAGGAAAACATTGTGTAGAAATACATTCTTCTTTAACATTTTACAATTTTTTCCACATTTTTATAAACAGTAAATAATATTTTTTCATAACAGAAAGATCTGAATTTTATTTTAAGGTATAGTAAAAAATGTTATGTGTGTCATAATATTTGTTACTATACATCGTACTATTTTTAACATAAGACAAAAAACATTTTTTAAATTTGTAACATTGATATGTATTTTTTATACATTTCTTTATTAAATATTTTCATTTTACATTGAGTTTAGGGCCTGATTACGATGCAGTAAGGAATGGCTCCGACCCCATCCTTACCACATCGTAATCTCCTGTTTGTAAAAATTATTACAAACAGGAGTTCCTGAATGGCTGACGACGGGCTCAGAGAGCCTGGCCGTCATTCGGAAGGCCCGCAGTAATCCCTCGGCCGGCTCTTTCCCGCCGAGGGATCACGATGGCAGTTTCCCACTGCCTCACTGTGCCGGCCTGTCCGACACAGAAAGGCATTGGGAAACTGTCTTTGGGGGCCCCCAGCAGAGCCCTTATGGGCGCTAGGGGAAACCTATGATGCCCCCCTGTTGATCCCATCGAAATGGGTAGGTTGGAAGGGAATCGAAAGACCAGATTACGATGCAGGCACCAGAGCTCCGACCGACGAACAGAGTCCTTCCTGCCCGCAACATAATCGGGACCTACGGGTAGATTTTTGAAGGTGTCTTCATATTCTTTGATTAAAGTGGTAATAGCAACTTTGTGTTGCTGTGTGAGTGTAATTTTTTCTGGATGGCTGGTATCATTGACTGTCAAAGTCTATGACAATTTTTTTGGGTAGTAATTATTAGTTTCTTGCTTTATTTATGTCGCAGTTCTACATAAGTAGTTGTTTGTTTGGTAGTAGTGCATAAATGAAGGGAAAATTGCGATTATGACACTGTCCATGGATTGTGTATAGTTGGAAAATAGTTGGGACTTATTTTAAATGTATCATCCATCATCTATGTTTCACAAATGTGAAGTTTATGTAGGTTTTTAGCAGTTGCAAATATTAAAATCCTTTTTGTCATTAGATTTGTTGTCATAAAGAAGGAATTGTTCTTCATTATGAGTAAGAGTTAGTTCAGGTGGTAATTGAACTTCACTGAATGTTTTGGAGACAGGTGGGGTGTCAGTAGTAGATTTCTTAGTTCTAGCAATTAATCTTTTTAAAGTTTAGATGGAGGGTATTTGTCCAGTTACATGTTCAGGAACTCGGGGTAGAGTGTCCTTTAGCATTTCTGTTATAGGTTTCTGAGAGCTAGTAGAAGCCTCTTTAAGAGTTTCTAAAACATCTCTTACTTCCATCTCTGTTATTTTGGGGGGGAGTTTATGATCTTTGACATGTATTACAGTAGATTCCTTTGTTGTTGCCCTCCCATAACATGCATTGGAATGGTATTTGGTGCATGTTAATCTTGTCGCCTGTTTGTTTTTCTTGGGTGTAGAAATATCCCATAAAGCAGAGTAAAAGTTACCCTTTTTGCAATGTTATGAATTTTGCACCTTCAGTCATTTTGATATTTGAACTTTTATGAGAAATGTATTTAGAAAATGTTATATATTTTATACATGTTTGTATTGTATTATAAAAAGTAAAAAATGTAACTATACTTACATGTTTGGTTTTGTAGAAATTTGGGGATTTTGTGAGATTTTCTCTTGGTCTTTGGATGCAGTGCATGGTTTTCTTTTTCTGTTGACGAAAATAATATTTTAAATGTATTTATTTAACAGTATTTTTTGTAGTTTGGGGTGTTGGTATTTAGTGGGGTTTTTGGGTTGGGAGTTTTAGGGGCCTATTAGGATGGCGGGCGGACTTCAGTCCGCCTGCCATCCTCGCTGTGCTGGGACTGGCCGCCAGACGTGCGGTGGTCCCGCACCGCTGATTAGGATGCGACCGCCACCCTGGCGATCGCATCACGCATATTTGACATTGCGGCGGGTGCTGCTTAAAGCAGCACACACCGCAATGCCAAATTAACATGTTGTGCATTCCCATGCACAACGTGGCAGGCACCGCATGGTGCCTGCATCCTTGTACATGGAAATGTAGGGGGTACCATGGCTACCCCCCAAGTGCACCTCCCACCCCCCTGGGGGCCCGCAACGGGCCCCCAAAGCACATCCCCGCCAGCGTTTCCATGGCGGCATCGCCACAATGGAAAGTCCTTTAAAGACATGCATCATAATATGGATGGCGGAGCCTTCTAGGCACCGCCACAATATTGTGCCCCAGCTCTGGCCGGCTGGCACTCGGAACGATTGCCGACCGCCGGAAAGGCGGCGGACGCACTCTGCGTCCGCCGCGATAGGCGGGGCGTAAATCAGGTTGGGATGGCTGGCCGATCGCCATCCTAATGACCCCCCTAGTTGTTGGATTAGTATCTTTTTAATTTATACTTACTTTTTTGGGAGGAGCTTCAAGTTGTTTGTAGTTAGTTGAGTGTAGTTTGGATATTCTGTAGAGCAGATATGATTTATAATAACATTAGGTTATTTGTTTAGTTTATTTAAGATTAGTTTAATTTTGTTTTGTTACATTATCAAATAAGTGTTACATTTTACTTACTTTTTTTCAAGTTGAATTAGAAGTTCTGGAGGTGGCAGTGTGATGTTCTAGAAGACCTTCGTTTATATAGTGTTCATTTAATTGTTCTTTCATTTTTATTGGTTTATTTGGTATGTAGTTGTTTTTCATTGGTTGTTAAGAATGGGTTTAAATTGTTTTGGCAGTTGTTTCCTTATTAGGTGAAAGCTAATTAACGGTAATTTAAAAAAAATATTATTTGTATATTTAGGAGCCGATTCCGATCTCGCTGGGAGAAGGCTCCGTCCGACTTGGATCCGGAGGGCTTTCTGACCGACTCGTGCTCTGGGGCTCCGAGCACCCGAGTACGATGCGAACAAGCGCTGATGGACACGGGTCGCTCGGAGCCTCATTGAAGTCAATGGGAGCCGGTTGTACGACGCGTACATAGGCTCCCATTGATGAAAAAGGTATGTTGCGCACAAGTGCGCCCCCTGTAGTGGGGACGCGTCTGTGCCACCCGCACCGTACGTTTACCCTGTGATCGACTCGTAAGGCTACAGGTGAAGGGGGGTCCGGCGAGGACCCTCGAAGTCCGCTTCCCGAAGTGTTTATGTGTCGGAGGCTCAGACTCGATCCGGCTGTCCGAATCGTGCATCGTACTGGCTCGGTCTTAAATCGCCTCAATTGCACGGCACAGATTGCTTACGGACGAGACGTACGGAGCGGTTCGGACCCGCAAACGATTCGGTCGGCTATCTTGCATTTCTCGCATCTAACTTGCTTGCTCGCACAGCTGTACGAGTCGGTCAGAAAACGTGCGTAAGGCTCGTGCTTTTTCCGGCCGGATCACGTTCGGAGCCCTTCCGAGAGAGATCGGAATTGGCCCCTTTGTAATAAGCTAGTATTTAGTTTGTAAATTATAATATAGTAAATGTATACAATATTTTTTATTTATACATTTATTTGATGGTGTGAGTTATGTGAAATATTTTGTGGTGGTGTTTTATTTTAATATTGATATTATATTTAGTTATTTCATTATAGTGTGTGTTTGTACTATTGTTTATATTTGTAATGCTATGGGGCCGATTCCGATTCCAGCCGCAAAACGTAACGACAGACACGGACCCGGACCGGATACCAACCGACACGGACCAGCACCGTACGACCCGTGCAGTATGATGCAACGCGTGTGAATTACAACCGACACGTACGGAATACAAGCCATACAACCGAGCCGTAGGGAAAATAGTGATCCGGACGGAAAACCGACGCGAATTTCACCGACAGACACAAACCCGGAATGAAACCGACCGACCCGTACCCGCGATGTCCGATCCGCGCAGTACGATGCAATGCGTGGAAACTCAGACCGACTCGCACGGAGACCAAGCCGCACGACCGACACGCACAGAAAACCGGGCCCACAAGCAATAGAGATCTTCGCGACCGACGCGTATGAAACACAGAAGATAAGCAGCGTGAACGAGGCGGAGAAGCCCGCACGAGACAACATCAGCGACCGTATCCGTCAGATGAACGTCTCCTTCATGCCTACAAAACCCAAAGGAAAAAAGACAAAAAAAGGACCAAACAAGCAATGACAAAGCCAATAAATCCCAAATAAAAAAAACCTGGGACAAAAACACTCCCACAACTCCAAATATATAAAGGACTACAATCACTACAATCATCCCTTGCAAACAGGAGACACAGCCAGCAGCAAACACCATTGCACAACAACCACAGACACACTCACAACTCACCCATCACACAACTCACACACCATCAGCACCTCATCCAACATCACACACACATACAGCCAGCAAAACCAACACCAACCCACCCTCACTTGCACCCGAACACACACATCCCTCACCACCACCATCCATCACCATGCCCCCAAAGAAGAATCCAAAGTTCACAGATAGTGAGTTAGAAGTGCTGGTAGACGAGATCATCAGAGTAGAGCCTCATTTGTTTGGGACATTGGTCCAAAGGACCCCCATGTCACAGAAAACAAAGATGTGGGCGAGGATTGTTGACAAGGTGAACGCCCAAGCACCAGCAAAGGTGCACAAAGGACGATATCCAGAACAGGTGGTATGACGTGCGCAGGAGGGTCAAGAAACTCATCGAAAAAATCACGCCCTGAGTCAGTGCACCGGCCGTGGCCCTCCTGCCAAACCAGTCTACTTCAGGACCTGGGAGGAGAAGGTGCGGGACATCCTACCACCAGAGAGCGTCCATGGACTAACAGACATACCAGAGCCTGGTGAGTACACAAACAACATACCCAATATTGTGTGGCAAGGGGACAGTGAAACCATGCACCACAAGCAAAGCTACAGTAACCAATAGATAATCAACCCAAGATGTGTATACCAGTCAGACAAACACAATACCTGCCATCTCATAGTGACTTGGAACTGTGTCATGGCATGCACAAACCTACAAACAAATAGAGCAAGGCAGTGGCACAATGCTAAATAGACACTGCCAGACAGTTTGCCACCACAAACACACTACCTCACAGTGCAGCTGACTGACAGGAAGGAATTGTGGGGATGCAGGTGAAGTGAGTGTATCCAAAAGCATGATGGGGTTTGTAGTCACAGATAATGCTCCCCATCAGAATTGGCCCATCAAGACCTCCCTGAAACATGCCCACATCACAGGGAGTGGAAAATGACTGACAAGATGGCTTACACTGGGTCCTGCTGTGGGGAGCACAAGGTCCTGCTAGGGCTTGTGCGCAAATCAGAAGCAGGACACCACTGACTGACATCCTGAAAGACAACTTGCACGCCCTACAATGGAAGCACGTTTCATGGTGGGATGTTTGGCCGGGTGGGAAGGAGGACTGACAGCTCTCACCATACTTACCAGCATTTGGAGACACACACCCCCCTCAACACAAACTCCACACAACTCACCAGGTAGAATGCATTGACTCACACCTCTGTGAAACATCATCAAAAGACACCCTGTACTGGGTACAGCAGTGTGAAGCACAGGGGCTCTCTTTGGACTTGTAGCCAAACAAACACCAGGATTTCACAGTCAGCCATCTTGCCATTGCTGTCACAACCCCTCACAGGGAAGCAGAGTCAAGAGGGAGGAAGTATGAGCATGCTGGGAAGGGGGGTGTAGCCAAGAGCATGATGTGAGTCGCAGTCACAGACAATCTACACCCACCCATATGGCCCAGCAAGCACACACTGAACCATGATCGCCTCACAGGGAGTGGGAAGGGACTGACAAGATGTCTGACATTGGGCTCTGTTGTGGGGAGCACAAGGCCCTGCTGGGAAATGGGCAACAACAATCTGAAACTCTGTCCGTGACAACCTGGAAAAAAGCAGTGTACAGGCAGGCATCTGTTCGTACAGTAGAAAATGTCATGTTTGTGAACCATTGATGCCTGTAGAAACATAACTCACATTGTGTTTCTCTTCCAAACACAGGTGGTGCTGGGGAGTCAGCACCAAATGAAGAGGATTCCCAGGCCCAGACTCTGGTGGACACTGAGCTCTCTGGTTTGACTCTGTCTCTGTCCTCTTTGGATGACGACGACTAACCTGGCCCCTCCGGTGTGAGTCATCATGCAGCACCAGCAGCATCAACATCTGCAGCCCCTGTGCCCATGCCTCCAGCATCTGGACACCGACAGGGCACCCCTGCCAACATGGACAGACCAAGGCCACAGAACACCAACAGCACAGGGCCACAGGACCCCCCGGAAGCTAAAGCAAACACCACCAGCAACACCACCCAAGGGGTCCCAGTGTCACCTGTGCGTCCCGCCGTTGGTCCTGCCCGTGTGGATAGGGGTGCTGGGAGGGGTGGGAGGCAGAGGGCGCGCCTTGCGGAGGGGTCTGGACTGCATGATGACCCCCAACTGGCACGCATCATAGATGCGTACCAGGATAGCACCGGAGGATTTGGCCAGGTAGTGGGGATCCTCAAGGACATGCAACAGGAGCAGGCTGCCCACTATGCCCGCATGGAGGCCAAGTGGGATGCCCTTACTGCGGTGCATCGGGACATACTCCAATGCCTCCGCAAGATCAACACAAACCTGTCCACACCTCCCTGTGTGGCCACAACATCTGTTGCAACACCATCTGCCAGCTCCACAGGGAGGGAGGAGGACTCTGGCGGAGAGTCCCCTGCACCGCAGAGGCCTGCACCTGAGGACCCCCCCACCCCCCCAGGAAGAAGAGGGGTCGTCCGAAGAAGGACATGTGAGAGGCAGATGTCCCAGCACATCCCCCAGGGCCTCTAAACCTGTTCTGGACAATGTTCTTAGTGCGCAACCCGTTCACCTTGTCCAATCGCACACAACTCGCCCACATGACATGGAGGGTTCATGTTGGGCCAATGTAGCAGATGACTGTGGACTTCACTCTGGACATTTCATCTACCAGCACTTCCAACTCTAATGTGAACTTTGGATTCCGAAAACAATGTACAGCACCCACCATCCTGTGCACTTTCCACACACATGTTCGAAAATAAACTCACCAGTACACCATACTTGCCTCTGTTGTGATTCCAAATTGTCATGTGTCATGGAGATGTCGATCTGCTACACAACACAGTGCATGCCAAATACTGCAACAATGTGACCAACGTCAGATGAGTCATGGTGACGTGACACATGTGAGGGAGACACACCACTATGGCAACACAACACATACTCACCATGACCATGTTACTCATCACATACAATGATGGTGACCTGAAACACATAGGTATGCACAACCACAACACCTATCCACAGTCAGTGGTAACAAGTCCACAGGTGAGGTAAGCCAATGTCATTCAGATGTGGGAAGACAGACAACGCACCTAACAAAGCATAGCACAGGTTCATTACACATCAGCAACATGTTTATTCCACAATAGTTGCAAGGCAATTGTACGTTACGGTGGACACACGGTCACAGAGTGTCTGAGAATTGTAGTCCAGGGGTGTGTGGCACATCACTTGATGTCAATTAACTACTCCCACACTGGTGTCGGATTCTGGGTCAGTGCTGAACAAACAACAGGCAAATGACCCTGTGAAGGACAGACACAAGACACAGTCAAAAGCACAGCAAAACAAAACAGGAGAGAAATGCAATACACATGCACCAAACATGTCACAATAAACCTACACAAAAACAAGTTAGCAGTACTACCCTATTGTGAAGTACACACCACCTGAATGGACACATCACTGCACACATCCAGTCAAGTGGCACACAGACACACTCATACAGCAATAGAGCAGCCACAACACATTCCAGGCTGACTCCATACATTGACATAACAGCCCTGGAGACTCACATTCTGGTGAAGAAGTTGTTGATGAGCTGTGAGCGGACGTCACCCTCATCCTCATCATCACCGGCATCTTGGCCCAGGCCGGGATCCTCCACAGGCGTCGGAGGTTGGTCATCGTCATCCTGGATGAGAGGCACCTTCTTCCGCACTGCCATGTTGTGGAGCATGCAGCATACAAGGATTATTTTGCACACCTTTGCAGGTTCATATGGGAGGGCCCCTCCGGTCTTGCCCAGGCAGCGAAAGCAGCTTTTTCAGGAGGCCGAATGTCCGCCCAATCACCCTCCTGCTCCGACCATCTGCCTCATTGTAGTGCATCTTGGCTGGTGTCACAGGGTTCCTGAGGGGTGTCAGCAACCACGGCATGTTGGGGTATCCGGAGTCCCCTACACACACAAAAATGAACAAGTAGCTGAGTTTTGTAGGAGTGCGGAATACAACATTGACAAACACACACAATGAGAAACAGTCAGTACACACCGACAAGCCAGGCATGCTGAGCTGGCATCTGTGACATCAGCGTTGCAATGCGACTACTCCTCATGATGTAGGCATTGTGCGCCGAACCAGGGAACCATGCACACACATGTGTGATAGACATGTCTGCAAGACATACCACCAGAGCATTGATTGAGTGGAAATGTTTCCTGTTCCGGTATGCCTGCTCATGTGCCTGTGGTGGTATCAGGGACACATGTGTCCCATCAATAGATCCGATGACGTTCGGCATCCTCCCCAGTGTGTAAAAGGCATCCTTTATTTCCGGGAGTTCAGCCGGGCTCGGGAACTTGATGTACAGGTCTAGGAAATGCAACATCCTCTCCAAAACACCTGACTAAACATAGTTTACGACCACCAGCAGTAGCCACAGTGTACTGGAAGGTACCAGTAGCAAAGAAGTGCAAGGCTTGCCATCACCTTCACCTCTGGGGTCAGTGCTGTAGGGTATGTCCGGCCAGGCAGCAGATGTGGCGCCAACTGCTCCGCCAACTCCTCAATCAGTGGCCTGGTGAAGTGGTACCGTTGGATGCAGTCGCGTTCCTGCATGGTTGCAAGGTCTGGGAATGGTCGATGGACAGCTGGTGCCCTGCAGAACAGAGATGAACAAAGGAAGATTGTAGGTTCATCCCCCCATGTGGCCATGACCAGGCTCAATATCACATGTTAGATCATGACATTACACAATGTACTGAGGTGGGTGCTGTTGGGCATGGACACATATGTCACCTACATGACCATCACCTCACATCTCAATTCCACATGTCCACATGAGTCCCATGTAGTGCAATGGCCAATCATCTGGCTGTGTCACCCGAACTATGTACTGCTGTGACGTTACAAACACACACCACAGTGACAAGTGAGGCCTGATGTCTCCGAGGCATCACAGATCTTTGCCATGCAGAAACCCAGGGTCCCTGTATTGCCACATCGACACTGGCATGGATATAGCGTATCACGTACACACCACAAGGCAATCGTGAGTCCCACAGGTAGTGGACACTGTTGTCCCTGCAGGCCCTACATGTACGTCTCTTAGACACACGCACACCATCAAGGTTGATGCATATGCCACATGGATGTGGAGACTGTCACCCATTGGGCACATTTGATCAGACACATCTGAGACACAACATGCACACAGACTGTGGGTACACATCAGTATTGTGGCTACAGGTCTCACTGTGACATACATGCCATCACTCCCAGGACTCAGGGTGTATGTAACATGGCCCAAACATATCCAACATGAAACTCTGTCCGTGACTCATGCCCATTACTGTACATTTGCACATCACAGTGGTAATGTCACGACACACAAAGGATTCTGCCCCCATGTACACGTGCACAGCCTGGGAGTGGCTGCACACAAGTGCCACCCAACAAACCAAATGTGGCCCCCCCAAACACCCAGGGAATGCAGCCTTACATTCCATGGGACACTGTGTGGCCAATGCTGTAGTGTGGTAGGTGTGCACAGTTGTCCCTGGCAAGTAATTGTGTGTTGAATCCGTTGAATAGTCACACCAATGAGATCCGATGCGGGTGACAATGTGTACGCATTGCACGGTTCATGACCGAGCCGTGCGTACGCTTTGCCATTGACTGCAATGAGGTCCGACGCGGGTGACAATGCGTACGCATTGCACGGTTCATGACCGAGCTGTGCGTACGCTTTGCCATTGACTGCAATGAGGTCCGACGCGGGTGACTATCATGCATATGCGTCGGGCAGGCATGGTCCAAGACAGGCGTACCCCTTGGCCATTGAATCGTATGGAGACGGGTGTGTGTGTATTTTCAAAATACGCGTTGTACAGTCAGTTGACCGAGCCGAGCGCACCCATTGGCTCTGGACTGTCATGGAGACGGATGCGGATTCAAAACTTGTACGAGTTGTGCGCTGGAAATTCAGTTGGATGCCTACAACAATGTTGCAATTTCAAGTGTTTCATGAAGGTGAAGATTTGAACGATGCGGAAGGCGTGTACGAGTCGTACATTTCCATGGATTGGCCAGATTCATAGAATGCAACCGTGTTGGACCTATCACTTGGGACACATGGCACAGATTCTGCCTCTGCAGCACAGATGTAAGGCTGGCTGGCCCCCAGGGAGCTCACTTGCCTGCACTACATGCTCCTGCACCACATCCCTGCTACCACTGCTGCTGTCTCTGCATCCTCTGGCTCCTGCTATGGCACGTACTCTGGAGAGGGCCCCAGCCTTCACTGAGGAGGAGAACCTGGCCCTGCTGGACGGGCTCCTTCCACAGTACAGCAAGCTCTATGGGAAACCAGGGGAGCAGGTGAGTGTGCAGTCCACTGCCTTCCTAATTATGCATGTTGTCTAACTAGCAGTACTAGCAGTGTGTACACCAGTGGCAAGCATTCTCAGTGACTACTTTCATCACCCAAAATGTGTAGGTACATGTATTGAACAGGTGTCCTGCTGCTAAAGTGCATTAGTGCAAGCTTAAACTACCCAGGCATTGTTAACATGTTAGACATGCAGGTGATTTGTCCTTCCCCATGGTTGCACTACCTGTGTAACTCATTTCCCTTTGTGATGATGAAATGTATCTCCAAATGTGTGCAGCACAAATATGGGGCATGTGTGTTAATGTACTTTTAACTTTGTCATCCTCACAGGTTGATGCCCACCAGAAGCAGGAGATATGGCTGACCATCGCCCAGGCTGTTCGTTCGGTGGGGGTCTACAAGCGCCGGATCCGCAACTGCCAGAAGAGGTGGCAGGACCTTCAGGGTTGGACCCGGAGGATAGCTAGAGTCCAGCTGAAGCTGTCACCTCCACGCAGGAGGGGCGGACACCGGACCCTGACCCCCCACATGCTCCGGATCCTGGCGGTGGTCTTCCCGGACCTGGATAGGCAGCTGAAGGCCAGACAGCAGCAGGAAGGGGGTAAGTCCATGCCTTATCTGTGTACTATGTCTGACATGCTAATTGCAGTCTTTTGGCCAGGTCACACTTCCACATTACGTAGGTCTTGTAGTCCAATACTCAGGTCCCTCAATTGTGTGATGCACCCTCCTCATCTGTTCCACAGGTGTGGCCTCTACAGTCTGTTGCTTGTGTCACTAGGGCACTGTGTCCCTGCAGTCAGCTATGCTTCAGCTACCGGACAGCATCTGTACCCGTGACTCTGTTGTGTGTTTCATGGGAGGTTCAATTGTTTGCCCAATGCCTGAGATCTGACATGTGATCTGTGTGTGCCCTTGAGATGTGTTCCAATTGCTGGTCTGACTCGCCACATGTGCATGGGGTATTCCAAACAAACCCATGCAGCAGGGGACTCCAATTTTGGGGCCTCAGGAGTATGTATATCAAGTATGTCACACTTGCTTAGCCACCTGACTACTGTCCATGGCAAAACACTGTTTCATGTAGACCTGGGCAGTCATGCCTCCTTAAGGGCATTTAGAAACACTCTGTAATCTCACTGCTGTGTATCAAATTACAGGTTGTGCTTAGTGACATGTGCCTTCAGGTGTCTGACTCTGTGTCATTATGGTGTTGCTTGTTGTTACGTACAACTGGGGTGTCCATGATTCAGAGGGTCAGCAGGACATCTAAGATGTGACTGTGAGAGACAAGACCTGTGTGACATATAGGTGTGTGATCATCTGACAGCGCACAATGGTGTATGCAACTGTGTCCTTCAGGCAGCTGGGTTACATGCATGGCAGACTGTGATGTGTTAATGTACAGGGAGTTGTGTTTGCAGAGACTCATATGTCTGATTTGCATGATGTGGGGTCTTCTGGGTCCTGGATATGTTGTTTGCAGGGGATGGGCAAGTGCACCGGTCATCTGCAGAGTTAGCTTTACCCCTGAGCTATGATTGTGAGACAGTGCATACTGTTTTTGTCTGGATGCCCTGCCCCTGTGACAGGAGACAGTGTTGACTGACTTTCCAGGCATGCCAGTGCCATTGGCATTTAACTCGTTATGAGTGATCCTGCATTGTGTTCAAGTGTGCACCATGCACCCCATTGTGGCATTGCCCATCAGGACATGAGAACATCATAGTGTGTGTTGCTGGCATGCATCACAAGCATGTGAAATGAGTCTCTGCCCATCCCTTCATCCGGACACCTGTAGTGAGTCAGTAGCAAGAGATGTGCTGTGCGTATAGTGACATACTCCTACATGTTCACTTGCATGTACAACTAATGTGTGGGTGGTGCATGTCGGGCCATTGGGGTATTAGCATTCAACATGCAACAGACATATGTGTGCAAGTCAAGGAGGGATATGTGTGCCAAGGTTGATGTTGAGAATGACAATTGGCTTATTCTAAACAGTGTTGGCACTTTGAGCTGTGTTCAGCTGATGATGCCAGGGCTTGCCCTGTGATGTGATGTACTCACTCCAGTCAAGTGGCACACAGACACACTCATACAGCAATAGAGCAGCCACAACACATTCCAGGCTGACTCCATACATTGACATAACAGCCCTGGAGACTCACATTCTGGTGAAGAAGTTGTTGATGAGCTGTGAGCGGACGTCACCCTCATCCTCATCATCACCGGCATCTTGGCCCAGGCCGGGATCCTCCACAGGCGTCGGAGGTTGGTCATCGTCATCCTGGATGAGAGGCACCTTCTTCCGCACTGCCATGTTGTGGAGCATGCAGCATACAAGGATTATTTTGCACACCTTTGCAGGTTCATATGGGAGGGCCCCTCCGGTCTTGCCCAGGCAGCGAAAGCAGCTTTTTCAGGAGGCCGAATGTCCGCCCAATCACCCTCCTGCTCCGACCATCTGCCTCATTGTAGTGCATCTTGGCTGGTGTCACAGGGTTCCTGAGGGGTGTCAGCAACCACGGCATGTTGGGGTATCCGGAGTCCCCTACACACACAAAAATGAACAAGTAGCTGAGTTTTGTAGGAGTGCGGAATACAACATTGACAAACACACACAATGAGAAACAGTCAGTACACACCGACAAGCCAGGCATGCTGAGCTGGCATCTGTGACATCAGCGTTGCAATGCGACTACTCCTCATGATGTAGGCATTGTGCGCCGAACCAGGGAACCATGCACACACATGTGTGATAGACATGTCTGCAAGACATACCACCAGAGCATTGATTGAGTGGAAATGTTTCCTGTTCCGGTATGCCTGCTCATGTGCCTGTGGTGGTATCAGGGACACATGTGTCCCATCAATAGATCCGATGACGTTCGGCATCCTCCCCAGTGTGTAAAAGGCATCCTTTATTTCCGGGAGTTCAGCCGGGCTCGGGAACTTGATGTACAGGTCTAGGAAATGCAACATCCTCTCCAAAACACCTGACTAAACATAGTTTACGACCACCAGCAGTAGCCACAGTGTACTGGAAGGTACCAGTAGCAAAGAAGTGCAAGGCTTGCCATCACCTTCACCTCTGGGGTCAGTGCTGTAGGGTATGTCCGGCCAGGCAGCAGATGTGGCGCCAACTGCTCCGCCAACTCCTCAATCAGTGGCCTGGTGAAGTGGTACCGTTGGATGCAGTCGCGTTCCTGCATGGTTGCAAGGTCTGGGAATGGTCGATGGACAGCTGGTGCCCTGCAGAACAGAGATGAACAAAGGAAGATTGTAGGTTCATCCCCCCATGTGGCCATGACCAGGCTCAATATCACATGTTAGATCATGACATTACACAATGTACTGAGGTGGGTGCTGTTGGGCATGGACACATATGTCACCTACATGACCATCACCTCACATCTCAATTCCACATGTCCACATGAGTCCCATGTAGTGCAATGGCCAATCATCTGGCTGTGTCACCCGAACTATGTACTGCTGTGACGTTACAAACACACACCACAGTGACAAGTGAGGCCTGATGTCTCCGAGGCATCACAGATCTTTGCCATGCAGAAACCCAGGGTCCCTGTATTGCCACATCGACACTGGCATGGATATAGCGTATCACGTACACACCACAAGGCAATCGTGAGTCCCACAGGTAGTGGACACTGTTGTCCCTGCAGGCCCTACATGTACGTCTCTTAGACACACGCACACCATCAAGGTTGATGCATATGCCACATGGATGTGGAGACTGTCACCCATTGGGCACATTTGATCAGACACATCTGAGACACAACATGCACACAGACTGTGGGTACACATCAGTATTGTGGCTACAGGTCTCACTGTGACATACATGCCATCACTCCCAGGACTCAGGGTGTATGTAACATGGCCCAAACATATCCAACATGAAACTCTGTCCGTGACTCATGCCCATTACTGTACATTTGCACATCACAGTGGTAATGTCACGACACACAAAGGATTCTGCCCCCATGTACACGTGCACAGCCTGGGAGTGGCTGCACACAAGTGCCACCCAACAAACCAAATGTGGCCCCCCCAAACACCCAGGGAATGCAGCCTTACATTCCATGGGACACTGTGTGGCCAATGCTGTAGTGTGGTAGGTGTGCACAGTTGTCCCTGGCAAGTAATTGTGTGTTGAATCCGTTGAATAGTCACACCAATGAGATCCGATGCGGGTGACAATGTGTACGCATTGCACGGTTCATGACCGAGCCGTGCGTACGCTTTGCCATTGACTGCAATGAGGTCCGACGCGGGTGACAATGCGTACGCATTGCACGGTTCATGACCGAGCTGTGCGTACGCTTTGCCATTGACTGCAATGAGGTCCGACGCGGGTGACTATCATGCATATGCGTCGGGCAGGCATGGTCCAAGACAGGCGTACCCCTTGGCCATTGAATCGTATGGAGACGGGTGTGTGTGTATTTTCAAAATACGCGTTGTACAGTCAGTTGACCGAGCCGAGCGCACCCATTGGCTCTGGACTGTCATGGAGACGGATGCGGATTCAAAACTTGTACGAGTTGTGCGCTGGAAATTCAGTTGGATGCCTACAACAATGTTGCAATTTCAAGTGTTTCATGAAGGTGAAGATTTGAACGATGCGGAAGGCGTGTACGAGTCGTACATTTCCATGGATTGGCCAGATTCATAGAATGCAACCGTGTTGGACCTATCACTTGGGACACATGGCACAGATTCTGCCTCTGCAGCACAGATGTAAGGCTGGCTGGCCCCCAGGGAGCTCACTTGCCTGCACTACATGCTCCTGCACCACATCCCTGCTACCACTGCTGCTGTCTCTGCATCCTCTGGCTCCTGCTATGGCACGTACTCTGGAGAGGGCCCCAGCCTTCACTGAGGAGGAGAACCTGGCCCTGCTGGACGGGCTCCTTCCACAGTACAGCAAGCTCTATGGGAAACCAGGGGAGCAGGTGAGTGTGCAGTCCACTGCCTTCCTAATTATGCATGTTGTCTAACTAGCAGTACTAGCAGTGTGTACACCAGTGGCAAGCATTCTCAGTGACTACTTTCATCACCCAAAATGTGTAGGTACATGTATTGAACAGGTGTCCTGCTGCTAAAGTGCATTAGTGCAAGCTTAAACTACCCAGGCATTGTTAACATGTTAGACATGCAGGTGATTTGTCCTTCCCCATGGTTGCACTACCTGTGTAACTCATTTCCCTTTGTGATGATGAAATGTATCTCCAAATGTGTGCAGCACAAATATGGGGCATGTGTGTTAATGTACTTTTAACTTTGTCATCCTCACAGGTTGATGCCCACCAGAAGCAGGAGATATGGCTGACCATCGCCCAGGCTGTTCGTTCGGTGGGGGTCTACAAGCGCCGGATCCGCAACTGCCAGAAGAGGTGGCAGGACCTTCAGGGTTGGACCCGGAGGATAGCTAGAGTCCAGCTGAAGCTGTCACCTCCACGCAGGAGGGGCGGACACCGGACCCTGACCCCCCACATGCTCCGGATCCTGGCGGTGGTCTTCCCGGACCTGGATAGGCAGCTGAAGGCCAGACAGCAGCAGGAAGGGGGTAAGTCCATGCCTTATCTGTGTACTATGTCTGACATGCTAATTGCAGTCTTTTGGCCAGGTCACACTTCCACATTACGTAGGTCTTGTAGTCCAATACTCAGGTCCCTCAATTGTGTGATGCACCCTCCTCATCTGTTCCACAGGTGTGGCCTCTACAGTCTGTTGCTTGTGTCACTAGGGCACTGTGTCCCTGCAGTCAGCTATGCTTCAGCTACCGGACAGCATCTGTACCCGTGACTCTGTTGTGTGTTTCATGGGAGGTTCAATTGTTTGCCCAATGCCTGAGATCTGACATGTGATCTGTGTGTGCCCTTGAGATGTGTTCCAATTGCTGGTCTGACTCGCCACATGTGCATGGGGTATTCCAAACAAACCCATGCAGCAGGGGACTCCAATTTTGGGGCCTCAGGAGTATGTATATCAAGTATGTCACACTTGCTTAGCCACCTGACTACTGTCCATGGCAAAACACTGTTTCATGTAGACCTGGGCAGTCATGCCTCCTTAAGGGCATTTAGAAACACTCTGTAATCTCACTGCTGTGTATCAAATTACAGGTTGTGCTTAGTGACATGTGCCTTCAGGTGTCTGACTCTGTGTCATTATGGTGTTGCTTGTTGTTACGTACAACTGGGGTGTCCATGATTCAGAGGGTCAGCAGGACATCTAAGATGTGACTGTGAGAGACAAGACCTGTGTGACATATAGGTGTGTGATCATCTGACAGCGCACAATGGTGTATGCAACTGTGTCCTTCAGGCAGCTGGGTTACATGCATGGCAGACTGTGATGTGTTAATGTACAGGGAGTTGTGTTTGCAGAGACTCATATGTCTGATTTGCATGATGTGGGGTCTTCTGGGTCCTGGATATGTTGTTTGCAGGGGATGGGCAAGTGCACCGGTCATCTGCAGAGTTAGCTTTACCCCTGAGCTATGATTGTGAGACAGTGCATACTGTTTTTGTCTGGATGCCCTGCCCCTGTGACAGGAGACAGTGTTGACTGACTTTCCAGGCATGCCAGTGCCATTGGCATTTAACTCGTTATGAGTGATCCTGCATTGTGTTCAAGTGTGCACCATGCACCCCATTGTGGCATTGCCCATCAGGACATGAGAACATCATAGTGTGTGTTGCTGGCATGCATCACAAGCATGTGAAATGAGTCTCTGCCCATCCCTTTATCCGGACACCTGTAGTGAGTCAGTAGCAAGAGATGTGCTGTGCGTATAGTGACATACTCCTACATGTTCACTTGCATGTACAACTAATGTGTGGGTGGTGCATGTCGGGCCATTGGGGTATTAGCATTCAACATGCAACAGACATATGTGTGCAAGTCAAGGAGGGATATGTGTGCCAAGGTTGATGTTGAGAATGACAATTGGCTTATTCTAAACAGTGTTGGCACTTTGAGCTGTGTTCAGCTGATGATGCCAGGGCTTGCCCTGTGATGTGATGTACTCACTGTGGTGTGTGCAGTCAGTGCAGGTGACTTATGTTGTTCTCTTACTTCCTATTCCTATCCAGATACATCCACGGCCACAGGAGGGGACAGCTCCACGGACCAGGAGGAGCCACAGAGCCTGACAGGGAAAGAAGGAGAGGAGTCGGGGGACCCAGTGGCACAGAGGGCGAGTGGAGCCACACAGAGGAGTCGTCAGCACCATCCCCCCCCCCCAGCTGAGGGCCACAGCAGCTCTGAGGATGACTCCCTTGTGACGGTGGGTGTCAGCAGCCACCAAACCCAGCTAGTGAGCCACCGCCCCCACCACCACCATCACCACCCTCCGATCGGCTCCCATCCCAGAGGTCCCTGTAGGCTCTCATGTTCGAAAGCATGTCTCCTTTGTGCCAGGCACTGCATCCCCTGCCCCTGTGTCCCCTGCTGCCCTGAGTGAGGAGTCTGTGGACTTACTTAGACAGATCCATATAGGGCAGACGTCGATGCTGAAGGTCCTCCATGCACACACAAGTCTGTTGACGCAACTGGTGTCGTTCATGGAGGGCATTTCCTTGGGCAAGTCTGCCCTACAGAGGACCAATCAGTCCATGGCCTCCTCCCTGACGGCAGCAGTGTCCCTCCTACAACAGTCCCGCACCCCTCCTACCCCTGCACCACCCACAATTCCTAGCAGCCTACCTGTCCCAAGCACACACACACCTGCACATTCTCACAAAGCCACAGACACGGGCAGCACACAAACACCCAAACCAAGGCCTAGACGTGCACACAAGCAAGCGCAGGGGACTGATACCACACTCACAGGGGCTGGTTTGCAGACACACACACAGTCATCCACAAAAACTCCACAGTCCTCCGAAACCACTCCCTCCCAGCCCCCTTCCCTTGCCTCACCCGCAACCCCATGTCCACAGCAGCTCTTCCTCTGTGACCTTGGCCTCTTCCCCACCGACCCAGCAGATCCTGATTACAAGGGGAAGAGGAAGTCCCCACACACAGAGGGGAGTGCCCCTCACACCTGGACACCCTTCCCCAGGCGCAGTCAGACTGAGACCCCCACCCGCAAGTCCCCCCGGAGCCGGAAGAGCAAGACCCCACCGCCACCACGCAGCTCCAAGGCAAAGTCTCCGCCCTCCATCCCCCAGGCCACCACTCCAGAGGTTCCCCCTCCACTCCCTGCCCCGGGTTGCCCCACCCACAGATACACCATCCCCAAAATGTTGAGGCCCTCCCCCTACCACTTGCTCCTCCACACCTGGTCAGACGGTTAGTGCCACTGATATGGGGACCGTGTACCCCCACTCTGTCCTGTCGACCTCACCTGCACCCCATTCCGCTCACATGGATTTAGGCACTGCAGTGGAGTCCACGACCACCCCATCTGACTTGGGCACTGCAGTGGGGACCCAATCCACTCCATCTGACCTGCCCACTGGAGTTGTGCAGGCACCTACCCCATCTTTACTTGTGCCCCACAGTTGTGACTGCACTCACCACTTCAGTCAGCTCCACTGCAGTTGCAAGTGTCTCGCCTGCATCCACCACCTCTTCATTGCCTCCTTCTGCTGCGCCCTGATCCTGTCCCTGCGGTGCCTGGCCTGCCCCCATGTATGCCCCTCCGAGGGGATGTCCCCTGTCCTTAGCAGTGCAGGCAAGCAACGTGTGACAGTTGTCACTCTAGTTCACTCCTTGGCATTTGGAAATGTACTGGCCATTGGCCTTTTGTTTGAACGGACGTTTAACTTTTAATATGCTGAATAAAGTTTTTTTCTTTATCCCTGTGAACTTTGATTTAGCTGTACATTATGTTGATGATGTTAAACATGCCCTTGCACCTGTAATGCTTGGTTTCCAATGTTGAATACTGATGTGTTGATGTGAGGTACTCCATGTAGTCCATGAGATATGTGTCCTATTCTGGTGGGTATCCATGTCATCCTTTGCAGCTACCTGGGTGTGTCATGATCAACTATTTGTGGACATCTCTGTGAACATTTCATTTGCATGGTCACGTCTCTGGCTTGCACCCATGCACATATGATGTGCTTCCCATTGTCCAATTTGTCAATTTCACAGACTTTGTGCTTATCACCACTGGTGTGGGCATCATTGGTATAGGAGCAACTGGGTCCTCTGTGCAACTTGCTGTACATATGTTTTGAGTATGTGCAGATGACTTAGGGGAGACTCCCGTACCCAGGCTGTTGTGACCATAGCCTTCATTGTGTGGTAACTGATGGCTGACTGACCAAGTGTTCTGCTGACATGAGTGAGACGTGCTGTGAATATGTTTGGCACAGCTGGGCTTCCACAGGAGTTGGGTCCCCTCAAGTAAGTGTGTTGTCCCGTGACATAGCCTGGGCCCATGGTGTGTGTTGTATTAGTATGTGTGTGTGTCCACATCCCTTTTCATACACAGGCAGTGTTCCCTTGATATGTTCCTGTTGTTGATGCTTGCTGAGTGGTACTATGTTCATCCCACTACTTTGCCATGCTCTACCAGATGTGTGGGTGCATGACACACTACTGTTAATTGGTGTTTCATCATTGGGATTTGTCAGTTCTGAGTGGTGATGATGTTGTCAGACACAGATGGGACACAGTCAGGGTTCCCCAAGGCACTTGTTTATTCGCAATATCATGTAGTTGGCCCTAGGTGGTACCTTTCAGTGATTGAGACATGTGTATGTGTGTGTGACTGCTCCCACTTGTCGGGTTCAGGGCTGCAATGTTGGCAGGTGTCAGCATGTGTGCCTTGTGGTTCTCCTTGGCTTCTGCATTGTCCTGTAACTGTGGCAGGTATTCTGAAGGTTACGTGAGCTTTGACGTCATGGCCATGTACCGCATACTGTGCAGTATGTGTGTAATTCACCAGGGTTGTAGACTGTCCTTGTGTATTGAGTCTGTGCACCTTAGTTCCTCCCAACATTCCTGTGTTTGTCATGGGTGCATGTGCAATGTCACCTGTCCATGTGGGCTTCACAGATGCACATTGCTGCAGTTCAGGGTGTGTGGTGTTGAGGGTGGACTGATGTAAAAGTTTCAATGGATGGGCCCCTAGCTCTCGTTTCACAGTTTGTACGACATCTACCTTTGTCATCACAGTGGAGGTGTCATGCATGCTTGTGTCACCCCAATGTCTGGTCCCTGGGGGTAGTGCTGTTGTGTGTCAGTCTCTTGCTGTGTTAGTATGTGTTCATTCCAGCTTGTGTCACATGTGTCTGTTGTGCTCCCTCTCATCTCACAATGCCTGATTGCCCACTAAGGGTGTCCCAATGATGGTTTACTTTTGTATGGCACTGTGTCCACATCTGTGTCACTGTGGTTCAGCCCCCCTCATGTGTTGTGTAGTTGCCTGGGGATACTGAGACACACACACACACATGTTGTGTCAGGTGTGCAGGGTGAGGTTGCCTGTGTTTGTGCATCTGCATCAGCGCATTGGTATTGCTGTTGTGGGCCTTTGTCTGGATGCTGTTTCTGTGATTCTCCCTGCTATCCCTGTGAGTCATATCACATCATTGTGCACATTCATCTTGGTTGTTAGGTGCCATTGCTGGCATGGAATGGGAGTTTGTGAGCTGACACCTACAGTCTACACAGGTTGTTTTGATTAGTGTGTCTATTTTTGAGATGTGTGTATGCTTTGTGAAGGTCACTTCTGCTCTTGTGTCATTGTACACTGTATGCATTGTTAGCCCCCATGGGCGGTGCTTGTCTGCACATGGCCGAGAGAGTGTTAGGTTTTCACAGCACTGTTAGCCTCACCACATCTCTGTGGGTATGGGACACAACCACTAGTTTGCCCCAGAAGTGTTTAATGTGTTGGAAGCAGGGATCATACATGCTGTTTGTTATTTGCAGCTTTGACCATGATGACACTTACCTTTTGGTAACTGTGATGAGGGGGGGGTTTAGACCCCATCACCACAATGCTCAACATCTGCTGCAGTTTGGAACCCCACACTTAACTTGTGTTCTACACAGTGAGGGGGTGTTCTTTTTACATTGACACAGTGCTATAGTGATGCTTGCCTTGTGTAGGGCACACTCATTTGTTGGTCACACATGTGCTGTTAGTTACATTGTATGTTTGAAGTCATATTCACTGTTGTGGGCATTTGTCACAGACTACATACTGTTGTCATGATGTTAGTGGGGATGTATTTTGCTGACATACCGAATGTTGGAGTATGATGGATGTGTGGCGCATCACCCGTCCTATGAGTGGGGGTGGCAGGGGTGATAGGCAATAGGTCCCCTATGGCTGGGGGTGGCAGGGGGATGGGTAACAGGTCCCCTATGGGTGGGGGTGGCAGGGGTGATGGGCAATAGGTCCCCTATGAGTCGGGGTGGCAGGGGTGATGGGTAACAGGTCCCCTATGGCTGGGGGTGGCAGGGGGGATGGGCAACAGGTCCCCTATGGGTGGGGGTGGCAGGGGTGATGGGCAACAGGTCCCCTATAGCTGGGGGTGGCAGGGGGATGGGCAACATAAGCCCTATGGGTGGGGGAGTGAGGGGTGATGGGCAAAATATGACCTATGAGTGGGGGTGGCAGGGGTGATGGACAACAGGTCCCCTAATGGTGGGGGAGGCAGGGATGATGGGCAACAGGTCCCCTATGGCTGGGGGTGGCAGGGGTGATGGGCAACATAAGCCCTATGGGTGGGGGTGGTAGTGGTGCTAGCCATGCAACCACTATGGTGGCTTGTTGTTAGTGGCCAGGATGTGGATCCCCTGTGTGTGTACCATTTTGCGGGTACGTGTTGTTTGTTTGTGTGGTAGGTGTCCGACTTGCCGTCGGCATCGGTTCCTGATCCGGTCATAGATGTAGAGTACCGGTATGCGCGATGGGATTCATGATGAGTTCGTGTCGTACACGCTGCTTGTTGCTCCGTCTCGTACCCGCTGCAAGCTGGTCCGTCTCGTAGCCGTGGATTGAGTTGTGGTGTGAATCGTAGCTGATATGCTTGTTTTCCGGATGCTGTGACGTACCGTACGTGGAGACCCGTCCGGCGCGTAGGAAGTACGCATCGTACTTGTCAGGGCGGAAACTGCTGTGGATACTGCTTCCGGCCGACTTGGTTCGGCGTTCGGAGTTACGGCTCAGACGGAGAATGGAGCTTGAATCACAGCCTACGTGTTGGTCGTGTTTTTGGCAGTTATGCGCATCGTACTTCATCTACAGGACGGACCGGCTATGGGTACGTGTCAGTCACAAGGTAAAGCTACGGACAGCTCTCGGAGAACTGTCCGACCCGGATAAGAATCGACCCCTATGTGTTGTGTTATTTTTAAGGTGTCAATATTTGTGTGTTTACGATAATAATGTGGTCTATATTTTTGATTTTGATATTTGTGTATGTTTATTTAATGATAACGATGTTATTGTTTACGATATTTTTGTTTTCGAGATTAGATGTGTCGGTGTTTTTACTGGCGATATTTTTATTTCAATATTTGTGTATTTTTTCAAATAAGTATAGGCTGTCGATATTTTTGTGGCCGATATTGGTGTGTCGATAATTTTGTTGCTCGATATTAGTAGTGTAAATTTAATTTTTAGTGATTAAGGGCCCGATTGCAATGTCGTAGGAAACGAATCCGTCTCTCGGTCGTAGCCGCTTATACGGCATAGTAATTAGCTGTTCGGATTCCTTTCCGACTGACCCATTTTGATAGGGTCGGTCGGAAAGGAATCTGAAATGAATTTCCGAAAGGCCTCCGACATACTCGAACAGCCCGTCTTCCATTTGGAAAGCCTCCAGTAATCCCTCGGTCGGCTCTTTCCGCCAGAGGGATTACTATGGCAGATTCCCAGAGCCTATCTGTGCCAGCCTTTCCAACACAGAAAGGCTGTGGGAATCCTACTTTGTGGGCCCCCAGCAGGGCTCCATGGGTGCAAGGCCGCCAGATAGTGACCTTGAGGTGCCTGCCACCGGGTGAAGGGATGAACTGCACCTCAGCTCTTTACAATGAGAGCATGCATTCAGGTCAGAATGCATGCCCCCATTACAAAGAATAGAAATGCGACCGAACAGTGTTCAGTTGCATCCTAATTGCTGGGTTGGGACCGACGACAGGCGGTCGTTTGGTCCCAGTACCCAAATGATGTCGGACGGACTCAGGTCCGTCTGACATCGTAATCGGGGCCTAAGACTTTGCTAACATGAGACCGGCAGGAATGAAATGGCAGATTAAGGAATTACTGACGGTGCTCAAAAAAATTGCATGAACTAGACAAATGGGAGGGCAGATGGTCAAAGACAAAAGAAACCAAAAAGTTAGGATGCAGATACCTCCATTCATAGGGGATGGGGGAGAAGAAGAAGTATGCATGCTTCCCATGAGAGAAGTACCTGGAGGAGGATATGTGAATGTGCCTTGGAGTAGGGCTGTAATTTTCTCTTTCACAAAAGATTTGCCAAAATGGAGAGATAATCCAGTGGAATGGTACAGACAAGTTTAGCAGTTTGTGAAGATTCCAAAGGTGTTGTGGAAATATTTGGATACCTTGTTTGAAATTGTGGTTCTAGGTGATTTGTGGACAGAATGTAAGGTTCCTCTGGAATGGCCTAAAATAGAGCCCATGAGAGATCCTAAATCAAATGCTCCATCTCCAGTGGTAATGAAGAAATACAATCAAGTGATAACCTTCCTGAAATCAAAAATCCCTCCTAAAGAGATTGATTGAATCACAATTGACAGAACGACTCATAAAATTAAAGAAACAGTTCACGCCTATTACGAGAGATCGTTGCAGGCTTTTAAGCAGTACAGTGGAATGGAGAACGTTGCAAAAGAAATGTCACATTTAGGGTATGGGTTTGTACATGGATTGAGACCTGAGATTACTGTAATGATTTATCAGCATTCAATTTGTTGGCAGAGTAAGCGCATTGAGGAGATACTGTGGTACACAAAGTACTGTGGTGACGAAATAGAAATGAAACACAAAGGGCCCGATTTCGATTTCGGACGGTAGGGCTCCGAAAGACGGTCGGAGCCCTTCCGCCTGCATTGGAACGTGCCGGCCGGATTCCTTTCTGATCAAGCCATTCCGATGGGCTCGGTCGGAAAGGAATCCGACTCGGATTTCCAGATGGCTTACGACGGGCTCGGAAAGCCCGTCCACTGTCCGGAAATCCTTCCGTACTCCCCCAGCCGCCTCTTTACAACAGAGGGAGTACGATGGCAGTTTTCCACTGCCTTTTCATGCCGGTGTTTCCGGCACGAAAAGGCAGTCGGAAACTGTCTTCGGGGCCCCCACTAGGGCCCCCTGGGGTATGAGGCCACCAAATGGCAGCCTGGGGGCACCTGTTGATCCCTGCACCCAGTGGCAGGCACCTTGGGGTGCCTGCCACAGGGTGCAGGGATGAACTGCACCCCTCCATTTCACAATGTGGGCATGCAATCTGCTCGGAATGCATGCTCCCATTGTGAAACATACGAGTGCCACCGAACAGGGTTCGGTCGCATCGTACTTGCAGGGCCATAACAGACGACAGTAGGTCGGTCGGTCACGGTTCCTGACCGATGTCGGATGAACTCAGGTCCGTCTGACATCGAAATTGGCCCCTTAGAGCTGAAAAAGAAACTGATAGTGGCTCAAATGAAAGCTGCACAGAGAATTCAGATTCAGAAGATTGTTGACAATGTGGTTCTTAAGCAGGGAGGATATCATCAGATACATATGATGAAAGGTATTAATGGATTTCACCAGCAAGGTTTCCAGTCACAAGGTAGAGGTCATGGTGTGCTGACTGATTCCATAACAGGTGTTAATGTGCCGACTTTGAAGAAAACAAACTCTAGTCACGTCTGCAGAGAGTTAGGGCATTGGAAGCGCAACTGCAGATTTCATGTAAATAATACTGGAAGTCAGGTTCAGAATGGAAGGTATGCACTGTCCCAGGGAAACAGAATGTCTTTGAGTTTGAACCAAAGAGTTGAAAATCCTAATGTGCCCCAGACTCAAACGATGCACATACCTCAAGCCCCGAGGCCACAACAGAATACATATGATCTGAGATACAATACAAATCAGATGTGGAATGTAAATTCACATCCCTTTGTGAATCAAGGTACGTTGCAGCAGTTTTCTATGGTTCAAACAGATGATTACGGTTCAGACCTGTCACAGATTAGGGCCTGAGAGGGGAGGAAGGCTGCATGCTTGGTTCAGTCTTAGAGGTAGACCAGAGTGTTCCATATGTGGATGGTGAGGTAAATGGTAACCCTGTCTCGTTCCTTGTCGACGCTGGTGCTACCCACTCTATTGTAAGAACAGCAGAGGTCCCTAACCTACCCTTCTCAGGAGAAAGAATCCAAGTTGTAGATGTCACAAATAAGCCCAGTTTCAAAAGCAGTACCTGTCAAAATAGAGCCTTTTGAGGATTGACATCATTTTGTGGTGAATTTACTTGGACGAGACCTTTTATGCAAACTAAGGGTTCTATTAGGATGGCGGATGGATGGCTGCCGCAGGGCCGGCGGTGGCAATCGCTTGGCTGACGGCAGACATCCGCCTGCGATCGCAACCCGGAAAACTGCCAGTCCCATTAGCATGGCGGTGACGACCACGGCGGTGAGATTTTCTGCCCGCCACTTTTCCGCCGGTAGCAGTCCGCACACTTGCCTGGCAGGCGGAACTGGACTGCTACAATGGTGCCAGTGCAGGGCCAGGCTCCGCCGGCATGATTATGATGCTGGCGGTAGCCGGCCTCTCCGCGGTGGATGATCCGCCATGGAAAGGCATGCGGGGAATGTCTCCGGGGGCTCATTGCGGGCCCCCAAAGTGTTGGGAGGGGTGTGGGTGCACTGGGGGGTACCCATGGTATCCCCCTACATGTCCCTGTACTAGGTGGCAGGCACTGTGCCGTGCCTGCCACGCAGTGCAGGGATATGCAGGACATGCTCTTTTTGACATCGCGGAGGTGCTGCTGGCAGCAGCAACCGCCGCAATGTTAAATGCAGCGATCGTACAGCCGCGGTCGGATTTCGACTGCGAAGCATACTAATTGGACCGGCGGTTATGCCGCGGTCCTAGCGTGCGGTGTTTTCCCGCTATCATGGCGGTCAGGGTGATTTTCCGACCGCCATCCTAATAGACCCCATAGTTGTTCAGTATAGTGTACCCCAAATGGAATTGAGTTCCATACAAAAAAATGAAGATGTTGTCTTTAAGCTTGCCAGACAAATATATGTTGGAATGTATCCTTTGTTAACCAAAGATGACCTGCCCCAGACTTGAGAGATATAGTGTCACCTATAGTTTGGGACTTTACAGGAAAAGATCGTGGGCTTATCAAAGGTGTCAAACCAGTCCATGTCTCTGTGAAGCCAAATGAAGAATTTCCAAGAACCCCACAATACACTTTGACTCCTGATACCATTGCTGCAATTACTAATGTGATTGACTCAATGATTGAGCAAGAAATCCTAAGGGAGGTAATAAGGAGTCTATGTAACTCATTCATTATAGGTTCGTAGAAGCCCAATGGAAAATATAGGATTGTCCAAGATTTGCGAAAGGTACATTCTATTGTGGTCCCTTGTTGTCCTGTGGTACAGACTCCAACTGTGATACTGTTTCAAATTCCATGTGAGGCTGAGTGGTTCTCTGTCATTGATGTATGCCAATGCTTCTTTTATATTCCCTTGGACAAGGATAGCCAACCTCTTTGTGCTTTCCCTTTTGGCGGTCATGTCTTGGCATGGTGCTGAGTCCCACATGGGTATATGGAAGGCCCCTCGATCTTTAATCAGATACGCAGAAAGAATTTGGAGTCCTTGGTGATGCTCACCATTCAGTTCTAGTTTAGTATATCAAAAACCTGCTTGCAGACATGACACTTGCAGACATGACACTTTTGCCTAGTTAAACCACTTAGCTAAGAATGGGCATAAGGTGTCTTTGACAATTTGCAATTCTGCAAGAAAGAAGTCCTGTATCTAGGACATAATAATGAGAAAGGGGTAACAAAGGTGTCTCTAGAAAAAATCTCAACAGTTCTAAACATGACCTCGCCAACTACTCAGAAAGAAGTCTGCATGTTGCTGGGAATGGTTGACTACTGTTGACAATGGATTCACAACTTTTCGCTGACAGCAAAACCTCTTCAGAGGTTGACACACAAAAATGTGTCTGATCTCGTACCTGGGGATTACAGCTGTATGAGAGCATTCACAGAGCTGCAAAAATATCTCTGTCGTATCCCAGCTCTGGGAATGCCTGATTACAATAAAAGCTCCATATTGTTTTGCAGTGAGAGAGGGCTTTTCTCTTTCACTGTTAACTTAAATTACCCACAGAGTACTTTTCTGCTACACGTAGACCTGTAGTGTACTTTATTAACTGCTGTTGATACTTCGAAAGAAAATATAAGATTATTGGAAGAAGTACCTGAAGCTGAACAGCACAGTTGGATAAGAGCTGGATGTACCAAAAGAGAGGAAGATGATGTTTGGGTTTTAAGTGATGGTAGACCTGTGTTACCCAATAGCCTGTTGCCACCAATGGCTAGACATTACCATGGTCCTGCACATGTAGGGAAAGATGCAATGATTTGTCTATTTAGACAGACTTGGTTTAACCCAAGATTCAGATTGATTGCAGAGAGTTTGTGTCAAAGATGTGTAGCGTGTCAACAACAAATTGAAGGAAGAAAAACACCTGCTGTAATGAGTCATAGAGGGAGATCGGGATGTCCCTACAACAGGATGCAGTTGGACTTTGTTGAATGTTTATAATGGGCTTAGATACATCCTGGTAATTGTTTGCATTTTCCCAAGATCGGTGACAGCCTACCCAACAAGAAGGAATGTTAGTCTAACCTTAGCAAAATTGTTGTTGAGAGAGTTCACTCCAAGGTTCGGTTTCTCGACTTCTCTTGAGTCAGACCGAGTAACTCAGCTTTTTTTTCACAACACATTTCATTAGATTTCTGCCATATCAGGGCCGAGGAGGACCGTATAGAGACACCATGAAATCTTCTAATCATTAACATGAAATCTTTTCCACTGCTCAGTGTGAGCATTTATACATAAGGAAGAAGAAAAATACTATTTATAGAACTTATTTTAACAATAAGATCCTGAGGATGTTGTGTGCAGCACTACACGGTGAGCAATAACTACATTGCAGTTAGAAGTTACCGTCCAGATGCTTATGGACTTGTAGAGCAGGTAAACAGCACTTTAAAATCCAGATTGGCACAGGTGTGTGCTTCGACATCTTTGATGTGGCCTGATGCATTGCCTCTTGTGTTGATGAGTCTGCGAAGCACTCCAGACAGGAGAACAGGATTGTTGCCTCATAAAATCTTCATGGGAAGGCTATGAGGCAGCCAATTGTGCCTGCAAATGTGCTCATAAACATCACAGATGATGTGATACTTGATTATTGCAAAGGATTGTCTGATAAATTCTGTCTCACCAGGTTGAAGAGGCTACAGCAGCGACTGGGTAATGATGAAGAAGCACGTGCAAAATTGTGCTTGGAACCTCTTTGGTGAGGGCCATACCAGAGGATGCTGGTTTCTACTACTGCTAAGAAGTGTGGAGGTCTACCAAACTGGGTACATGTAGCTCACAATCGATGAGTCCCATGTCCTCTTGATGATATAACTGCACCTGTTCCTGATGTGCCAGTGATTACAGTGCGACAGAGGGAGAAGGATAATCAAGCTGGGACCTCACTTGTATGGCCTGAGGCGAGTCCGTGCCAGTCAACTGTTATCGGTACAAAAGGGTTATAGCCAGTAGAATTGACTACACAAGATAAAGACCCTAACGAAGAGCCAGGTGCAAACTTCAAGTGAGTAGTATCTGGAGACCGCTGGCCCAGAAGACAAGAAAGACAAAAACAATTTACTGACAGAGGATGAGTTCTGCAAACTATTTCTGATGATTCTGGCCAGTCTGACGAGCCATTGTCATGAAGAAGGCTCATCAGTAAGGAGATCAAACAGAGCAAGAGTACCCAGCCAAAAATATCCCTCTCCTCAAATGACCTATTTGGCAGCAAATGATTGGGAGAGAATGTTTTATACCTTTTGCTATGACAATTTGAGTCCACCTGAACCTCCTTGAATTGAACTTTGTGGCTAAACTAAAAATTGAAATTGCACTGCCACTAGATAGACTGACTCCACTAGACAGACTGACTCAACTTGTTCTGGAAGTGATCATCAGTGAATTTGAACTGTGCAATTACTCAATTGCACCTTAAACTTTGGAAGAGGCATTTGAATTGTGCGTTGCTGTGTGTGCCATGTTAACTGAACTGTTCAAAGTAATTTGCTGCAAATCTTCTGAAAGTTAATTGCCTGATCTTGTGAACTCATGGAGCCTGCCACTGCAACCTCTTCAAAACGCAAATGTATATATGCAGGAGTTTTTACCTTTGTTATATTAATATTAGCTAGTTTGCTTATTTTTCAGAATTTGCCTGCAGGAGATTCTAAACAAATACAGCAATCTACAGCTTCTTCATCTAATAGTAAAAGTCTGGTTGCTCTAGATGACCAAACTCAATATTACTAAAGGTGATTTTTTGCTAAATGTATACACTAAACTGCTGTACGAGTATGTTGATGCTATGGATGCTACAGAGTGTTATGGGTGCATGAAGTTACCTAGATCAGTTACTTAGGGAATAACATACCATCATATTACTTTAACGTATGGAGTTTCTGGTAGTTTATTAACTAGCTTCCTTTATGGGACAGACCCTTTCCAATACTATTATTCAAACTACAATTTGGTGCCTCATTACGATGTTGTACAAAAGGGGGTGGTGATGGACGGAGCATCAGAACCAATCAAACACTCACACCCAGTCAACAGATCTGGGTTTGATCCATCACCGTTCTTTAGCCCACTCTGCCACCCCAGTTCAGACATGGCCATATGCAAATCAGTCTGACCCTGTGCCTCATGGGAACAGTCCAGCCCGAACTGCCAAGCCATGCCTTCCCTGGACCGGAAACAAGCTTCCTAAGACCGGTTTCTGGCATTTCAGCCGTCTTCAGCCAGGCTTGCTTGAATCCAGTGACAAAGTGAGCAAGGGACTCATGTCTGAGCATACCCTGCCAACTTATGGCGAACAAAGAGGTACAAAAGGGGGTGGTGATGGACGGAGCATCAGAACCAATCAAACACTCACACCCAGTCAACAGATCTGGGTTTGATCCATCACCGTTCTTTAGCCCACTCTGCCACCCCAGTTCAGACATGGCCATATGCAAATCAGTCTGACCCTGTGCCTCATGGGAACAGTACAGCCCGAACTGCCAAGCCATGCCTTCCCTGGACCGGAAACAAGCTTCCTAAGACCGGTTTCTGGCATTTCAGCCGTCTTCAGCCAGGCTTGCTTGAATCCAGTGACAAAGTGAGCAAGGGACTCCCGTCTGAGCATACCCTGACAACTTATGGCGAACAAAGAGGTACAAAAGGGGGTGGTGATGGACGGAGCATCAGAACCAATCAAACACTCACATCCAGTCAACAGATCTGGGTTTGATCCACCACCGTTCTTTAGCCCACTCTGCCACCCCAGTTCAGACATGGCCATATGCAAATCAGTCTGATCCTGTGCCTCATGGGAACAGTCCAGCCCGAACTGCCAAGCCATGCCTTCCCTGGACCGGAAACACGCTTCCTAGGACCGGTTTCGGGCATTTCAGCCGTCTTCAGCCAGGCTTGCTTAAATCCAGTGACAAAGTGAGCAAGAGACTTACGTCTGAGCATACCCTGCCAACTTATGGCGAACAAAGAGGTACAAAAGGGGGTGGTGATGGACGGAGCATCAGAACCAATCAAACACTCACACCCAGTCAACAGATCTGGGTTTGATCCATCACCGTTCTTTAGCCCACTCTGCCACCCCAGTTCAGACATGGCCATATGCAAATCAGTCTGACCCTGTGCCTCATGGGAACAGTCCAGCCCGAACTGCCAAGCCATGCCTTCCCTGGACTGGAAACAAGCTTCCGAGGACCGGTTTCTGGCTTTTCAGCCGTCTTCAGCCAGGCTTGCTTGAATCCAGTGACAAAGTGAGCAAGGGACTCACGTCTGGGCATACCCTGCCAACTTATGGCGAACAAAGAGGTACAAAAGGGGGTGGTGATGGACAGAGCATCAGAACCAATCCAAAACTCACACCCAGTCAACAGATCTGGGTTTGATCCATCACCGTTCTTTAGCCTACTCTGCCACCCCAGTTCAGACATGGCCATATGCAAATCAGTCTGACCCTGTGCCTCATGGGAACAGTCCAGCCCGAACTGCCAAGCCACGCCTTCCCTGGACCGGAAACAAGCTCCCTAGGACCGGTTTCTGGCATTTCAGCCGTCTTCAGCCAGGCTTGCTTGAATCCAGTGACAAAGTGAGCAAGGGACTCACGTCTGAGCATACCCTGCCAACTTATTGCGAACAAGGAGGTACAAAAGGGGGTGGTGATGGACGGAGCATCAGAACCAATCAAACACTCACACCCAGTCAACAGATCTGGGTTTGATCCATCACCGTTCTTTATTCCACTCTGCCACCCCAGTTCAGACATGGCCATATGCAAATCAGTCTGACCCTGTGCCTCATGGGAACAGTCCAGCCCGAACTGCCAAGCCATGCCTTCCCTGGACCGGAAACAAGCTTCCTAGGAAAGGTTTCTGGCATTTCAGCCGTCTTCAGCCAGGCTTGCTTGAATCCAGTGACAAAGTGAGCAAGGGACTCCCGTCTGAGCATACCCTGACAACTTATGGCGAGCAAAGAGGTACAAAAGGGGGTGGTGATGGGCGGAGCATCAGAACCAATCAAACACTCACACGCAGTCAACAGATCTGGGTTTGATCCATCACCGTTCTTTAGCCCACTCTGCCACCCCAGTTCAGACATGGCCAAATGCAAATCAGTCTGACCCTGTGCCTCATGGGAACAGTCCAGCCCGAACTGCCAAGCTATGCCTTCCGTGGACCGGAAACAAGCTTCCTAGGACCGGTTTCTGGCATTTCAGCCGTCTTCAGCCAGGCTTGCTTGAATCCAGTGACAAAGTGAGCAAGGGACTCACGTCTGAGCATACCCTGCCAACTTATGGCGAACAAAGAGGTACAAAAGGGGGTGGTGATGGACGGAGCATCAGAACCAATCAAACACTCACACCCAGTCAACAGATCTGGGTTTGATCCATCACCGTTCTTTAGCCCACTCTGCCACCCCAGTTCAGACATGGCCATATGCAAATCAGTCTGACCCTGTGCCTCATGGGAACAGTCCAGCCCGAACTGCCAAACCATGCCTTCCCTGGACCGGAAACAAGCTTACTAGGACTGGTTTCTGGCATTTCAGCCGTCTTCAGCCAGGCTTGCTTGAATCCAGTGACAAAGTGAGCAAGGGACTTACGTCTGAGCATACCCTGCCAACTTATGGCAAACAAAGAGGTACAAAAGGGGGTGGTGATGGACGGAGCATCAGAACCAATCAAACACTCACACCCAGTCAACAGATCTGGGTTTGATCCATCAACGTTCTTTAGCCCACTCTGCCACCCCAGTTCAGACATGGTCATATGCAAATCAGTCTGACCCTGTGCCTCATGGGAACAGCCCAGCCCAGCCCAAACTGCCAAGCCATGCCTTCCCTGGACTGGAAACAAGCTTCCTAGGACCGGTTTCTGGTTTTTCAGCCGTTTTCAGCCAGGCTTGCTTGAATCCAGTGACAAAGTGAGCAAGGGACTCATGTCTGAGCATACCCTGCCAACTTATGGCGAACAAAGAGGTGCAAAAGGGGGAGGTGATGGACGGAGCATCAGAACCAATCAAAAACTCACACCCAGTCAACAGATCTGGGTTTGATCCATCACCGTTCTTTAGCCCACTCTGCCACCCCAGTTCAGACATGGCCATATGCAAATCAGTCTGACCCTGTGCCTCATGGGAACAGTCCAGCCCGAACTGCCAAGCCATGCCTTCCCTGGACCGGAAACAGTCTTCCTAGGACCGGTTTCTGGCATTTCAGCCGTCTTCAGCCAGGCTTGCTTGAATCCAGTGACAAAGTGAGCAAGGGACTCATGTCTGAGCATACCCTGCCAACTTATGGCGAACAAAGAGGTGCAAAAGGGGGAGGTGATGGACGGAGCATCAGAACCAATCAAACACTCACACCCAGTCAACAGATCTGTTTTTGATCCATCACCGTTCTTTAGCCCACTCTGCCACCCCAATTCAGACATGGCCATATGCAAATCAGTCTGACCCTGTGCCTCATGGGAACAGTCCAGCCCGAACTGCCAAGCCATGCCTTCCCTGGACCGGAAACAAGCTTCCTAGGACCGGTTTCTGGCATTTCAGCCGTCTTCTGCCAGGCTTGCTTGAATCCAGTGACAAAGTGAGCAAGGGACTCACATCTGAGCATACCCTGCCAACTTATGGCGAACAAAGAGGTACAAAAGGGGGTGGTGATAGACGGAGCATCAGAACCAATCAAACACTCACACCCAGTCAACAGATCTGGGTTTGATCCATCACCGTTCTTTAGCCCACTCTGCCACCCCAGTTCAGACATGGCCATATGCAAATCAGTCTGACCCTGTGCCTCATGGGAACAGTCCAGCCCGAACTGCCAAGCCATGCCTTCCCTGGACCGGAAACAAGCTTCTTAGGACCAGTTTCTGGCATTTCAGCCGTTTTCAGCCAGGCTTGCTTGAATCCAGTGACAAAGTGAGCAAGGGACTCATGTCTGAGCATACCCTGCCAACTTATGGCGAACAAAGAGGTACAAAAGGGGGTGGTGATGGACGGAGCATCAGAACCAATCAAACACTCACACCCAGTCAACCGATCTGGGTTTGATCCATCACCGTTCTTTAGCCCACTCTGCCACCCCAGTTCAGACATGGCCATATGCAAATCAGTTGACCCTGTGCCTCATGGGAACTGTCCAGCCCAAACTGCCAAGCCATGCCTTCCCTGGACCGGAAACAAGCTTCCTAGGACCGGTTTCTGGCATTTCAGCTGTCTTCAGCCAGGCTTGCTTGAATCCAGTGACAAAGTGAGCAAGGGACTCACGTCTGAGCATACCCTGCCAACTTATGGCGAACAAAGAGGTACAAAAGGGGGTGGTGATGGGCGGAGCATCAGAACCAATCAAACACTCACACGCAGTCAACAGATCTGGGTTTGATCCATCACCGTTCTTTAGCCCACTCTGCCACCCCAGTTCAGACATGGCCATATGCAAATCAGTCTGACCCTGTGCCTCATGGGAACAGTCCAGCCCGAACTGCCAAGCTATGCCTTCCGTGGACCGGAAACAAGCTTCCTAGGACCGGTTTCTGGCATTTCAGCCGTCTTCAGCCAGGCTTGCTTGAATCCAGTGACAAAGTGAGCAAGGGACTCACGTCTGAGCATACCCTGCCAACTTATGGCGAACAAAGAGGTACAAAAGGGGGTGGTGATGGACGGAGCATCAGAACCAATCAAACACTCACACCAAGTCAACAGATCTGGGTTTGATCCATCACCGTTCTTTAGCCCACTCTGCCACCCCAGTTCAGACATGGCCATATGCAAATCAGTCTGACCCTGTGCCTCATGGGAACAGTCCAGCCCGAACTGCCAAACCATGCCTTCCCTGGACCGGAAACAAGCTTACTAGGACTGGTTTCTGGCATTTCAGCCGTCTTCAGCCAGGCTTGCTTGAATCCAGTGACAAAGTGAGCAAGGGACTTACGTCTGAGCATACCCTGCCAACTTATGGCAAACAAAGAGGTACAAAAGGGGGTGGTGATGGACGGAGCATCAGAACCAATCAAACACTCACACCCAGTCAACAGATCTGGGTTTGATCCATCAACGTTCTTTAGCCCACTCTGCCACCCCAGTTCAGACATGGTCATATGCAAATCAGTCTTACCCTGTGCCTCATGGGAACAGTCCAGCCCAAACTGCCAAGCCATGCCTTCCCTGGACTGGAAACAAGCTTCCTAGGACCGGTTTCTGGTTTTTCAGCCGTCTTCAGCCAGGCTTGCTTGAATCCAGTGACAAAGTGAGCAAGGGACTCACGTCTGAGCATACCCTGCCAACTTATGGCGAACAAAGAGGTACAAAAGGGGGTGGTGATGGACAGAGCATCAGAACCAATCAAAAACTCACACCCAGTCAACAGATCTGGGTTTGATCCATTACCGTTCTTTAGCCCACTCTGCCACCCCAGTTCAGACATGGCCATATGGAAATCAGTCTGACCCTGTGCCTCATGGGAACAGTCCAGCCCGAACTGCCAAGCCATGCCTTCCCTGGACCGAAAACAAGCTTCCTCGGACCGGTTTCTGGCATTTCAGCCGTCTTCAGCCAGGCTTGCTTGAATCCAGTGACAAAGTGAGCAAGGGACTCACGTAAGAGCATACCCTGCCAACTTATGGCGAACAAAGAGGTACAAAAGGGGGTGGTGATGGACGGAGCATCAGAACCAATCAAACACTCACACCCAGTCAACAGATCTGGGCTTGATCCATCACCGTTCTGACATGGCTTGGCAGTTCGGGCTGGACTGTTCCCATGAGGCACAGGGTCAGACTGATTTGCATATGGCCATGTCTGAACTGGGGTGGCAGAGTGGGCTAAATAACGGTGATGGATCAAACCCAGTTTTGTTGACTGGGTGTGAGTGTTTGATTGGTTCTGATGCTGCGTCCAGCACCACCTCTTTTTGTACCTCATTACGATGTTGAGCAGAAAGTTTCCGCTCCACCCCATCTTGGATTTGGGAACTGACCGACTCGCGTTCGGCAGTTCCGCCCGAGGGAAATGGGGTGTGTGTGTAAAACCCTGCACCCTGTCGCAGACACCCCATTGTGCCTGCCACACAGTGCAGACTTTTACAGGGGGTCCCTTAGGTATCCCCTCGGCCCCCAACTGGAGACTTCAGGATGAAGGGGGCCCTGCTAGGGGCCCCAAAAGTCACTTTCTGATAGCCTTTTCGTGTCGGACAGGCCGACTCAGAAAGGCTGTTGGAAATCTGTCCATTGAGGTGCACGATGTGGTTCCGACCGACAAGAATACCCCGAGAGCTAGTTGGAACCGATTCTGGAAAGAACCTGCGGTTTCCTTTCCGACCGTGAACATCGTAATCGTCGAGCCGATTGTAAACCGACCGAGTTGGTCGGAAGGGTTTTGACGCGGTCTAGGAGATTCTGACTGCCGGGCAGAGGCTTTCCGCCCGACATCGTAATGAGCCCATTTGTTTTTTCGGCAGTGCCTGTGATGAAATGCTCAGCAAGCTGAAACAATGGGATAATTTTGTAGTCTTTAGATGTGGCTTATGCAAATCGACACTACTTAACCTGTGTTTTGACAAAGGAAAGAGAAGAAATGTATAGACTCTGTAGAAAATATACATAAAGATAATATGGCCAAAGCTGCAAATCATTCAAAGTTGTCACCATGGGCACTACAAGAGGAATAGCATAGAATAGCATGAAATATGGCATTATCCTTAGAGTTGTAAAATAAATGGAAATGTTGACCACAGTAGAAAAATCATGTTATATTGTTAATATTTATGCAAAAAATCATAATTTTGAACCATAAGGATTCTCAGGATTGCTCGCTGGCGACGACGCAGTGCTTAAGTGAATTAACATGCCAATAAAAATCAAATGGATTACATGTGTACATAAACAGCGGCAATATTTCTTTATATGTGTTGAGACAGAGGTTTTAGTCAAGGGTACGTCTAGTACCAAGTAATGGTTAAGGTAATACAGTAAAGTAGTTGAATTAGTAAACTATGTTTGAACCCTTTTCCAAGATATGAATGTAGACTTCTTCTCAACAAAAGAGACACTTTGTAGCTACCCCACTAAGGTTCTGCAAAGTCGTTTCAGCACCTGTGAATGGTCAGTGAATACCCAATAGAGTTGAATACGAAAGGCCAATGGCTCCAAATGAAACTCTCCCCAAAAAATCAGAGCTGTTTTGGTGAACTCGAATGACAGACAGCAGGTCATTTGCATTCAAACCTAGGAGGCTCTCTGATCTATCATTTCGACCAGTTCAATGACTATCCACATCTGCTGATATTTCCCTCCAATTGAAGTTTGGAGCATCTTCAAAAGCCTGTATAGTGCAGAAAAATTCCCTCTCACTCTGGTCCACCTGATTATTGAACTCACAAACTGAGTAGTTCCGGTGTATATGCGCTCCTAGAAGCTCTGAAACCCTCCAATCTTCAATAGAGAGTGTACGATTATGAAGCCCTTTTCAGGTGGTGTTCCTAAATTCTTGAATTTCCTATCCCATGCTATCCATTCTGATTCTCACTCTGTTCTCCAAATAGACCACAAATGTTGTTTATGGATAGCGACAAAGCAGCTGTCTTACGATAGGAGATCGTTTCCTGAATTATAGGTTCATAACCTTCCTAGAGGCACAGGAAACATTTGGTATAAGTGATGGTCAATTTTTAGAGTATGCCAAAATAGCATTCATAGAAAGAGGAGAGTGGCCAACGTCCCCAGATTCACCTGTGGCTAGGCAAATGATGGGGTCACTGTTGACATTGTCGAGATTCAAAAAAACGAATTAGTCCTTTATATAGGGTACTACGTGACGACACACCGGCTACACAGCTCAAGGCTCAAACAACATGGCAGGGGGTCCTAGATGAGCCACTCACGGATAAGGTGTGGGGATTTGTCTGAATGGGAGTGAAAATGACTTCAGCTTTAAAGTTGCACACTATAACTAGGTACATTTGACGTATTGAACTCCCACTTAAACTAACAGAAATATATCCCGGGGGATAGTTCAAGATGCCCTAAATGCCACTTCGAGAAAGCGGACTTTATCCATATTCCCGAGGCCTGCTGCATTATACAAAATTTCAGGAGGGAGGTAAAGACCAGTATACCTGGGGGGGGTGCGTGGGAAGGGGGCCAAAATGGTGATACACCCCAGTATGAGGTGTTGCTTGTTGGGACCACTAACTCAGCAGAATAAAGGGTGGGTTGGGCTGGGGTTTGTGCTTTTGGGATTGCTCCTTGCTTAGAGACGCTTCGCTAGCCACCGGCTAAAAATGATGTCTCTGATGCTTAGCAGTTGGGTCCCAGACATGGCGTAATGGGCAAGAGCAGAAGAGGTACATATGAGAAGAGCCTGACAAGATAAGAGTGGTAGATGAATTATTAGAATGGGCATCCATTAGATCACTTACGGATCCCCTCGTCCACAAGCAATAGGCTGCCGTAAGAGGACATGAGATTATGCAGCCCAACAACATTTATAGAACTCTTACTGAAATGATGGGGGATGATGGGACAAAGAAGGCCCCTTGAATTGGAGGACAGCAACTGCAGGAAAATACACAGGGGTCGTCAGCAGAGGGGTTTGTAGCTTTTTTTAAAGTTCCACTTGGATTCTGTGTCAAATACACACGATTATTACTACTATTGTAAATACGGAATGTGTGAATTTGGGTTCCTACCACTATTTTTTCTTTTGTAATTTATCTTGCTAAGTATAAAGACTCCCTATATGGTTAACTGGCCGATAAATGTTGCTGGAAGTGTACGTATCCACGTTTTTAAAAAGGTTTTGATGCTGCGAGTCAGACTAGTCTCTATAAAGATTCTAAAATAAATAAATATTATAATTGTGTAGGAAAATGCCTTATTTTGTTATTAATTGTGGTTTTAAATAAAATCGTTTTATGAATGTATTTTTTTATTGAAATCATAACGTACAAAAATTAAGTAAAATGTAAGTAATTGGGGTTATTGTATGATATATCTAAAAGCCCCATAGAACAAATAAAAGCCATACAATAAAACCCAACCCTATTTAACTGAAGTGTTTTGTGGTGAAAAGTCTGTAGTTGTGGAAATCCCTGCGCCCCATGCTGGGCAGAGCATTATCCTCTGTCGCTGGATTACCAAGCCTGCCTGTATTTCTCCAGTAGAACAGCTAGAGAGCAGTGCAGGGAACAAAACACACAGAAGAAAAGAGCGAGCCATTCCCACAGCCCAGTGCATTCAGGAGCACTGAAATCTCCCTTCCTGTTTTGAGAAGCGCTGGGAACTGTACATGGTATATTGTGAAGGCACATTGAGTGACTGGCCCTGGAAGGATACGCGCGGGGGCTGCCGTTCTTTTCGTCCCGGTTCCCGTGTTTTCGGGGGATTCTTTTCCCTAGCCTGGAGAGGAAAAAAAGAAGATTTTATTTTTGTCCCTTTTCTCGCCTGCCTCTCCTCCTCCCCCCTTCCCCTCTCCCATGGCGGAGACAAAAATCATTTACCACATAGACGAAGAAGAGACGCCTTATCTGGTGAAGCTGCCTGTCTCCCCGGAAAAAGTCACTTTGTCAGATTTTAAAAATGTCCTCACCAACCGCCCGGTGCACAGCTACAAATTCTTCTTCAAATCCATGGACCAGGATTTCGGGTGAGCGTTGCACTTGCTACTGTTTTTGAATCTGCCTGTATTTGTCTTTGTGCTCTATACGAGGGGGAGGAAAAGGGAGCAGGAATTTTTGCAAAGTGTCCAGTGTCCTTATGCACCGTCTACAAACTGGGGGCAGGGGTAGTGTGTCTGCTTGCTTGCAGTCTGGAACAGCTTTGGTGGGGGGTGCGGGGGCTAAACACCTGTTTTTTCCCTTAATGTGTTCACTTTTATAAGGGAAAGCAACTCACCATCATTCGTGCTGTCATTACGTTGCTTTTTTTTTTAAAGATTAATATTAGTATTCGTATTCGTGTATACATGGTTGCGCGGTTTGTGGACGATAATGAAAGTAAACAACGTTTCTCTTAATTTGTTTGTGTTTATGTGTTTTTTTAAACATTTGCAACGGCAGGTGCATGGCCATACAATCTATGACCGTGGTTGTTTATGGTTCATGTATTATTAATGTATAATATGGCACCTTTTTAGCTAGTCTGTTCACTTACATTGCAGCGAGTCTGCCATGTGCAGTATTTACATTTTCTGTATTTAAATATGTCAGCCCTGTATGCATGTGTATATGCGCCGTGGTACACAAATCCATTTAAGGACCCCATTATTCTTCGACTCGAGGCAGACTGTCCATCGTAATAAATCTTTTATTTTTGGGCAAAATCCGTTTTGGATATTTTTTGACAATATTGTGAGCATTTGTGAACTTGGAAATTGTGACAGGAAATAAACAATAGTCGTCCCTGAAAAACATAAGACACTGAAGCCAGGCCCCAGTCCAATCTACCTCCCACTCCATTCAAGGGAAACAGCTGTCAAACGGGGACGTCTTTTGTTATAGCGACGGCGTATTCTGTTAAATGTGGCAGCGAGAGGCGTGGGCCAGGAAAGCGGAATTAATGCAGACTTCACAATAACAAAAAGGCAATTTTTGGCTATGCAAACAAAATTTGTGTCACCCTCGGGGTATCACAACAGCGCCTGAACTTTGTATCACACTCCCCTTTCGTTTACGTTTCTGGAGTGAGATTTTAGCAGGCTATGGTTGCCATCTTGCTTACTGTTTAAAAATCCACAGCCTGGCTTATTTTCATAGAAACAGAATATGGAAATTACGGTAGCTTGCTGAGGGGGTCTGCATGCCTGTGTCTAACAGAAAGTGCCAGATTTCCGGCGGTGTCAAAGCTTCCTTCCCGCCTCCCTTTCCCCTTCCTGACAAGCTTCCTCCGCCCTCTTACACCGTCTGCTGTCATATATGGCTAAGAAAAAAACACAGAGCTACGGAGGAAAATGTGACCTAAAAGGCATTTGTTCCCCCCTTTCCGACTTAAATACCATTTTGGAAGTGAGGTGAAAAGTCACTAAGCCACAATACCTCCAGCTCCACCCCCAACGCCCTCTAGCCCTGCCTCCACGGCCTAAAATGTTATATAATATGCCATTTGCTGAGAGATTTTCATATTTTGTTTTTTTCCCAGCGTTTTGGAGGGTGGCTCCGCCTTCTCTCCCTCGGGGATGTCTCATTTGTGTTGCTCCCTTTGGTCGGGCTTAGTTCTTTACGGCAGGTGGAGTGGACTCCTCTCCTTTGCCGGTGGGCGATGGGAGCGTACCATTCGCACAGCATGGGGGTGATCCCCTGTAATGTTCCTGGCGACAGGCAGGAACAGTGCAGGGGCGGCCGGTGTCCTCGGCAAGCCCTGTATCAGCTGGCACTGCCGACACAAACAAACATGGCGGTGCTCCTCGGGGCAGGGGTGGGACATGGGAGGAGGCAGCTGTCAGACCAGCAGGCTCTGGGCAAACCTCTGGCGTGTGGTGCTTTTCTCGGCACCTGCACCATGGGAGCGCAGTCAAATACCTGCAAAGCAACCTGCAAAGCAGCCCGAGATCAGTAATGTTTGAAACACCCCTAACCAAGTCAGATTTTCCAACAGCATTTCGCTCTCTGGGATTTTTTGGGGTCCAAGTGAAATAATGAATTCCATAAATGTAACGCGCTCGTGGCTTTATAAAGCAGGGTTAGGTGAAAATATCACTCACGACCTAAGGCCCATTGAAAGATTTGCAAAGTGCTCTATCTACAACATTCTCTCCGACGAGGCCTGCTGGCCCTTTTAGTGCAACCCATGAAAGCGCAGGAATAGAAACCAAGGTCAACCTGGGTTACCACCTGGCCAATATAAACCAGGACTCTGGAGACATTTCAAACCAAGAATAGCTGGTTCTAAACCATAATATTTCAAGTACTGTCTTTTCAGTGGAAACCAAATGCATTCTGGGTGTTGTAGTTTTGGTTTGCCTCCGTTGAACTCATTTGAATAATACACCTGAGAGCAATGAATTGTAAGTTTAAAGCGCAGGACTGGAAACAGTGTCTGTGATGACTGTAGTGTTGTGGGCCCTGGGCCCAAATGCTACAAATAACTGACACAGACACAGCGTGGTAGGGTACTGGAACTGGCCTGGGCACGAGCGCCCAGTCCCTTTTATTATCAGGGTCATCTGACTGGTGACGCCTGTGATGGGTGGGTGTTAGTGGGGGTGAAAACACTAGAACGTGTCCAGCCGGACACTACAATGACATTCAGTGAGGTGGTCACCCTAAAAGCGGGGTAATTTGAGATCTAGTGCACAAGCATATATGTTTCAAATAAGCATAGTTGCGATTTATGTATGACTAAGCAGTCCTGACTTTTGCCCAGCGTCTTTCCTTTTTATATCATGTATCTCTTTACTCATTGTAAGTATAGATATAAAATCTTCACTTGCCAGCACTTCTAAACATTTTATTAGCCAAAAGTTGGTGAATTTTAGCTTTTCTTTGCGCAAAAATCATTACACTTCAGTGCAAGTAAACAGGGAAATCAAATTCCTGCTTTTTTCTCCATCTCATCTATTCTCAGATATTGGCATGTATGGTAAATTCCCACCTCACAAAATGCTGACAACTAAAATGCCAGGACTAGCTAAAAAGTGTCAAACATGGTCATGGGACCATTGGGCAGCTGTGAGGATCCTTAGCAGTCTACACCAGTGGTATTTGGGAATTAAATGAACAATAAGTATCCTGTAAGGAATCTAAATATTGGGGAATTGGAACCAAATGTGAATCATATCCACTCTTATTAGCGGCATGCTTCATCATTGGGTCTCATCCTTTCCCCTATAAACTAGGATGGACTCAACCGCAGGGGAAGCACTTTAGATATTATTCTAAATGGTTTTCTTTTAATATATGAACAAAAACACCTGCGGACCTTTCAGGTCTCCCTTTAATTTGGGCCCCCCATGGAGGATTAAAACCAATATATCTCAATGTTTTGGGATATTTTTGTCCCTGCACTCCCTTGGTAGTCAACATGTTATAGCCTTTTCATTGACCACTAGAGGTCCTTGGCTTTCGTCAAAACCAATATAACACCCCTATTGATATGTCATAACAATGACTCATTTTCAGTTAGGAAGAAGAAAGCATATTTGTTCAATAAAATCTATTTCTACTTTTAAAAGCATTGTCATGAAATATTAGAGTAAAAAATTTTGACATTTGGATGGGTTTGATTTACTACTCCCATTCCGATGTTAGCAACAGTAGGGAAAGTATTGGATTTTTAAAAATCAAAAGTATCTATTAAACTACGAAACATATTTACATAATTATCTAATTAACAAATTAAAATGAATACAATCTGCATAGTCAATTAAAATATAAATATTTAAAATACTTCCCACTCCATTCCCCTACAAACCCAACAAGTCTTAAACAATTGACATAAAATAAAAAAAAACGTAACATTTATTACCAAATCAATAAAAACAACTCTAAAGAAGTTAAACTTGCTTAACCATAAAATAATATCACATTTTAACAGAAAAACGAATACAACTCAACTAAATAATTCTAATGTTACTCTTGTGTTATTGATTCTTTGAAATCCTTTTGAATGTTTTTTAAGTGTTCCTCACTTCTACCCACTTTTATTGGCAGGGATCAGCATTCTTTTGATTATATTTAAATTTCTGCTCCTTTATGTTATCTTTTTGATTTCAAATTTAGATCCAGTAATTTTAGTGATCATAACCCTCTATCAATTTCTTTAACTTGGGGCCCCTGCTAACACATGCAAGATTACGTTTACCCTAGGTCTGAACTTATCCATGGTCAAGGTCGCAGGTTTCACATGGCCAATTTATTTCTAGAAGATTTTTCTAAAATTTCAATTTCAGGTTGCTTGCACAGATTTTTTTTAATTGTCCTTATATCGACTCTTTACTTTTTTGACATTTCATTCTTTTGACGTAATTTGCTTCCATATACAAATACCTATAATTATTCCTTGCAAATGCAACTCGAATAACTCCCCTTAGTGGTTTGATCATGCTTGTTCTTTTTCCCATTGTAAGCATATAGCTGCCTTTAAACAAATGATCCACTTTTGCAATGAAGTATCCTTCAGTAGACTTAATATAAGAAGGCCATTAAAGATAGAAGAGTGGGTATTGGTGGGTAGAATTGATTAAATTAGACTTGTGCATGAAAATATAGTAGTGTTTTTTTAGGCTGTTCATAACTTTTCCCATTTGACTCTCCCTCTGTTGGTTCTTATTTCCAGGCAGATATTTGGGTTTGGAATTTTTCTGGTGTTCATGCCGATACCTCGACCAGTCTTTACAGGGATAATTTTTTCTTCATTAGAGGCGGGCACTGGGATTTTCTTTACCTGTGCAGAAGCGTCAGAGGCGATACCTAAAAGTCCAAAGGGCAAGGCATCTGATCCTGATATATATTAGCACAGCCTATTCTTCGGGGCGGCTCTCTTTACTACAACTTTAAAAGCTGCTGTTCAGTCCAGTTTACCCCCCTCTTGGTCATAATCCTGATAGTTCCAGTTATAAAAAAGAAAATAAACTTGACTGCCTTTGTTATAGGCTAATTTCCTTAATCAACCTCATAATGTACATACTGGGCCATATTCCCTTGGATAAACTTACTTGTTGGTCTGGTGTAAATCTTATCATGACTGACTTACAGTGTGGTTTGAGAGCAGGTTTAGGTACTATTGATCAGTGTTTGAACCTGCACCTTATTAGTCATATTAGTTTGGCCTTCAACCATTTTAATCAAAGTAAACTCTGGCCCATTATGCTTTCTGTAGGGTTAGGTACTGACATTGTCAAATCAAATCAAATTTAGCTTTATTCGGTTTTCAATTTTGCACACAGAAAAACCATAAAAGCACAAATTTTACAGTACCATATCACAATTATTGAACAATAGTCATTAAAAAGTTAATTTAAAAACGTGGAAACAGTTTTATCATCTCATATTGTCACTATTATACAATAATTATAAAAGGGAATTAATAGAACAAAGTTAAAACAAGATTTACAGGTTTGTGAGTGTTTAAAAGTTAAGGCCTGGGTCCGTATTTCATAGAGGGACCAAGTTCAGAAGTATTTCCTACATCTGATCGTACATTTCAAGAATAAAATGATTTTTCTTACAAGACGTTCATTATCTAAAAACTGCAATGCAAGGAGAGTCGGACAACATTGCCTCATATCTCAAATTCTCACTATGTAAACAAGACAAAATTACAGTTTTTAAAAATGGTTGAGAATTAAGACCTGGAAGCATATTTTTAAAGGTGGGACAATGTTCATAGATGTTTCCTGCATTGAATCGTGCGTTTCAAAAATACAACAATGTTTCTTACAGAACATTCATTATCTAAAAACTGCCGTGCAAGAAGGGCCGGACGACATTGCCTCATACCCCAAATTTTCAAGATGGGTTTAATCCACCTCGTCCTCAGCACTCGATAACATTTACCAAATAATACTATATGGATTGTTAATTGGGGTGAGACTCCGTTGTAAGGACAATTTGGTTAGGTTAGTTTATGGTCGGAAAACTTACCAAACGATGAAATACATCAAGTCTGAGGTGTGTGAGACATTGTCAATGTTCTGCATGACCTCCAATCGAACTTTACTGCTAGAGTGAGATATAGAGAAGGTACTGTACTGAATCTTTTAATCTTAATAGGAGAGGTTCGGGGGGGGGGGGCGTTATCAAGTGTGTATATTGGCACCCTTTCTTTTTACGTTATACCTTAATCTACTGGGGAAAGCCTGTATTTCTGAAGGGCAAGATATGCCTTTTGTAGACAATCACCCTATTCCAGCACTAATGTGTGCTGGCAGTGCTGTCATACTATCTAGAATGTCAGTATTCATCACTGGGGATACCCAGTAACGTGCAGAACCTTGGGACTATTGCATTAAACGAACAGTGGTTCTGCCACAACATACTTTGATAAGTGTGTTGTGGCAGAACCGCGGTTCGTTTAATACTATCTAGAATGGCTACCAGCCTTCAACAATTGTTTACCCTAGGTCTGAACTTATCCATGGTCAAGGTCGCAGGTTTCACATGGCCAATTTATTTCTAGAAGATTTTTCTAAAATTTCAATTTCAGGTTGCTTGCACAGATTTTTTTTAATTGTCCTTATATCGACTCTTTACTTTTTTGACATTTCATTCTTTTGACGTAATTTGCTTCCATATACAAATACCTATAATTATTCCTTGCAAATGCAACTCGAATAACTCCCCTTAGTGGTTTGATCATGCTTGTTCTTTTTCCCATTGTAAGCATATAGCTGCCTTTAAACAAATGATCCACTTTTGCAATGAAGTATCCTTCAGTAGACTTAATATAAGAAGGCCATTAAAGATAGAAGAGTGGGTATTGGTGGGTAGAATTGATTAAATTAGACTTGTGCATGAAAATATAGTAGTGTTTTTTTAGGCTGTTCATAACTTTTCCCATTTGACTCTCCCTCTGTTGGTTCTTATTTCCAGGCAGATATTTGGGTTTGGAATTTTTCTGGTGTTCATGCCGATACCTCGACCAGTCTTTACAGGGATAATTTTTTCTTCATTAGAGGCGGGCACTGGGATTTTCTTTACCTGTGCAGAAGCGTCAGAGGCGATACCTAAAAGTCCAAAGGGCAAGGCATCTGATCCTGATATATATTAGCACAGCCTATTCTTCGGGGCGGCTCTCTTTACTACAACTTTAAAAGCTGCTGTTCAGTCCAGTTTACCCCCCTCTTGGTCATAATCCTGATAGTTCCAGTTATAAAAAAGAAAATAAACTTGACTGCCTTTGTTATAGGCTAATTTCCTTAATCAACCTCATAATGTACATACTGGGCCATATTCCCTTGGATAAACTTACTTGTTGGTCTGGTGTAAATCTTATCATGACTGACTTACAGTGTGGTTTGAGAGCAGGTTTAGGTACTATTGATCAGTGTTTGAACCTGCACCTTATTAGTCATATTAGTTTGGCCTTCAACCATTTTAATCAAAGTAAACTCTGGCCCATTATGCTTTCTGTAGGGTTAGGTACTGACATTGTCAAATCAAATCAAATTTAGCTTTATTCGGTTTTCAATTTTGCACACAGAAAAACCATAAAAGCTCAAATTTTACAGTACCATATCACAATTATTGAACAATAGTCATTAAAAAGTTAATTTAAAAACGTGGAAACAGTTTTATCATCTCATATTGTCACTATTATACAATAATTATAAAAGGGAATTAATAGAACAAAGTTAAAACAAGATTTACAGGTTTGTGAGTGTTTAAAAGTTAAGGCCTGGGTCCGTATTTCATAAAGGGACCAAGTTCAGAATTATTTCCTACATCTGATCGTACATTTCAAGAATAAAATGATTTTTCTTACAAGACGTTCATTATCTAAAAACTGCAATGCAAGGAGAGTCGGACAACATTGCCTCATATCTCAAATTCTCACTATGTAAACAAGACAAAATTACAGTTTTTAAAAATGGTTGAGAATTAAGACCTGGAAGCATATTTTTAAAGGTGGGACAATGTTCATAGATGTTTCCTGCATTGAATCGTGCGTTTCAAAAATACAACAATGTTTCTTACAGAACATTCATTATCTAAAAACTGCCGTGCAAGAAGGGCCGGACGACATTGCCTCATACCCCAAATTTTCAAGATGGGTTTAATCCACCTCGTCCTCAGCACTCGATAACATTTACCAAATAATACTATATGGATTGTTAATTGGGGTGAGACTCCGTTGTAAGGACAATTTGGTTAGGTTAGTTTATGGTCGGAAAACTTACCAAACGATGAAATACATCAAGTCTGAGGTGTGTGAGACATTGTCAATGTTCTGCATGACCTCCAATCGAACTTTACTGCTAGAGTGAGATATAGAGAAGGTACTGTACTGAATCTTTTAATCTTAATAGGAGAGGTTCGGGGGGGGGGGGCGTTATCAAGTGTGTATATTGGCACCCTTTCTTTTTACGTTATACCTTAATCTACTGGGGAAAGCCTGTATTTCTGAAGGGCAAGATATGCCTTTTGTAGACAATCACCCTATTCCAGCACTAATGTGTGCTGGCAGTGCTGTCATACTATCTAGAATGTCAGTATTCATCACTGGGGATACCCAGTAACGTGCAGAACCTTGGGACTATTGCATTAAACGAACAGTGGTTCTGCCACAACATACTTTGATAAGTGTGTTGTGGCAGAACCGCGGTTCGTTTAATACTATCTAGAATGGCTACCAGCCTTCAACAATTGTTAGATTCTTTTGTATCATTTATGGACAGGTTAGAGCTAAGTACTAATTTTTCTAACTCACATATCGTGATGTTAGGCCCTCAATCTACTTAGTCCAGAGTTTTTAAACTCAAGGATTTTTCCTATGAGAAAATGTCCAATCCGTTTTCTAATCTGGGGTGCTTTTTGATGAATCTGATAATTGGACCAGTGTTTAATTTAGCAAAATACAACTATTGTGCAGATCCATTTCCTTACTATTTGATTTTGCCTCAAGGTTGGGTAATAAGCCCATCCAAGCTGTGAATACAATCTATCACAGTAAATATGTCACAATGCAGTATATGACTCTGTTGTTCGGGGCTACATGAACACACGTTATCTGCAAATAGAGGAAAATGTCTTTTTTACACTACTTTTATCTTTACCTCTTAGCTGTTCATCATATAATTTACATGAAGTTCTGGGCCAGGGATATATTGTAAAATAATTTTTTTAGAGTACTTTGATTTTGACCTCTTAGCTGTTAATCATATAATTTACATAAAGTTCTTGGTCAGGGACATATTGTTTCCCTCATTAAATTACACCAGCTTTTACTCTGTCTCTCTGCTTGGAACAAACCTAATGCTGACACAAGCAGAGCTAATTATCATGGATTGTCTCGGGCTGCATTGGCCTGTACAATTTGCTAGGCTCAACTATATCGGGCACTTTTTTGGACTTTGATCTGCCAAACCTGTTTTTAAGCCAGATCTAAGGTTGAAGCAGATCTACAACTGACTAGAACAGCCTTTTTATTTGGTAGATCTACCCTCAGAGAAGAATTTAAATTGAATAAATCAACTGTCAGATCTTATGTTCTCTGAAAAACAGTTCCCTATTTAGAATCTGATTTGACATTTGTGGTAACCTGTGGACCTTGTTTTTTTGGTGACCCATTCTAGAACAAATTTGTTCTAGAATGCACTGTTTTCAAAGTGTTCCTAAAGGTTGTTCGCATGTCTCTATTATTAGTCCTTGCCATTATGATTAGGCCTGGGCGGTAAATTCCGTTCCACTTGCCGAATTTGTAGAATTTGGGTAATTTTGCGTTCCGCGGAGAACGCGGAATCAGCAAAAATTCCGTGATCCGCAGCTTCGCGGAATTTTTTGCTTGTTCGCGCTTTTAAAATGCGCGTTCGCAAGATATTTCCCCACGAGCACGCAAATTGCATTCGCGAACAGGAAAAAAGCATCGCGAACGGGCTGAACAAGCAATTCGCGTGTTTGCGGAACTCTGCGTGCTCGCAGAGATTTTTTACCGTTTCGCAGAGCTTTGCGTAGCGCGCCTACGCAAATTCCGCCCACCCGTAATTATGATTCAATTGCTTCTCAGGACACTTTGCACTTTATTATATATTGTGGTTTGTATAAACAGCTACGTAAGGATTACCATGTTCTGCTACTTAAGAAACTGAATTTAACACCTGTTCGACCAGCTCTTATTTACTTGCAGATGTAGTCAGACCTGCATATTTTTTTGAGGTTCCCAGTTATCTAATAGGTCTTGTGATATCTACATTAAGCTTTTAGTTTTTGTATATGAAAGATAATTGTGATTATTTTGTGATTCAGACTTATCATTGACACTGTTATTGTCTTTATTCTTATTGTAACAGATTGTTTTTTTGTATATTATTCATCTGCTGTTTATTTTTTTATTATTCATCTGCTGTTTTATCTTTTGCAAAAAAGGAATGAAGATTTTATGAATTAATGAACTAAATAATTAACATTTTTAATGTAAAACTACATTTTAAAACAAGCAAATGGCAATGCCAGTTGGTTTGGCTTATACATGAACTCTCAAGCCAAACCGAAATATCTATGTAGGTTAATGACTGCCCTCCTACTATCTGTTCTATTGCCAGACAAAAAAGTCAACAGTTATCTAAGACACTTTAATAGCATGAAATTGTCATGCCTGAGCACGTGAAAGTTCAATATCAGGCAGGCGAATAAGTAAACAAAATGATCACAGCTATGCGGAGGGCAAGCATGTTTTTGTGGAAGCACACAACTTGTGCCCTATTGAAACATGTACTCCTGGCTCCCAACATTTGGGCGGAGCAAAAGCCCCACTCAGGTATGCTAAGATAATTGTCTGGCGACAGCTGCACTGTCAAGCAAGACCATCAGTCAAATATATTCTTTTCTTCTATATTCTGTCCCATAATATTCCTGACATCACAATATTATTATATCACAAAATAAAATGATGGACAAAGTGTTGAAACTTTTCAAATTGTCAGCCCCAATCACAGATCTGGGTTTAATCCATTGTTTTATTGCTTGCCATTTCACCCCAGTTTGAACCCAGCCATATGCAAATCAGTCTCAACCTTGCTCCTCAGAGAAACAGTCCAGCCTGAACTGCCAAGCCAAGTCTGCCCTGGACCAGAAACAAAAATTCAAAGTGGGGGGGGGGGGGGGGGGGGGTAGTGAGCAATAGGCCGATGGATTTAACCCAGATCTCTTGCCTCTGGATGAGTGGTTGAAAAGTTTCAGCGCTCAGTCCATCGTCATGTTGTGTTTGCTATGTTCACCCTATGTAGCCAAGGGTATGCCCAGACTTGCTCATGGTGCCACTGGATTCAAGTTAGCCTGGCTGATGAGTGTTTAGACCCCGAAACTGGCCCCAAGATCTTTGTTTATGGTCTAGGGAGGACCTGGCCTGGCCGTTTGGGTTGGACTGGTCCCATGAGGAGCAGGGCTAAAACTGATTTGCATATGTTTGGGTCCAAACTGGGGTGTCATAGTGAGCAAAAGAACAATGGATTTAACCCAGATCTCTTGACTAAGGGCGAGTGGCTGAAAAGTTTCAGCACTCCAGCCATCATCTTGTGTCTGCTATCACAACATTGTTAACATGACATTTGTGTGTCATGATTATTTTTCCATGATAATTTGTTGTAATACCTTTTAAAATATTGCCACTCTACTGGTGTGAAGCACAGTTCCTTGCTCTTGCTTCTACTACACATTCAATGTCTGTCTACCCAAATATTGTCTGTTGGCCATGGAGATAGCGAGAGCTCTCAGCTGTCAGGTTGTGAGACCCTATATGGTCTATACCAAGAAGTTTTAGTGGGCTAAGAGCCTACTGACTGGTTCTGTGTACTGGCTTTATTGTCTTTCTCGGTTGTCTGCTTCTGATTCTATGGCTTTACTTCCTCTTACTGTTTGCCCCTACCCTGCAGCTTAGTCTCTTAATCTTCCATTGATTAGCTGACTTCTATCCTTCCACTGCCCTACTCAACTGCTTGTTTCTTAATTCATTAAGCACTCCATGAGAATGCATGTGTTTATATCTTTATCTCTTGTGTTCTACTCTGTCATGTGCAATGCTCTGTGTGTCTCTGTGATTCGGCTGCTTCTCCCCCATGCACCACACTTTTTATTGATCGAGCTATTGTGAGCTGCTTTCCTCTCTCCCCACTCAGCATTATTTTTATTTAGTCTCCCTGCCCACTTCCCATTGTTTCCATCACATTCCCAACAAACACTCCACCAGTGACACCCTCCCTTGCGGTAATCTTTTTTTTTCATCGCCATTATAAAAAGCTCTTTTGAGTAGTCAGATTTCATTTTTTAAAATGTACTTATCCAACTTGGATCGGTAAATTTAAAACATGGTGCCTGCGTAATTTCCTAGGCGAAGGCCATGTGTGGTAAAGGATGCACGCTTGTGTGATGATGCATTCATGCGCATATGTTATCAAACATATGTGTGCCTATTAAATGATGTGGCCACCAGAAGCAACTGTTTTATTGCGTGTTCTTTGTTTTGGCCAATGCTACATGACATCTGCAAAAAATCACACCATTGACAAAGCCTAAAGGTCCGTGTTGAACATTTTGTTTTACAAAATTCAAAGGTTCCTCCTTAATTTCTTCCTGTTTACTGTCTTAACCGTTATTCACAGTTCCACATAAAGCTTCTTGTACATCGGCAATGAATTTTGTTAACATCAACTTATAAAATACATTTGTCACCCAATGGCGGTGTAGAAAGGCGGGCTTGGAATACATTTTTGCAGCCTGGTACATATGCAATAAAATACGAATGACCATATAGCTTTGCCCTAGTTTGAGCTAATCTTGACAACACCTAGTCAACTCAGCAATGTATCAAGATTGGTCCTAGTAGTTATTGATTTGTTCTCTTAAGAAAGGTGACCACCTTACACACAAATCTGATTTGAGATGGGGTACTACCCAGGTAAAGACAGTGGCCAATCCATTCAGTTATGGCACAAGTTGCTTTCAGAAGGTCAGCAATGCTTTTAAGCTAGCTTTTCGTCAACACAGCACCCAAACCACATAAACATGCATGCAAATGTATCACAGTATTTTTGATATATTAAATGGTTCCAAATGTTGGTGCATTGTAAATTTCTTCTGTTATACCTTCAAACGCAGATTGTTATTCAATAACCCAGACATATAATCATTTTTCTCAATAGTCATGCAACATGGATATTTTGCTAGAAAAATGATGTACAGATGGCACGTAATGTTCATATAAACACATGTAATTTAATAATTATTCCCTATTTACTCTAGATGATTTATTACTTGTAGTTACTAATGGTTGTGTTCTTGAGTAAAATTATTATTAGCTTAGGGAATTGCCCAAGTACACTTCATTGCAGTCTACATTTTCCGTGCTTACATATCAGTCCACAATCCATTATTTTCTTTACTTCTGACCATCTCAATCTGGGCAACATTTAATTAAGTTAGGGTAAAGGGACAGCAGTCAACTCATGTATTGCCATTTATAGCTCTTAAAAGTCACATTACCTGAGAATATGATTTTTCACTTTTTGGCAATTATTTCTTTGAAAATGTACTCAGAAAATCCTGTTGGCTTCTTTACCACTTCTAGACACATTTTTCTTAACTTTCTTTTCTTAAATATTCATTTGCACATCCCTTGTTTTATGTTTTAAAAGAATTGTCCACGTTCTCATTTTTTATATTTTGTGGACAAACTATTAAAAAAACGAGTTTGTTACTGGAAATCATCAGCAATGTATGTGGTTCGTTACATTTACTCAATACATAATTCTCGAATTTTCAGACTTGCTTTTCTGAATCTGGCTTCATCTTTCAATTCTCTTTTATCAATACACCCAAAACAAAACCTCCCTTCTCATTATCTACACTTTCGAACCTGCAGTTCTTTCTTTAAGATTGAAAAGTCAAACATATGTGTTCTTATACTTCCATGCCTTCAGAGATGTATCCGTTTTCTTTAATAGTTTCCTAATTGTCGTGTTTATTCTTTGTTTGCACATTAGTTCTAAAATTAAGGTGTCCTTTGACACCCAATATTCACTTTTGCACACTCACTATCACTATATCATTTGTCTGTTTATTGTTAGATTGTTCTTGCTTTCCCTGTTCCATTTGGTCCGCATCATCTCGATTGTCATTATCTACTTTATTCTTTCAGAATGCGCTTTTTGCTTTTTTCACACTCTTGAATATTGTCCAAGAAAATCTATAATATTGTACAGGCTCCCCGCACTCTGCACGCTTTACCTAATGCATCACGATTAACAGTCCCTTCCTTTAATTATTACGTTCATGTCACTGTGATGTCTACTGGTGTGCCTTTTACTCTTCTTAGATTTAGATCACTTCATCATCAGTTAATATCTCTACATTTGCCATTCTTTATTATACTATTTTGTGTAATTTCTATTGGCTGACCTACAGCGGTGTCCTTGATAATCCATAATCTGCCGTTCACTTTCATACTGTCTACATACATTATTAGCACTTTTGATCTTCAAATCCCTTACATTGGCCAGTTGCGGCTAATCCTCTAAATGATGCCACACATGGTCAATGGGTTCTTGCCTTTGGTATCTTCTTAAGTAAAACTTGTACCCTTCTGTACCTTAATTTGTAATAGCATTACCCTTTTCCTATTCCTTTGCTTGAAAATAACTCTCACACTTCTGTTTTCTTTGGGACCACACAATACTGAATGTAAAAGGGCCTTTTAAAAAAAATGCTGTACCTGCTGCAAGTTGTGTTTATTTATTTTAGAATGTTTTCTGAATGCTGTTGGTTATGTAATTGCATAATGGTGATCTGCTGAGAAAATACTACCAGAAACATAGCTGACCTAAGACGAAAACTTTGCCTTCGAAATGATTGTTGTTTATACTGTGTCATAGTCTTTCTGACATGCTGGGTCACATACATACCAAGCATAGATGACACACATCAGGCACTCTGCATCGTTCTAATGTGTTTTGTTGTTTGAGTGCTGGTGTGCAGGACCACACTGCAGTAGCACCTGAAGACTGTCCAGGCCTTGGGATGCTTTTTTGTTGCCCTCACCAGACTCCTGCTTGGCAGGATATGGATGCTGATCCCGGGTGGTGCATTTGTGGGGGTTAGGGAATGTGCTGTCCTAAGAAATCCTTATGTTCCTCAAACTTCAATGCTATTGCATACTAGTTGAGGTCTCACATGCCAAAGTTGAACCTCAAACGTCTGTACAGACAAATATGCCCGTCAGTAGCTATTGTTTGCAACGGTCGAGCCTCATATGCCCACATCCAGCTTCATATGCTTGTTACCAACTCACATGGCCAGGTACTGCCTCATATGACATGTGCTGCCATCATATTTCAGATCAAGTGTCACATGGCAAGTTACAGGTATCATATGCCAGATGCAGAATCACGTGGCCTGGTACTGTTACTTTATGTCTAGCTCTACCTAAAGTAAGCAATTCTTTACCAAAAACTCTGCTTTATTTCTCTTTTCTTCAAAAAAATACATGCATTGTTATAGCCATTTCTTGTGTGCTTCTGTTCTGCATTTTATATACTTGTACCTGTCGTGAATTAGAAGGCTATGGTAAGATTACATTCAGACTGAAGTGAATAATGTCTGGAGAATTGATTGAATTGGGAGGAGACAGTTGATGTTGGATTTGCATGTATTAATATGTTTCCATGTGTATTCCCTTGAATGGATTATCAGCTTTTGGTCACCCATCTGGTCATGTTCTTTAACTGAGTTATATCTAAGGGGATGTTCATCCATATAACCTCATGGCAGATACCGCAGCCATTATGTGCCAGGTACTGTGTTTTGTGCCATAGTTCTGTAGCAAATGTTCTGGGCATCCCTATATGTCCAAATATAGGCAGAGGATGCCCCTATGCAACCTATTATGCAAAGAAATAAGTTGCGAGCTCCCCTGTCACTAATAAGCAGGCAATAGTACCTAGTTCTAAAATTATCATTCTACGTCTAGCATCGCTTTGCTATTATCAATCTTACTGTCATTTCTAAATTGAGGGGGGAAATTGCTATTAGCATGTCCCAGCTATTTCTAGGCATCTTTCAGGGTTTAGCCCAAGATCAAGTGTTTTTTCCCCCACCCAGTGGACTAAGGCCGAGCAGCTCAATATCTAGGGTAAGGTCATGAACGTTGCGGATGAGGGAATTGAACGGGCTGTGTCCTTCTGACCATGCCCGGGGGCTTCCACACCAGAAACCACAATGGCCTCCCAACATGATTTTTAACGTTTTATCTCATTCGACTGTTCAGACAGTTGTGGCAGAATATACTGTCTTTATGCTTGCAATACTTCACATTGATACTTAAAAATCATGTAGAACAGATGACAGAAGCCACCTACAGCAGAACACAGCTGTACAGTATGATTCTTTGTTTTGTGAGCCTTTGATCCCAGAACCTTCAAAACGTCAATTATTATTCAGCAAAAGCCCTAGTACATAAGCTTCCAATATTTCCTTTCAATGAATCGTTCGATGAATCTATGAAGTCAGTCATTGATGATGGCTAGGCCCTAAATGCTGGGCTTCTCAAGTAAGGCCTATCCCTGCTCTAGGTAGCGATGATGCAATGGGTGTATTGCAGTCCCGGCTGAGCTTAGTATAACGAATACTGCAAATGATCATACCTGAAAGCACTATGAGGGTTTGAATGGGTGCTTTAATGTCAATGACTGATAGTAAGAAATTGAAGGCATGATTTAGAGTATGACAAAGGGGTTACTCTATCACAAGTGTGAGTGGTAGCCCATCTGCTTTATATGCTAAGGCACTTGTAATAAGGTGGATGGTATATCTGCATCACTCCGCCAAACTCTAAATCAGGCTCTGAATGTTTAAAATTATTTTCAGAGAATAATGAGTGAGACCAGTTTTAGGAAGAGCAGCTGATGAAATATGTTCAGGATGGAAAGATGTACACACAAAATAAGAATTGGAATGCCTAGGCCAATTCGCTTTCCCTAACCATTGCTCCACTCCTAACTCCAAAAACCCATTAAACATTGGAAAAGCCAATAGGTATGTTTTGGTGCCTGCTTTTTGTCGTAGGTGATGCTTGTTTAGTCTTGTCATGGATTTTGCAAAACTTTATGGTTGGAAAAACTGTCAGGCCCTCCTAAAGCTAAAAATAAACGGTAGCTGAAAGCGAAACATATTTATTTGGTCTTATAAAGCACACAATGCTATAGTAGTCCCTAATGGGAACTTATTTATGTGCTGATGCGTTCCTTATGAAAAAAAGTATGGTATCTTTCACAGTCAAGTTAGCCAATGGCTGAAAAATGTGAATGACCAGTCGATGAAGAGGGCTAGCCAAAAGCCCTTCTAAGTAAGTATATTTTATATATAATTGTAGTAAAAAGAAAAAGGTCTTGGCTAACTCCAGACCTGAAAATGGCTGTCTGTGGTTACGAATGTTCTTGCACATTACAAACGCTTGCCATAAGATGGTCAAAATAATCGGCTTATAAATCGTCTACTAATTATAAAGTAAAGAATACGTGAGCAGGCAGGAAGAGGGGTGGAAAATGAGAAAAAGAAGATGAGAAAATTTAACAAGGACTTCTAAGAGGATAAAATTGCCTGTGTGCTTGCCGCCCTTGTACTTTACTCTGTTTGTTATCCCCTGAAGTAGGAGCTGCCTATTACTTGTTCTAGGTCGCTTTAGTTATTGAGTGCAGCCATCAAACTGAGGCTAATTATTACTAATGATAAAATTAAGATTCCTTTGTAAGACTCTCTTTAGCGGGTATCTGGTTGGTGATCAAAGTTCGAATTGTAACCACATTTGTAAAAAGTCTTGTGAAGGAGAACTAAGACATGTGATTGTAGATTTTAGAAACACCAATTTGAAAAGAGATCAGTCCCAGGGTGAGGGTAATTGAAAGGAGAGGTTGGTTGCAGGGTGATGGGGGTGCTTTGGATTAGATTCCTCCCACACGTTTGAGTTGTGTTCAGTTGTGATGGAGCTGGCTGTCACTTGAAGTATTATAACGTGTGTTGATTGAATCTATTGGGCATGATGGTGGATCAAAGCGGAGCCTACAGGCTCACCATTGTTAAAGGAAGTCGATATTATTCTTCACAAATATATTACCTTATTTTGGACAAAATGGAGTGTAAACATAAATGCTAGGAGCCTGATTCACAGACACATTTGTGTGTGTAAGTCTTACATACATGTGCAAATGACTTAATTTAGTGGTACAAGGTCTTCACAAAAGGTGACCTTACACTTGTAAATCCTTCTACCCACAAGCTCTACGGAGGTGTAAATATTATACGTGAGTAAATCCCTCTCATGAGGGTGAGGAGTAGTTGAACAATGGCGGAAGCTTTTGGTAAGTTTATTATTCCCAAACTCAAGTGTTTGGGGTATTCTCAAACGTCTTGCTAACCTATTCCTATCCTGGACATGGTAAGAGATTTACTCCTGGAAATGGACAGACATTTACTTTAGCAAAGGCAAGATGTAAATCCCTTTTCAGGATGGAAAGCCAAGGGTAACAGTACCAAAACGGGTGAACTGTAGCACAAGGGGTTCTCTAGGAGCTATAGTTATTTCCCCGTAACTTTACTACTACTAAATTGAGAAAAATCCTAATTTTAAGACTTTCGGTATTCACAGAAGGCATTTAGGAGTCCTAAAGTTGGGAGTACTAACTATACTACTACTAAATTGAGAAAAATCCTAATTTTAAGACTTTCGGTATTCACAGAAGGCATTTAGGAGTCCTAAAGTTAGGAGTACTAACTATACTACTACTAAACTGAGAAAAATCCTAATTTTAAGACTTTCGGTATTCACAGAAGGCATTTAGGAGTCCTAAAGTTAGGACTCCTAACTTCTGTGAATACCGAAATGAGTAAGTGCCTTCTGTGAATACCAAAATGAGTAAGTGCCTTCTGTGAATACGAAAATGGTAGTAAGTTTAGGATTTTGTCTTAAGTTAGTTCTGTGAATTGGGCCCACAGTTAATGCTTCTTTGGCAGGGGTTTCATAACTGTTTCCAACCTGAATGAACTGGGCCCTTGGGAAAGGAACTGTTGAAGATTGTCAAGAGGTCTTACTTAGCGTAATGGCAAATTTGTTTCGTTACCTTTATAGGGCATAAATTGTTTGGAGACCTGGAAAGTCTGGTTTGATAGACCATTGTGTGATGATAATGGATTTATAGGCAGGGGAATTAATCTGAACATGAGGTATCGAGTCTTCTATCTTTACATTTTCTGGTGGAGTAACCACTTTTGTTAGAATGTGAAAGGCTAGGCTTTAACATAGATCCTTACTACGCAGTATAGGAGAATGGGTTGAGCAAGGTGAGTGAAGTTCTGTTCCCCTACAATACAGAAGAGGTCTTTAGACAAACTGTTTCTCAATTTAATACTTTCTGAGAAGTATAGTTTTTTTTGCTTCCTGAATTTTTTGTTTATAGTTTGCCATCAAAGAAATCTACATAATAGTTTTTGGAGTTAGGGAAATAGGTTAAGCACCATTCCTTTCAGCGTGTCTGATTTACAGTTATAAGAACCAATAAATCCTGCATACTCCTGCCCTCGGGATGTTGATTTTTAGACACCAAGGGTAGTAGTTCATCTAGGACATTTGTGATACTCCTATTTAAATGCTAAGAAGAGTAGATGGGTGGGTTTCCATATCGGGAGTTTTACCTGATCTAGGTTTCACTCAATTTTTTGTCTCGTTCCTGAGGCATAAAGGTTTTTCTAAATGTGGGTCCTACATTGCAATACAATTTACATTATATTTTCAGTCATAGGTACATTGACCGTGGATGGAATGCCAAACTGGTCAGAACTTAAAACATGTACTGGGTCTGCATTCGATTTTGGTCTAGGGAGGACCATAATGGATGGACAAACAGAGGGTTATGTTCAAGTCCCTGTGCATATCCTTTAAGGCCCTCCATTCTGAAGGTGCAGCATCTATTAAGCAACTCTTCCATCGTTACACCCCTGCCAGAACCTTAAGATTGGCCTCCCAGGCTAACTTGGTTGTTCCCAAGATTAAAAGAGCTACCTGGGGAGGGAAGGGCATTGCAGTGGCCACTGCCAAACTCTGGAATATGATGCAACTAACACTCAAAACTTCAAAAAATCTACTCACATTTCGGAAAGCTCTTAAAACTTGGTTATTCAACCATTAGTTTATTATGCTCGTCCACCTCTCTTGTGTTTCACTAGGGCTGGTGTTATTCTCTACTCGGACCCACCCTGTTTTTGGTAGGCAGCGCCTAGACACCCGCGGGTAGTAGTGCGCTTTAGAAATCATAATTTCATTTTATTTCATTTCATGTAAAACAGAACATTGTAAGTGGGTTGCTTTCTTGTTAAGTAACCTTGAATTAAGGACTTCTAAGTCATTAGAAGCTGTTAAGGCCCACAAGCTCCATGAGATTAGGTTTTTACAGTGCAAAACGGCTGAAGGCGTTAACCAACAGAGGTAGGTGCATATGGTGTATCTTGGGGTCTGGTAGATAGACCTTAAAAACAGTTTTGTATTGTGGACTGTACAGCAGAAGACTCTATGTCACATTCAGCAATTACCTGAGTGAGATTAATAGTTTTCTTTAGTGAATGGTGTGCCATTACAGCCATTTCTCGCCCCACCCTCTCTTCTCTATCAGAGAGAAAAATGTTATCAGCTGGTACTAGTATGTCAAGAAATGGGAGTGAGTCCAACAAAGTCTCTGTAATACAAAAAAAGCTTAAAGCGGGGCTACTTCACGGCTAAGTTTTACTGTGATTCCCAAAAATTGAGGGGTCCATGAAAGTTTTGTATTGAGTGACCCATACTTTCCTTTGGCATTTTAAGAGGGACAAAACAACGGTTTGCTTGTACATTGGTTTTGCCACTTGGGCAACCATCCTTCTTTGCAAAAATCGGTCCAGGCTGTGCCTTGCGCAATGTTCTACGGAGTTCGTAAGCCAGCTCAGTCTCACTCACCCCCAACCGTTTAAAACGTCCCTTGCATGCATATCTTCTTGTTGGTCCACCCAAGTGATAAAATTACTCAAATGTGTGTGCTCATTGCAAAAATCAGTGAAGGGTTATTGTTAGGCTTGTGGTCTCATCCAATGAATTGGGGTTGTCGTCTGGTTTGTAGTGTATTGTTTTGAGGGTAAAGAAAGTGTTAGTGCTGAAAAAGTGTTTGTGGGCAGGAACACAAAGAAAATTTGGGGGGATGCTCTACTTTCGATACATAAAAGGTATGCCTTCAATCAAAATACCTGTTTCTTTAAATGAAAACGCAGATTTATGTTCACTCTTTAGTTTCTTTGTGTTTTTACTTTTCATAGCGTGCCATGATGTAATCACGCTCGCCACGGGAAATCACACAGAACTTTCCATGCACAAAACTGTCCATTGAGGACATGCTGCACAGATTTGCCAAAGTCCATTTTGTTCATATCTTTTCTGAAATATTCCAAAACACATATTGAAAAAAGGATTAACACATCAACCTCAAAATATTATCCCAAAGCACACAAAACTCCAAAGATGACCCCAAAGTAGCAATCTTTTAAAATAGCCATTATTTGTTGAAAATGTGGTTGATGCTGTAATAAGACCTGTATGTGACCCAGAAATTCAACCCAAATCTGCAAAGGCCAGAGCCAAACCTAGAGGGTTCCCAGGCACGCCACTGAGGAACCTTGAAACAGTGCTTGTTTACAGTCTGTTTCTATGACCAGGGCTTAATTGGAGCCGGTGGTTGCAGGTGGGGTCCACTACACTGGTGTTCACTTTTGGGGACTGCCACCTACTTTTCATCAACAAACTTTTATCTAGAGCAGGACAAAGAAAACACAAAAAGTGGAAAGAAGGTGGACGAGAAAGAAAATCAGTGACAAAGGGAGAAAACAGGGATGAAAAAGAACCCGAAAGAGTAAAACAAAGACGCAGAGAGGGTCTGGTGGTGGATTAGAGAGGTTTGAACTGGAATCAAGTCTAGGCAGCCTTGTTTTTCGGCACTCCGACTTCACATAGCGCCAGATGCAGGCATCTGAACAAAACTTGGAGCCCTGGCACTTATTCTTTTACAAATTAAGGGCTGTCTATGAACAAATGGCACGAATTTCATCCATCTCCTATAGTCCCGCCATTGTCCTCTGCTGCCCTGTTTCTGAAACGTGTAATAATCCTGTTACAGCTGTGGGGAGAGGGCGGGCTCCTCTCCTGCTGCCTTCCATTTGTGCACTGGTGCACCACGGCAGAGTGAATAAATATTGCAACAACATTCTGGTATGTTTGCTTATCTGCTCTGCACCGCCTGACTCTGGTATGGGGAAAAGAATGTTATTTTAAAACTGGATTTTGCAAATTATTGACTCTCACTTGGCTCACATGTGCCTGCAGGTGGTTAAAGCAGTGAGCGGACGCCCACACTATTCTTTTTTGTTGTGCACATAGCTCTGTAATCAACGAGCGCTGCTATGGCCAACGGAAAGGCTATTAAGTAACAGGTCGTACATTCCATAAAGCACACACCATTAGCTGAATAGCCTCTAGGCGCTTCAGCTTTAGTGCTTTGAAAGGTCATGGAATGGAAGCACTGATGCAAGAAATCGTCTGTAGTATCCTGTGAGCTACTTCCCACACTCCATAATAATGTTTCCATCGACTGGTCTCCCATCAGAATAAACGTGTGAGCTTGCCTGTCCTGTCTTTGTTCTCCCACTCTCAGTGTCACACCGACACATTCACAATTCATCCTGTAAACATCCAAGGGTGATAAACAGCAACAGCCATAAATCAATAGTGAGGCCCTCGAACTAGTCAGTCAGAGAAACTTGACTGGTTTGGCTACATTTTAAGGGATGACACAGCCATGGTCCCTGAGCTCCAGAGAGCACAACAAAGGCAGATGGTGACCCCTCTGATGGGCTTCCCTTCTTGAGTGTTACTAAAAAATGCCAATTAGCCCAAACGTGCTCTAAATTACCAATGTTTTCCTAGGCCTTTAGCTTAACAATGATGAGCAATGTGGCTCTAATCACGAAAAATATGCAATAACGCCACTGTGCCCTGTTTTCCGAAAAGCATTTAACGAGATGGCTTTTTGATTGATATATTAATGTGGGTTTGTGTCTATTTACGTATTTATGTGTAATTTCTTTGTACACTAGGAGTTGTAAGAGATCATACGTTTTTCACAAGTAAGAAGTATATATAGGCAATGGGCCGATTCATAGAAGTGATTTTTGGTCTCGCCTAAGACAGTGCATGCGCCATTGATTGCAAGACATTTTGTTAGCCTATAGTGGTCTTACAATTGGTTGACTTCAAGGTCACTCTCGTTAGCTTGCGTTGTTGATTGCAAGATTTTGTTTGCCTATAGTGGTCTTACCGTTGGTTGACTTCATGGTCACTCTCATTAGCTTGCTTCTCGTTTGTTAACAGGTGTGCCCCTCACGTCCTGTTCTTCTATTTAACCTGCCCTGGGAGCATGGCCAAAATGCTTCTGTACTTCCATAGGAGCTATTTTTTTAAGCACTCGGTGCAAGTACATGTATTTGGTAGCTGACTCCCTCATGTGCTACTTTCTCTTCCTCTTATCTGTGTTGTTGCTTGCCCCGTCCGTTGACCTTATAATTGCTTGCCCCACCTGCAGTCTGTGTTGTTGCTTGCCACCTCCTGCTGTACATCTTGTTGTTCGCATACACGCACCCTCTTTCCACTGACCACGTTCCCTCCACCTGCCATAAAAAAAGGTGCTACGACGCAGACACAGCTGGCCGTGTCATAGCATCTTTTTCCTTTCATCAGTGGTGTACTGCAGCAGTGCTGCTGTACAACAAGGCTAAAATCATTGAGAAAGCCAATATCTCTCATAGATAAGACCTATTGACTTTGCCATTCCTTTTTTTGAAGCAATGCTGCACAGCAGCCATATTACTGTACAACATGGCTAAACATTGACAGAGCTAATAGCCCTCATCACATGGGCAAAACTTGTTGGCTTTACCAATGATTGTTTTACTATTATGTGTGATTTCTTCTCAGAAATTGAGGAGTTACCATACAGAAGCCACGAGTAAGACACTCACAAGAAAAAGCTTGGTCATCCCTTGGACCCAAAGGGATGATGGGAAACAAAGCAATGAAAATGGAGTTTCGGTGACAAGAGGTAGAAAAAAATGGAGACCTTACATTGTGAATTTAAGGAGAATGAGAGAAGGGTATGGAGGACAGAAGTCAAGAAACAGTGAGGCTTGACACTGTGGGTTTGCAAGGTGACAGTACACCCACAAGCCATTGTTCTGTAATAAATGGTGCTTGGAGCCACACCGAGTTGCACCTGTTCTTTCTCATTATTAATTAGTAAGTGTAGACAGGTTTAAGCCTCTTCCCAAGTGTTGTGTACATTAGCTCATTTTTGTATTTCACTAAAACTAAATTCATACTCAACAGGAATCAACAATTGTTCTGGTTTTCATGAGCAGTAAGACAATATTGATTGAGTTTACTTAAAAGTTGCATATTTTCTATTTGAAAAAATCCCTTCTTCTAAATTCCCATAGAAAAAGAGGCTGTATGTGTTGCAAGAGGGATGGGCAGTATTCGGAAATGGTAACACAAAACGATGATGGATGGAATGCTGAACATTGTCAAACATTCACCCCCAGTCATAGATCTGGGTTAATTCCATAATTTTTTTGCTCACCATGCCACCCCAGTTTGCACCCAGCCATATACTAATCAGTCTTGTCCCTGCTCCCCATGTGAACAGTCCAGCCCGAACTGCCAGTCCACGCCATCCCTAGATTGGAAAACGACATCCTGGGACCAGTTTTGGGGTATCACCCCTCATCAACCAGGTTATCTTGAATCCACTGACACCGCGAGCATGGGACCCACGGCTGGGCATAGCCTTCCCACTAAGGGCGACTTATAGCAACACAAAAAGATGATGGCGGAATGCTGAACATTATCAAACATTCGCTCCTAATCACAGAAGTGGGTTAAATCCATCGTTGTTTTGCTCACCACGCCCCCCCCCCAGTTTGGACCGAGCCATCTACAAATCAGTCTAGACCCTGCTCCCCATCGGAACAGTCCAGCCTGAACTGCCAGGGCAGGACCTCTCTGAACCAGAAAATCAGCATCCTGGGATCAGTTTCGGGGTATCGCCCCACTGATGTGATCAGTCAGGCTAGCTTAAATCCAGTGGCATTGCAAGCACGGGACCAACTTCTGGGCATACCTTCCCACTAAGGGCGTATTATAGCAACACAAAAAGATGATGAATGGAATGCTGAACATTGTCAAACATTCATCTTTAGTCACAGATCTGGGATAAATCCATTATTATTATTTTTGTTTTCACAATGCCACCACAGTTTGAACCCAGCCATATGCAAATCAGTCTTGACCCTGCTCACCATAGGAACAATCCAGCCCAAACTGCCAGGCCAGGTCCTCGCTGAATCGGAAAACATGCATCCTGGGACCGATTACAGGGTATCACCTCCTCACCAGGCTAGCTTCAATCCAGTGGCATAGCGAGTACAGGACCCACTTCTGGGCATACCCTTCCAACTAAGGACGACTTGTAGCAACACAAAAAGATGAAGGGCGGACGCTAAATATTGTCAAACATTCACTTCCAGTCACAGATCTGGGATTATCCATCATTTTTTGCTCACCATGTTACCCTAGTTTGGACCCAGCCATCTGCAAATCAGTCTTGACCCTGCTCCCCATGGGAACAGTCCAGCCCAAACAGACCGGAAAACAAGCATCCTGGAGCCAGTTTTGGGATATCACCCCTCATCAGCCACGCTAGCTTGAATCCAGTGGCATAGAGAGCACAGGACCCAGTGGTTTCTGTGTTGCTAGTATTTGGAAATGTCCACAAAGTTTAAGTTATGAGTCTGTGGGTGCTCGCTACGCTTCCAATACCACCTCCTTTGACACTTCCATGGGTACGCCCATTGTCTTTCCCAACCTGTACATAAGACTGCAGAAAATCTGTCTGTGTAGGGGCAGTTTAGCAGGGGTATGATCAATGATCATTTGCAACTACAGAATATCCAAAAATCCATATTCTTTAAATAAGGATCTGTCCATTGCAGGTGCAGATGCAATTTTGATGTGCCTAAAACGTTTAAGAATTTGCTTCAATGTTGCCAACAGGTAAACTTTTTTTAAAAACCACTTAACTATTAGTCAATTCCAATGTACTTTTTTAAACATGTTTTTATTAATTTCCCAACTTAAGTCACTACAGTCGAATCATCTAGTATAAAAGACAGCGTTTAGAATACAAAATACTGCAGGTTCTCATTACATGTGTGCTAGTAATGCATTTCCAGTCGGGGACCTTTGTCAGCACCATTGCTTCTGATCTGATTAACAATAAACATTTATATTCGGCCATGATTAAAGTATTAGCAATTAACATAACTTAAATATTTGACTACCAGGCTTTCCCTACGCGTGTTAATTCCAATGTACTTAATCCGGAAAAATCTGCTTTGTTTAGCATTTGGAGGGTCACAAGGCAACTTTTCTGTTAAAAGAATTGAGAATTGAAACTGAAAAAATGCTGTGTATTCACAGAGATCACATTTTTACTGTCTCGAGGCATGGCTGGAGGATGGGAGATAAATTTACGATTTGTAGGCTACACCAGGTAACCCAATACGGCACCTGCCTTGTCGCACTACTTGTGAGAAAACCACTGGGTTAGCCTGTAAATTCCTAAACTACACAGAAAGGTATGAAAAAAGACAATACAAGAGGTTTTCATCTCTATTCCCACAAGTTGTATGTATGCTGTGGCAAAATGCGAATAGAAATCTAAAGTCCAACCAGCAGCTTAATCAAATATCCTTGTTGCTGGACTTGCTGCAGTGCATACTCAGTTTAGGAAACTTAGACGAGGGTCCATTCATTTCAGGGATACTATCTTTGGAAAGGACACAGTGCTTCATTTCTGATCAAGCGTAAAGTTTCAATATTTATTTATTTATTTGTTGTGAATCATAGACTCCACCTTTCTGGGATTCGAAGCGCTATGCAAGGGGTACAGGTAATATACATAGAGGAGACACTGGGAAGGAGAACTTCTGAATACTAAAACAAAGTGCAACCATAAAATTACACGTGTTGTTTGAGAATATCGAGGAGAGAAGATTGAGGTCACACAGTATTGTGACCAGAATATTGAGGCCCAGGATATCAACAGGTAAGTATGTATACAGGTGAGGGACCGGCCCGAGACCTACCCAAATCATCCCTTCCCCCAAGTGGGGATTCCTTTAAGGGAGACAGAGACACGCAGACACCATCACTGCGTTAGAGAATATACAATTCTCAGGCCGTATTTATAACACTCAACATAAACACGACATTTTATATCAACAGAATTATTCCATTATCCAAACTTTCACATGACATTTTCAATATTTACATCAAGAATCCTTTGATTAGAGGAACTAATACATGTCATCTCCTAGCAACAGGTCCTCAAAAGGAGTCATGGCTGGCCACCCCCCAGGCACCGTGGCATTGACTATTCCAAATGATTCGGGACCATGGTCCCCATACTGCAAGTTGCATATCACAAGGCAAACTCACCTGCCCCCTCAAAATAGAGGGAGTGTGGGCCAGCATGAAAACTGGACCCCCAACATACTGTGACAGAGCCAACCCAAGAAGGAATCCCGCTGGCACCCAATGTGATGGGCCTGGGCAACCGGGCCATACCTTGGTCTCCTGGCACAGACACCATCACCTGACATTCTCCGGGGCCATGTAATGGAGTACCATGAGAGGCTAGGGACAATCGCTGTAGCGGGACTCCCAACCCCTTCCCTACACCTCCACGGAAACCTCAAGCCCCGGTTTCAAGCCAAAGGCTTTCTAATTCAGAATTCGCCTGCACTTCAATTACTGATGCCAAGGTTGTCCACCTGTTTTGTGACCAAACATGACTCTTTCTCCGCCCCGCAAAAAAATACTGTCCAAGGGGATGGGAGGGTGGGAAAAAAGGCAGCTTCACCACCACTTTCAGCAGCTGCCAGGTCCAGGGCGCGGGCACAGCAACAAGGTCATCGGGGGCAGCCAGGCGAGGAAAAAAAACAGGTGACTCTGTGGGGATGCCCTCCCCTTTTATCCTCACCTGGCTGCCCCCGCAACCGCCCAGGAGCCCCCCTAACCTCCACCGGCCAATTACCTATTGCGGGCATCCCGCCCACGAAAATTCAAAACTGTGGCGCCACAGTTGGCGCTGCCTGGCACCAGTCCGAACCGGCCAGCACCTGTCTTGGGGGCCCGCCATCGGTTAGCGTTGCCCCCTGGACCATATTTTCTGTACCTAACGTCACACATATTTATACCTTGATGATATATAAATCTTCAAGGTAAGTAGATGTCGAGTTAATAGTAAATCAATACCTATCTCTGTGTACTTACCTTCTCGCAGTTTTGGCCCTCGATATTCTGGGCACGATATTGTGTGACCTCAATATTTCCTCCTCAATATTTCAAATTACAGTCAAAGTTAGGAGAGGCAGCAAGGGATTACTCTAGATCATTAGTAGAAAGGCATTTGCAATAAGAATGCATGTATAGCATTAAATGTAACAATACCAGAAACGCTATGTTCATAAAGTGGTAGTCGAAGAAACATTTTGCTGAAATAATTTGAAAGTTCCTTAGAAGGGAAGTTCTACCCAAATGTTTTTTCCATTGACTGACTCACTATACACAATCACAGTCATGCATCCATTATATTTTTTCAGCTGTAACAATTGCTTTCACTTTTTATAATGTTCAAAGCTCTTAGTCCAACTCAACACTTGGCAGCCTCCATTTTCTCCCTCCACACTGTGCTCTGACACATTTCAAGTAGGCAAAATGCACATGTCAATTTATGTGGATACCTTGGCAAGAGTGTTCCGCTGAATGAGTTAAAGTAACGTGTAGCTCTTCCATGTGCAATGTGTTGAGCAGCAGTAAGGACGCAGCAACATGGCTGATGCCAGGTATTAACTTTCAGTTGTTTTAAGTGGTAAAAAATTACAAAGTTGCAGTGGAAAAAACATGACGCCTTCATGATTCTTGGATTTTGTATAGTAGGCCACCCAATGCTCCAAAATGTGCTTGTATGAAATTTCACTTTGATGAATGGTCTTACAGGGGCGCTTGTTGCTCCTCAATAGTACCAGTTCTGAGGGCTGAGCTCGTAGTTGTTTTGAGGATACCAGTAGCAACCATTTCTTTATACGGTTTTTCTTTGTATTGGAGGCTTTCAAGTTGCTGTTTCTCATAGCTACTCTTTAAATAGCACATGTTGTAGTGAAAATAACCCTTCTTACGCATTTCTAAAAACATTGATATAAAATAAAGATGAGATGGAGAAGAAGAAACTGATTATCAGGTTGCTGAAGTCCTCCTAGAGGGCTTCTGTTGTCAAGCATTGCCCATTGATGAATTTTGGACAAAATACATCATTTAATAAGCATATGCAAGAACACTAGATGTTGAATCACTTCTGTTTAACTCCCATATAGGTGGTATCCATTGCCTTCCGGATGTGAGCACGTTTGTGGTGGTCAAAATGTTTTCTGCTACTGTTTGTTGGTTCTCTGTGGCCATTATCATCAGAAGCACCCACTTTTCCAGACAGTTGCTATGGCATTTATGAACGTATCTTCCCGTGATTGGTTGTGTGTTAGAAAGAGTCTCACTTTGCCATTTCTAAAGTCTGGGTGTTTTATCCTAGGACAGGTTCTAACATATATATCATCCCATTCCCCGATCCGGAGCCTCATCTGGTGTTTCAAAATATGCTCTTTAATGTGAAACTTTAAAGCAAGTCACTTACATTCTTGAGTGCTCCACAATATGCCTGTCTTGGCTAACATAGTTCGACTTTAGTTTTAATACCACTAGCAGATTTGGACAAAGATTGGTATTTTTCAGCATGTTGTGTGCGGACATTTTTTTCGCTCAGTGAATGGTAATAAGAAATCAAGCAATTGGTACAAAATAATAAGAAAGGTTACTTCTTGTAGTGAATACTAACCCTGGACGGTTAACTCCGCTCCGCTCGCGGAGTTTGCTGAATTTTTCGCACTCTGCGTTACACGGAGATCGCTGAGTTTTTTTCCTTGCTCGCGTTCAACAACGTCAAGTTGGCGAGCGCCAGCGAGGAAAATCTACCTCCCGATGAGATTTTTCCTTGTTTGCGACCATCAACATCAAGTTGGCGAGCGCGAACGTGGAAAATAAACCTCTCAACGCAGGGGGGTCAGGTTTCTCATTGCGAGGGGTCGCGTATGCTCGCGACTGCTCCCATTGAGAAACTGCCTGTTTGCGTTGAGAAAGCTGCCGCTCTAGTAAAAGTCTACTTGAGCGGTAGAAAGGAAAGCAACGCTCGCTTGCACTGTGCATGGTGCCGTTCGCGATGATTGCACAGTGCGGACAAGCATCCGGCACTGAAAATCACTGCGAACGGCACACACTCTGCCGCTTGCGAAGCTCCGCGTAGCGCGGCAGAGTTTTTTTCCACTGCGCAGAGTTTTGCGTAGTGCAACTCCGCGACCTCCGCGAACTCCGCCCAGGGTTAGTGAATATTCATGTGCAAAAACCATTTCTAAGCTGCTAAACATAAGAATATATTATTTGTACATAAAGAGTATTTGTTTATTCAAAACAATGTGCATACTGCTAAACATGAGAACATATGTTATTTGTACATATAGCATAGTGGCTCATTGACTTCACTGAGGTATGTGCCTATAGAGGAAAAATTGGTAATTGGAGCTGCTAGGCATCTTTATTTCTTTGTTCAGACATAGTTGTGATGGTAGTATGTATACAGAAATAACTCTGGCATAACTATTGTGTCTTACATTTCAATCTCTTATTAACGCCAATGTGTGATACTTCATATGTAATATTTAGGACATGATATTTATTTCAGATGTGTTTTTCTGACAACAGTATTCTGGTACAACGCTCTTGAGATATAGCAAGTGCAAGTACTGCCTCAATTTTATGTTGTAAATTCAACAACAAAAAGAAAAGAAAGCTTTATAGCAGATTAAAGGGAAAAAATTAAGATCCTTAGAAACGACTCCAATGTCACACCAGCACCAAAATGGCCGCACGTTAATGGTCTTTAGAAAACTCTTGGCCTGCATCTGTTGAAGCCAGGTGGCTGCAGCAGTGGAAAGCTGGATGCGTTGAGCACTGGCTGACATGGGCCTCACAGAGAATGGTGTGTGCCAGTGGAGAGGTAGAATTGAACTTGGGAAGACCTAAGCACTTTCCTATATGGTGGCGCTTTCTGTGTGAGACAGTCTTTTATCGAAATGAAGGACTTTTCACTGTAGTGACCATTTATGAATCTCAGACTCTAACGTAAAAGTTACTTTGTTTCTTGGAATAGTTTTTCTGCAAGACAAATCTTCTAAGCATCTTATGATAGCTTTGTACTGTGTTTTCTCATTGTTTGTAGAACTTTGAAGGCATCAGGTACCGTTCTTTTCAAATATTGCTTTCATTTATTAGAGCCAGGATATATTTACATATTTATTTTAGCGATTTTTAGAACATAAGCAGGGCGTCAGAGCTACACCAGTTGTGGGTGCACATTTTGGGGAGGGCGGTGCATGGTAGACATTAACTCAAACACCAAAAAAAAACAGATTTTCCAGCAGCAGCTCATTATGTAGATTTAGGGAAGAAAAGAGTGGATTTAGCATTAAATGGGGTATAAAGATTTCAAGTAATAGTTGGTTTGAAGCATTCACTGTTGCATGCTTATGGCTCGCTTATAACAGATGGCTGTGTGTGTATGTGTGGTGCTGCAAAGGACAGTCTAATATTTTAGGAGGCATTTGTGGCGCTGCAGTCTTCAGGCTTCTGCCTCAGACAGTGAAGAAGGTAAACCATAGGTATCATAATCAAATATTTCAGCCATAAAATATCACAAAAAAGGTAATTTCCATAGGGCATGTACCTGTGCAAGGTTAGAGAGAGATCAGCTAGATTCATATGAAAGTGGGAGTAGAAAAAGACCACCCACACTTCCCATTTGCCTAGTAAATTACAACATTTTTGTAGATGCTCCTTAGGCCTTCATTCTGAGGCAGACACAATTCTCATTCTGCCAGTAATAGGAGGTAACTGGCGAAATGGGGAATACCGCACTCTTGATGTTTCCCACCCAGAGGCTGGTGAAATTTTTGTGTAGTAAGCTGGCCAAAAATGGTGAATAACTGTGGGATTCAGATGCAGTAACATCGGTTTTGGCAGTAATTTGCTTTCTCTAATGGGGCGCTCCAGGTCCCTCTGGAATTCCCAATGATATTTCTGCATCCATGAATTAGTAATACCTGGCAGTTGCTCGAGCAAGAATGTGAAATTCAAGGCCCTGTTAAAATGAGGATGTAAACCTTCTGTATTTTCCTAGGTCGTGGTTGCGCACTCCACTGATACCTCTGTGCACCCTTGTAACTTTGACCACAGACATTAGATCTGTCTCAGCTTGGCACTACACTAGTACACAAATCATTTGCACTGTGTTAGAATAGTAAGTGTCCCACCCTCGGAAATGGCGTGTTGAGGTAAATGCCAAACCCTCTGCTTTGGCCATGACCATCGTAATGCTTGAACTGATGATGTATAAGAAAGCATTTTTTTGTTGGGTCCATGACAATCAAAGGCCAAATGTCAACATGGCATGTCAAATAGTTTTAGAAAGCATTATTTATAACCAAGGGTCATTTTTACAGTGACACTTCCCAGTGAATAAACTTAGAATTTTGGCATTCAGTAACAGAGGTGGTGCAAAGCCCAAGTGATATAGCAAAGAATATAATAAATCATGGCTCAATCGTATGTATTTAGAAATTTGTGTAGTGGTACTAGCGGGGACTTGCAGTTGCAGCCCATGCAGCAGCAAAGTACTTCAGCTGCAGACAAAAAAGAAGAGCAGTGTCACAATAGAGATATCCATGCACTTACATAGATAGTAATGCTGCTCTGATGTTATAAGTATCTTGCCTAAGGAGGAGGATGCTGGTGGTCAGTGAGTGGTCTTTATGTTATACCACATTACTTTGTATTTCTATAGAGTTCTTCCACCACCGTTATGGTTTTCAATCAATCAATCAGAGGGTTTATATAGCGTGCTACTCACCTGTGAGGGATCTCAAGGCGCATGTGGGGTTGGGGGAAAGAAGACGGCTCCGGATCAGTCGAAGAGCCAGGTCTTGAGGCCCTTCCTGAACCTGTGCAGGGTAGGGGAGCGTCTGATGTTCACCGGGAGCTCGTTCCAGGTCTTTGCTGCGATGTAGGAGAAGGCTCTTCCTCCGGTCTTATTTCTGCAGATGCGGGGGACCTCTGCCAGTGCGAGGTCGGCAGAACGGAGGTTTCTCTTGGGTGCGTGGAAGGAGAGTCTCTTGTTGAGGTATTTGGGTCTGATGTTGTTTAGGGCTTTGTAGGCGTGGCTGAGGAGTTTGAAAGTGATTCTTTTCTCACCGGGGAGCCAGTGAAGGCCACGTAGGTGTTGGGTCATGTGCTCGTGCCGTGGAGTTCCGAGTACGAGTCTGGCTGCGGCGTTCTTGATGGTTTGGAGTCTGTGTAGGAGAGTTTTGTTGATTCCGGCGTATTGGGCGTTGCCGTAGTCAAGTCTTCAGGTTATGAGTGCCTGGGTGACAGTCCTTCTGCAGTTGGAGGGGATCCATTTGAAGGTCTTACGGAGGATCCGAAGGCAGTTGAAACTGGTGGAGGCGACGGCGTTGACCTGGCAGTTCATGTAGAGGGAGGAGTCGATGATGATGCTGAGGTTCCGGGCGTGGTCGGTGGGGGTGGGTGGGGTCCTGAGGGCGGTCAGCCACCAGGTGTTGTCCCTGGCAGGGGAGCAGGGTCCGAGGATGAGGACCTCAGTCTTCTCTGAGTTGAGCTTCAGACAGCTGTCCCTCATCCAGGCTGCCACATTCTTCATTCCTTCCTGGAAGCAGAGCCTGGTGTCTTCTGGATTCTTCGTGAGGGAAAGGATGAGCTGAGTGTCGTCGGCATAGGATACGATGCTGAGTCCATGTTGTTTGACGATGGCCGCGAGGGGGGCCATGTAGATGTTGAAGAGCGTAGGGCTGAGAGATGATCCCTGTGGAACTTCGCAGTTGATGTCGGTGGGTTCCGAGAGGAAGGGAGGGAGTCGGATTCTCTGCGTTCGCCCGGTGAGGAAGGATTGGATCCAGTCGAGGGTGGCTCCTTGTATCTTTGCTTCTTGAAGTCTGGCTGTGGGATTGTGGTGTGAAACGGTGTCGAAAGCCGCGGAGAAGTCTAGCAGGATGAGGATGTGTATGTAGCATTGTGTAATAAGAGTGTCTGCGCTAAGTCTAGAGAATGAAGGATAGCATATCGGGATGGGACTTTGCTAAAAGTTGAGAGTTCCATGGCCTAGTAGAGGGCCATCCATGGAAGCAATGCACTTTTAGGGTATTGCTGGCTATTTGCAGTTTGATGAAAGAGCCCTGCCCCCACTTCCCCCTCCCCCCCACTAACCATAACAAGAAGCATTGGTAGAATTGTGAGATTTTTGACATGTGAATGAGGAGCTTTAGGTAAAGAAGGATGAAGGAAAAACGTGTGTCTTGGTTGCTGCTCTTACTCACCTTTTCCTGCAACACCTCCAGTGAGACACCTTGCACATCTGAGTGTAGAATGCCACAGGAGTGTCTGTGTCCGCCCCCTTGGACTAAGAACATGTTTGTTCCTTACCATGCTGGGTGATTCCATTACCCCAAAAATGTTTCAAGGGAGACTTGAAGTTAACTGTTTCCCAGAAGGCCAGTCACTTCTTTTGGAGGAAGCCAGTGACGTCATTTGATCTTATCCTGATCTTAAAGTAGCACTTCTATCCCTTTCCTTTGTTGGTGGAAATCAAACTATTATATCCAGGTTCATGAAACACTAGATTGAGATGCTGTTTCAGTATGCGAGTAGCTGCGTTTGCCGCAACTCCCCTTGGGTTCTCTTGACGATATTAAGAAAGCCTTCCCAGATAAATGGTTCCTCCTACTTGGAAATAATATCTGATTGATCATGGTGTATGGTCTGTGTGAATGCACTCCGAACTCCAGTTGCTATGATTTTACCCAGTACTTTAATATCTGTGTTTGGCGCATGGAGAATTGTCTTTATGAAACATGCGTGAAGTGAGTAATCCTGGGCTCTCAGCCGCAGCAAAAAAATAGCATCCAAACCCGAAGCAAGAAATATCTTTCCATCCATTGCTTGATTGGGAAAATTATTCGGTATTGGAACATCTCTTTATCCGTAATACAGCTAAACTGATATGATATTGAGAACCAAGATTTCAGCTTCCTTTATGATGTAATATGTGGTTTAGTTGGTATTATTATTATTGTTATTATAATATTTGAGATAAAGTACCGCCTGTCGTACATTATAAGGCTATTGCGATTCACTGAGGAGTTCTATGCTCATATAGCGGAACGAGGCAGAAGGCAGTGTTGCTTTATAAGGTCATGGAACCCTGCGATGACTTGCAATATCCTTATAATATATTGCAGGGGTACTTTGGGCCTGATTTAGACTGCGGAGGACAGACTTTACTCCATTGGGGTGACGTAGTAAAGAGCTCAGTCGCTCTGACGGTGTACCTGTCCTCCAAATTTAGACATGTCCATTGGCCCAGCAGACATCTCAAATATTGGCAAGACCCACCGTCACTGCACTTTCTGTCAATGTATAAAAAGTTTGACGGATGGCTCAGTGAAAATGACAGTACGTCTGTCAAACTTTTAACTTGTGTTTTTATTTTCAAACACAAAATCCCAAATCAGGACTTTGTTTCTGAAAATAAAAAAACGAATGACCCCTACGCCTACTAATGTGGGGATAATTTAGCAGTTTTCACTGACCCTTTCCACCACGTTTTTTCTGGCAGCGACGGACAGTGAAAACTGACCATTTGACTGCCCACTTCAAATTGGGTGGGCGGTCAAATAGCCAAACATCAGACTGCCCTTACTCTGTCGGGCCATTGAAGGTGTATGTCAGCGTCTGAGACAGAGTAGCGTCCGCCACTGTCATGTGTTATTTCTGCTATGATCTCTATGAGGTGGGTGGAACTTTAAATTTGGCTTGAGGAGGTACTCAATCGCCATTGCGACGGAGTACCCTCTCTGCCAATTTCTAAATCAAGGCCTTTATTCCTTATATAACATAGTTACACTATCACCATTAGCACCCTCAAATCCTTGGTGTTGTGCTCTTTCACATGAAAGAGATTGGATGTTAGCAAATATGAAGAATTTTAGGTAAAATTCAAATATTCTTTATTCGATGAAATTTCATCATAAAAGAGCAATATAGCAGCACAATACAATATAAAATACCAAGCATAAGTTTAGATAAAAGCAACAATTGACCCATACACCACTAAAAGATAAACACAAGTCACATATCAACATAGTGGAAATCCTAACCAAGTACTTTTAACTAGTAGGTGGACCAGGGTAGGTTTTACAACGCCTCATACGGGATCGCCAAGCACTGCCCAAAAATTTTGCAACTCCACAAACCATAGCAATCGAGGAAGTATCAGTGCTGAGTATCCGCAGGGCCATTTTATGACATCTAAGGCCCAAACTCCTGCATAACGGCTTTAACCAGATCCTCCTGGCAACCCTATAAGCTGGGCAAGCAAAGAAGAAATGTGCCACAGACTCTGTAGGGGCTGCACAGCCCGGACATGGGTTCACTTTACCGACATGCTTTTTCCAACCCGAGGTGAAATCATTTACTGGGAGGGTCCCGAACCTAACCTTCAAGTAAAGAGCTCTATCCAAAGGCAGCTCGATGTAGTCCAAGAATGGTTCAAAGCTCATAATCCATTTGAAGGACAAGAATCGCTCAGTAACGGAGCCCACAGAACTACTAGAGAGTGTCTCCTGCTGGACTAGATCCCAATATAGCTGTTTAATCACCATCTTGGGTGGGGGTGATTGGCTTTCCCAGGAGTCACTCAAACCCAAGAGAACTACCAACCGCTTCAGGTTGCTCAGCCACTTAATCTTATTATTGGAATTAAGCTGGATTAATTTGTCTAGGGCGGCGGCATAATCCTGAAGCTCCCTTGTCCTACGCATGCGAACCCAAAAAAGTAACGGGCGTAAGCGCACTAGGTCCTTGAGAGGGCGCCTACCCATGTCAGCCCGAAGAGGAATTAAGGGGGTAGAGACTGGAAGGGCTACCGCATCTCTCAAAAACTTATTTTCAGCTCTGTCCAGCTCTACAGTGTTTTCAAACCCCCATAATTCTGAGCCATATAGGGCAGATGGGAGAACTTGGCCATCATAGATAGTTAGGAGCGGTAAAAGGGGCTTGCTCTTAGATTTCCGGTGTTCTCTCATAACCGCCCCAGAAGTTCTTTTATAATTTAACATCATTTTAGCCAAGTGATCCTTCCAACTCATGCGATTATTAACCCTGATGCCCAAATAGTCATAGGAGTCTACCAACTCCAAGGGCTCTCCATTAAGTAAAAAATTATTTCTAAATCTGGGTGATGGAGCTAAAGCCATGAGCTTAGTTTTTAGAGTGTTAATGGTAAGACCTCTATCAGTGCAAAATGCGCTAAAGCGATTCAAGAGCTTTTGTAGGCCAGACGGGGACTTAGAGATCAAAATAGTGTCGTCCGCGAAGAGGAGTGTGGGGATTTTTTCACCTGCCAGGGATGGAGCATCAGCTGGTTCTCCTCTCAAGTAATCCACCACTCCGTTCACAAAAAGAGAGAACAGCGTTGGAGCCATAACACATCCCTGGCGTACCCCCCTCTTCACGGGAATCTTCTCAGTTAATTCACCTTGAGTACCCCACCTGATCCTGGCATAGTTCCCCTCATGGAGATGCACAATTAAACTCAAGAGGGGACCAGGGAACCCCATATTCTCCAAAACTTCCCACAGCCTCTCACGTGGGACCAGGTCGAAGGCCATCCTGAGATCTATGAAAGCCAGGTATAAGCTACCTTTGTTGATGGTGACCGACTTCCAATAGATCGCAAAGAAGCGAAAGACCTGGTCCATCGTACCCACCTTTTGGCGGAACCCCGCTTGCAAATGGGACAACACATGCATCTCTTCCATCCAGGTGCCAACCCTTGATATAATTACCCTGCCAACCACCTTCTGTAACACATCAATCAAACTGATTGGTCTATAGTTGGCAGGGTCGTCTCTGGCACCCTTCTTAAAGACCGTGATTACCTCCGCTCCCTTCCACGAGTCTGGAACGGGGTATCCGTGAGAAATGAGGTTTATTATTTTTGCAATAAGTTTGGCCCATAGCTCTGGGGCCTCCATAAGGAGGTCTCCAGGGATCCCGTCTGGGCCTGCTGCTTTCTTTGGGGTGAGATGACTGATGGCTAGCACCACCTCAGAGGGCAAAAAGGGTTCCCTGACCGGGAGCATGGGAGGGACGCTGAGGGCATGAACAGAAGGAGAGAGGGGCGTTTCTGACCCACCATAAATGGAGGAAAAATGGGATTGCCATTGCTGGCCTGTTATGTGACTATCTAAAGGTCGAGAACTAGTCAACCTGGCTTTGTTAATCAGATCCCAAAACAGCGAAGAGTTCTTTCCTTTGGAAGCTGTCTTGAGGTCTTGCCAGCGTTGTTCTTCCCACTCACGTTTTGCTTGTTCCAAAGTCCTTGCGTATTCTTTCCTGGCTACACTAACCCGGGATTGGTTCTTTTGACGCAAGGCAATTCTGATCTCATTTCTTATATCCTTACAGTGGGCCGTGTACCAAGGGTTACTTGCTATAGCTGTGTTATTATCCCCACCACCTCTCTTGCCCTTATTGTTTCCTTTTAAAAGGAAAAATTCCCCCACTTTCTCTGTTAAGTTATTATACGCCTGAGCGAAAAGCGTACCCTGTACAGACGCTAGATCCTGATCAAGCACCACCAATTCTGTACTCAGGTCTTCAACATGCGCCCTGATCTTCGTCAAGTTGTGAGCCTGTGATTGAACCTTCTCCCATTTCAGTCTACGGTTTCCCTGAAAAGGTGTCACCTCCTTAGTGGACCTCAGGTGAGATAACCTCCGGATGTTATTCCGCTGCCCCCATCTTATCGACATACATAAAGGGTTGTGATCACTGTCCTGTGAAGGAGTCACCTCCATATCTACTAAATCACACCACAGTGTCACATCTAATAAGATGTAATCGATTCTTGACGGGCTGCTTAACCTATTAAAGGTCATCGCACCGTCAGGGTCAGAAAGAGTCCTACCATTAAGAGCTCTAAGGTTATATTCCACAGTAAGGGAATTAATCTGTATAACCTTAGATGACCATTTTTTGATTGGGGCCAAAGACAAGGTCGGAATTGACCATCTAGAGTCCACCTCCTCTATACCCAGGGGATCGTCACCTTCTAGTGGTTCGAAAGTACAGTTAAAATCCCCTCCCACTATAATTTTAGAGGAGGGGGGGCAGATAGCCAATGCCTGATCTAAAATAGATATAGTACTTGAGTTTAAATCCCCTGTAATCCCTCTTGCGTAAACATTAAATAGATCTATCCTGCTGTTTACCCCCTCAAATGAAATATGTTGGATGTCACAACACCCGGAGTCGTAAGTAGTTACTTTCCAGTTCAGGGCAGTCTTGATCCATACATGCAGACCCCCGGCTGGTCTACCCCTGCCATTACTCTGAGCTGATATGGAAAAAGTGGTGTATCCTGATTTATGTAGTGGGGAAACGCTCCATGTTTCTTGGAATAAACATACATCGAATTGATCGATGAAGAGATTCCATTCAGGTAAGTCCAACTTTCTTTGCAGACCCGCCACATTCCATGAAACTAGGTGTAGGATTTTATTATCTATTAAATGCAGATCGGAGGGGGTCCCCGCGTGCATATCCAAATTCAACATGATTTGGGCACCTATAGGTTCTAATTGGACTGGGGGGTCTGTCATCCTGAGGTCTACAGCACTATGGTCCAGAGGAACGGAAAGGAGGGTGGATACAATCCCGCCACTAGCAGATCCGATTATAGTAGGTAGTCCTGTAATTACAGGAGCAGCTCCGGGGTCTTCCAAACACCTCTCACGAGTAGCATCCTTGGGACTAAGTGAACCTACTCGCCCCCCTCGGCCCTGGGGAGACTTTAACCTTCAATCACAGTCAGCCAGGCTAGAGAGGGCTTCGAACCGATTCATTGTCACTAAAGGAGTGGAAGGCTTCACATTGCCACATCCTCTGTTGTAGTTCCTAGTAAGTCTAGGAGGAATATAGTTCCACCTTATAGGGTCAGCAGCATAGGTGGTGTGTGAGGTGCGTGACAAATGGTTGGGTATAAATGTACCTGGTGGAATGGAAAACAGTGAGGCTTGCTTAGTTATACCAGAGGGGGGGAACACCGTTGATCTGGGGTAAAAGTAGGTTAACGCACGTGGAATAATGCCATTGCTACCTATTTCAGGGGGCCAGTCCAGAATATACTTAACTACACGTGGGTCTCTAAAATTTACTACCACGATGTCTCCCACGATGTTTTTCATCTTACCACCCAGCCATGGGAGACGTCTCACATGTAAAATCTCACCGTTAATGTTCTCCTCAATAGGTCTATAACTACTAAGCCAGAACATGGTTTTATTTTTTAGCTCGGTATACCCTTCTCTTTTGTTATCCGTTAAAGGTGGGACCCCCGTCAAAACAACCACCAAGGGCGCAGCTTCGGGGGGCAGATCAACTTGTGGCGTGTAATTTGTTACAGGCTTATCAGTGCTGGAACTTTCCCTATTGTCCAGCAAAGTGGTTGTGTCAAGGTTAATCCCCCCTCCCTCTATGTCATCCTGAATGGGCGCTCTCTGGGTGCCCCCAGTCGACGATGGCACAGACACAAACTGAGTCACAGCTAGCTGATTATACGGCTCAACTGGAGCCTGGGAAAAATGAGGATGGCAGTTAGGTACCACTGCTGTGAAATCTATGCCACTAGCAACACCCGCCTTCCCCTGTCCTGTTATCAGTTCGATTTTCTTACTTATTGTGACTTCTAAGTCCGCAAGTCTTTTCTCGACTCTTAGTAAGCCTTCAATAAGTGGTGAAATGAGGGCCTTAATCACCTGGCCCAAAACATACTGGCAGGCAACCAAAGGGGAAGGTGATGACGAAGGGTCGACAGGAAGGAAGCCTGATGTTATAGGGGGCAATACAGGTTCAGGGGCAACTAATGACACTGGAAGAGGTAGTTTAGGAGTAATAGTTGCTTCAACTGCTATCCCTTTAGTTAAATTTAAGGCTTTCAGTGCATGTTCCCCAAATTCAGAATGATTATACTTAGATTTGACTGAGACTCCCCTTTTCTTGCATCTTCTCTTAGTCGGGGGGGGGGCCCATAAATCTTAACTGCTTTAGACGACTTAGTAAACTTCTTGTCCTGTTTACCAAGTAATGGCGTACATTTATTTATGACTAAAGGTGGACCAGGATGTCCAATAGCATGGTTCTCTTGGATAACCTGCTCTTTAGAAGCAAATGGGGTAGGAGCAGGGTCCCTTAACAGGCGAGAATCACACGGCGGTACACGAGGGTCTACTATGGTACCACCGCTATCGACTATCCGGGAGGCGACCTGCAAATTAGGGTTATCAGGAGTCCTAAGCTTCAAGCTTTCTATTGAGCGGCGACGCTCAGTCCTCCGTTTGTCCATGTTATTGTCCTTTTCCTCCTCATGATGCACCTTTTTAAAGTAAGTGTCCAGTGGGCCAGCTGTCATAGCTCCCATCTTCTCCACTACGGCGTTAATAGGGGTGTTAGACATAATGGTTATTAAGCATTAAGCGCACGCGTGTACAGGCGCTACAGGTACCAACGGGTCAATAACCGAGCCCAACCCGGCCTCACTCGGCCTCTGAGGGCCTAAGAGGGCCCACCCTTTGCCCAGGCTTAGCCCCGGGCTACGCCCCGCGCGCGTCCCGCTTGCGCGTGGATAGGGAGTACTACTTTAAGGCTGAAAGGTGTTGAGGGGGAGGGGCCGGGAAGAGGAGGCAGCTGCTAACACCGCCAAGCAGCCTGGTCCTCGCAGTCCCGGACTGAGATATACAAAGATAAAATCACCCCCTCTCGGCACAGCGGCCACAGCGTCCACGTCAATGTCCTCAGGAGAGCCTCCGGTGTCCAACAGCACGAGCCCAGGTGTGAGGGAATCAGTGGCAAGCCTACGAGGTAAAATTTCCAGTGCACAATTAAACACACCAAAAACCATTTAGATATGTGCTACAAAAAGATATCAAAATCAGCTTAACTAACCAAAGTCAGGTTTTAGTAAACTCTCTACCTCAGAATTTGTAGAAACACGTATAGAGATTCTATCTCCCTTCTGCTTGTCAAAGAGTCTTGTAGAAAACAGAGCGGAAGAAAGAAAAGCCACATTTCTGTTTTCGTTTCTGAAAATGCAGCTTTAATTAAGTTCTCTGGCATGGCTTTCCCCTTGGATGCTGGCTCTGGCTGCAAGCAGTATGTTGTCAGAACTCAACGGTAACAAGTTATTACAATTGAGAGCTACATCATTTCTTTTTTACAGATGACTGAATGCGTCTCGGGTTCCTTGTAATAAGGAAATTGGAGATGGGCTATTACGCGGGGATTGCAGGATCGTATTAATAATAATAATATTAATAATAATAATGATAACTGTTGTTAACTGTGTAATGTAGCCTTATAATGCAATCAGAGGTTCTGGTGACATAAACTACGGGGTCGAAGGTGGAGTGATTTACTTGTTTGCAAAATTCATCAGAAAAAAGAGATGGCTATATAGGACCATATTACATATTACCCATTATGTATTTTTATTTTATATGTTTATTTTGTACTAGTTAGTTTGAAAAGCTGTTTTCTTTAAAGTGCGGGTAAAAATCAGCACTGACTGTAATTATCATATTTAGGTTTTATTAACTTTCAATATTAAATTTTTAACAAGATAAAGGTATAGGTGAGTAGTTTTATGTGATTCCGTGGCTGTAGTGTTTACTGTATGATTTATGGAGGTATTCCATTTGCCACACAATTTGCCACATCATTTGCAGATTTCTCAAAGAATATTTTTTTCTAGCACAAATGTATGAAATCAGCACTGTGCTGCATAATTTGCCTTTCTTGTTCCGTGATTAGATAACCTTGCCAGACAATTTGCCCGGAATGATGCATAATCTTAGTAGCTCTGACAAAGTTAAAGCTCTGCAGGATGGTTTGAGGGCTATCATCATGTTGATGAAATCGGTAATTCACAAGAAAACGTGAAATATTTCCATATTTCACAGTTCTCTGTAAAATATAGTTTTTTATCCCACTGCATTTTGAGTAACCCCATGTAGATAGATAGATAGATAGATACATAGATAGATCGATAGATAGATAGATAGATAGATAGATAGATAGATAGATAGATAGATAGATAGATAGATAGATAGATAGATAGATAGATAATCTCTTGTGCTCTCTCTCTCTCTGTGTACATACATATATATATATATATATATTCACGGAAAAAAACATCGGTTTCAGGGACGTTATAGTTAGTTGGACATTTGACTCATATAAAACCAGAGAAATTCGCCCGTTATAGTTAGTTGAGCTAACTATAATTTGTGTGCCCGCAATGCACTGGTGATGACGTCACATATTACATCACTCATGACATGGTCAGTGACATCTCTGAGGACATCTCAAATGACATCACTGATGACATCCCTGATGACATCATCCAGTGAATGTGTATTTCTGTAAAGTTTAAATATTTTTCATATATATCTATGCCAAGGTGTATTGAAGAATGAGTGGATTTACAAGTGCCTGAATGGATTTTTTAGTAGGTGCGTGACTGACTGTATAAATGAGTGATTGAACATGTGTTACTGAATGTATGGGTTAGTGACTAAACTGTGTGAAAGTCTGCATTAGTGTCTCAGTTGGTGTATAAGCGGCTGCATGGGTTGGTGAGTAGCTACATGAGTGTAAGTGGGTTATTGCTTTGTTGTCTGAGTATCTGTATGAGTGCCTGAGTGTCTGTGTGGGTGGGTGGGGGGTGTGACTCTGTGCATACATGTCTGAGTGGGTGATTCACTGGTTGTATGGATTCAAAACTACATCTGGGAAGGGCTGTATGGGTGAGTTAGTGTGTGTATGGGTGTGTTGGTGAGTGAATGAATGTCTCACTGATATATGTGTGAGTAACTACCTATGTTTTAAAGCAGTATATGTGAGTGTTGTATATAAATCACTATACGTGAGAGTAAGTTATTTGAAGAGTGGGTGTATAAAAGAGTGTCTGCTTGTATCAGTGATTGTATAAGACAGTAAGTATGTGTTATTATCTGCATAAATACGTGATGTGATGTGTGTATAAATAACGCAGTTGGTGTGTATAACTGTATACATGAGTAAATGGGTATGTGATTGATTCTTTGCATGACTGACTAGGTGTGTGAGTAACTCTATGGACAAGTGGCGGACTGTGACTGTATGTTTAGGTGTATGATTGCATATTATAGTACTGTATTGATGAGTAACTGAATGTTTAAGTGAGTGGATGTGAGTGTAGACCTAGGAAATAGCGGGTGGTATGTAGTATCTGGCATTGTTGTGTGTATGGTTTCAAAAATAGTAGTCTGTATTTTAGAGTGCGTGTATCAAAGTTTATATTAGGCCATCAGTATGTGCATCAGATTATCACGTGGATGATGTCATCAGTGATGCCATCAGTGATGTCATTTGAGATGTCATCAGTGATGTCATCAGTGATGTCACTGACCATGTCATGAGTGATGTAATATGTGACGTCATCACCAGTGCATTGCGGGCGCGCGAGTTATAGTTAGCTCAACTAACTATAATGGGCAAATTTCTCTGGTTGTATATGAGTCAAGTGTCCAACTAACTATAACGTCCCTGAAACCTGTGGTTTTTTTCAGTGAATTTCAAAGGTTTTTTAAATGCTAATTCCTAACTATAACGTCTGTAAAACCTATGTTTTTTTCAGTGAATTTCGAAAGTTTTTTAAATGTTAATTTCATATGTATCTATATCTTTTTTTTTTTTGGAGAAAACTGAAGTCCCGTACCGGTAGTGTACCAAACTCCATCAGCACCAGCATGTGAATCCTATCCGCCATATTGCTAAACTCGTAAAGGATGCGTATTTCATATCCGACGGGTTCGTGGCACCGCGTCCTGCGTAACATCATATACGTATGTGGTGGCGCCAGCTGCTACTTTGGTATGCGATGGGTATGCAGTACCAAGCCGCGCCTTACGTCATGACCGTATGGGGACACGCCCACTGTGTGTTGCGTATGCGACGAGTGCACGCTGCCAGGCCCTGTGTTACGTCATAGACGTATGGTGTCGCGCTGGGTACGCCATTCCTTCATTTTATTTTTGTCTCAAAACTATATCTAAATAAGTTTAAAGTGTATATGAGAACAAGCGATAATCTAAAATATTTTAAACATTTATATATTTCTAACTGTAATAAACTTATGTTATGGTAAATATATTTTCTCAAAATTGCGTCGGGTGCAGCCTCCAATCGCGCTCGGTACGCGATTGCCTTGTGACCTTAAAGAAAAGCATTTGATTGGTTCATAACATTTCCCATTGTAACAGTTGAAGGATCCCACCCATTTAGTCATTCTCTCTACAGCGTTTGATGAGAGACTCCTCTTCTGCTTAGAGAGCCTTTTTGAAAACTTTTTGCTATGTACACATATCTGACACTACACACAACATGCAACCATCATATTCATCAATATTCATGCTCTCTAAAGTAGCCTTCCAACTGTGATAGCCATGCATCTAAAAGCTACATAACAGAACTTTTCCCCACTGCCAGAGGTAACATGGTTGCATACGCTGTCCACAGCACAATGTAATGTGGTACGACCCAGGGGCAGTATCATGCATAGATAATGAACAAACGGACACAGATAGATAGTGGAAGTGGGTACGGGCATGTGCGCTCGACTCCTTTTTATTACCAGGGTCACATATCCAGTGACATCTGTGCTGAATGCGTGTGGGGTGAGTGTAAACCAGACCTCAGGGAATGGTTGCTGCTAGCATCAACTACAACAGTAATCATTGGATCACACACAGAGATTCAATAATAAAAGGGTCAATAGTTTGTGCTGCAGTAAGGTAGGGACACTAGATGTGAAATAATACAGAAAAGATTCTATCGTAAAAGAACCATAACTTGTGGTATACTGAGATACAGGCAGTAGATCTGAAATAATACACAAAAAGATTGTATCATAAAGGGTCCATCTGGTCTAGTGCACTCAGATAGCCACATCAAAAGCATTCAGCATGTGCACAGCCAGCGATGATGCGTGCTGCAGGCGGGCCATACTAGGAACAATGTCTGTTGCCTACAGGACTGCCTTATATGCAATAGTGACTCAATCTGAATTGTAAACACTGCTGTCTGCAGTATAGGCCAGAGAGCTGTCAGCAAGGGCCCAAAGCCACGTGGCATTGACTTGAGCTGTCCTGTTTGCCGTACGCGAAGCAACAAAAAACGTGTGCGGACCCTGTGATGATGCGTATACGTGGTGCGGACAGAGCGCACTGGAGCAATGTCTTTTGCCTACAGGACTGCGTCATCTACAATAGCGACTCGATCTGAATTGTGAACACTGCTGTCTGCAGTGTAAATTGAAGGCAGTAGTGAGCACAGTCTTCCATGAATACAATAATTGTGCTCTTGCTTTTATGTTTGTGTCTTTTATGATTCATTTTAAATCGAATAAAGACTGATGATGATGATGATGATGATGAATACTTTTTCTCACTTCCTCTTCACAAAATACAACATAAATTACACAAAACTCTGCAATAAATAAATCAAAACAATTCGAATTGCGATCTCTGCTGTCCACTGTGTAGACTGTTATTCAGTGTTCTTTACCCCTACCAAGAAGAATTTGGTCATTCTACTAGACCTATAAGTCATCTTAAAAAAGTTCTTCAAGCAAGTATACTAAAAGGCTATTGTGTATATTTCAATAGACGTTGTAGTTAGTTGCCTACTGGATTCTGTAATTAAACAATCACCACTCTATCTGAATTGTGAGCCCTGCTGACCGCAGTGTAGGCCAGAGGCAGTGGTCATTAACGCCTCACAGCCACGTGCCGTTGGATTCAAAAGCATGGAGCTGGTTGCACCTGATCGGAGGGGGTACACACAAGTCATCACAGACTTTAACTTCTGACATCCTCAATCACAGAATCAAGACCCCGTTTCACTGTTCTGACCTGCTGTACCGCGGTGTACTCCACCGACTGCAGTCAGCAAAGCCCAGTAATCATGTGCAGCAGTTAGCTATGAAGCACAGAGTCTGATGCACCTCAATGGAGGGAGTTCTGTGAAAAACAAGCAGCTGGTAATATCGGACATTGTCCATTTTGGGATGAAAACACTGTTCGACTGTTGGGACCTAGAGTTGGTTGCACCTGGTCGAAGGGAGTACCTTCATCTCCACTCTCAGACACAGTTCTAACATCGTCCATTGTGGGATCAAGACCCCGTTTCACTGTTCGGACCTGCTGTACCGCGGTGTACTCTACCGACTGCAGTCAGCCAAGCCCAATAATCATGTGGAGCAGTTAGCTACGGAAGCACAGAGTCTGATGCACGTCAACGGAGGGAGTTCTGTGAAAACCAAGCAGCAGGTAATATCGTACATCGTCCATTTTGGGATCAAGACACCGTTCCACTGTTGGGACGTAGAGTTGGATGCACCTGTTCGAAGGGAGTACCTTCATCTCCACTCTCAGATGCAGTTCTAACATCGTACATTGTGGGATCAAGACCCCGTTTCACTGTTCGGACCTGCTGTACCGCGGTGTACTCCAGCGACTGCAGTCAGCCAAGCCCAATGATCATGTGCAGCAATTAGCTACGGAAGCACAGAGTCTGATGCACCTCAACGGAGGGAGTTCTGTAAAAAACAACAAGCAGCAGGTAATATCGGACATCGTCCATTCTGGGATCAAGACACCGTTCCACTGTTGGGACCTAGAGTTGCTTGCACCTGGTCGAAAGGAGTACCTTCATCTCCACTCTCAGATGTAGTTCTAACATCGTCCATTGTGGGATCAAGACACCGTTCCACTGTTGGGACCTAGAGTTGCTTGCACCTGGTCGAAGGGAGTACCTTCATCTCCACTCTCAGATGTAGTTCTAACATCGCATCGTCCATTGTGGGATCAAAACACCGTTTCACTGTTGGGACCTAGAGTTGGTTACACCTGGTCAAAGGGAGTACCTTCATCTGCACTCTCAGATGCAGTTCTAACATCATCCATTGTGGGATCAAGACACCGTTCCACTGTTGGTCCCTGTTGGACTACTGTGTTAGTAGTATACAGAGCACTCCACGTCGCTGGGCCTCAGGCTGGGCGCTGTCTGCCTGTGTCGCGGTAGCCAGCGTTGATCTCAGGAGCCTTCCCAGCTCGCAGACCTCGGCCCAAAAGCTTTCGCCTGTGGGGCATGTGTGCATCGCAACGGCCATAACGGTTTCTGGGTACCAGCAGGCTGAGAGCATTATTCCCGCAGCCACCTTCGCTCACTGCGTCAGCCTCGTGGCGGTGTAAGCTGCGCAGACCTGACAGACATGCTCGCCATTCCGGAAGAGAACCACACCCAGAGAAACGTGCCTTTTATTCATACCCCTACGCTAGACTTGCGTATGCCGAGCCAGCCCACTACGCGAAAGATTTGGGGGGGGGGGCACGTACGCGCTATATTTTCGTAATCTTCCCTACTGACTGTACTATCATGGTTGCGTCCACTGTCCACTTCACTCAATAGATCATCAGTGTATGTTGACATGTACATGTCTGTGCTCTGCATTCTCAAGTCTGTCCGGCGCATCCCCTCAACACTTTGCATTGTATACTTTTATAATCGAGAATCACTTACCACCTTCGCACATACTTTGCTCCCATCTCTCCCCGCATTCTGCATTGTGTGGCAGAGGTGCTATGTTTGGTTTGTGTACATGGCTAGCCACGGTTCCCACAGTACGTAGTATCGTTGTGTCTGCTAGGTGTACATGTTGTTTGTCACGTTGTGTGTGATTATATAGGGTAGCGCGTTTATTTACGAGCAGTGGTTGCTCCCATTTACATATCGCTGTCTTAAAGAGGATACAGACGTTTTTCTCACAGGTGAAAAGTGGGACCACAATGGCAGTCATTCATTACTATGCAAGAATGTCCAACTGCATGACGCTTCTAAGCTTACAGCCCCCAATCTTGCGTGCTTTCTTAAAAGCACGCCAACTCCCTCAATCAGACCAACATTCACACAGCTTTCTAACGGCAGTTATCTGCTTCTTAATAACATGGACTGCTACGCAATGTGAGCTGGCATACCATATGTCCTTACTGTTTCAAACCGGATAACTTCCTCTGGCAATCTCTATTCCCACCCACACAAAGTGACTCTCAAAGTTCAACTTGGCCTTCAATACCTACTTTGAAAACAGATTTTTTTAAACGGAGTAAACTGAAAGCGCTTTTGTTTCGCTCACTTCTCCAAAAGTAATTTATCGACTGCAGAAAGCACGAACTTCAAGTAAAATACACTCCCTTTTAAATACGAACCTCTCATTACACTTTGTGCATTGTTACACAGTTTTCTACACATCTGACATTTAAGGTCTGTTACACTTTTTTAACACTGTCTTTCAAACTGTTTTTAGTCTAATACCAGACTTCATTCATTCGATCATCTCTGGAATAACAGGAACAGTGCCCATAATTCTCGCTCTGTTTGCGACTATCCTACTACTATTTTAGATTGTTAAAAATGGCTGCGCTCCCTGTGGTAACAAGCATGTCCGACAGAATACGCCTCTACGTGAAGCTACATCAATACCGTGAAAAAATGGAACAACTTTTTGGCTACCTGCCTCTATCTATTGTCGGAGCCAGCTACAACATGACATTTATTTACACATATACAATCTGCGTGCAACCATCTTTTTATTGCAAAACTTGCCCAATCGACTGGCGAATGGATCTATGCCTTGCTAACATCCCAGCAAACGCTCCCGATATCCAGCAGGTAATGGAGTATCTTGAAAACCATGAACTTGATTGTTAGGGCAGTGGAGCAATGGCGTATGCAACGCAAAAAGGTATCCTGGCGGAATGGGATTTCTGCGCAGCCGCGAAAGATCTCCTGCAATGTGCGACCTTTGACAATATCACAGATTGCCTGCCAATTCAAATTGCCGCTCCAACATTTGAGGAACATTACTGTCCCTTCGAGGATATGAATTGGATCGCTTCGCTTTTCTCTCACGATGGCAACAATTGCCTCTTGGAACATTACGCATCTCAAGCCGCTGAAGAACTTCCGGACTGCAATCTCCAAGACTTGTAAGAAATTCACTTTATTCTTGGATTGATTTTTTTCCAACTTTTTTTACTTTTTCCTATAAATTTTTATAATACACTTCAATTGAACTATTTTCATATAATAACTTTCTAAGTATGATTAGGCATTTGAACTCTGTTTTCATTATTGGCCCTTACGTCTCCAGACTAACCAGGGATGGATGATGTATGGCCTATGCAAATACGCTATTTACTTGCTAAATTAGCCTAAACCCGACATCCATTTTGAAACCATGTCTATTCTTTGTGCACACGTCTCTCTGCCTGCCTGTTATCCACGAAGTCCTTTCACACAAATTAGCTCATCCTCAGCCTCTGCTCACGAGCTGGCGATCAAGATCAAAAAACACGGCATTGTTTAGGAACTGGTTGGCACAGTGTGGTAATCGTATCCTACCTTTATTTTCATTCTACAATTTACAGTCATTCATGTCTAATAGGTATTGTTTATGTCACATGGAACTGTAACATGTAATGTGGAATTGACTGATGCAGGAGCTTAGGTTTGAATACAGCAGAAGCGGTTGGAGTTTGCCTCAGCTGGATGCCTTAGCTCTTGCACCAGTGGGTCCCTTTATAGCACTTAAATAAAGACACTTTTTATATAACTTGCAGACTCCATCGCTTTATCCCACACTGCCACTTTCTTAAACACACCTGATTTCACCATTTGTCTTCTGTGGCATTGCAACATTCTGCACTATATTCTTCACGATTATTTCTTTATTCCTGCTTGCTAAAACACTCTATTTGAGTCTTCAGACCGGTAGGGGTGAGTAGTTTGCTTCCCACTCCCGCTATAGTCTAAACCCATACTAACACCACTTGCACAGCTATGCTACAGCGGCCAGTATGCTACGGCGCCCAGAGCACATCAGTTTACAGCAATCAGCTCACGGTTTCATCCCCGAGTGTACCAGCACCTCACATCAGCACCATCTCACTCTGGGCAAAACAGCACTTTCACACCGCTAGGGGTGAATACTTCGCTTCACACTCCCTGTATAGCACACCCTAACCACCCCACAGAGCTCACAGCACTATAGTCTAAACCCATACTAACACCACTTGCACAGCTATGCTACAGCGGCCAGTATGCTACAGCGCCCAGAGCACATCAGTTTACAGCAATCAGCTCATGGTTTCATCCCCGAGTGTACCGGCACCTCACCTCAGCACCATCTCACTCTGGGCAAAACAGCACTTTCACACCGGTAGGGGTGAATACATCGCTTCACACTCCCTGTGTAGCACACCCTAACCACCCCACAGACCTCACAGCGCTCCTACCCTCGTCTTTCATACTCTTTTTGCCCTTTTTTCCCCTTACTCGCTTCAACGAAATCACAAAATGGCTGCCAACACTTCCTAATTGCAACCGCTCGCACTGCTAGCAGCCAATAAGCAGCAGGCTTGTGCTCGTAACGTCTCAGCCAGTCAGATGGCAGAATTCCCAAATATCGATATCTGTAAATTTCGATATTTCTCAAAAACTACTGAACGGATTTACACCAAATAAACAAAAGCGTGCTTTCTAGACCAAGACCCTTCTCCCTGCCAAATTTGGGGTAATTCCATTCACCCGTTCGACCTGTAGCCTTCTCTAAAGTTTCCTATGGAAATTGCATGGATAAAACACGTTTTGGGACTCCTCTTTTTTCTCGGCCCCCCCTTGACGAATCACCCCCAAACTTTCAACATAGGAGCTGATATGAACAGAGAATTAGTTTGGAAGATTTCATGAAGATTCATCAAACGACGCCAAAGTTATAAGCAAAACAAAAAATGCTCTTCCTATGGAAACGTGGTCCTAACTATAACTACCTACTGGTGACTGCCAGTAGGTAACTTACATATATATATATATATATATATATATATATATATATATATATATATATATATATATATATATATATATATATATATATATATATATATATATATAGAGAGAGAGAGAGAGAGAGAGAGAGGGTACATGATAGGTTATTGTGTAATACTGTCCATTTTACCATTGAGGGGCTCTGGTGACATGATAAAACACAAAGCCCAAGGCTGAGTGATTTTTAAATGTACCAGAGTACCTGCTTGTTTCTGAGAAGCGCGGGTACTCTCCAATTAAAAGTATTATGTCTCTCTTGAGAAGTGCTGGTACTCTCTCTCTCAAAATAAAAAAGTTCCTGTACTGGACAGTACCCGCTTATTTAAACCACTGACCCTATAACTATTCAACAGATGTTTTAGCTGTACATGTCACGTCTGCACTGTGAAGTAAAAGTTATTTGCTCTTCAGGCCACGTATAATCCTTCGTCTTGCAAAAGAGTTTGTGGCCAGTATTAAAATTTGAGGTGGGTAGGGTGCATTGCAATGAGAATCTTTACATAGTGTTGTGTCCTGGATACACTATGTACTCCCCTCAATGTGCACAGTCCCCATTCAAAGTGGAAGAAGAATGTTTCGCAAATTAATACTACACCCTTTCTGAATTCAGTATGGTATACAACTGCAAACCATTGAGACATCTCATTAAGAATACATTGGCAGTGGGTATGCCCATCCCTCCCCCCCCCCTTTTATGAATGATTTGTAAAGAGTCAAAATGTGCTTAGTGCCAGTTAAAAAGACGTTTAGTACATTCCAACTTTGGATTTTGTGAGGACAAAGCATGCTTTTTCTGATTTAAAGACTATGCGACAGTGAAAATCTGCAGTAGACTAGGCCCTTGCTTCTCCATTCTGTGCGGTGATTCCCATGCCCCCTATGCTATGGAAGTCTGGAGGTCTTCTTGCTCAGAAGGATAACTTTCCCTGCAGCCTTGCTCAGAAAGTTTTGAAGTCTCTGGAAAACAGGTCTCCGCAAGAACAAATAATCTCTGGTATGCCCCCCTTTCCACATTATCGTACGGTTGGTTTGTTGGGTTCATGGAAATCCTTAAAAAATGCAGTATAATACAATAGAATGCAGTTACACTGCATCACTAGGGCATCACCAGCCCGAATCAACCCTTCCTGACATAAATGTAATTAACATCAAAGATTAAATGAATGCAAGGTAATCTAATCACATTATAAAAACCGTATTTAAATTGGCTTAATGGTTTAAAAGAAGTTTAAAAAGACATATCTGTCAGTTTAGGAAGCCACCTAACGATAATCCCCATAAAATACGTTATTCAACATTTCATAAATGACAAATCACACGTTGCGTGGCTGTTTGAAATTACTTGTCACGTGGCGTGTAACATCACTGAGTGCAACACTACGGACAAGAAGGTTTGTTCCCTCTTCCTGATGAGCTCTTTACTCAAAGAACCGTTGGAGGAAGCTACTGTTCCCCATAACACACATCTTCAATGTCAGAAAAGGGAAGCAGGGTTGTGTGAAATGTGAATTTCGTGTTGCTATGTACACATAATTTTAATGAAATTACGTATATAACGTGAGATACATTTTGTCTGTATCTCGAGTAACTTTTATTTGCAAGAGCACGCCTCGCAGAAAAATGTCATGCAATATATTTTGGGGGGAAAAATGTCTCATCCAATGACTAAGGCTGTCTCGGCAGGATATTTTCTACTCAAATATCATGCCATGTTATATAATTACATGCAGCAGGGGACAATGAAAAAAGCACACACATAGAGACTCTCTCTCACTCGCCCAAATAAACCATGTTAAGTTAGATCGACTATACTAACCACCGCACTTTCACACATTTACTTATTGCAGTAACAGTAGTTTTACGGGCTGCTATAATTTTAATATTTTAGCAGTACCAGGATTTCTCGTCTTAACCTATTTGTCCTTATTTGAGACAGATCCAGTCCTTCTCACCGAGAACAACTAATGTGAGACAGAATGGGTCGGCCTCCTCATTAGGGCTGCCAACTTTGATGAGGACTGTGCCATCTGCAGGGTTGCTATGCCTTTAATATTGTAATATCTAAGCCCTACAACAGCTTCGCGGTGCAGTTACTTCAGACAGTACCCGCACTTCGCAGAATGGAGCCTGTTTGGCAACAAAAGAAGCTCGTGGTTGATTTCGCCACTGACTAGATTATAGTGGCACGCGGTACCACCCTCCCGCCAAATTTCGAACCCTGTCTCCGGCTTGTCATAAGATGGAGCGGTTGGGCCTCGCGAGAGAGTACGTTTCCGGTAGCCTGCCTGGGTTCTTAGCAAGCGCGCTGACAGGAACCGCCTCTGAATTGGTAATCCACATCCTTGCTTTTCTAGCCCAGCCTGCTTCTGGATAAAAGCGTAATGATAATAAATCAAAAGCGTACGTAATTAAAGTAGACAACGAAATACACATGTACATGTCGAACTGCTTCCGGGCACGAGCGACCGGGTGCAGCCATGACAACAAAAAGCCGAATTTGAAAGCTTTTTCAAGCGAAGAAACGACGGTTAAAAAACATAATGTATATTTCGCATTAAAATGCAGTAATAGGAGGGCGTGCCTTCCAGCGGCTGCTATGAACTCACATTAGCAGCAATCAGAGGAAGACAGCGGGGGCTGTACAAGCCAGTGTATACGTGTTTCCTGAGATTAATTTTTTAGAGCCTGTGAAATACATTGGTTGAGCTGCTTTCCTGGTAATTGGCACATGCCAGCAGAGACCAGGCGCGTGATGAATTACCACCCCTAGAGACCGCGTTTCCTAAATGATTTTTCATAATGCAATTGAGCTTTTCCTGTAAAATGAGCATTTGTGCAACAGTCGTCGCATACTAATGTGGCTCGTATCCCTTCACCGCTCCCTCACGCTCCAGAGCTCGGGAGCCTCATGTATCGTTATATATGATGAATAAATAAGGTGTAGGTGCAGCACATGTGGCTAGGCGTTATTGTCCGTTGACTTGTTATGCTTGAAGCTCTCCCATTGTAGTACACCCCTCGACCTTTTGATTCTCCAAGGTAGGTGAGATCGAATACTCGTGGAAGGCGATGCTAATGAAATCAATGACGGTGAAGCATTTTTTGGTAGATGGGGAAAGATTTCTGGATGGTTGGTCACATACAGAGCTGGCCCTAAATCGAACTGGCCGGGACAGCGCCCTGTGCGGAAAGAAAATGTGGTGTCTGTTGTGGGGGTGAGCGGTCATTGCGGTGTGACCGCAGGAGGTGTGAGGAAGATGGGAGGAGGGCGGGGGGTTGATGGAGTGCTAACAATTACGCTGAGGTACAATAAGGGCTGATAGCAAAGTCTTGAACGGGACTGATGAGACCAAGTGGGATGGACGAGCTGCTCTTTGCATGACATTATGTCAGGCTGCGGCGCCCCTCAGAATAGTGGCACCCCAAGACTGGGCCCAACTCACCCATACCCAAGGCCAGCCCTAGTCACATTGAAGTCTATGGTAGACATTCTTATGATCAATCCAAAAAGGGTGACACCCTCAAAAGAGGGTGAGCTGAGAGTTGTGTTATTGCTTTCTACCTGTAGTAACGACAGAAAAGCAATGGAACATGTTTCTAGATTGAACACCTAAGCCTGCTTCGGTCTGACATGTGTAAGCTGCAAAGCTTGTATGTAAGTAGTGGCACTTGTATAGAGCAAACCTATCTCAGAAGCAGCAGAATGCTGGACAGTGGGCAAGAAAGCCCACAGGTTATGATTTTTTTTGGTTTACACAAACGCAGGTGGTGATCGTGTAGGATTGTTTTTGATATTCTTCGCCATACACGCATAGCAGCGAATGGGAAATGTTCCAGACACAAAACTGGTAGCGATCAGGTTTCCACGGCAATATAGTGCCCACTAGCAAGTGCTTTGAAGTTGTATCATTGGGGGACCTGGGAACATGCTGTTTTGAAGGCATACATATCGGATATCGGAGCATCCTTCCAGTATGACAAGTTTACTTCTACGTGTATTTCCACAGAGTTTGAAAACAAATCTGTGGATATGTGCTACGCTCCCTCCCCCCTCCCAAATTTCTTAAAATTAAAAAAGAAGCCACTTACCTGTGTGTCTGCCGCCTCCCCTGTCTGGCCACTCTCCTGCCTGCTCCTCGCGTCCTTCTGTAATTAAAAAAACACTACGTTGTACGTCTAGTGTTTTTTTTTAATTACAGAAGGAAGCGAGGAGCAGAAAGGAGAGCAGCCAGGCAGGGGAGGCGGTAGACACACAGGTAAGTGGGTTCTTTTTTAATTTTTAAAGTATTTGGGAGGGGGGAGGGAGCTGCTACCTCCGCTCCGCCACGGAGGCGGAGTTTTGCCTACCTCCGCGTTTGCAACAGAGCGCAGAGTAGGCAAATCTCCCCAAACTCCGCTGGCGGAGCTGAGTTTCCCGCCCAGGGTTAGTAAAAACACTACAAAACGATTCCACTCCAGTTTAGAAAAATAACAAATATTTATTTGATGAAAACAAGACAAAAACGACAAAAATCCAACATACATAATTCAAGATATCAATTTTCAAAGATTAAATAAAGTTGTAGTTCTTAAAAATCAATGGATGCCCTTGATTAGGACAAAGTACCTCAGAAGCGTCAAAAATCAAAGACGATGCGAGACACAAGGCAGATTGAGTGTAAAAAAAGCAGGTGATGCATTGATTCCTTACTGCTAGGCAGGGGAGGTGATGCATCATTCGCAGGCACACCTCGGTTCCTTACTGTGGTGCGGTGTCAATGAAGAAATTGGCACCCATGGACGATGCGTCGAAAGTCAAGTCGCCCTGCGTTGATTTCACAGCATTGAAGCAGGAGCTGCGTCAGAGTTGGGGTAGTGTGTCATGGACTTCAGTTATGCAGTGCTCGAGACTAACGCAGCAGCGGTTCTTGGGATGCGCCAAAAGTGGGGCCTGCATTGTAAGCCATGGTCATTGCATCAAGCAGGGACCATGTCCCGGTGCAGGCAGTGGCGATGCGTCGAGTTTTGGCGGTGCTGCACCAATTCCGAATGACGCCTGGTGTCGATGTGTGGATATCTTCTTGGTAGCACCAAAACTCACTTCCAAGGGCCCAGGAACTGGATTTGGCACCTGTTGGCAGAGTAAGACTCACTGCATCAGAGTTCAGGTGATTTCAGGTGTAGTCTTTGATGGCCTTGAAACTTCCTAATGGGAGGCAAGCTTAAATCAAGCCCTTGGAGAACCTTGGAAGCAGGACATAGAAAGCAATTTCCAGTCCTTTCACTCCCAGGACAGAAGCAGCAATCAGCAGACCAACACAGCAAAGCAACCAGCAAAGTGGCAGTCCCTCCAGACAGCAATCCAGCTCATCTTCCTGGCAGAATGTCCTCAACCCAGCAGTGTTCTGAGTATATGGTGTCAGAGGTCCAGTACTTATACCCATTTCCGCCTATGAAGTGGGCAAACTTCAAAGGGAAGTCATTGTAGTGCACACGACCCTGCCCTGGCTCCAGACACACTACAGGGGGTGGAGACTTCTTTGTGTGAGGACAGGCACAGCCCTATTTAGGTGTCAGTGTCAACTTCTCCCACCACTCTAGCTCAAGAATGCCTATCAGACTGGTGATGGGCCATCAGGATGTGCAAGGCACACCTTAGCTCCCTTTGTGTGACTGCCTAGAGTGAATGCAAAAGCAGTCCAACTGTCACACTGACCCAGATGTGTATTCAAAGACAGGCAGAGGCACAGAATAGTTAAATTAAAAAAATGCACACTTTCTAAAATTGCTGTACAAAAGGGGGTGGGCCAAAAACCAGTAGCTACATAGGGCCAATTGTTGTGTCACTTTCTAAAATTGACATTTTTAGACCTGCAATTTATAAACCACCTTTAATAAAAGATGTATTTTTAAATTGTGTCCAGAGACACCAAACACCAATTTCTATCAGCTCCCAATTGGCAGATACACCTGTAGGATGTTAGAGGGCTGCTCCAACGCTAACCTGTGGGAGAGATAGGCCTTGCTATAGTGAAAAAAGAATTTAGTAGTTTTTCACTACCAGGACAAGTAAAGCACAACTGTACATGTCCTACATTTTAAATACACTGCACCTTGACTTGGGGCCTACCTTAGGTGAGCCTTATATGTAATAAAAGGGAAGGTTTGGGCCTGGCAAGTAGGTGCACTTGCCAGGTTGAAATTGCAGTTTAAAACTGCACACACAAACACTGCAGCGGCAGGCCTCAAACATGTTTGCAGGGCTACTCATGTTGGTGGCACAATCAGTGCTCCACCCCCACTATTAGCATTTGATCTAGAGGCCCTGGGCACAAATGGTGCACTGTACTAGGGACTTACTAGTAAATCAAATACCATTACATTGTAGACAGGGAGCACTTGCACTGTACTACTGGCCAGCAGTGGTAAAGTGCCTAGAGTCCTAACAGCAGCAAAAACTAAATTCAGCACACAGTCAAAAACAGGAGGTCAGAGGCAAAACGATAGAGGAAACCACACCAAAAAATGCCAGAACTAACATCTATGATAAACCATAAGAGAGGCTGTCGGTGTGGAATTCAATTAAGTGTCTTCAACTGGCATCTTTTTCACCTTCCCACTGGATTCAGACTGTAGTTGCTTATCCCTAATAAGTTGAGGCTGGTTTACTGTCCTTGAAAAAATCTAACAGGATCAAATAGAATGGTGACATGGCTGGTTTCCAACATTACAGCCTTGCTGATCTTTGGAGATCTCACTTACTTCCTAGATGTGTCTTGTTAATCTCAACAGTTTGCCTAACAATAACATTCTACATCACTCATATTCATTAAGTTCACTTGTAAAATCACTTAAACAGACATATGGACTGCATGGAGTACCACCATGCCCCATTTGTTCTGTCTGGTGCAACACCATAAAATGTATCTGGTCTCTAGCTCATTCCTATCATACTATATATTTCTCCTTTGAATCCGGCATGCTGTTAAGTAATATGTGCTGCACTTTGATCTATACCCATGACTGCACTTACGCGATTCTGTGGCTGTGTTATTTTACTCATAATAATGAATTTAATCACTTGACACAGAATCCACTTACTGCACCATAAATTGAAGACAGCATTAAAAAAAATGTCTTCGGTTCAAAAGGGTCAAAAGTTACTTAAAAAGCAGCACACTTGGCGCTACACAGTGGAACACTAATTGTAAAGGGTAAGTGACCAATCTTTAGTTGCTCATTGCTTTACTTGGGTGTTAAACTAGTGGCATTGAGGGGAACATTTGTTCACATAGTACTAATGTGTGTTAAAATAACAAAATAGAATGTGCAACATTACTGCCAGATTTTGCGCTGCCACATAATTTACTAAACTACACATAGCTTGGTTCTCCATTGCCATGTTTGCTCAGGCCTACCAGACAGTACATACGCTGTCTGTTGTAAGACATATTGTGGCCTATTCAGAACATACTCGGGGCTTGGAGACCATCATTGCTTACCATTGGTTGGCTTTCCTGTCACTTTCATCTGCCTGCTTCTTATTTGTGCCGCAGCTTGTCAATATTGAATTTGTCCCTCTCTTATGGAGCATAGCCTCTTTACTATTTTTGGCTGGTATTTCTGCTTCCACTGCTTACTTTGGAAGCACTACTTTTTTGTGTTAAGCACTCACAAAAGAGTGCATGTGTTTGTGAGCTGTCTCCCTTAAGTACTCCTGTCCCCTTGCACCCCATGTTGATCTCTGCCACCTGTATGCTTCTCTCCATGTTGAACTTTCCTGTGTGCTTCTCCCCATTGCTTCCCCGCGCCCTGCGTGTTGCTTACCCCTGCACCCTCCTTTTCTCTCCCGTTGTTGCTTCTTCCACCTGCGCCCCCTTCTCTTTCCCCATTGTTGCTTCCACCCACCTGACTCTTCAAGTTGCTGTCCCACAAACCCATGTTGCTTAAGATCCCAACCCACCCCAGTTTTGCTTCTGCTTCCCCTGTTGCTTCGGCATCCCCCCGCCCTCCCCTATGCTCTTTTGCACCCTGTGTTGTTTCTGTCTCCCCCTGTTGCTTCCTCCCCTCATTGCTTCCGCTCCCCCTGAATTTTTTTAGAAAAACAAAAAACACTTTCTTGTGCCATTTATTTTCTTTTTAGTTACCAATCCAACATGGACCATTAACTAAAAAAAAAAGCGCCTATATCCTTTTGTGGGCGTGCACATGCATGGTGCATATCCTTACAAAATGGCGCAGGGAGCCACGTTAGTGGCTTTTTTTCTTTGTTTTTAAAACTCAAGGTATGCTGTATAGCATCAGGGATGCTATGCAGCTTGGGTAAGAACCATTGAAAAAGCCAATATGTCTCAAAGGCGAGATCTAATGGCTTTGCTAGTGCTTGTTGTAAATCCAGTAGCCCAGTCCCTATCACTGGCGCCGGCCAGGCTGAACCTGCCAATTGCTCTCTATAGGGTTCAGTTGCTCATATCAGCTATCTGCGTTATTCCTTTTCCTCACCTCAGCGCCTCTGAACCCTGCTTAGTTTTTATCACAGTCCTGTTCGTAAAGAAAGCGCACTTCCTTATCCAGTGCTAGCCGGCTGGAGCAGATTCGGCTGCGTGGGCTTGTGTGGCGGCAAATATTTCGCTTTTATTGCTTTCCTGAAGATGGCAGGTGGCAGGCCTGCTCATTTATGGCAATAAACACTCTGGGGATTGCATATTAGATCCATTTCCTGCAATGGCGAGTGTGTCTCGCGTTGTATCTAAAAGATGAGGCCAATTTCGCTTCTGCTCTGAGGAACAAGTAACCACAGAAAGAAATCAGCACGCGCTGGAGGAGCGCTGTCGCAGTAAAGGAGCCACTCAACGGACATCTGCGCCTGTGAGCATGCGCAGCTTAATGATAAATGAAGTGAAGTGCGTAGTACTGGTATTTATTGGAAATGTGCTGTTTTTAAGGAACAGACACACCTAGACACGTCACAAACTGAACACAGGAACGTGAAGGCAGCAAAGCAAAACTCCCCTGTGATACTTGGAGCTCTTGCTAAAATGTTGAAGTACCATTATGTCTGCCACAATTTGGAAACAGGATTCGATTCTCTGAAAAGCCATTAAAAAAAATTGGATCTAGAATTACGTCTTACTGGTTGTGTGCAACAAACACGCACACACACTGTGAACACAACCGTGAGCTGTGGCCTCTGGCAGATGACTCTGGAAGCCAAGGGAGAAGCTTGATGAGAAATTTACACCCAAAGGGAAAATATTTTTGTAAGAGATATTCAAGACACAATATTTCTGTCAAACAATGTGTTTTCTAATGATATTCCGACAAAAAAACCGAATATGTTATATAAGTTGCTTGAAACAGAGACATAATTAGATTCCTTGTCTGTGGGTATTGCCTCAAGTGGAATGTATTAGAGCAGCAGATGAAGTTTCTTTTGAAGCATTTTTTCGCTTGTGGTGAGGAAGGAGGTCAGCTTTTGGGCTGTGACAATTTTGCTGATGTTGTGAATGGTTGATTGAATAAAGTTTAAAAGAAATGAACAGGCCCTTGCTGCAAGATGACAAAGTTGATGAAGTAGGCAATGTCACGCATCATCATAGATTGAAAAGTTGTAGGTACCAGGTAGCGGTACCAATGTTGAGACTGCACTTGATCTGAGATGAAATGTTGTTCCTCCAAAGTCTACCTGACTCTCTTGGGAAGCAAGGCCTCTTAGTCAAAGCGTACAGTAGCCCACCGTAAGTGGTGTGAAGGTTGGCCCATATACAGTATTACACAAATAATATCTAACATGCTATGATTTTAATGTCCAGTCAGGGTTATTTCTTCAAAAACAAATTACACTTTAATAACACCGTAGAATTATAGGATAGTAAAAATGATGATCAACATTGAATACAACTCTATCCTTAACCACTCAAGAAAGTAGCTTTTATGGTAGGGCCCTGTTCCGTGACTTGTTTTGGTGGAACAACTCTTTTAGGATGTAATCTGTTACTGCTATACTGTGAGAATTCAGCACTTTGGATAGCTCCTGACTATCCAGAGTGCTCAAAGTTTTTATAATTATTCTTATGGATGTATATGCAGTTTTATGTCAGAATATGAAGGACCAAGATAACGATGTGCCAAAATATTGTTTGCAAATCATTCACTACCATTATATAGCAGGTGGTTACGTGTATATATAGAAAAGTGTAGATGCTGTTAGCTCTAAATCTTCAAATATAAGTACCTTGAAGAGTATATATATATATCTATATATATATATATATATATATATCACTGAAAAAACCATAGGTTTCACACACGTTATAGTTAGGATTTAGAATTTAAAAAACCTTGCAAATTCACTTAAAAAACCATAGGTTTCACACATGTTATAGTTAGCTGGACATTTCACTCGTGAAAAACCATTGAAATTCCCCCGTTATAGTTAGTGCAGGCAACTATAACTCACGCGACCGCAATCCTCTGCTGATGACGTCAGATATTACATCACTGTATTTAGACACTTATTTACCCATGTCTTCTTCCATTAATTTTTAGCTATACATATATTACAATTTTTATTTTTCAGAAAGACACATATGTCATCAGTGATGTAATATCTGACGTCATCAGCAGAGGATTGCGGTCGCGTGAGTTATAGTTGCCTGCACTAACTATAATGGGGGAATTTCAATGGTTTTTCACGAGTGAAATGTCAAGCTAACTATAATATGTGTGAAACCTATGGTTTTTTAAGTGAATTGGCAAGGTTTTTTAAATGCTAATTCCTAACTATAACGTGTGTGAAACCTATGGTTTTTTCAGTGAATTTGTACGGTTTTTTAAATGCTAAGTTATGTATCTATTATTATTTTTTTTTTCAGGTTTTACACCGTGCGCACCCCGCGATTTTTTTTTATTTTTTTTAAATTGTTTTTTTCTCCCTTGGGGGTCCTTCTGTGACCCCCTGACCAAGGCTAGGGGGTCAGGAACTGTCCACCCTGCCCCCTTTTCACGTTCTCCACCTTTGTTTTTCACCCCCTCAGACTGCGAGAGACAAAATGGCGGCCGACACTTCCTGGTTTCGAACGATTCGAATGTTTACCGACATCTAACAACCAATCAGAATTGCGCCCGCGCGCCCACGTTACACAGTTCGCGGAATTTTTCCGTTTCTACCAAGCGCGCACGCTACGCGTACTCCGAGATTTTTCGTAAAAAAAATAAAACAAATTTTGGCCCTTGGGGGTCCTTCTGGGACTCCCTGACAAAGGCTAAGGTGTCAGGAACTGTCCACCCTGCCCCCTTTTCACGTTCTCCACCTTTGTTTTTCACCCCCTCAGACTGCGAGAGACAAAATGGCGTCTGACACTTCCTGGTTTCGACCGATTCGAATGTTTACTAAGATCTGACAACCAATCAGAAGCGCGCTCGAGCACGGCAGCGCCTATAGATATATATATGCTTTTAAATGCTATTTTCTCAGGAAATACTGAACAGATTTACACCAGACCTGCAAAAGGCACATCCCTGACCTGAGGACTACCTCTCTGGCAAATTTCAAGTAATTGTGTTCAGCCGTTCGGGCTGTAGCTTGGACTAAAGGTCCTATGGGAAAATGCATGGGGAAAACGCGTTTTGGGACCCCCCCTTTTTCTCAGCCCCCGCTTGACGAATCCCCCCGAGACTTTCAGGGAAGGAGCGGAGCGGAGCGCCCCACCTATTTTGAAAATTTCGCGAGGATTCGTCAATCGGCGCCAAAGTTATTCCAAATAGAATGTTGCGGATTTCCTATGGAAACACGGTCCTAACTATAACTATCTACTGGCGACCGCCAGTAGATAATATATATATATATATATATATACACACACACACACACACACATATATATATAAAAATAAATTTCAAGGTACTTATATATGAAGACTCGTGCCCTAAGGTAACTATAATTAAGCTTGGGCGGAGTTCGCAAAGTTCTGCTATGCGAAACTCCGCGAAGTGCAAAAAAACACTCTGCCGCGCTATGCAGAGCTCCGCAAGCGGGGAAGTGTGTTGGATAAATGCTGTTTGCAGTGATTTTTATTGCCAGGTGATTGTCTGCACTGTGCAATCATCGCGAACGGCACCATGCACAGCGCAAGCGGGCACTGCTTCCTTTCTGCAGTTCGAGTAGGTATTTACTCGAGCAGCAGCTTTCTCAACACAAGCAGATAGTTTCTCAACACGAGCGGTCGCGAGCATACGCGACCACTCGCAATGAGAAATCTGACCGCCTGCGTAGAGAAATCTTGCCGGGAAGATGATTTTCCACGCCCGAACACGCCAACTTGATGTTGACGTTTGTGAACGAGGAAAAATCTCGCCGGGAGGTGGATTTTCCTCGCTTGCGCTCGCCAACCTGACGTTGACAAACGCAAGCAAGGGAAAAAACTTCGCTCCAGTTTTTCGGAACTCCGCGTAATGTGGAGTGCGGAAATCTCCGCAAACTCCACGAGCGGAGCGGAGTTCACTGCCCAGACTTAACTATAACGCACTCCCGCCATGCACAATTTTCTTATCAATATTTTTACAGCAAATGTTGCACTGATATCATTAATAATGTCAAAGAAGATGTCATGAGTGATGTAATATGTTGGGTAATTAGCAGTGAATGGCGAGGGCGCGAGTTATAGTTACCTTAGGGAACGAGTTATAGTTACTTGAGAGAACTCAAACTATTTTGTTTAAATTCTATTTCCTAACTATTAAGTCCCTGTAACCTTTGTTTTTTTCAGTGAATTTCTATTTTAAAAAAAATGTAAAGTAATATTTAATTACCATACGTTAATCCAACCACCACCACACACGGCCTTCTCCCGGGGCCTGGCCATATTGAAAGGCCAGGTCTATTTCTGTCCTCGGGGACCCCATCTCCTGGGGCCTGACCATACTGTAAATAGGGAGGTGGCACACAGCTCCCCTTCCTGGGCTGATTTCTGGCCCCAGGGACCTCATCTTCGTGGGCCTAGCCATATTATACAGGGGGATGGGATCTGGGGGACCTCATCTCCTGGGGTCGAGCTATATTATAAAGGGGAAGGGATGTATGCATTCCCCCTCCCCAGGCCAACATTGGCCCCCGGGGACCCCATCCCTTGGGGCCTGTCCAATTAATAATTTGGGAGAGGGTGATTCCTGGTCCCGTGACCCTATCTCCCGGGGCCAGGCCATATAATAAAGGGGGAGGGGGCTCACAGCGCACTCCCCGGGCCATGGTTGGCCCTGGGAACCTTATCCACCGGGGCTCAGCCAATGAAAGGTGGGTGTCCTGGAGCCCACTCAGGGCACTCACTACATGTTTATTGGAGGCCGCGGGGGGAAGCCCAATGCCTCTGCGGCTCCAGCCGGCATTGCTTGGCAGGAGACATTTTTTCATCTCATTCACTGCCCGCATCAGTGCGGGCAGGAAAAAACCTGAAAAGTCTGCTCCCAGGAAGGAGGAGAATATTTGATGCTCCAGCTCGCTGGGAGCGGACTTCATGTTTGCTCTAGCTTGGTGGGAGCTTTAAATTGCCCGCTCCCAAGCGAGAGCAAACATAGGTTAGCCTTATTGGTATTGGAGTATCTATGGTTTTGAGAATGGACGTCTGAAATTTTGATTGAGTATATCAAAGGGTGTGAGAAGATGCACTAATTTATCACATGGATGACGTCATCAGTGATGTCATCCGTGATGTCATTTCAGATGTCATCAGTGATGTCATCAGTGATGTCACTGACCATGTCATGAGTGATGTAATATGTGACGTCATCAGCAGTGCGTTGCGGGGGCACGAGTTATAGTTAGCTGAACTAACTATAACGGGGGAATTTCTAGGGTTTTGTACGAGGGAAATGTCCAGCTAACTATACCGCCCCTGAAACCTATGGTTTTTTCAGTGAATTTCTAATATTTTTTAAATGCCAATTCCTAACTATAACGCCCCTGAAACCTATGGTTTTTTCAGTGAATTTCAAAGGTTTTTTAAATGCTAATTCCTAACTATATCAGGCCTGAAACCTATGGTTTTTTTCAGTGAATTTCAAAGGTTTTGTAAATGACAATTTTGAATGTATTAATTCTTATACTGATTTTTTTGATACTGATTTACTATATTTTTTAACTATTTATTTTTAGATATATTTTTTTTAATTACATTATAATTACATTATACATTACAATACAAAATATACTTTCTCAGAATGAATTACTTTAGTTTAAATACTTGGTAAATAGGTAACAGACTTTTAAGTACAGTAGTTACAGTTGTTGCAATGGGCAACACAATTTCAAACACAAAGCAACATTGAGCTCAATGTGAATTTCTAGTGAAATGCAATTAGTTACTTTATGGATTACTTTTCTAACCACAGGACTGGATCCTAGATTCAGTCCTTGGACATCTGCAAATAGTTGAGTAAAAGCGCTTTGGTTACAGTAGTTATTTTTAAGGAATATTATTGTATTTTAAAAGTTGACACTTAGAAATTTTTTCACATAGAATCACCAATGTTATCCTATGGCAGAAAATTCACTTAGCAGGTAAGTAGTGTTATCATTACTTTTTCTTACTCAGTGGTGGATCCTGGATCCAGCACTGGTCAATCTCCTGTAAACAGTTGAAAGAATGTGTTTAAGTCATACAGACGATTTTTTAGGAATATTTTTAGTTTGTGAAAATAGACACTTAGAATCTTTTCTAGTGAAAACCACACAATGGATTCCTATGGAAGGAAATACAAGTTACTGGTAAGTACGCTTAGAATTACTCTTCCGGGTCAGTGCTGGGCTAAAAGATGCAGCCCTGGGTTCTCTCCTGATAACAGGTGAGTAAATCGGAATTCGTCGTTCGGCTGATTTTAGAGGAATATTTGTACGTTTCAAAAATGGACACTTAGAACATTTTCTGCTGAAAACCACACAATGGATTCCTAAGGAAGGAAATACAAGTTACTGGTAAACACGCTTAGAATTATTTTTCAGGGTCAGTGCTGGGCTAAAAGATGCAGCCCTGGGTTCTCTCCTGATAGCAGGTGAGTAAATCGGAATTCGTAGTTCGGCTGATTTTAGAGGAATATTTGTACAATGGTAAAGGAAGGGGGTGGGGCCTGAGGTGACGTGTGCAAACACGCCCTGTGGTGCGTTTTAAGTTGGGGAATTAATTCCTCTTTAATCCTGCGGTCCCCTGGGGGCCAACTAGCCCACCAGGTACCTCCAGTATGCGTCAGGGAGCTGCGTTGCAGAGCGGTGTTCAGTGGCCAAGCCCCTTTTTACAACACTCTGCAACGAAGCTCCGTGGCGCTTCCTGGAGGTACCTGGTGGGCTAGTTGGCCCCTAGGGGACCTCTGGATTGAAGAGGAATTAATTCCCTAAATTAAAACGTGCCACAGGGCGTGTTTGCACACATATCACCTCAGGCCCCGCCCCCTACCTTCACCACTGTGCAAACGCGCCCTGTGGCGTGTTTTAAGTTGGGGGATTAAGTCCCCTTGAATCCTGAGGTCCCCTGGCGGCCAACTTGCCCACCAGGTCCCTCCAGTATGCTCCAGGGAGCTGCATTGCAGAGAGGTGTTCAGAGGCCACGCCCCTTTTTACAACACTTTGCAACGCAGCTCCGTGGCGCTTACTGGAGGTACCTGGTGGGCTAGTTGACCCCTAGGGGACCTCTCGATTGAAGAGGAATGAATTCCCCAACTTAAAACGCGCCACAGGGCGTGTTTGCACAGTATCACCTCAGGCCCCGCCCTCTACCTGCACCACTGTGCAAACGCGCCCCGTGGGGTGTTTTAAGTTGGGGGATTAAGTCCCCTTGAATCCTGAGGTCCCCTAGCAGCCAACTAGGCCACCAGGTACCTCCAGTAAGCGCCACGGAGCTGCGTTGCAGAGAGGTGTAAAAAGGGGTGTGGCCTCATTACACCTCTCTGCAACGCAGCCCCCTGGGGCATACTTGAGGTTCCTGGTGGGCTAGTTGGCCCCCAGGGACCCCCAGTATTCAAGGGGAATTAGTTCCCCCTCTGCAAACGCGCCAGGGGGCGCGTTTGCAGAGTGGTGTAAGGAGGGGGCGTGGCCTCCGGCCCGATCCCGATCTTTTCTGCCGGCATTGCTTTCCGACATGGGGAGCAGCTAACATGCTGCTCCCCATGTGGAAAAGCAGAGGCTCCCGCCCTGTCATTGCAAACAGCAGTGTCCCGGGGGTGGGCACCCCGGGACACTGCAGGAGCCGGCCCTGGGGGGTGGCGGTCCCCAGGGCCATCATTGGCTCCAGGAGGGGGGCCGCGTGGCCCCCCTTCCACACGGACAAGTTGCCCCGGGGGTGGCGGTCCCCGGGGCTGGGGGGGCCTGAGAGCCCCCCCATCGCAAATACTTTCAAGTCCCGGGGGTGGCGGTCCCCGGGGCTGGAGGGGCTGCGAGCCCCCCCACCCATTTTCTATAAGCCCTGGGGGGTGGTGGTCCTCGGGGCTGGGGGGGGCTGTGAGCCCCTCCATATAGTATCTCTGAGCCGGGGGGGGTGGCGGTCCCCGGGGCAGTGTGGGGGGGATTGGGATCCCCCCCCACTTTTTTATTTCTGTCCCCGGGATTTGGCCCCCCCTGGAGGCCAATTACCATAGAAGCGCGGGAGCCCCGCGCTTCTTTTTTTTTTTTGCATAGACATACAGTTTTACTGGTAAAAGTATATAGCAAAAAAATAAATATGTGGCGGAAATCATGTTTCAGTGTATATTTATCATTTGTGCATCACCACGTAAAGTGGCACTATTTCTTTTGATCCTATTAAAATACGTGTTTCCATCACACTTCAGTATTCCCAAAAAGTGCTTTACTTTTGCTTTCCTAACCACTGATATAATTTGAAATATGTGTATAGTTCATTTTCCGATATTTAAATCGGATAATTTGTCAGAAGCAGAAACAGTAATTTGTCAGAAGATATGGCCTGATATTGAAACTTTGTCTTTGAATGTGTAGCAAATGTGACAGGATACACACAAAACTTAAAGGCATCTTTCACCTTCTCAAGTCCAGCATGGTTATTTCTGGGAGTGATGGAGCACCCCCAACATCCCTACTTCCAGTACCTATGCTATATAGTTTGCAATATTTAAGGTGTCTTCTCTTGTATTTCTGTAGCTCAGTTCAGTTTTGCACGCCTGTGGATTGTCTTTGTTTAATGTTGCATATTTTGTTCAAAACATCTCTTGACAGTAAAACAAGCAGGATGCTTTCTTAGAAATGGAATAGTGCTTATGTTTAATGCCACTGACCTGAAGTACTCTCATTCGCCAAAGAATTGTTAGAGAGAATCATGCTATGCCGAATCTGTGCTCTGAGCTAATTTTCTATGCAAGAATTGTATATAAGAACCTCTTGATTCTGGGGGTGAGACAGATTTTCCTTGCAGAATTTCCTGTTGTATTAGGGATGCTGTCCGACCTTTCTTTGATTTTGCCGCTCATTCAGGATTTCTGATTTTTTACTACTCTGCATTTTGAGGCTTCATGGTATTTATTCTTACTGTTTGATTTTGAGATTATGTAATGCAAGCCTTTGAAGTTTCCCTGATCTAAAACTCAGTTTTTGAGTGGCTCCAGTTTTGATAGTCTGCTAAACTGATGTTGGATGGGGTGCCTTTTCACGCAAGATCAACCTGTATTGGAACCTTCTGAAGTAAATTGTGGAGATCTCAAAATGTTGGGGTGCCATGATTATTGAGGTACAGTTAAAATTATTGGGGCATGGGGGAAGAAGAAGAAGAAGATGATCGTGTCAAGTGAGAATTCATCTTCTTACTTCATGTTATGAGTTTTTAATAGAAGAGGAGGTGACAGCTATTGCACATGTTTTAAGTTTCAGTGATTATTCAATGGCCTACAATGGTTTCCACTTTAATCCCATGTTGAGATCCTGAAACATACCCCACCTACAAACATTATCTCCTACAATTATGATAAATCTGAAGCACATCCGACGTGACTAAGACAAAGTTCCTTACGAGCATGGTGGGTGCTAATTATGGACATTCATTTTATGATGCAAACTGTGATGAATATCTCATGGAATGAAGGAATAGGAAGCACAGAAAAGTCGAATGGGTCTAGAATTGGCTGCCAACCTTTTGGCTTTGTTGATTCATGTTTTATTTTGTCATGTTTCGGAAAAAAAGTTCTTGTTGAGGGAGTTGCAATAAAAAAACTGAAAATTGTCTAAAAGCAAAAATAGTTTGGGGGTTTTATAAAGCGCACATTGTCATAGAAGTCTCCTGTCCTAAAGAGAACTACTTTGTGCACGGATATGCTTACTGTGAAAGAGCATAATGCCGTCACTCACTGAATCAAGCCAATCACTGAAGTGGATTTACCAACTGCACCATGCTGTAGTGGAATGCATAAAATGATACAACAGACCAATGGAGGAAGAGGCTGACTAAAGCTCTTATCAGACATAGAGAGCAAGAGAGAGAGAGAGAACGAGAGAGAGAGAGAGAGAGAGAGAGAGAGGGAGGGAGAGGGAGAGAGAGAGAGAGAGAGAGAGAGAGAACGAGAACGAGAGAGAGAGAGAGAGGGAGGGAGAGGGAGAGAGAGAGAGATATTTTATTAAAATCAAAAGGTCTCGTTTAACGACAGACCTGAAACTAAAAAGTGCTTGTGGTTACATAGCATTACACAGGATTCAATCCGGAAACCACCACAGGTTTGTAGCAGGTACATCGATCAATCTACTCAGCTGTCACTGCACATCATACTCAAAGCCACTAAAAGCTGTCTTCAGGGATGGGCATAAGTATTCCAACTCAAAATGACAGCCTGCGCTTTTAATTCACTCAGCGCATCCCCAACCTGTGACCCTCAGGTTATGCACCGCAGAGTTAAACAGGCGCCCCAGAGAAAGGGCGATGGCAGCATGTTTGCATTCTTGTCCTAGTGTTATTACTAGAGAAGTATTCAAGCATCACTCGCCAAGACTCTGCTGATGGAATCATAATACCCCCTGTTTATGTTCCGCGGCACGCGCAGCTGCCATTCTGGGATTGGTTCCGCCTGCATCTGAGGACAGTGATCAAATATGGCATGGGCTGCACATCACAACTAGCGCTTAGAGGGCTATTTCACCCTGCAATGTATCCGCTGCCACGGGGTATCAGGAGGAAAGTGGAGGATTCTTACTTTTTCTCTCAATAGGGGTTTTAATCAATTTAGATAAAGAGAAGTTCGAAATGTTGTAAGAGTGGTCATAACAGCTGTGCAACTCATTAGAGTGGTAACAACTATTCCACATTCTTTGTCCCACCAATGGCGCATCGAGTGTAACTTCGGTTGGTACAAAGTGCAGCATACGCATTATAAAGAAAACTAAACTTAACAGTGTGAGTGTGCAAAAAGTGAAAAAGCATATCTGCGTGCGAGGGTGCATTATAGAAGCTAAAAACACAATTCAACCCAAATTATATTTTTATAAGAATTGTAAACATTGAACCAATGCTGGCATGCTTTGTAATAAAACAAAAGTCTCTCTGTTTCTCTTGAAGCAGGTCAACTACATCACACTGACAAACCAAAAAGGCGAAAATTCTGTGATTAGTTTGAGATTAGAGAGCGCCTTTCTTGTCAAAGTTACTATCCTTGGAACCACGGATAGGTGCAGTAAAACAAAGACATTCATTAGTGGAAATGTGCATCTTTAGATCTGCTTTTACATTGATTTTGGGAAAGTCACTCTAACATTTTCGGGTCTTGGATGCTGATAACATTTGTTAATCATTGCTCAATGACAATCGTTTTATCGAAACAGGAAGGGCAAAAGGCTGTGTGGGCCCCGCTAGGATTTAAACCTGCAATCGACATACATGTTACTACACAGTGATCCCGACCATAAGGGTATTAGTCTGCTGAGCTATCCTGCATGGGCCAGAAGACCAGGAGAGGATACATTGTCATGCGGCCTACATATTTTTACCGATATAACTCCGAGGAACAAAGATGTAAAACTTTTAAAAACACTGCCCTGTTTGGCACAGCTGGGTCTTGAATCTTATAAAAGGCATTGTTAATTTAATGCGTTCAGTGGGTGGAAGAAAGCGCCTACAGTGTGTTCTCCTACCTTTTTGGGGATGATAAGAACGGATGCGTTTGTGTTGCTTGTGCATGGAAAATCCTAAAAAAACACATACACAAATTTCTGCTGGCCACAGGCAAGTAATCGTGGCTCATTCATGTTGCTGGCTATTCGGCGGGCTCCCACGAACACCTGGGCTGCTGCTTTTTGCAGACGACATAGCACGTAAAACCTGTTTGAAGGTGCAGGGGTGGCTCTAGGCTCATGGTGGCCCTGTGCAGGGAGCGCAGGTAGGGGGCCCCGGAAGAGGGGGTCCGGGCGGGGCGGAGCTCAGGAAGGTGTTTTAAAAAAACGTCCAGAAAAGGCGTTAGATGACCAGTAACATGGTAACAGAAAAACGACGTGTACTTTTTGAGTGCTCATCACTTGGATACTTTGTTTTAGAATCTGGGTCTCTGGAGGGACCCCTTTCAACAAGAAAAACACGTTGCGCGTCCGTAAGAGAGTTCGGACACAAAGTAGGATCCCTCCAATCACATAAATCATATTCAGAACACGGGTCTGTAACATGGTCTTGCTCTTTGGCTTCCTTTTCAATACCAGCATCATCCGTCTGTAAACTCTGAACCTCCTTCAGAATGCCAGATGTTGATGGACCGATGAATGATGTTTCTCTGTCTGAGGGTCTTTTGTAATAATCCTCATCCTGAGTTGGTAATTGCTGCATGTTTGTATCAATTTCAGAGTCACCTTGTTCATTTTCATTGGTCTGCTCATGAGTATAATTCTGCTCATGGATATCATAATTTTTTTTGTTCTTCTTTATGGTCGTCAGCGCCTGTTTTACCTAGTGCATCAGCAGTACTCTGGCCAGAGGATTCTCCATCTTTAGGTTTCCCTTGGGTGATAAAGTTCAGGATTGCTCCTTCCTGTGACACTACGAAAGCCTGCTGAGCCACCTTTCTCTTTCGTTTCGAATAACCAGATTTGTGTACTCGAATTCTCTTCATTTTGCTTGCAATGCAGCGGGCGAGGCTAGCAGTGGGTAGGGAAAAAAAGAAGACAATCAGCAGTGGCGGCTGCTGAAAGATTTTGATGTGTCATTTTTATTTACTTGCATAAACAACAGTTGATGGACAGAATGCAGAACAATGTCATACATTCACCCCAGTACAGAGATCTGGGCCTAAATCCATCGTTTTTTTGCTCACTCCACCACCCCAGTTCAGACATGGCCATATGCAAATCAGCCTTGACCCTGTGCCTCATGGGAACAGTCCAGCCCGAACTGCCAAGCCATGTCTTCCCTGGACTACACAATGAAGGACCAGCATACCTTAATGAACGAGTGAATTTCCACCAACCTACCAGGAAAATATGTTCCAGAACCATCTCCCTAGCAGCCACCCAATGCAGCCGCTGATAAAACAGTGGAGGCCGCTACTTCTCCCACCTGGCAGTGAAGAGCTGAAATCCCTCCCCCTGTACCTCCGAGCCCCACCATCGCTCCAGCAGTTCAGGAAGGACCACAAGACCTCGCTGTTCAACCAACAAGCAGCATGATCCAGCAGCATGAATCCCACACCGCCTCGAGACCCTTATGTGTGAAACAGCTGAGCTTTACAAACCCTGACTGATTGATAGTAATTACCCTTCCCACTACATGTATGACACATTATGAGGACTAGCCACATATGGAAGGTTTATTTGAAGAGTGTTATAAAACTATAGGGTAGATCATGTGACTTGGCATACAAGGTCTGTTTTCTCAGTCCACTGAGAACAGTAGAGCCTGGAGAATAGTTCATGATCTATTTGGGAAGTGACCTTAGCAGGAAGAGAGTAAGCTACCTTGAAATCATGGCACACAGAGACCTGTCTCAGTACGTCACTAACTGATCCTGAAGACAGCCTACAGGTAACCAAAGACTCGTCCACTTTACCACATTGTCAAAAGACAAAATACAATATATTTAATTAAGGTTTCTTGTATAGTGCCATATTACAGCAACCAGTTCTGCTCGCTTTCAGAGCACCTATTAAACAAGGATTAATTACAGTGAGTCCTAAGGCTATGAAAAGGCACTAGAGGTTCACTGAAGCAAAATTAATGTGCAAGGAACATCCAGTCAGGAGACAACTTTCAAGCAGACGTACGAATCACTAGCACAGCGTACCAACAACCCCATGGGCCGTGGCATAAGCAAGGAAAATGGCCCCTTTGGCTGCTGCTCAGGAAGTAAAATATAGCAATTATCAGGGTTCAATGGGCTCCTGAGGATTTTGGGTCTCAGTACCACTGTACTTGCTGAACCAATGGTAACTATGCCCCTAGTATGGACAGAGAAGGCTGCTTCACCAATTGCAAACTGAGGACTAGTTAAACTAGTTTTCTCTGCTAGTCACATGACAAGCACTGGAATGTAATTAAAGAAATGATCAAGAAGCCAGTCTCCTACAAAGGTCTCTGCAAAAGGCCATTAGATTGAGTTAGCATGGGTAGGCACTGCCATCCTATTCCAGGCGTCCATCCATAGGTGCTTGCATTTCATGTCTGCCTCAACACCATATCAACAGACATAACCAAATGCCAAGTACATTCGAACACTCGATGTTTTAAAAGATTTGTGCAGGCAGATCCACTCATTAGATCACAAGTATCAGCTTCATACTCTGTTTTCATGATTGTTGATAAGTAATTGTAATCATTTTAATGAATCCTTAATATTACGTCTAACACCTCGTACCCTGCTCTCCTCTTCCCCCCAATACGACCGTGCCTCCCAAGTTACACCTCCAAAAGTCACCATGCCTCCCCTCAGCCACAAGTAAACACCGCCCCTGCACTCCTGACTCACTCTTCCCTCAACATACAGCGCCGATCTGTACCACTCCCTACCCCTGGCGCACGGTGACCACTTCTCCGACCCGCGCCCTCTCAGAGATGAATCGTGAGAGAGAGGCTCTCTCTCACGATTCATCATGCCCTCCCTTCCCATGACCACCAGAATACCTCCAGCTCGCCACCTCACTTGGCTTACCTCCACCCAGACCCAAAGCACACACCATCTACAATAACATCCTCACCCAACCTTCCCCACGCCCCCGGCTCCTCACCCCCACGGGCTGGGATACATTCCTACGCCTCATCAGCCCTCCTCCCCAGGGCTCCCCACACCCTCGTCCAATGGCTCACCTTCCCTCGGGTTCACTCTGCAGTGGCACACGCTGACCTCCTCACTCCCCCTCCCCATGCCCTGACCCTCGGGCTGCTCACCTCGCAGCTGGCACCAAAGGTTGCACACTGGCATGCTATCCTCTGCAAGGCGGCCTTTCTTGCCCAGGGTCTCTAGGCGCGCCGGTGCATGGCCTCGGCCGGTCTCGGTGCTGCTCGCTGCACGCCGGGCACGGGTGCTGCCACCCCTCCTGCCGCCAGTGATGCGTGGTGCTTCTGTAACCCCTTCACTGCAGGACTCGCGGGCACTGCGCATGCGAGCCTCCGGAGGTGCCAGATCTGGACTATTAAAACAAGCTCGATTCTCCTGGAAAAAAAGTTCTAAACAAGCACAAGACCTACCAGAAGAGCTCGAAACAAGGCCGACCCCACACAAAGACGAGACTGGGTTAGAAAGGAAAAGAGTACAAGAACAACCATTCAGCGTGCATCACATTGGATTTAGCACGCCTCAGTCGTTCATGCGCCAAATCCCTGCCAGGGGCCGCCACGAATATGTATTGTATCCGATTCCTCGTGGTGGCCCCTGGGGTTTGGTGGCCCTGTGCAGGTGCACAGCTTGCACATGCCTAAGGCCGCCCCTGGAAGGTGGGTCGTCACCCAAAGAATTCGAGATATCTAAAGTGGACAGCAGAAATGTATGTGATGCAAGGAAACGACACGCTACAAATTGCGCTTTCAGCACTGTCATGACAACCAATCACCCAAACATGCTAACTTCCGCTGCTTGATACATGGCATAAATAGGAGAGGCGTCATCTATCTATACACAGAAGGGGGATAAGAGAAAGCGGTCTGCCTGGTTGCTCTCTGAAGCCCTTCTCGTGCCCACCGAGGACATACCACTGGCCTTTCACCTTGTCAACTGAAACGATAAGGTTTAAACTTCACACACTGTAAAAACACGTCATGTAACAACCAAACACCCCTAACTGTTAAAACCTCTATTACCAAATGAAGTAAATGGCTGAGCCATACCATGGACGTTGAACAGAGGTGAGGTGCTACATCTCTGGCGTGGCTTCCTTTAAGATGCTATATGTGAGAACGAAAGTTCATGGGTGCCCATATCACTTGCTCAAGCCAGCCATTTTCTAAATCCTCCCTGCAAATTCCCCTCTTTGAGCGTTCAGATGACCATAATGAACGTGGAACCGTCTCCAGTGATCACCCAACAGAGCCCTCTTTTATTATTAGAAAAGGTCCAGGTCCCAGTGTGTATTTATTCTGTTTACCACTGTCTAACTCTGCCTGCAAAACTCAATAAAATACTTTGAAATAAAAATAAAAGGTCCAGGTGGCCTGAAAATCGCCCTTCTAAAATGTATGTCTAACCCTCCCCAGACTTCTTATGTGGACGCTATTAGTTGCTTTGCGATTCTAACTTTCTGGGAGTACAACATGCCATAGCCCAGATGTAAGTCAGATCTACTGAGCCCCCACGTAAATTCCAATTGTCCCCTAATTGGGTCCCTCTTTACTCCCACCCTAGCATGAGTGTAAGGTGTGCTTGTGAGTGTGCACTTTGGAATAGTGATGCACCTCTGAAAATGTGGATGGCGTCCTTCCAGCACAGTGGTCGTCCCAGTCCCCGTCTCTGCATTACCTGCCTTCTTCCTGCTCTTCTGTCTGAGGGCTATTTACATAACTTCCCACCCAGGCTCAGTCTGGATAAGGCAAAAACCAAAGGAAATGATGGACGGAGTGTTGAACATTGCAAGCACTCACCCCCAGTCAACTGATCTGGGTTTAATCCATCACTGTTCTTTAGCCCACTCTGCCACCCCAGTTCAGACATGGCCATATGCAAATCAGTCTGACCCTGTGCCTCATGGGAACAGTCCAACCCGAACTGCCAAGCCATGTCTTCCCTGGACCGGAAACAAGCTTCCTAGGACCAGTCTGGATAAGGGTCATTCATCAGCAGTCCAAAGCCATTTGTGTTTGGAGAGAAAGTATTTTCTTGTTTTCTTTGCCTCTGTCCTCATAGGCTGGTTTTGGTAAATAAAATTTGGACTGGAACAACTCGAACAAAGTATGCGCCGCATACTTTGTGTGAGCAAAGTGTTTGGGAAGCATAGTTAGCGGTTCGTCACCGCTCTGCGGCAGCACCCGCCTAGGAAGTGAGCGGCGTTTTTTTAGCGAGAGACTGGTAAATATAGATATATATATTCAATGAAAAAACCATAGGTTTCACACATGTTATAGTTAGCTGGAAATTTTACTGATAAAAAACCAATGAAATTCCCCCGTTATAGTTACTGTAGGCAACTATAACTCACGCGACCGCAATCCTCTGCTGATGCTAATACTGTATTTAGACACTTATTTGCCCATGTCTTCTTCCATTAAATTTTAGCTATACATATTTTACAAATATTTTTTTTTCATAAAGACACATATGTCATCAGCAGAGGATTACGGTCGCGTGAGTTATAGTTGCCTAGAGTAACTATAACGGGGGAATTTCATTGGTTTTTTATCAGTAAAATTTCCAGCTAACTATAACATGTGTGAAACCTATGTTTTTTCATTGAATTAGCAAGGTTTTTTAAATGCTAATTCCTAACTATAACGTGTGTGAAACCTATGGTTTTTTCAGTGAATTTGTACGGTTTTTTAAATGCTAAGTTACTTTACGCCATTTGTGGCGTGCACGCCCACTTAACGCAGTTCGTTCCGTGCGCGCATGGTGCGCTTCGCGCACCGTGCGCGCCCACTTTACGCAGTTAGTGCCGTACACGCAAGGTGGGCACGCAGTGCGCTACGCGCACCGCGTGCCCACGTTACGCACCGTGCGCACATGGAGGACATATTATGCGCTTCCTTGTGATAGGTAATCTGTTAAATTTAATTTGTAAGTGATGACAATAATATGCCATGCACAGAGAGTGTTTTTTTTTTTTATTAAAATTTTTAGCGTAAGCGCACCGTACGCGTACGGTAAGCGTAATCGGCGAAATTTTCAAAAAATAAAAATTTTCCGTTTTTGGCCTTGGGGGATCTTTGAGGACTCAACTAACATGGCTATGTGCATGGGCGCTGTCTAAACAGCCCCTTTATATGTTTTTTGCCTTTGTTTACAGCCCCCCCCTCAGAGTGCGAGAGAGAAAATGGCGGCCGCCGCTTCCTGGTTTCGACCGATTCGAATGTTTACTTAGATGTAACAGCCAATCAGAATCGCGCTCGCGCACGCCACCGTACGCGTACGGTAAGCTTACGGTAAGCGTACCGTAAGCTGGCTCAGATATATATATTGATTTAAAGGCTATTTTCTCAGAATCTACTGAACAGATTTACACCAAACCTACAAAAGGCACTTCCTTGACCTGAGGACTACCTCTCTGCCAAATTTCTAGTAATTCTGTTCAGCCGTTCGGGCTGTAGCCCTGTCTAAAGGTCCTATGGAAAAATGCATGGGAAAAACGCGTTTTGGGACCCCCCTTTTATCTCAGCCCCCGCTTGACGAATCCCCCCGAGACTTTCAGGGTAGGAGCGGAGCGGAGCGCCCCACCTATTTTGAGAAATTCGCGAGGATTCGTCGACCGGCGCCAAAGTTATTCAAAATAGAATGTTGCGGATTTCCTATGGAAACAGGGTCCTAACTATAACTACCTACTGGCGACCGCCAGTAGGTAATAAATATATATATATGTATATATATATATATATATATATATATATTATCTACTGGCGGTCGCCAGTAGATAGTTATAGTTAGGACCGAGTTTCCATAGGAAATCTCAAAATTCTATTTTGAATAACTTTGGCGCCGATTGACGAATCTTCGCGAAATTTTCAAAACTAATGGGGCGCTCCGCTCCGCTCCTACCCTGAAAGTCTCGGGGTGATTCGTCAAGCGGGGGCCGAGAAAAAGGGGGGGTCCCAAAACACATTTTCCCCATGGATTTTTCCATAGGGACTTTAGTCGCAGCTACAGCCCGAACGGCTGAACAGAATTATGTGAAATTTGGCAGAGAGGTAGCCATAAGGTCCGTTTGGTGCCTTTTGCAGGTTTGGTGTAAATCTGTTCAGTATTTTCTGAGAAAATAGCATTTAAATCAATATATATCTATACGCGCGCAGCGTGCGCGCAGGGTGCGCACACTCGGCCGTCCGCGAGCGCACTTCTGATTGGTTGTTACATCTTAGTAAACATTCGAATCGGTCGAAACCAGGAAGTGTCGGCCGCCATTTTGTCTCTCGCACTGAGAGGGGGGTGAAACACAAAGGAGAAAAACATGTAAAGGGGGCACGCTGGACAGTTCCTGACCCCCTAGCAGGGGACAAGGGGTCCCAGGAGGTCCCCCAAGGGCAATTAATTTTTTTTAATTTTTTTCGTTAATTCGCCGAGTAGAAATGCAAAAAATTCCGCGAGGTTCGCGCAGCGTGCGCGCACGGTGTAAATGCTTAAAAATAAAATTGCAATGTCAGTCTCCCCTGTGTGAGCACGCTGCGCGTAGCGCAGTGTGCTTGCATGGCTTATATTATAATAACAGTTTATGCCAAAACCCTTAACAACAAAGCGTATCATGTGTCCTCCTTGTGCAGACGGTGCGCGAAGCGCACCGTGCGTACATGGCCCTTTAAGCGTAACGTGGGTGCGCGGTGCGCGTAGCGCACTGTGTGCCCACCGTGCGTGCACGGTGCACAAAGTGCACCGTGCGTGCACGGCACTAACTGCGTAAAGTGGGCGCGCGGTGCGCAAAGCGCACCGCGTGCCCACCGTGCGCGCACCGTGCGCGAAGCGCACCGTGCAAGCACGGCACGAACGGCGTAAAGTAACTTAGCATTTAAAAAACCGTACAAATTCACTGAAAAAACCATAGGTTTCACACACGTTATAGTTAGGAATTAGCATTTAAAAAACCTTGCAAATTCACTTAAAAAACTATAGGTTTCACACATGTTATAGTTAGCTGGGCATTTTCCTCGTGAAAAACCAATGAAATTCCCCCGTTATAGTTAGTGCAGGCAACTATAACTCACGCGACCGCAATCCGCTGCTGATGACGTCAGATATTACATCACTGATGACATATGTGTCTTTCTGAAAAAAAAAAATATATATATGTATAGCTAAAAAAAAAAGGAAGAAGACATGGGTATATAAATGTGTAAATACAGTGATGTAATATCTGACGTCATCAGCAGCGGATTACGGTCACGTGAGTTATAGTTGCCTGCACTAACTATAACGGGGGAATTTCATTGGTTTTTCACGAGGAAAATGCCCAGCTAACTATAACATGTGTGAAACCTATGGTTTTTTAAGTGAATATATATATACATACAAGGAGAAGTGAGTGAGAAGAGGGAAAGAGAGGACGATGGAAATAAATTGTACAAGGTTTGTTATGACAAGATTACTGGACTTAGGAGTGGAATGATTTCAGGAACTTTCAGTTGCGTTTAAAAAAAAAATGTCTTTGTTTTTGCTATGCATGAGAAACATACAACCATCAGAACCATAACAACGGTCGCATATAGGGCACATATGAGAAATTTAGATACTACAGCCTAAATGATTTCATGTAGAGTCAGGAAAACAATCAAATAACATAGTCTTGTTCCCACCAACATACTAAGGATGACACTGTTCCTATGTTTCACCTTCAGACAATCCCCCATTGTGTTTCAGGGATATGCTGTTGGCTATGTCCCCTGCTATCTGGGTCTTGTTGAGCATCGGCCAGTAGGAACAGGACATAATGATTCAACCAATTACCCATACCTTATGGACGTTTTGTGGGCACCCCCTGTTATTATATGTGACTCTTTCAGCCCCCATATATAGATCCATCCCCTTTTTCCATCCCCAAAGTGTTGGAGCTTCCGGCGTGCCCCAGTGTCAGGCCACATCACGTTTTGCACCACTGGGCTCTAAAATGTAATTGGGGTCTGGTAATGTCATTATCGCATGGTATGCCCAGAAAAATGAACTTTGGATCTACGGGGATTGGTACCCCCAACACCGTACCTAATTCCTCAAGTATTGCGTTCCAGTACTTCTGTCTAACAGTGCATTCCCACAATGTATTAAAAAAGTCTCCAATGGCAGTCCGGCATCGCAGACAGTTGAGGGTTTCAGCTCGGTCCATCTTGCGCAGCCTAGTACACCCTGTGGAGAATATTATATTGGATGAGGCACAGACAGGCTTTGATCACCACCTCTCTGGGGTGCATTAGAGCCACATCCCAGTCTATGTCCTCCATCACACCCACCTCACTGTCCCACTTCTCCCTTAGTTTACCATGTTTATCAGGCATATTGTTATTTAGAGTGTTATATGCACGGAACTCTGCTTTATTCGTTTACTCTTCTTGCAAAAACCTCCCTTCGAGTGGCGCATATTCTGGTAAGTCTGCCCCCACTAGTCCTTCTATTAACCTTGTGTGATACAGTTAGGCATATTTAATTAATTCGGACCTATGAAGCTTGTATTCGGTGCAAAAGGAGGAGAAAGACGTAAGTTCACCATTATCGATAATGTCCCCAACATTAGAGATACCCAGCAGATCCCAGCTCCTGAAACCACGCAACTTGCCCAGTTTCTTAAGCTGTTTCCCTTTCCACATTGGCATTGCCCTAGTGACTCTGTGGGCCCATCCCAGTGTTCTAGTTGCCCTTTCCCATACCTCCATGGGGACCCGCGTCGTGGGGAGCAACCCATGTATTCTCTTGCCCCCTTATAGATAGTGAAGAAAAGTGTGTGGTTCCAGCGTCTCCATTTCTAATCTGTATGTAGGATGGTCCCTTGTTATGTGTATCCAGTCATTGAAAGGGGTCAAATGTGCGTCTCAGTAATAAGCCTCTATGTCCTGCAGTGCAAGCCCACCACTGTAAGGGTTGTACTGCACTGTTCTCATTGCAATCCTTGAATGCCTCCCGAATAGTAATTCGCTTTCTATTTTCAGTTTTGTTTTTAAGCCTTCCAGAACTTAAGGAATCTTTGTCTTGAAACCTGGCTCAAATAGAGTGGTCCAAAAACAGTACCTGTTCACATAAGGTTTGGTCTCCATGGTTTCTGTCCTTATCAACGCCCCCATCCAAAATGTTGAGTCAAATGCTTTCAAGGCCTGGAGCACAGCTGCCAGTTCCCTGTAAATGGAAGAATAATACGGTTCTGGAGTCAACTAATACCTCTAAGTGGAGCAGGATCCCAGAGTTTCTCCCTAACATTGGATGTTGGTATCCATTATGATAGCACCTAAATTGAACATTTGAACCAGGAGGGCAGGAGGCACTCTATGGGTGAGAGAAGCTAGAAAATCCATGATCCTATGGTTGGCCAAAGTTCGCTGAAGCGCCTTTAGAATGGTCATGGGATAAAGTAGAGATCCTGGCTGTGCCAGAATGTCCAGGTCTCTGTCAGAAGACAGACAAATAAGCAAGTTATATTATTGTAAGAATAATGAGAGGTGGGTGAGACACGAGGAGATGCAGATGTGACCGTAAGTTTTTATTTGTTTTCTGGAGAGGATAGAGGGAAAATTCAAAGTAACTAGGGAATAGTGCTTTCGGGCTCCTTTCGTATCCCAGATGAAGATTCTGTGTCCTAAATGGGGTATTTCTCAGGGTCATTGTTACACCGTCTTGGGAGTCCTGGAAGCTGTTGTCATTCAGGCCACAAGGTATGAATAGGGGGAAAAGATTTTTTTCTTAGAATTCAATAAGTGAGCTGAGTCACCAGTCCACAGTGCTACCTTCACCAGTCAAGCAGTGTAAGGGAGAGGGAGGGTGACGGTATAATGCGTAGTGAAAACATGCTCCTATCGCATAAGTTTGTGCTTCACACCCTTGTGCCCCCCCACCACCCCACCAAAACAACCCCCTAGAGGGTTCTTGCAATGGGCCACGACTCGTCTCCAGGGCCATGGCATCGGGACCTGGGGCGTCTTCTCTGTTCCGTTAATCCGGGCTCTGTCATCATACATAGAGAGCTCAATTCGCCTCCTCCTTCTTTGCTGTCCTTCGCTGCGAAGTGGTCGGCTCCTTCCGGCTGGTTTGGATCTCCGTTCGGACTCCAGGGAAGCCCACTTATCCGCCGTCGTCCTGCATGCAGATTGCTTCCTTTCTTGTTCTGGCCTCATCTCTCTCTTGTCCCGATCTTTCTTTCTCGTGGGTCTCCGGCCCGTCCCCCGGTAATAACGTCACAGCCCCTCCTTCATTTTTTTTATATCATACTTTATTGATTTTATAAGATGTCGCATCACGCAAAAGCATTAATACAATCAATACAAAGGCTGTTCAGCAGGAGGCGGGTGTACTTGAGTATAACTATATCTTCGGGTTACATTCAGGAGATAGATACCTTAGTATCCGCCTATTGTAATATCTGATTTACTGACTCATTATCATTCAAGGGCAAGCTAATAACAAACAGTGCCAAACATTCCACCCCCCTCCCTCTGGTCTGGCTCCCCCCAACTCATATAATTCGGACACGGGATTCAGCCTTGTCCGCCTCTATGTGGTGTGTTGGGGTCCTATATGAAGGGTTGCATCCCATCTCGGCCTCTGTCGTTCTCCTTTGGTAGGACTAGAACACTGTGGGTTTCCTGTCGGAAGAGCTATTGGCACCACCCGGGTTGTACTTCCTGCCCGTGACCTGGTCCTTCTCACAGTTATGCTATGTTAAAAAGATTTATAAAGCGTGCGAATACCCTAGGGTGTCTTGGCACTGAATAAACATGATCATGCTAAGGTTGGCGCATTTAGTTGTTAAAAAGCCAAGTCTTAATCTCCTTCCTAAATGCGAGGAGGGAAGGGAGGGCTCTAATGTAGGCCAGAAGCCTGTTCCATAGTTTAGTTGTGCTGACAACAAAGCTCCTACCTCCCCATTTGGCTTTCCTAACTCTGGGGATCACAAGGGTATTGGATCCTGCAGAACGTAGTGGTCTGTTAGGAGGGTACCACCAGAAGGCATGCCATAAGAATTCTGGCCCTGTGTGGTAAAGATCTTTGTGTGCCAGGCAAAGGGCTTTGAATTTTACCTGGCTGCGAACAGGGAGCCAGTGCAGCTTTCGGAGACTGGAGGAGATTGAGTAAAATTTTAGGAGATCCACGATCATTCCAGCTGCGGTCTTCTGGACAAGCTGAAGTCTAGTGCCATGCTTTTCTGGCAAATTCATATAGAGGCCATTACAGTAGTCTAACTTTGAGAGGACTGAAGCAGTGATCAATCCGGAATATAGGGTAAAATCTTTCTGATCATCCTGAGTGTTTGATAGGATGAAGACACCACTGACTAAACTTTATCTCCGAAATTGAGTTTGTCGTCAATAATAACCCCTAGATTTTTGGCTTTGGAGACAGGGATGGGGGAGGGGGCAAGTACTTCTGGCCACCAGGTTGGGGACCAGGGAGGAGAGAGGTTCCCAAACAATTTCACCTCTGTTGTCCCCGAGTTGAGCTTTAAGCAGTGTTTGCTCATCCAGAGGCTAACTGCTCTAATACATTCTTGAAATTGTAAATGTCCGGACAGGTCGCTGTTGAAGGCTGCGACTACCAATTGGGTGTCGTCAGCATAGGAAGTAAAATCCATATTATAACTTTAAATAAGAAGGGCCAGTTTAGACACTTAAACATGAAAAAAAAACATGAAAAAAAGAGTTGGGCTCAGCGAGGATCCCTGTAGGACCCCGCATGTCAAAGCGAAAGGTGTTGAATTGAATATGCCTAAAGCCAGAGTTTGTGTCCTATCAGAAATAAAAGAGGTGAGCAAGGAAGGCCTTATCCTTCATCCCTATCTCCTCTAAATGGTGGATCAGAGTCTTATGATCCACTCTATCAAACGCGGCCAATAGGTCAACGAGAATGAGGGCAGCTGATCCCCCTCGGTCTAATAAGGTCCTTTTCTCTTCCGTTAGGATTAGGATTCTCTTTGTAGTCCTCCATCAACTTGGGAGGGGCCTAATAGAATGTGGCATCAAACAGAGTTGCTTTGCTTGAACATGAAGCATGTCTGTGGGGAGGAGCCACCCCTAATTATTGTAAGGAATGGGGAACGAATAGCTAATATACATGTACGCTATGAGAACAGTCGGTCATGCAGAGACAATTAAATGATGCTGTTTTGGAAAAAGTCCGCTGAAAGAAAGCCATGCTGGTAGGGTCCTTGCTATGCAGGATTGTGTTTTTGCAGAACTTGTGACGAGGTGGATGGAGCCTGTGAAGGGGAAAGTAGCCCTCCGGCAGATTCCTCTGAGTGGAGTAAGTGCCACTACATAGAGAACCAGATGAAAGGCTGCCATGTAATGTACACTCAATGCAGTACTTGCCTTAGGAATGGCCAATGCGTAGTGTAAGCTGCGTGGGCTACTGTCCTGTTTTATGCTTGCATTACCCCGATGGGTGGTCCTCCTCGTACCAGTCTTACAGTTTGAGGTGGGACCGTCTGGGTCGAGTAGGACTTAGACGAGGGCTTAATGAAGCGAAATTTGAATCAAAATGAAGCAAACATTGAGAGCCGGGCACATTGAATCTTAAATCTTCCCTCGAGTAATTTCTAACCTCGCTGGACTGCTTTCAGACATAGACGTGTTGTAAGAGCGACTGGAGAGATGCTGCAGACACCCTTGACATATGGAGAAGAACAGGCCTGCTTGTATCCGCCTGCTTCGCTCTCGCCATCTGTGCCACGAGGATGATCAGCTGCTCTAATTAGCAGCTTTCCTTTGTTTTTCCTCTCTACCTTATCTGCTTCTTCCCTCACTAATTTTTTCTTTCGATATTACGTTGTCTCTCTGCTTCGTTACTTATTAGTACATCGATTTACTCATTTTGTCTTTCTTTTTCATTGCCTTGCCCCTATATGTTAATCACTTTAGTTTACCCATCACTCCGGTATAGCGCTTCCTTGTTCTGGAACTAGTTTGTCGCTCTGTAAATACCAAGCTCACTTTGTCTTTTAGTTTAAGTTCCGTTGATTTCCCAATATCCTCTTCCAGCATCATTTCATGATGTTTTATTCTTTCTCTTTGGACTTCTTAAATTGACTTTCACAGCCTGTTACTGTCAATCTTTCCATGTCTGTTTTTGTCAATCACTTTTTTTAAATTGTATTTACGCTTTTATTACGTTTTCTTTCTTGACCATCATTGCCTTTTCTTTTCATGCTGTATATTTTTGTCTTTTTGTCATGTTGAATGTTTCTGGTCTATTTCTTGTTCCTGTTGCTTCCCATTTCGTAAATCTAGTCTGGCTGGCCTTCTCTTTTATTTCTGTGTATTTTTTTTAATCTTATTATCTCTTCTTTGATGTATGAAGGACTCTGACCCTTTCCTTATTCCTCCCTATTGCTTTGCATTATTAGCGTTCCCTGCCTCTTAGTCTTTGTTGACATCTCTTGGGTGAAATTATAGTTTGGTTGATGTTCTGTATTCCTGTAATCTCATCGTTTGAGCACGATTTTCATATTCAATATTCTCCCAGTTAAATAAAGTTTTTAAACCCAATTTCAGCCAATACACTCAATGGCGCCAAATTCACTCTTCACGGGAATAGTGACACTCAGTGACAGGGAATACGCACACTGAGTGTTGGGAATACTCACAAAGCAGTGGATGTTCTCTCTCAATACCAATAAGTTCCCACACTCACTTTCAATGAATACTCATTCTCACCCACAATGGAATAAAGTAGTCACAGTGAATAGCATGAAATTCTCCACTCAGTGACAAGGAAGACCCATGCTCAAGGGCATGGACTACTGGATAACATGGCAGGAAATGTACTTAGAAGAGAATAATGCCACACAGTTTGAGGCAGTACTCACACTCATTATCAAAGCATACTCACATCCATTGTCAGAGAATACTCAGCCTGATTGGCAAATATTCACCCACGAAACTAGTGGCAACTCACACTCAGTGTCAGGATATTCATGTGCTTAATGGCATGGGACGCCCATTCAGAGGGACTGGATAGACCCACCTTCAGCGGCAGGGAACACTCACCCGCCATGGTAGAAAGTGTTCACATACAGTAGCATGAAATTGCATGAAACACCCAGTCAATGGCAGAGCCAACAAGAAATAAACTTAGTGGAAGGACATAATCACAGAATGAGTACTCAAAGTACTCGCTGACGGCACTCACTCTCATTGACAGAGAGTGCTCACATTCAGTGTTAGAGTAGACTCACACATTGACTGTGGATACTTTCAGGCATGACCAGAGTATATTCACTCTCACTGGCACAGAGAGCTCACATTCAGTGGTAGGGTAGACTCACACATTGACTGTGGACTTTCAGGCATGACCAGAGTATACTCACTCTCATTGACAGAGAGTGCTCACATTCAGTGGTAGGGTAGACTCGCACATTGACTGTGGATACTTTCAGGCATGACCAGAGTATACTCACTCTCACTGGCACAGAGAGCTCACATTCAGTGGTAGAGTAGACTCACATTGACTGGACTTTCAGTCATTAGCAGAGTATACTCACTCTCATTGGCAGAGAGGGCTCACATTCAGTGGTAGGGTAGAGTTACAGAGTGACTGTGGATACTTTCAGTCATTAGCAGAGTATACTCACTCTCATTGGCAGAGAGAGCTCACATTCAGTGATAGGGTAGACTCACACAATGACTGTGGATACTTTCAGTCATTAGCAGAGTGTACTCACTCTCACTGGCAGAGAGAGCTCACATTCAGTGGTAGAGTAGACTCACATTGACTGGACTTTCAGTCATTAGCAGAGTATACTCACTCTCATTGGCAGAGAGGGCTCACATTCAGTGGTAGGGTAGAGTTACAGAGTGACTGTGGATACTTTCAGTCATTAGCAGAGTATACTCACTCTCATTGGCAGAGAGGGCTCACATTCAGTGGTAGGGTAGAGTTACAGAGTGACTGTGGATACTTTCAGTCATTAGCAGAGTGTACTCACTCTCACTGGCACAGAGAGCTCACATTCAGTGATAGAGTAGACTCACATTGACTGGACTTTCAGTCATTAGCAGAGTATACTCACTCTCATTGACAGAGAGTGCTCACATTCAGTGGTAGGGTAGACTCGCACATTGACTGTGGATACTTTCAGGCATGACCAGAGTATACTCACTCTCACTGGCACAGAGAGCTCACATTCAGTGGTAGAGTAGACTCACATTGACTGGACTTTCAGTCATTAGCAGAGTATACTCACTCTCATTGGCAGAGAGGGCTCACATTCAGTGGTAGGGTAGAGTTACAGAGTGACTGTGGATACTTTCAGTCATTAGCAGAGTATACTCACTCTCATTGGCAGAGAGAGCTCACATTCAGTGATAGGGTAGACTCACACAATGACTGTGGATACTTTCAGTCATTAGCAGAGTGTACTCACTCTCACTGGCAGAGAGAGCTCACATTCAGTGGTAGAGTAGACTCACATTGACTGGACTTTCAGTCATTAGCAGAGTATACTCACTCTCATTGGCAGAGAGGGCTCACATTCAGTGGTAGGGTAGAGTTACAGAGTGACTGTGGATACTTTCAGTCATTAGCAGAGTATACTCACTCTCATTGGCAGAGAGGGCTCACATTCAGTGGTAGGGTAGAGTTACAGAGTGACTGTGGATACTTTCAGTCATTAGCAGAGTGTACTCACTCTCACTGGCACAGAGAGCTCACATTCAGTGATAGAGTAGACTCACATTGACTGGACTTTCAGTCATTAGCAGAGTATACTCACTCTCATTGACAGAGAGTGCTCACATTCAGTGGTAGGGTAGACTCGCACATTGACTGTGGATACTTTCAGGCATGACCAGAGTATACTCACTCTCACTGGCACAGAGAGCTCACATTCAGTGGTAGAGTAGACTCACATTGACTGGACTTTCAGTCATTAGCAGAGTATACTCACTCTCATTGGCAGAGAGGGCTCACATTCAGTGGTAGGGTAGAGTTACAGAGTGACTGTGGATACTTTCAGTCATTAGCAGAGTATACTCACTCTCATTGGCAGAGAGAGCTCACATTCAGTGATAGGGTAGACTCACACAATGACTGTGGATACTTTCAGTCATTAGCAGAGTGTACTCACTCTCACTGGCAGAGAGAGCTCACATTCAGTGGTAGAGTAGACTCACATTGACTGGACTTTCAGTCATTAGCAGAGTATACTCACTCTCATTGGCAGAGAGGGCTCACATTCAGTGGTAGGGTAGAGTTACAGAGTGACTGTGGATACTTTCAGTCATTAGCAGAGTGTACTCACTCTCACTGGCACAGAGAGCTCACATTCAGTGATAGAGTAGACTCACATTGACTGGACTTTCAGTCATTAGCAGAGTATACTCACTCTCATTGGCGGAGAGAGCTCACATTCAGTGGTAGGGTAGACTCACACAATGACTGTGGATACTTTCAGGCATGACCAGAGTATACTCACTCTCACTGGCAGAGAGAGCTCACATTCAGTGGTAGAGTAGACTCACACAATGACTGGACTTTCAGTCATTAGCAGAGTATACTCACTCTCATTGGCAGAGAGGGCTCACATTCAGTGGTAGGGCAGAGTTACAGAGTGACTGTGGATACTTTCAGTCATTAGCAGAGTGTACTCACTCTCACTGGCATAGAGAGAGCTCACATTCAGTGATAGAGTAGACTCACATTGACTGGACTTTCAGTCATTAGCAGAGTATACTCACTCTCATTGGCGGAGAGAGCTCACATTCAGTGGTAGGGTAGACTCACACAATGACTGTGGATACTTTCAGGCATGACCAGAGTATACTCACTCTCACTGGCAGAGAGAGCTCACATTCAGTGGTAGAGTAGACTCACACAATGACTGGACTTTCAGTCATTAGCAGAGTATACTCACTCTCATTGGCAGAGAGGGCTCACATTCAGTGGTAGGGTAGAGTTACAGAGTGACTGTGGATACTTTCAGTCATTAGCAGAGTGTACTCACTCTCACTGGCAGAGAGAGCTCACATTCAGTGGTAGAGTAGACTCACACAATGACTGGACTTTCAGTCATTAGCAGAGTATACTCACTCTTATTGGCATAGTGCTCACATTAATTGTCAGAAGATATACACATGCAGTGAAGGTCAATACTCCCATTTAGTTCAGACTTTCCCCCCAAAACAGGAAATAATTTGTAATAAAAAATGCACACACTTATGGCCTAATTACATATTCCCTGGACGTGGATCTGCAAAAATCCGGACCCCCAGATTTAACAATACTGGGACAGGGCTGAACTGGCTATATATCGATAAAGTGATTAATGGGTGGAGCGATGATCAACCATCCAGCGCGGAACACAGACAAGATTTTATATATATATATATATATAATTTCATCCAATAAACCCTCATCGGGACAGTACACTAGGGTGCCAGTAGGTGCAGATTTCCGGGTCTTCCTTCAACTTCCAGTCCACCACTGTTTGACGGTCCCATTAACTATGGAATTAATGTGGGTTCCTACTTGTAAACTGGAAATTCCCTAAGAAATTCTGAATTATGTGGGTCATCGGTAAATCTGGGTCTGATTCCACTAGTAATATCTCATCCTCCCCAGAGTTTTCTGGAGATATTTCTGCTGCTTTCAGCAGATGGAAACATCATGAGTAACAGGTTCTTGATACCTCCACAGACCTCAAAGTTCCTGATGGGGCCGGTAACAGAGTTATTGTATCCGGAGCTGCGGGGCTATCACACTCATTGGCAGTGATCATGTTCATATACAAGAAACACAAATAGAAAGGACTGTTCCGTCTTAGGACTTTTACTAATAGGGAGTTAGAAGTTTCAGAGGCGTGAGAGAGTAAGCAAAGAAGTACTTCTGTGGTACTATGCCCCATATTCCTAAATGCTTTTGTTAATCACCCCACTATCTCTAAGTACATTTTGGTGACATAATGTGAAAAGATGCAGCATTTCCTGAGATCTAATTGCTCTGATGTGGCTACTTTTCATGATGAACTGCAAAGTGTTGCAGTACTGAAAGTTTGCTATATGTCTACTTTTTTGTGAGAAACAACTCCCTCAAGGAACTAATTTCACCGCCATACTTTTCGGAATCATCCATGTTTAAAGTGCTCTTAACCACAGTTGCGGAATCTGGAAACAACAATACACAATGCAGTCGGCCAAAATATATACGTAAAAACAGTGGTGGTAAGAGCGGTGAGGCTAGGTGGGGGTCAGGTAAATCGACATAGGACGGGAGGAGTAAAATTCAATAAAAAAATATTAAAACCACTTAAATTGCACTTGGCGAGCGCAAGTTAAGTGTTTTTTTTTTCATTTCATTTTACTCCTCCCGTCCTATGTTGACTTACCCAATACCCATCCTGCCCCGCCCCATCGCTCTTACCTGTTTCGGCTGCTACTGCGTAAAAATACTGATTTTTCAATTCTGGGATCCTAGCGATTCATCATTTGACTATCCTGCGAATCAATTAACATAATTTGACACAAACAATTTTTAATTGTAATCACATTTATTTCGATACTACACTAGATAATTGACCCTAGGGAGACACCAGTTGTCAATGGAAATATAATTCCACTAATTTGTAGCATATTTTAGCTGTAAATCAACCAAGGGTGGCATTTGAGAAATTGCCTATTGCAAATTTGGCAATTAGGAAATTTATTCTGCTAGTCATTTGGGACTTTGCATAAAAGCAAGCCAGAGACCAGACATGTTATTAGAAAAATTGACTCCAAGAAAAGCTGAACAGTATTACACGGATCCGTAGAGTGTTAAATAACTTGAGCATAATAGGTAGTAAATCCCATTCATTAGTGTGTAAGAAATTTAGACTTATGAAAAAATCTGACGGGTTCAAAAGGGTGGATTTTAGTGCTGTCTATAAAGTTTAAGTTTGAGAGTTAGAGTGAGTACCACATTTCCAAAGAGGAATTCCTATCTGATTGACTGAGACAGCAAGCAATGTTGATTCAAAACCCACAAAGCTCCTCGGTGGTCATTTTCACTGCTCAGTCTTAAGTGGCTCATGAACTGGCAAACCAGGTTCAAGAAAATTGTTCATCAAATGAAATTTGAGGCGGTGTCATCTAACGATAAAGAGAGCATGCCTCAGACCCAAAAAGGATGAGAACACACCACAGAGAGGTGGAAAACACACAAATGACAGTCTACATGCACTATATTGTTTAAAAACATATTGTAATTCACATAAATAGAACTTCAATTAAATTCCACAGCAGTGAAACTCAATCTTTGAGCTTCATTTTTTCCAACCAATTTATCTTTTTTTGATTGGGATAGAGTTATACCAGACTCCATTTTAAGACCTTTCTCCAATTGTATTTAATATTTCTAGCTTTTTGTTCACCCTGTTGATCAACAGGTGATATCAGTCCAAGAGTAAGAATATCTCTAGTAACGATAATGGTATTACTAAAAACGTACTGCACATCCAAGATATTTCCCTATCTTGGGGAATTATTTCTGAAAAGCATAAAAGAATGCCAAGTGGGCCTGTAACAACATGGCTGCCTTCTTTGCATTCAGTGTTACAGAAAATACCTCTGCCAAATGGTAAAGAGGTACCTGCCAAGCGGACGGGGTAGGTGGTTCTTTGCCGGAGGGTGGTGTGGGACGAATGAGAGGACCTACTTGTCCCAGTGGGCGGCGCATTGGCCTTTCAATGTGCACCTACGTATTTTAAATCTATTCAGAAATAGTTGCATAACACATGGAGCGGCTTCTGTGAACTGTATGCGTAAACATTTGGTTACTTAGTGGTTTAAAGGTTTGTGTAGTTTAAATACATAATAGCATTAACAACATAAATAAGTATAATGAATGCAAAAAGGCATTGACAAAGCAAAGTATTAGCTTAGCAGACCAGGACAGAAGTGAACTTCTTTTCTAACAAATGTACACGTGTGATTGGGCAGAATGCCGTCACTCACAGTGAAGGAGAGACAGTGGTTGAAGTAGGCTGACTCGTTGCCCCAGGCTGTTTGCTGTGGTGCATGAAAACAAAACGTGCATGACAGTTGAACAGACCAACGGATGAAAAAGGCTGACCCACAGCCCCTTTGTGTATTTTTTCATGTATATATTTTTAATATTTTAGATTGCATGAGGCTTGTGGGTCTTTTAAAACTGTGACTAAGCCAGACCTAGAAAAGCTCACCATAAAATTACAAAAATAATAATATATATGTATATATAAATATATATATATTACCTACTAGCGGTTGCCAGTAGGTAGTTATAGTTGGGACCTATTTTCCATATATATATATATATTCCTTCACGGCGCTCATTCCCGGGACTGTCAATGCAGTGGCACAGCACAAACTCTCGGCATACAGGGGGTATTCAATCCATTTCTATTTTCTTTCCTTTTTTTCTTTTTTTTTGTGCCAACTCCAAAAATATTCACAAAACACTGAATAAATGAAAATGAGACGACCGACGCGTTCCGGCTGATGCCTTCAACTGGGAATATATTACTCGAGGGCTTTCATTGACGCAACTTCTGAAGGTTGATAGTAGGAGTTGGACCTCCTTATTCACTCCTGTGATCTGCATTTAGCAGGCACTCCTGTCACTTGGTTTTCGAGCTATGTATACATGCGGGTGTCCACAGCCAACGTCTGGAGCTTTGCCGCAGACTGTGAAGTTCTTTTTTAAAGAGCTGCCTGGGGCAGTGCCTTGTAAACGTCATATTAATAAACACAAATATGCAAGACAAGCGTGAGCTGCACGAGTGAATATGGAAACAGCGAATGTGGGGCCTGTCTTCCTTGTTTGCTCCATCACACATCACACCCTTGCAATGCTACGTTGGAGACTCGCCTCACATTTGATTCCCTAGAGAAGCCATGGACTGCAATTGCAGGTATCTGTTGGAGGGGGGGGGGGGGTAGCTGCAGTCCTTTGATTGCCCTGTGGTACCCCAGCCTGCATTGACTCCCGACACCTGAGGTAGTGGGCAGGACTCCGGGCACTGTCACACTCTAACCGTGGTATCAGGAGTACTAGAGGTGGCAACAAAAAGAACAGAACATAAAGAGAGCTATAAAAGTTCGGTTCACTAAATGTAGTTGCCACTCCTTGCCCTTCTGCTACCCCCTCAGGAGCAAAAGGAAAGTTGGTGTACCAAAGGGGGAAGGTAAAAGGTTGTGTGATATCACTTCCACTAACCCTGGCATTTGGTTTAATAGGGTCCTGACTAGATGACTCATTTACATTGAAAAATGTTGTTCCACAGTGAAGCATGTGGTCACTTCGACCGACTGTACTTTACTTTATTACCTTCATGTACTGAGTGAGAAGGTAAGGGACAGGTCCTCGTAAGAGACTGGCTTTGTTTTCCAGTCTGCCCTTTGACTGCACAAGCTCCGCAATGGCGGGATGAGAACTGAGTTTCTGAGCCTCCCACGCACTGTTTATTGTGTCTATCAATGTATTGCTGTTTGCTACTTTTTGAAGGGAAAACTGACAGACTCCTTTTATGCACGGCTATTAGTGGGATCAAAGTGCAATGTCAGCCTGGCCCGACATCAGTCGTAAACGATTGTAACGTTTTCATCCGATGAACCGCCAGGTTTTTAAGGGCCTGATTACGATTTTGGCGGTGCGGGAGCAGACCGCCACGCCGCTGCCCCTCTCCCGCACTGACAAAGCTCACTGCCAGCCGCCCACCAGATTACAAGCATTTTTGTAGTCTGACGGGCGGTCCTTTGACGTTCCCACAGCGGTGCCTTTCAAAAAGCCACCGCAATGGGAACATCAAAGGCCATTCCTGCATGGCAGGGACTGTTAAGTCCATGCCGTGCAGTAACAGGGGGTGCATGCACACAGGGGGGCACACCATGTGCCCCCCCTGCATGTATCCCCAAGCCCAGAGCAACAAGGGGGCCCGGCCCCCTATGTTTCCTCTCCACCTCACTTTTCACTGCAGACTCACTGCCATGAAAAGTGAGGCAGGGAGGAAACTTGTGATATGTTTAGCGGTACCACAACGGCACCATCAAGCATATTGCGACCTCAGTACGCTATGTCACCGCCGGGCATCGTGGATCCCCGGAGGTTGTGGCGGTTCCCTCATGGTCTGACTGCCGCACTCGTAATGCAACGTTCGGACTACTGGTACAGAGGTCCACGACCGCCAGCGTATCTCCACCACGGGCTTGGGGGTCTCATGGACGAGCTCGTAATCAGGCCCTAGGTCTTGTGGACCATACCAAAAACTTACAGTGGGCTTGGGCCACTGTTTACCATTGGTTGACTTTCTTTTCACTTTCGTTTGCTTGCTTCCTATTAGATGTGTTTCTTTCCTCTTCTTGTGATTGTATCTTCCTTGGAGCATAGCTTTTTTACCACTCTTTTGAATGGATGACTTGTATCATTCCACTGCTTAGTTTAAAAAAGCAACATTTTTTATTTCCTTCCAGCACTCCATGCAAATGCATGTGTTTTCTTGCACTGTCCCTGCTAATTTCCGCTAAAATCCTTGCCCCCCTATGTTTCCACATTGCTCTCACCTTCTAGCTTCTGCTTTACTTTCCACTCTCCTTCCTGTCTGATTTTTAGTTTTTAAATACTCCCACCAGCAAGGTTCACATTGTGCTCCTCCTTTTTTCCATATTGCTCCCCTGTGCTACTGCACCTCTTCTCCCTGTGCCGCCCATATCTCTGCAGTTAATGTGGCTCAGCAGTATCCTCATTTTAACTGACTCCCAGCCTTCCATATTAGATATTTTAAAAACGTGTAGTCTCTTTTTAGGGATGGCCTGCAGCTTCAATCTGCTGCCAGGCCGCTCCATCATCCAAAAGGAGCTTTCGCACAGATATAAGCTGTATTCTTTAATATACCACTCCCAGATTTGCAATGCTATTGTGGATATGTTAATAACAATAAAACGATAACCACATCATGCGCCTTTTTTGTGGGTGCTACACAGCATTGCCAAAAGCATAGACATATTAGCTTTGCCAATGCTTGTTCGTACTTATTTCAGCGGTAATTCTCTTTTTAATAGTGGTTATTGATGTATTTAAAGGTGGTGAGAGGCACAAGTGTATTCCTGGAGTACCCCAAGGTGTGTGTGTGTTTGATCCTATTGTAGTCTGATTTGGGTGCAAACACTCTGCCTTGATCAGTTTCCTCAATGCCCCTTCCTTTCTTCTTTCCTCTCCTTTGTCTCTTCTCCCCTTTTTTCCTTTTTTACATTTTCTACCTTTTCCTTTCTCACTTTCTCATTTTTTTCTTTAATTTCTGACTTTCTATCACTTTTCTTTATATTGTTTCTTGCTTTGGCTATTTTCCTTCTTTCTCACCTTCCTTCCTTCAAGAGTACTTTAATTCCTAAAGGACATGAAATGATAAAAAACATGTTATTTAGTTTGAGTGTGTCTGTATGTTCCTTGGAGTGCTTGGGCAGTTTGTCCCAAAGCAGGGAAATGTCAAGGGACGTTCTTGCCAATAGTTGTTTTAATCATTTCAACCAAAAGTAAAGATTGCTCTTAATCTTCAGTCTTAAATGCAGGACCCGTATCTGGATCTCTTGACTGGAACCAATAGACTTTAGGGCTATAAGCAAGATAATGGAATTCTTTCAGGCCCTATCTCACATAACAAACATAGTTTCCTCTCCTCTATTTCATGGCAAAACGTGACATTCTCCTCTCACAGATCTAAGCAAAAAGTTCCTTGGAGATCCTACAGAGTACACCTTTTATGCTATTAATAATTGTGCTTCCTGCAAAAGGACTGGATGTCCAATGGGCAGGGTTTAAGTTGCTTGGCCTTTATGTACCCTTAGATGATAACTGGCAGTAGCTCTGCATGAGTTTTTTTTTTGTTCAAGAAACTTTATTAGTTTTAAGGTCTCGGCTGGCGTTGGAGCGCGCATGCGCTCCTCGCCTCAAGACTTATAGTAATCAAGCTTAGTTTGGAGAAGGGGACTCGAGGCGCGCCCCTTGTTTTCATTGGGTAGCGTCAGGCTTCTCATTGAAAAGGAGGGTTTTAGGTTGCCTCCCTTTGGCTTTTTGGGACGGCCTACTTGGACTCCCTCGCCTGCTTTACGCTGGTCGCAAACGTTTTCTTATCTTTATGGGGCCATGTGTTTAAACATATGGCCCCATAAAGACAAGAGATCACCGCCGGTAGCTTCATCAGCTGTGGGCTCCTACGTCACCGCAAGCCGTGCTGGGATTGGCCCAGTGTCGCAGGTTGCCTAGCAGCGGAGGGGGGCTCGTCTATTGTTTCTTCCTTCCAGTCCTTCAGCTACTCCATTTTTTCATCTCTTCTCCTTTTCTGTCATCCTCCCCACACTCTTTCGATTTTTCTCACCGTTTCTAGCGTATACTTGTAGTCTCCTGTGTACATTTTTCACATATTCAGTTTCTTAGTTCCGAACTCGTGTTAGTTCTTACCTGGAGTGATGCCCGTCGTCTGCCTCTGTGTGTGTGGCTTCCTGTCCTTCCAAGTGAAGGGTCCTTGGAAGGGGGGAGCTTTATTTTCGCCTCCTGCCGCGGTGTTTTCTTTTACTTGACTCGCTCACACTTCGTGTCTTTCCCCTCTCAGAGAGCCAGTGCGACAGTAAGGTAGGGGGAGGGGCGAGCGGTGCTACACACAGAGCTTTAATTCTTCAGAGTCAGAAAAACAAGATCAGTACATCTGGATGGAGGCCTGAGAGGGGAGGAGGGAGGACAGAACCCCTCTCAGGGGGCCAGACTTCCCCAGGCACAGACTGAGTTCACGTTTCTGTTCTCCAGACTGACGACCCACACACACTGGAGAGGAAGGAGGCCACACACCCAAGCAAATCTGAAACCGCGATCTAAGCAATGATATAGTTCTCTTAATCTTTTAATGCAGTGTATAGAGAGAGAGAGCAAGGCTCGTCTCTGTTTGAAAGTGAAAGTAACCGAGTCTGAGTGACACACAAGGTGCCCTCCTCACCAGGTGTAACTACCTGCTTTGTTGAGACCGGTTGTGCTGATGTCGAACCGAGTCTACACTAGGCCTGGGTGGTAAAATCCGTTCCGCTCGCGGAATTTGCGGAATTTGCGTAATTTCGCGTTCCGCGGAGAGCGCGAAATTGCTCAAAAGCCTGCTTTCCGCGATTTCGCGAAATTTTTGCTTGTTCGCGTTCTCAAAATGCGTGTTCGCGAGATATTTCTCCCCGAGCACGCAAACAGCAATTGTGAACAGGAAAAAAGCATCGCGAACAAGCAATTCCGCGTGTTCGCGGAATTTCTGCGTGTTCACGGAGATTTTTTACCGTTTCGCGGAGATTTGCGTAACGCGATTACGCAAATTCCGCCCACCCCTAGTCTACACCATGCTGACAGTGACGTACACCATGCTGATAGGGACGTGTATTTCTTATTTATTCCGTTACTGTTCATCTTGTTTACCTCGGTAATTATCATTGACCAATTATTGTACGTTGCTCAAATCTGTTTTGCTACAACTGTCAATGCGTGATTTGACTTCGGCATCTTGTTGCGTCACTCTGAACAGTGCCATGACACGCGGCTGCTGTGTTTAGACAGCTAATAAACTGAAGTCCAAATATGTGCTGGCTGTACAGGGGAAGACACGAGGCTACCTCTGACCCACCCAAACAACGTTTTTAGGTCTCGCCTACTCTCTACTACTCACTCTCTACTACTCTCTACTCTCTACTACTCACTCTCTACTACTCTCTACTACTCACTCTCTACTACACTCTCTACCACTCTCTCTACTACTCTCTACTACTCTCTCGCTACTACACTCTCTACTCCTCTCTACTACTCTCTACTACTCACTCTCTACTACACTCTCTACCACTCTCTCTACTACTCTCTACTCTCTACTACTCACTCTCTACTACACTCTCTACTCCTCTCTACTACTCTCTACTACTCACTCTCTACTATTCTACTACTCACTCCTCCCTACTACTCACTCTCTACTACTCACTCTCTACTACTCTCTCTACTACTCTCTACTACTCACTCTCTACTACTCACTCTCTTCTACTCTCTACTACTCACTCTCTACTACTCACTCTCTACTCTCTACTACTCACTCTCTACTAGTCTCTACTCTATACTCTATTACTCTCTACTCTCTACTCTACTACTCACTCTCGACTACTCACTCTCTACTACTCTCTTCTACTCTCTTCTACTCTCCACTCACTCTCTACTACTCACTCTCTACTACTCTACTACTCTCTACTAGTCACTCTACTACTCACTCTCTACTACTCACTCTCTACTACTCTCTACTCTACTACTCACTCTCAACTACTCACTCTACTACTCTCTACTACCCTCTACTACTCTCTACTACTCGCTCTCTACTACTCTCTACTCTCTACTACTCACTCTCTACTACTCTCTACTACTCACTCTCTACTAGTCTCTACTCTATACTCTCTACTACTCACTCTCTACTAGTCTCTACTCTATACTCTCTACTACTCACTCTCTACTACTCTCTACTATACTCTACTGCTCACTCTCTACTACTCTCTACTACTCACTCTCTACTACTCACTCCCTACTCACTCTCTACTACTCACTTTCTATTACTCTCTACTACTCACTCTACTGCTCTCTACTACTCTCTACTCTACTCACTCTCTACTACTCTACTACTCACTCTACTACTCTCTACTACTCTCTACTCTCTACTCACTCTCTACTACTCACTCTACTACTCTACTACTCTCCACTACTCTCTACTACTCACTCTCTACTACTCACTCTACTACTCACTCTCTACTACTCACTCTACTACTCACACTCTACTACTCTCTACTACACACTCTACTACTCTCTACTACTCACTCTCTACTACTCTACTCAACTCTACTAATTCTCTACTCTACTCTCTACGACTAACTCTCTACTACTCACTCTCTACCTCTACTCACTCTACTACTCACTCTCTACTACTCACTCTCTACTACTCTCTACTACTCACTCTACTACTCACTCTCTACTACTTACTCTACTACTCACTCTACTACTCACACTCTACTACTCTCTACTACACACTCTACTACACTCTACTACTCACTATCTACTACTCTACTCATCTCTCTACTAATTCTCTACTACTAACTCTCTACTACTCACTCTCTACCTCTCTCTCTACCTCTCTCTACTACTCTCTACCTCTCTACCTCTACCTCTCTCTCTCTCTCTCTCTACCTCTACCTCTCTCTACCGCTCTCTACGCGCACACATATGCACATATATATATATAAATATGGATATATATGCATATGCATTTATATATTTGTATGTGTATATATATACATACATACATATATAAACATATATATATATACATCTGCATATCTATTTAAATATAAATATAAATGCATGCATACATATATGCATACATATGCATGTTATGTACATGAAAGTTTGAAAAACACTAATAACAGCAAAGCTAAAAAGCCACCTAATTACAAACAGAATTGCTTTAACTTAAACGAGGGCGAGACCTGTTGCATTTCCAATGCTTGTTTAATAATGAAAAGCGATACAGAGGAAATGAAGACGGAGAAGAAAAGATTCGACACCTGACACCCAACAGTTGCATGCTGTGTACATCAAAGTGATACATACAATTGTTGACGTTATGTACACGAAATAACAACAGGCATAGGTCCAGTACTCAGGATGTAACAGAAACATTTAGAGCCGTGGCCATGAGCAGAAAATAGGACAGGATGAAATTAAACAAATGGACCTGCAGGTGTATACCTTTCACGAGTGTTCTGATGTGATAACGAAGAAGGAGGGGGGAGTAGGAGGGTAGGAAAGAGAGGGGGGGGGTAGTCATGTGATACTGTGTAAGGGAGGAATCAGGGATTTAAGAATAGTAGTAAGATTAAGAATAATGATCATTAGGTGGTTGAGAAATTTCCCTTTCGGGGGGGGGGGGGGGGTGTCGCGAATAGAAAAGTTCAAGCATATTCAATAAACCCTGGGATGGAGCTGGGCAACCTCTTGTATGAGATTGGCTTATATGCGTGCTTCATAGGTAGATTACCCAGGCCCACCAGGTATGATAGGGTACATTACTGGTGGATTTCCAGTCTAGTAGTATAGCCTTAATAGCGATGGTGAGCAAAAGATCAAGTAGTGAAAGGTCCGTGGCAGAATGGTCAATTGGAGGGTCTGCCATCTGGGATCCTAGATGGATGAATGGGAGGGATAATGGGATAGATGTTACATAAATTTTCTGAAGCTGTGAGGACAGCTCTCGCCAGTAGAGTTGTAGATCATTGCAGGAAAAGAACATGTGTTCCTCGTCGCAAAGGGAACGAGTCGCTAGCCCAGCATGTATTAGCGTCCTTAAACTTTAACCGGAACAGGTTTGCCGTGGTATAATACATGCGGTGAGCTGCAAAAAGTCTGGTCTGGGTTAGCGACGGAATCAGTTTCTGTTGGAGTAGTTGAGAGCCTACCTTGGACCAGGTGTCCACGTCTGGCAGGACAAGGTTATTGGAGGAGAAATAAGAGGACCATTTCTGTTCTAGAGGTAGATGATGTGGTAATTTTTCGGCAGTGAGTAGTTTATAGAATTTTGAGTAAGTGTGACCATGTAAGAGAAGCAGTTGGAATTTCCGTATGAGTTGAGAGTTGAGGAGAGGACCCAATTTAGAGATCTTTGCCTTAATTTTGAGAAAATCATAAACGTCTAGGCTAGACATGTTATGTTTATGTTGTGTAAGGACAAGAATGGTAACGGGCCAGAGTTGTCGTATAGGTCAGAAATCTTTTCTATCCCTTTGGCAGCCCACACATGCCCGATCGCATGAGAGTTAGGAGTGAGTAATTTCTTATTATACCATAAGGAGGACATAGTTGAGTTAAATGCTTGTTTTTAATACCGTATCTATGGAGAGTATGGCAGCCCGCATGATTTTATTTGATAAGAAGTAGCTCGTACTATTGAAAAGGTTAGAGACGCCCTGTTTTAGAACATGCAGAAAGATTCTAACTTTCCAATAATTATCCAAGGAGGGCAAAAATAAACATGTTCTTTCTGCTTGTCATTGTAAACTAGAAAAATAGAGCAAAAGAAAGAAAAGCAACATTTTGCTGTTGTTGCTGCTTCTCCGTGACCTGATATGCCTTTTAACTCTGCTGCTGTCTCTGGCAGAGGCATTGTGACAACAGAAGTCGGGTGCAATAACTTATTACAGTTGAGTTCTGACTCTTTTCTTTACAATCATCCTTACCATGTGAATAACTGATACCGTAGATATCATTCTACCCACTCATGTATTTTCAGACCTTTGCTCAACTCATTGTTAAAATATTAAAACCAGGTTCATAACAAATTCTCTTGTTCTCCTTTTCTAGATGGTAAGTGCTTTAGTCAGCAGACCCCGTCCCAGCAATCACACCAAAATAGTGTTAGATGTTCTTGTTAGGGAGAACATCACCCGTTTTACCTCATTGACTTGGGGGTTAGTGCGTTATGTGTTGTTGTGCAGTGGTATGTCGTTGTGAGGAACTTGTCTCAACTTTGAACTCCAATTAGAAAGTAATTCTAAGTCGTGCTGGATGTATGCCCAGTACCTGTGTAAGGTATTCCTATTGATGTTGTGACTTCTGTTTATTAGGTTAGTATACTGTTTGGGGCTAAAAAGTTATAAAGTCAGCATATTTAACTGCTTTATTCCAAAGAAACACTTAAAAGTGAAACGTGCCAGGAGTTACAATGATGGAAGAGAGGAAATTGAAGTTGAGAAACTTGAAGTTCTGTAATGCAATGTGTGAAATTGAGGGCACATGCTTTAAAAAAGAGAAGAAAACTGATTTGATTGAGTTCTGCCGCACCACCCATTCTGAGAATGTGTCATGGAAATATGATGTAATGTGAGCTCAGAAATTCCTTGTTACACACTCTTCTCCTGTAGTCCAAAATATAGCTGCCCTTCAGCATGGACGCAGTGGCGTAACTAGGCCTTATGCCGCCCGTGGCGGGCGAATCGAAAAGCAGAAGGGCCACCGGCCCCACAACTCGTGCCGCCCCGGGTGGACCGCCCCCGCCTCTTTGCTACGCCACTGCATGGACGTCAATTCACCAAAATCCCATGGGTAAGGGAAGTGACATTACCCTTAGACCTTCACTTTTAACTCATGCACACGCTTACACATACATGCATGTTCACACTCTCTCACATAAACATACTAATCTGCAAGTACACACACACAACATATATTTAAAAGCATTTTTTTTACTTATCTGAGCTGCCAGGTAAGGTCATATTCCAGCTAATTGTACTCCATTTTTATTATACTAATAGTGAATAATGATATATTATTCACTATTAGTTTAAGTTAAAAAATAACAGAAAACAAAGAGGGTAGTGCCCCAATCGACGTCCATGAGGACGAGCTGCCTCTGTGTTTCTGGCTCTGATTTTGCCACATCTGGCGCCAGGGTGTCGCAAAGGCAGTGCCAGGGGTTGCAGGGGGTACGCTGCCACCCCTAAATGACGTCCATTGCCTTCAGCCGAAGCTACTCCATCACGCGCTGTGATGCACAGCTGTGTAAAGTATAGCCACCGTGAGTATTGTGAAAGGAATGTAATGGCAAGGTGCAATATTCCTTTCTTAAATTACAGCACATGATAAATGTGTAGTTCAGAGGGGTTTTGTCTGCGAGAAGGCAATAAAGGTAGACATTATTCTGTAACTTGAGCTGACGTTTCAGACCTGGGCTTGGTCTATAATGGACTCTGTGATGTTAATGAGATTATGGGTTGTCCCCTTTGAGCACTTCACGCTCAAATTACTCGGTATTTGTTGGGAAAAAAAGTGCCGAAAGAAACCTAAAAAGAACAAGACTGTAATTTGTTTGCAATAAGACCCGTTCCCCCGCGGGGTTTTAAGGCGAGTGACTAAGCTATTGTTGTCCCCCGTGTTCATTGCTGTAATGCCACGGGGGCATTGTTAGCCAACAATTAAGCAGTGCTTGCCAACGGCATGTTACAGTGAGACGGAGGAGTGCGCATGTGCAGTTCAAACCCGGCCGACCTTTGCTCGGCTGCTGGTCTCTTCGCACTTACACTGCTTGTTGAAACATGGCAAGTGCACTGCACGCAGGAGGACTGAAGCCAGAGGCGTCATTTATTAGATCTCGCCTGACCCAGCGCATGCGCTGGTCTGGCGAGACTTTTGGAGAGGGCTCCAAAAAGTGCTACCTGGCCAGCCTAGAGCTACAGTGCATGTGCGCGGGCGCGCGCACCGCGCTTGACCGCGATTACTTTCACTTTCGCGGCCGCATGGCCGCTTTCATGTTTGATCACGATCACTTTCGCGTCGCACGGCCGCATGGCATAGCCAATAGGTCTCGCTTTTGGGACCTTATAAGTATTTAGTTATGCAACTGTTGCATGGCTAAACACTTATAAGGTCCCAAAGGCGAGACCTATTGGCTATGCCAATGCTTGTATTTTTGGTTAGTTGTGGTTCCTGCAAAAAAGCAACTTTGCCTCAGTACTGTATGAAGAGTTTATGCACTTTGGGGTGAGATGGAAGGTGGCAAGCAGGGCTTTAAGTGGGATGAAAAAACGGGGGGAGGGGGTCTCTCAAAGGGGCGTGGCCAATGTAATTAAGGTCGTGGCTTAAAAACACCTAAGACAAAAATCAGTACTTAGCATAGTGTGCCGCCGGACTCGTATTTTGCTGTTTCTGTCATTGCAAACAAGTAATTTCATACCTGCAACAAGTCAGGACAACGGTTGTTAGTTGTGTATGATAAATAAGCAGCAACTATTGCTTGTTCTATAGAATATTGAAAAAGTTTCCACTTAAAGCCCTGGTGACACCACGACGATGTTGCTGCTCCTGAGTTTCAAGAAGAGAAGGGAAATCCAGAGAGAAAATGACTCTCTTTAAAGGATTTCCCTTTCTCTAGTACTTCACCTGGCGTGACGTCATGCCAAAACTTCTCCACTAGCGAGAAGTGAGCAGTGTGAGCAGGCACACATGATTTGCCTGCTTTCACTGCAGTCCGAGGAAAAACGGACCGGCTGTGTCAGGGCACAAAACAGAGCCCGGTAGAGACCCGTTTCAAGGCCCCCATTAAAAAACTGCCGGTGCTCAGACCCGGTGAGACCCTGCCCACTTAAAGCCCTGCTGGCAAGTAATGACAAGAGTAAACAAACGTAAGACTTTACAATCTTACCTTGGATAATGCTTTTACACACGTGCTCTGGCTTAATAAATTAAGACTGGAAGGTTGCTGTAGCGGAAAACGTCAGATTCATTGAGTCACGACCGCTCTACCTCTAGAGCACATTTTGTGGTATTTAGGGGTAGAAAGTGTAAATGTTGTTAATTATTGAACTTCATGCTCGATGTTTTGTTAGACAACTTTTACGCACATTTTAACTCTCTGTTTCGCTATATTTGCTATGAATTAGCAAGGATAGTCCAAATCTTCTATGCAGATTTTTCCTGGGGGGCTCCTCCGTAGGAGCGTCGCCCCACTTAAATTACCCCCAAAGCCCCAGAGATGAATAATAAAAGGGTAATTAATTACCATTTTATTTTTCTTCCCCCGAACAGATTGTCAGGACGGGGCAGGGCCTGCTCAGTGACAGCAGCAGGGAGGAGGGTGGGCTGCATGCGCACTGTTTAAAGTCTGCATGTCTTTTTGGCTGGCTGTCTTGCAATGGCCAGCCACACATGCACACTTTAAACATCTGTAACCCAGCTGTCTTTTTTAAAAACACTTATTTTTGCTTGTGTGCCCGCCCCTCCTCCCTTTATTTTTCTGTTGTAAATGCAGATTTTTAGATTTCCAGACCTCACGCTCCGCAGGTCATCCATTGTTTCCCCCAATCCTTCCTGCCTGGCTTATTTTTCTCCTCCGTTAAGATCCTCTGTTGTTTCTCTGCCCACCATCCCACTGCCCGTTGTCCCCCGCGCTTGCTCCTGCGTTGTTCCCCTCTGGTCACTGTTTTTGTATACTGTTTTAAAAGAAAAATGCTTTTTTAATTTCTTTTCAAGGGCCCACTGCAACAATTTTCTGTTGAGCTTCCTCTTTTCGAAATTATACTTTTGTACACAGTTTATTTTTTATTAACTGCTTCGATGTTCAGTGGCAGCTGGCATCTACGGGGAAGAGGGGGCGGGCGCGCCCAAGCGCAAATAACCAGGAAACTCCCTTGACCGATCCTGGCACTGCTCTCATGAAGCATGACAGTAGCGCCCTGATTGATGGGAGTGGCCTCACTCAGCGCTCCACAGTGCTCTGAAAGCCTGCACTTGCTTTAACTCAGCTGTCTTTAGACAGCTGGGTTAAAGATGTTTAAAGTGCGCATGTGTGGCTGGCTGTCACAAGACGGCCGGCCAAAAAGACATGCGCACTTTAAACAGTGCACATACAGCCCACCCTGCTGCTGTTACTCAACAGGCCCTGTAATGTATCAAAAGGGGGGAGGGAAAAAGAAGCAGTGGTCCACTCAGCTTCCAAAGGTTAGTACAACAATATCAGGGTGGGGGGAATGGACCACTTGTCCTGTGCACCAGGGTCTTTTAGTTTACGTGGTTGGGCATCCTTAAAAAACCCTCATATACGTACACTGGCGTAAGGCGGTATATCTTGATTCTCCGCCGTAGTGTATCGTGATAGCATGATCATTGGGCTTTTTATTGTCCAAATGCTAACCTCCCCATGGAGGAAGACCAACTGGTTGTGCAGTAGTGGTCAGAAATAACAGAACGAGGGTGTGCTCGTGCTCTGTGAACTGTGGTGTTTAAAATTCCTAATGTCAAATCCCGTGTCCTTTATTCTTGGGATACATGACAGAGGGAAATTAAAAAATGGTGGTCGTGCATGTGAATAAACTTAATTATTAGTTTAATGCACTGGTATGGGTCTAATGTTATCTGGTCAACATGTTTCAGCCTCGTGCAGGGTCTAGAGGCTTTCGTCAGGACCAAAAAAGGAAATGGGGAGCAATAGTTAGCTCTCCACAGGTGTTCTAGAGGTGGATATTCGTACTCACCACCTTCGTTTTAGGGGAGTCAGACCGATTGTATCTGTTCCTGTAAAGACAATCATGAATTATATGACAGCCTAACATAATACTGGTATAAGTACCGTGCTAAAACGATATTCAAGTGCTGCTTACCCCGTTTACACCAAGATCATTAATCGATTGTCGTGCGCTACAGTCGCGCCTTGATTTACTCAGTACAGGGTGCACGCTTAAGTTAAAAAAGCTAAATACGGAAGGGTTTAGTAAACGCTATCTCGGTTCTCTTAATGGCATGATTCGTATTTTTCGGGGTGTGTTAAAAAAGGCCGCTGTGGTGGTGCGGTTAGTCTATCGTTATTTTTCTCATAAATGCTCGTTGTCTGATGATAAAGCGAGCCGTTATCGTTAAATGATTAATATAGCGTAATTTCTCTCAAAAATGGCTCGTGGAGACTTGCCTCGGCATCGCTTACCGGCTACTCAGGCAGAATCGCTTGTTCTGACTCTGACGTTTTCCCGAGGCAAGTCTCCACGTCGCGGTAACCAGTGAGTAAAGTAACCTAACTATTTCCCCTTTCCTGCAGTAAATGGCTCTCATCTAACTGACAGATACCCTGAAGGAAGATGTCCAACTTGTGAAACAAGGTAACTGACTACCCCACTTTGTTTTTTAAGTTTTGAGTTTTAACGCTGCATTAACAAACGGCGACGCTGTAAGTCCACACGGGTTTACGCAATTACCTTCCCATTCACTGAAATTTAAGCTTTTTATTATCACCCGACGAGCCATTAAGTATTTAGCTTTTTTAACTTAAGCGTGCACCCTGTACTGAGTAAATAAAGGTGCGACTGTAGCGCACGACAATCGATTAATGATCTTGGTGTAAACGGGGTAAGCAGCACTTGAATATCGTTTTAGCACGGTACTTATACCAGTATTATGTTAGGCTGTCATATAATTCATGATTGTCTTTACAGGAACAGATACAATCGGTCTGACTCCCCTAAAACGAAGGTGGTGAGTACGAATATCCACCTCTAGAACACCTGTGGAGAGCTAACTATTGCTCCCCATTTCCTTTTTTGGTCCTGACGAAAGCCTCTAGACCCTGCACGAGGCTGAAACATGTTGACCAGATAACATTAGACCCATACCAGTGCATTAAACTAATAATTAAGTTTATTCACATGCACGACCACCATTTTTTAATTTCCCTCTGTCATGTATCCCAAGAATAAAGGACACGGGATTTGACATTAGGAATTTTAAACACCACAGTTCACAGAGCACGAGCACACCCTCGTTCTGTTATTTCTGACCACTACTGCACAACCAGTTGGTCTTCCTCCATGGGGAGGTTAGCATTTGGACAATAAAAAGCCCAATGATCATGCTATCACGATACACTACGGCGGAGAATCAAGATATACCGCCTTACGCCAGTGTACGTATATGAGGGTTTTTTAAGGATGCCCAACCACGTAAACTAAAAGACCCTGGTGCACAGGACAAGTGGTCCATTCCCCCCACCCTGATATTGTTGTACTCAACAGGCCCTGCCACATCCTGACGCTCTGTTTGGGATGGGGGATGAAAATAAAATGCTAGCGAATCACCATTTTATTTTTCATCTCTGGGGCTTTGGGGGTAATTTAAGTGGGGCGACGCTCCTCCACTCCATCGGAGGAGCCACCAATGCCAAGATTAGAGTCCACCATCTTGGAACAATAAATAAAAAAACAAAATGGCAGTGACTTCATGTCATGTCACATAGATGTATGATGACACATGCACATGTACATAACATTTAACTTTTTTCTCTTTTTGCAGCTGCTAACGGACATTGTTAAAGCCATTCGTTCTGCACTGGCTGCCATGCAATGACTAATGGCTTTGCCAGTGCTTGTTTAGTTATCTGAAGATTTGATACACATATCCAGTTTTACCTACACTTTAGACATTCTTTCTTCTCTGCTTGAATTTCCAGGCAAAGAGAGGGTAGACATGACAGGAAAGAAGAAAGAATCTCTGTGCCCGCAGTGACTACTATTCTGCTGTAAATGAATGGATGTGTAGGCAGAATGTGTGCACTGTGAGGTGGGGGGCTAAGGAAAGATGTGTTAGGGTGCAGACAGCATGGCATCAGGCAGGCTGCTGTTAGATGTGTGAGAGGGGCTGGGATCTTGGATGTAGGACTCACAAATTGGAGCTGAAAAGAGATGTAGATGAGAGGGTCAGACACCCCAAATGTTTTAATTAGTTAAATATTCATGAATGTTACAAAGAAGTCAATGCAGAGTTTCTGTTTGCTATACTTTTCTTTTTGGCTTTGGTCTTAGAAAGAGTAATATGCTTCTTCGCCATTGTCTGTTTCTGTGTCTTTTGTCCTTTTCTTGCATAAATTTGTCTGCAGATTTTGAGTGCCTCTATTTGTTTCTGCTGTGTCAGCTTACAGACAAGGGTTGCTCTTGGTGTCCTCTCGGTGTCAGGCATGTTAGTGACATTGCATGCTTGATTAACCAAAAATGACAACACACGACTGTTTGACAAGTTGAAGTAACAATAAACTTTAATCACTTACTGGTGATTCATCAGTGCGCAGAGGAAATCCGCACAGATTAACAAAAAAATTACCCTGGGTCACGTCACCGCAGGCGTTAACCTTCTTCTTGAGCATTTTTGTGCGGGTTACCTGTGCGTCTTCTTTTTCCAAGTCACCTTGTAAATAAACACTGTCCTCTCGCAGCCTCCTCTACCCAGCTTTTGGTCATTGTGTGCAGGGCTGCACATTGGCTCTCAAGACATTCCGTCGAGGCAACTCCACAGGCTTCAGGCCATTCTTGGGGCTGGATTTACCACTTACTTACACAACGCAGTGCAGCAGCCACAAATGCTGCGCTGCGTGAAAAGGAGAGAGGAGGAGAGCATCAAATTTACAGAAATAGGGCACTCTCCTCCCCTTTCCCTAGCACCGGTGCAGAAATATGCTTTGATTGCCACAGAGACACCTTTGCACCATAGTGCAAGGGCATCTCCGTGAGTCTAGCATAGGTTTGGTACTGGAAGGGTCCCATTCGTGAGTCTTGCTTAGGTTTGGTACTGGAAGGGTCCCCTTCCAGAAACAAATACTATACATAGACTTACTTTAACCCTTTTCCCTCTCTATATGTGTGCTGTAAAGTGTAGCACACATACAAAGTCGGAGAAGGAAGGAGAAATGAAAGCATTTCTTCTTTGTTGCGCCTACTTCAAAAGGTCACAGTTTTCTGATGCTGAACCCTACCTACTTTATTTAGTAAATAGCATTTAGTGTCAGAAACCTTGGATAGTTGCATGGAAACGCCCATGCTCCACCCATGATACACCCTCTTGGTGTTAAGACTAGTGCATTTGTTACCACTGAGGCCCTTTAATTCCGTGACACCCATTACTTCCAAAGAGTCTGGTAAAGGGAGTCCCCAGGCTCATCTGAATTGTAAATTACCGTGTCTCACACAGATATTTTGCCTGCTGAAAGCAGAGGAAATTTCTTTGTGGAGCAATGGGGGAATACATGCAAAAATTGGTGCAAAACCACCAATTCTGGCATACCGGAACCTCAATAATGTTAAATCTGGGGCAGAGAAATAATGAGGATTACTCAGGGCCATTGCGGTGTGTATTAATTTTGGTCCTGAAGGCAAGCTCCAGAAGGGCGTCCTGCAGTGGTCTTCCAGAGGCACGGTCCCAGGTGTTTAATTCTTTCAGCAATATAAGCATCTGCAATAGGCAAGACATGGAGTCTATAGTTCCTCGAAGTGCCATGAATTATTCTACTTTTCTGCTATGAGATGTGCGGTGGTTGTCTTCAAGTAATGTCATTTTGCTGGACACTGCTCATGCGACATTGAGAGTCCAGTGTTTCATGTTTGGCAACAACAACTGAAGACAGGGAATCAAAAAGAGCATCAGGGAGAAAAGGTGTCCAGGCAGCGAGAGCACGTGCCCATCCCCCTGCTCTGGAGATGCTGTGCTGTGCATCCGGTGTCTTCATGCACCAGGCTGTCTGTCTCCACTGCTGCAGCTCACTGTCACCATCTTTGAGTTCAGGTGGTTCGATGACGTGTAAAGAGGCTTTAGAAGACACAGCCACAGCTCCTTAATCCACGTTAATATGAATCTACAGATTGGGACAAAATACATGTTTCCATGCGGGTCAAAGGTTATTAAAACCTTTGGACACAGGCTGCGTTGCTGCGCCTGATACTTTGCAAACGTTAATTGGTCGCCTTTCGGCTGGTGATCGCTGCATTTCTATTTCGAGCGAGGCGTTGCTTCTAAAAGCTCTAAATGGCTCTGTGAAAGGGAAGGTTGTTTCTGGCCCGAGGCCGGCCACAGTGGTGCAGCGTCGCTTGACCCTGGCTGGTCTTTACTTCTGTGTAAGCTGCACCTGGAATACCTCGGCTCAGCCTCTCTCGTGCTTCTCTACTACCTAACCTCCAAAGCCATCTTCTTTCAAGCAACGTTAGACCCGAATCTCCTACCTCTAAACCCCGCTCTCGATTCAGTACGCCCTCCCGACCCTCTGTTCACAAGGGAGACCCGAAAACTCCACTTATTGATCAGTGATATCAATGTGTCACCCTTGAATGTATCATGTCAACTCCTTACCACCCTAGAGTGGATACATCAGCAGTTTATGCCAATTATTGTATGTAGCTTGCCAAGTATTGTTTGTAGCTTGCCAAGTATTGTATGTAGCTTGCCAATTATTGTATGTAGCTTGCCAAGTATTGTTTGTAGCTTGCCAAGTATTGTATGTAGCTTGCCAATTATTGTATGTAGCTTGCCAAGTATTGTATGTAGCTTGCCAATTATTGAATGTAGCTTGTAAGATAGCATCGTTGGCTGCGCACCTGCTGCAGCGATCTATAATTACTGCTAGACGATGCCAGCTCATTTTTTCCTCTTATCTGAGGTCAAGAAAATTAGAACCAATACATTGAATAATATTAAGGCATAATATTAATGGTGGTAGCCGGATTTACATCTTGCTGGCTCTCTTCTGAAAGGACACAGATGAATTCAGGTGTGATGGAATTGCTGCCTGAGTTATTACCTATTGTTAGGCAGTATTAGCTCCCGTATTTCCTTCACATTTGTATGTTCTCATTGGCTTGCATGTGACTGTCTCTGCCCCAGGCCTGAAACACCTTTAAAGATACCTACATTATGTGAAAACCTATACTCTAATTAGCCTCCGAAGACTTTCACTCTGAGATAATCCACCAACCATCCTTCAGAAGAAAAAACCCTCACAATGCACCAAACAGCATAACATAGCTCTAAAGAAAAATACCGCAGCTCCTACTGTGCACCAGGTTTTCACCAGTGTTATGAAAAAAAATACCGTGGAATCTGTACACCACCATTAACCAATCTGTAACCTATTTTTATACGCACATTTTCTCTGGCACGAAATTTATTTCCCCCAAAATTTGCATCTCAAAAACATATTTTACTGAATGGGGCTCCCACGACCATCCATCCCGCTAGCTTTTGTCTTTGGGGAAAATTTAGTTCTCTTTCACAGTTTGCTTTTCCTGTTCACGGATTCCAGAATCGAAAATAAGGGGAGAAAATAAGACTGTGGTCACTGTATGTCAATGAAAGATACAGAGATGCGGAGCCTGCTGGTTCCTCCGTTGCAGCTGACTTTTAGGCCAAACAAAGACACCAAAAAGCTTGTAGACAGAAGTTCTACTAGAAGGCAGGCACCGGGGGAAAATCGGCTGGGGGTAGAGTCAGTCATATCCAAGATGAGCCCAAAGCCTGACAAGTGACTGACATTTCCCCCGCCCTTTCTCCCTTCCAGGGCCAGGGCCTACAGGGAATTTGCTCAATTTTCAGATTTTCCCTGTACACCATCAGCCTCTCCTTGTCAGCACGAACAATAATGGCTGCTATTTCATGCAAATCGTTTCCGAAGGATTTGTCCCCAAGCTCTGGTTTTTGTTATTTTTTTTCCTCTTATGCAAATGAAGCTCCCTTCTTACTGTACCACGCGATTACCGAGGCAAAGGAAATCTGCTTTTATTTTGTTAATCTTGCACGAAAAATCAACACCATTATCCACTCGCCCTTTAATCTTTATCCTTCCAATTTATTTTTTAAAGTAATTCTGTGCGTTTTCAGCCCCAGTCTAACCCCGCCTGCCTCGTCTAATAAATAAGTCATTTTTTCCCTCCTTTTGTGGAATAGAAAATGTGGGTCCCCTGGGACGCTGGCTGCTTGTAATGCATGCCGGCTGTGGTTCGATATCTTTAGTGAAACCAAAGCCTTCCCCCTGACAGAAAAATAAATGATCTGTTTCGTGTTAACAAGCTTCCCGTGGCAGTTTCTCTCTTTAACACAATAGTTTTAAGTATCGTGTCTGAGAGCACAACCTTCGCCTCAGATATCTGGTCACTGGTGGACTAGTGGGAACCGACTGCAGGCAAACATATCGGTTTGCCATATAATCTTTCACCACATTTGGGTGCCTGAGTCATGTGGGCAAAATTGTTCTAGCTCCCTGTGTTTTACACAGTTTTAAAAATATTTTTATAGTGTTTTTAAAAAGCCCAGGTTAATCTGCAAAGTTATTTTTTTTTGCCTAGGCCAAAACGTTGTTTTCTTTTTTTTTGTTGCATAAATCGTAGTATTGCAGTGTGTTTAAGTGTGTCGCAGAATCTAGTGCAAGTTTTTTTTTTTTTGAAGGCTTTATTGAAATTAACACAACATGCCAAACAGTAACCAACAACACAAGCCAGCAATAGCACATCCTCGTTACATATGTGGTACATGCCAATGCAGACTCATATATATATATCCATAGCTTTGGGTGCTCCTGTCAACATGTTCGTCCGTCACTTCAAGAACCCATCCACGCAGGGCCAGATCAGACCTGTCAATTCTACCCTCCAGTGGTACACATTATCAGACCCAGGCCTCCCCATGTCCAATTGGGCAACCGCTTCTCAAAGTAATCGCCCAGATTTCCTCCCCTCCCTCCCCGGCGAACCACCCCCCCCCTCCCCGCCACGCCCACTGGGCACACCCCGGACCCCCCACACTCATTCATCCAGGTTAGCCTCTATCGCTCGTTGTTCCTGAGCCCACCGCACAAATGGTTCCCAAATGTCTCGCGGACGGGAGGTTGATGGCATCAAGTCCCAGAATACGCTTAGCTGCTCATGACCATAAGTCACGTCTGCCAGCCATCCCTTCACCGAGGGCACCCGGCTTCTACCCCAGTGGATCGCCACCTGTCTTTTAGCAAATAGCAAAAGCATGGCATGCAGTTTACGGTCTTTAGGTGGCGTGTGCTTGACATATCCCAGTATCCCCACCTCGGGGGAAGGGGCATCAGTGCGACCCAACATCCGGTTTGCTATCGCGAACACCCGGGACCAAAGTTCCTGAAGCCTGGGGCAGGACCACGCCATGTGCAAGAACGAGGCAGGCTCACCCCCGCACCTCCAACAACCGGCCCCCTCCCTCAAGCCCATTCTATGCAAAGCAATCGGTGTTCTGTAAAATCTATGCAAATACTTGAAATGTATGAGCCTCAGTTTATAGTTTGGGGAGAGTTCAGCTAGCTGTCCACAGCAGAAGGCCCACTGCTCTTCCAACAAGGGAGAGTCAAGCTCCTCGTTCCAGTGCTGTAAGGACTTAGGCTGCACCACCGGCGCCTCATTCTGCATGGTTCTATAGAGTCTGGTGACTAATCTTCGAGGGGACGGGGAACCCACCACGCCCTCCAGCACCTGGAACACCGGGGGGGCCGCCGGGAAGTTCTCGCTCAACGCTCGGCATGTCTCCCGTAGTTTGTGATATAAAAACAACTCAGAAAAATGCACCGCCTGCCCCTCCTCTGCCACCGGCGGCTTCATGAAGGTCTCATCCGGGAAGAGATCCGCAAATGTATGCAGGTGCATCCTACGCAGTAGAAGCGGGCTAATGCCATCTCCGATACAGGGCAATAGCGGGTTGCGCTCCAGGGATAAAGACGGGGCATACAGGAGTGGCACACCCGCCCTGCGTCGAAGTTCCACCCAGACCCAGCGCAGCATCTCCGCAGTGTCCACGTCTCCTCGGGGGCGGCGCGCTTTCGCACAAATTGCCACTCTTAGCGGGATCGGCGCTACAGTGTCCTGCTCCACAGCCACATGCGGCTGGAAGGGCGTCGGATGCACCCAAAAGTGCAAGAATTGGGCCTGCGCGCATAGGGCATATAAGCGCATATCTGGCGCTCCCAGCCCTCCCTGCACCAACGGTAAAGTCAGCATGTCCCAGGATGCGCGCGCCTGGCCACCAGCCCACACCAGCCCGATCAAATGCGACCTTAGTACGACAAAAAACTGCGACGTCAAAGGGATAGGTATATTCGCAAATAGATACAAGAATTTAGGCAAAACCACCATTTTGACCAGAGCTATCCTGCCTGTTAAGGACAGAGGCAGCCTCACCCATATTTTTATCCTTTCCTCCAGCCATGCGACCGCCCTCCCAAAATTAAGAGTCCAAATGTCCTGAGGCACTCGACTCACCCAGATACCGAGATATTTAACAGCATCCATTTCCCACCGTAGGGGGTACTCCGACAGCATCCTCGGGGTGAACTCTGTCAATGGGAAGATCACCGATTTGGACCAATTAATCGCTATACCGGCAAGCCCCTCAAAACGGATGAATTCACGCAGCACTACGTCCAGGTTTTCTTCGGGCTTAGTGAGATAGAGCGTTACGTCGTCCGCATAGAGCGATATCAACAGACTCCGAGCGCTGAGTCCAATCCCACGCGCCGTGTGATGCTGTCTAATACGAGCCGCAAGCGGCTCCATCGCAATGGCGAAGAGGAGCGGGGACAGCGGGCATCCCTGGCGCGTACCACGGGAGATCGGAAACGGGTCTGAGATCATACCATTCACCCTAACTCTAGCACAAGGCATAGTGTAAAGTAAGCGGATTTTGTTTATTAAGAGCTGGCTGAACCCTATACGAGTCAATATTGCGAACAGATATGGCCATTCCAGAGTATCGAAAGCTTTGGTGGCATCCAAGAATACCACCGCAGCATGCAGGATGGAAAAAATCGTACGAAGATTATGCGACGTGGACCGCCCTGGGATGAACCCCAATTGGTCCGGCAAAGCTATCAGTGGCAGCATTGGTTGTATTCTATTAGCGAGTAATTTGGCCAGTATTTTTACATCTACATTAATTAAGGATAAAGGTCTGTAAGAGTCCATCTCATCTTCTGGCTTGTCCGGCTTTAACAGGGTTATAATCGACGCTTCCCGCATCGTTTTGGGAAGCATTCCCACCTGTAAAGCCTCCTCATACACCGCCAACAGCCGGGGAGCCAGTTCCTCCGCGTATGCCTTGTAAAAGGCCGTAGTCAGGCCATCCGGGCCAGGGTCCTTGTCAAGGGGCAGGCCTTTGATCACCTGGGCCACATCTGCGGCTGTGATCGGGAGGTCCATATATTCTCTATGTTTATTGTTAAACCTGACCAGCGCTATAGACTCTAGAAAGGAGTCTAGCCCTTCCGGGCATCCCCCCTGGGTGGTAGCGTATAAATCAGTGTAAAAGCCCGAGAAGGCATGTAATATGTCCTCTTGTCCCCTGACAGTGTCCCCGGTTTTCGAGCGAAGTTCATGGACAAATGTCGCAGATCTGGACGGCCACAACATATTCGCCAGGGTGCGTCCCGGTCTATCTCCCTCCCCGTATCTCCTGGCCTCTGCATGTTTACCCAGAAATTTTACTTCCCGCTGTGCCTCCGCATCATACTCTAGTAACTTAGCCTTCAGCAAACCCAGGATGTCCGGGGTGTTCGCAGTGTAGAAGCGGCTCTCCAGATCTTTAATGTCTGCCTCCAGCGATGCGAGCGTACCTCTTATAGCTTTCAGCACCCCGGCCTGACGCGCAATGCACTGTCCGCGAATCACCACTTTAAAGGCCTCCCACAGGGATGCCTCAGTGTCCACCGAGCCCGCATTAAGCGCGAAATAGTCAATGACGTCCACCCTTATCTCCTCCTTAAACGCCTCGTCCAGCAATGCATGCCGCGGAAGGCGCCATGAGAAACCCCGCGGGGGCAAGCCGGGCAGCGACTGTCTCAACAGGCAGGGCGCATGGTCTGAGAGCGAGCGCGTCATATGTTCGGCCTCCACTGTCCACAGAGCTGCGTCTCTAGACAGTAGCCAATAGTCCAATCGGGACCAGGCGCAGCAGTGGTCAGTGATGCAGGTATCCTCCCTCAGCTCACCGTGTCTAGCCCTCCACACATCCACCAGGCCTTCCTCCTCAACTATCGCCCCCAGAGCAGCACCCGCCGCAGGGTGTAGGCTGCGGACGGCACCCTGCCTATCCAAATCATCATTTAACACTGCATTAAAATCCCCCCCCAAAGAACGGTGTTGTATCCAGCCGCCCTCACCCTCGCCCAGACATCCTGAAAAAACCCAGGGGAGTCTACATTCGGGCCATACACGGCCACAATTGTCACCAATACGCCACATAAAAGGCCCCGGACTAAAACATAACGGCCCTCAGGGTCACAGTGCGTCAGTTCTTCCCTCCAGTCCAACCCACGGCGAACGAGAATGGCCACCCCACGGGCATAAGTGGAGTACGTAGCAGAGTACACATGGCCCCAGCGAGCATGGCGTAGCCGGGGAGACGAGGAGGAGCCCAGATGTGTCTCCTGGAGGAGGCAAATGTCTACCTTATGATGGACTAAATATGCATGCACTAGCCTGGCCTTTCTGCAGTCATTCAGACCCCGCACATTCCATGTTACACAGCTTAAGACGTTAGGTAATTTTAGTGTCATATCCATAGCCTAACGATGCACCCCGTATTCTCCACATTTCTATGCACTCTAGCGACCACAGAGCAAATTACATGTAAGCTGGAACCAAATACTAAACAAAAACATCCCAACATCCACCCCCCGCCCACTCCAACCCCCCAAATAGGTCGTGTATTGCCCACCCTGGAATCAAGAACCTCCAACATAGTCGGGAACCTTCTCATGGGGACGTGCCGTAGCCAGCATCTTACCCCGGTTAGAACAGGGCGGCCAGAAAATCTGCAGGCAGCCCGGCCCGCTCGAGATCATTTGTACAAAATAAGGGTGCATGGCAGCTCGGCAGAGACTTACAAAATAGGGAGCTGACGTTTACAAACCCACATCAGAACTGCTACCAAGCGGCAGAGGCAGTGAAAGTACTTCCCATTAATACGATACCCACATCAATCATTGTCACTCAGGTTTCCAGCCGCAATCTCCGCTCCTCCCGTCTGTCGTTTTTGCTTCTTTCCGCCCACATGTTTGGCAAACTTCATTGCCTCCTTAGCATCCGCAAAGAAGTGTGTGGTGCCTTCAAACGACACCTTGAGCTTCGCCGGGTACAGCAACGAATACGGGATCTGCGCCTGAAGGAGAAGTCTCTTAGCTGGTGCGAACTCCCTTCGCGCCGCTTGCACTGCTGGAGTAAAGTCTGGATAAAAGGATATTGCATTTCCCTGATGCGTGATCTTTCCCCTCTCTCTCGCAAGTCTAAGGATAACGTCTCTGTCCTGGTAGTTAAGGAGTTTAGCAATAATGGGCCGCGGAGGTGCCCCAACCGGCGGTTTTTGGCCCAGCGACCTATGTGCCCTCTCCACCACAAAGACCGTGGAGGGATGCGGGTCAAACAGCTCGTGCAGCAGGTCGGTGATGTACGTCTCCATTTTGGAGATGGCGGTCGTCTCCGGGATCCCCGTGACGCGGAGGTTGCTACGGCGCGATCGAGCCTCTAAATCATCATTCTTGGCCCTGATGACGCTCAGCAGTCTATCCATGTGCAGGAACTGCTCCCTAGTCTCGACCTGAAACTCATGGAAGTCCGCAGCTCGACCGTCCAGCGTGTCCAGGCGCGTCTCGTGAGCAGTAACCTGCGTCTTGACCGACTCGAGCTGCGATGTCAGGGTGTCCAGCTTAGTGTCTATGTTGCGGAGGCTGGATCTCATCTCCAGCATTAAGGTCCTCAAATCTTCCCCTTGGTCTTCCACCACCTGGTCAGGCCTGCCCTCCGCCTGCTCTGCCGTTCCCGTGTCTACCTGCCGCGTCGCCCGCTTGCTTTCGAAGGCTATCTCCGATTGTTTGGCGTCGTGCTTCCCCATGGCAGCCGCCTCGGAGATCCCGCCTGAACCACCAAACGGAGGGCGGCCCTCCCAGGCAAGGTACAAGGCCCCGCACTCCCCGCCACAGACTCACAAGCAGGTGCCGGTCAGTTCAGGACCTAAGTTAGCAGGATTGTCGTCCGGTCGTGCCCTGGGGTCAGAGCAACATCTCCCCCTCATATGCCAACAAACCACGGGCCACACACCGCTCCTGCCACCCTCTCTCCGCAGCGTGGTTATAGCTCCGCAGTTCCAGCAGCGTCGCCCCTGGCAGGCTCCTTCACAATGCCCCAGGGCACATGACGCTCCCCTCGCCCGGGTTACCGCTCACCCCCGCGCAATGCCACAAATGTGCTGTTGCAGGCCCACGGCCCAGCCGCACAGAGTCTCACCCCCTCTGCACTCCAACAGTCCGCTCAGGGCATCAGCCAGTGTTCACTTCCCCCAGTTACGCTCCGCAGCGGGTACGGCTGCTCGCCTCGCCAGCTAGACAAGTCGTGGACTCATGTGGATGGCAGCACCCCGGCTAGATTTCCCAGATCACCATGGAAGCAGCGCACATAAGCTCTTCTTCTTCGTGGCCTCTGTTCAGCTAAGGCTGCTGTTCCCCTCCCCCACTTGGAGCGCTCATCGTCTCGGACGCCAAGCCGATGCCTCCATACCTCTCACCCACGACACCTCCAATCCGGTTGGGCATCCGCGGCGTCAGCAGTCTCCCATCCGCTATCGCATCCAGGGTCCAGGTCCCGGGCGATCCGCTCGGCAGAGACGTCGGGCCTTCCGCCACGCGGGCGCCCCGGCCTCAAGTTACGTAGTGCCGCCTCCAGGTCCCGGCAGCAGCAGCCTCGCACTCCGCCTCGGCGGCCGCAGGGCCGTTTTTCCGCCGTCAAAGCCTCCCGGCCGCCAAGATTTCACCTGCGGGTGCCTCGCTCCATGCGCTCACGTCTCCACAGATCTCGGCGGTCTCAGGTCGCCCAAAAGTGCAGGATTGATTACAGGATTAGATTCCGGCCGCCAGAGCTCGCTTAGGCAGTGGCCAGTCCGCAGCTCGGCAAGCCACGCCCCCGAATCTAGTGCAAGATAACATTCCAATATATGCACACAGTGAAAAGGGAATTTTATCTCAATTACAGAACATGTATTGCACATCTAGCAGCTGGCAAGCCTCCCTCAGCCTGTCACAGGGCTAGTGAGTCACAAGCAGCACCAATAACTGATCACACAAAAGAGGGTAAGTACCAGCATCAACAGTGCAAGCTACACTTACACCCAGAACATGTACCCAGTGGCGACCGCCACAAACATAAAGTGGTGAGGCGTGGGGATGGGGGGCAAGGGGTGCGTGGATGGGGGAGCGCTGGGGGAGTTAAAATAATAATTAAAGAAAAAAATTAAGATTTACCTGGAGCTGTCGGCCGCATCCTGCGTTGCGCCTCGGTGTTCTTCTTCCTGGTCCCAGCAAACACTGGGACAGCATCACAGACTCCCTATGCAATCCCCGCGCTGCTCTCATATTGACCTGATCAGGCTGGTTTGATGCTCCGCACAGGCACAGGGAGTCTGTGCTGTGTGTCTGACCTGGCTGTTCAATACAGCTGGGTTGGAGTAACATAAGTACGCATGTGTGTTTGGCCAGCCTGAGACGGCTGGCCAAACTGACATGCGCACTTAAAAGTGCACAAACCAATCCTCCTTCCCCCATCCCATGGTCCCAGACCCCCCCCCCCCCCCCATACACATGCTAGCTCAGCCAGCAGGTGAAAAATAAAACCATGCTAGAATATAATTTTATTTTTGAACTGCTGACTCTCAGCCAGTGGGGCGCCGCTCCTCCGCCATTGCGTAGGAGCCGCCCCTGCAGGTACCACACTTCTGGCGTTTTGCCAAACCGTCTCAATCTCTCAGAGGACTGGCGATTCACAGTCAGTAACCTACCAGCTTAGCTTACCTCACACACAGTACAGGAACAGCTTTAGCATCATCTGCCCCACCCCACCTTCTTCATACAATTCAAGCAGGCAGAACATTAACAGCAGCACATCTTCCCTCACACATGAGAACAAGCTGCATCATTAATGCAAAAGCTCAAGTTCTATGTTACATGTACTTTTTGTTTGATACACACGTTCTCTCTCTCTCTCTCTCTCTCTCTCTCTCTCTCTCTCTCTCTCTCTCTCTCCAGCATAGTGAGGTCCCTGTCCTTTGACTGTGCTCTACATTGGTGCCACAGGTCTTTGCCAGGCATGATAATTACGACATACCTCGGATTTTCAATGTGTATTTAAGAGAATGAATTGAATAGTCCTCAGAACACAATATAGCCTTGGAGCCCCACGTAGCGGGCTCTACTGGCCATTAAAGGTCCGCTCCAGCGTTAAAGGCCTGAGTCGAAGGTGTGGGCCTTTAACAAGGGAGCAGGCCTTTAATGGCCGGTAGAGCCCACTACGGAGGGCTCTAAGGCTATTAGAACATTCCGTTCTTAGAGGGCAGAATGGTCAAAGGCCTCTTGAGCCCGAGGGATTTTAAATCCCCTCAGGCTTCGAGAGGCCTTTGCCCCCAGCAACAGCTGTGAAATGAAAAAAACATTGGAATGTTGATGCTCCGGGCTTCTATCGGCCATTAGAAGCCCTGAGGACTCCATTGTCTTCAATGGAAGGCTCAAAATTGCAATGTTCTAGTGAGGAATAGCGAATAGTGTTGAAAAATAAAACCTTATTGTCCTCCAAAAGCTCTGCTGTAAATTAACCTTTTTGTAATGGTAAGTTGCTGCGTCAGGACACGAGGGGACTCTGACTGGACTTCAGCATAAAAAGCCAGATTGCAAATGCACCATTTGACAGCACTCTCCAAGATTAGCTACCCGCCTGAAGTGCTATTGATTTGAAGAAGGGTTTCAATCATTGGGGATCTAACCATCTTTAGAATGTATGAAGAGCCATCCTGAATCAGACAACGTGGCCTGGTCAGTCGGGCGCTCTCAGCTTAAGCAGGGTCCAATGACAGGCTTTGGCCTATTAGGAACTCGGCAGATTTCCCTGACAGTCTGTTACTGAAGTCTACCAGGTGCAGAAAGGGTCGATCACGATAACTTGCCATGTAACTGACCCTGCACCAGTCTTAACCCTTGGGTCATTTCACAGATAGTGGCCTGTCCAAGGAATTACAACATTTGCCTAGTGATCTGTCCAACTATGGAACCTGTTCGGGCTTTGCACGAGCATGGGCAATTCAGTGTCAGGCAGTTTGGAGGATAGTTTAGTGGGTACAAATAAAATCTGATTTGAGGTCTGTCTACCTTGTATTTATGCAAATTATAAACAATGCTGGACTGTGGGGATACCCACATACCCAGATGATGCATAAGCAATTTGGTATCGCGGTGTGTTCTCACCCGTCACATAACAAAATGCATTCGCATCTCAATGATGGAGACACGCTCACGGACCAGAGGAACAAACGCAATCACATCACTGACAGAATTAGACTCTGGTCAGCAATGGTACTCTCACCGCCATGTTTGAAGAGCACCAGACTCAATTCAGAGATATATCTATCAATGGTGCAGCAGTCACAGTGGCATCGGGGCTCAGGGGTGCCAGGGGCCCGCTTTACCCAATCAGTGGTTGTTTTTTAAAGACCAAACCAGGGCAAGTGGGCTCAAATTCCTTACTCGTGTTAGGGCCAATGATGCCTTTACTACACCACTGCTCCCGTTATCTTTGCATACAAGGGCATCAATTAGCATAACAAGGATTCTGCCTATAGATAGTCCCTCGTGGTCTCAGTAAAATATCCAGAAGGGTTGTTTTAAGTGGGATGATGGCAGGTTTACAAGTGTTGGTCTCAGAATGAATACTGCTCCCATAGTGAATATTTTGTTGTGCAGAAGGGTGGAAAATGCGAACACTACTGCCACACCCACATCAGCAATGTTCACAAAGCGTGCATATTTTCGGACACTGTGTTCATGCTGGGTTTTCTACCCCCTCCCTCACCTCTTCCCTCCTTCATTCCTCTGAGTGTGCCCGTGACCATAGCACTCCTCTTCCCTTGTTGGGGAGGGATCCAGCATCTATGCCCTGGAGTCTCAGCGACCCCGCTGAGACAGTCCACCGAGACAAGGGATTCACACATAACGGAGTACTGGGAATGATCTCTTTACCACGGGGAACCGTCTCCCACCCAGCCGGACGTCAGACACAGTTAATTCCTCGTCTCCACGCTGTGTCTCCTACCCCCTCCCCCACCTCTTCCCTCCTTCATTCTTTGCCTACCTCCCTTATTCCTTTCCTCTCTCCCCTGAATTCCTCTCCCCCTGCCTGCTTTGTTTATCCTTATGCCTCTGCTCCGCTTAATCTCCCTCCCCTTTACCCGTTTTTATTACCCCCCTACCCTTCTTCACGCCATGAACCAACGGATGTAATTTATAATTGATATACCTTCTGTAACAACGTGTAACTTGTAACCTATGTAATCTCTCCTCATGTAAAGCGCTCTCATACCTCCGGGTCTAGCCAGCGCTATATAAAACTCAAGTAAATAAATAAATAAAATAAAAATGCCTGATCATCTTCTGATGTAAAACCAAATAACCCAAGCAGGTCCCTCCTGCTAGGAGAGTAAGGACAGACCACAGGCCAGCAGCTGCAGCTGATTCAGACAGGAGAACTCTCCGGTGATTGGCTTGATTGAGCCAAGCCATCATCTGAGTCCGCTCCCTTGGCTCCCAGCGGTTCCTTTTGCATACATTTGATGTTGATTGTCACAAGTCAATCAGCTTTATTTCACGTGGATCAATGTCTGCAATCAAGGTAAGTGCTCGGGCGGTGACAATGACAGGATTTACACCTCTCCCCACCGGGAACAACAATATCCCATAATACCTTAGATTTACGTCTCGCACCCGCCTGCCAAGCGCGGATGTTGAAATGCAACAGAACTGTAAAACTTTGTAAGTAGGAGAATAGGGCTGGTCATCGGCGGTTCGGCGGATATAGTGAACATTTTACGTGTAGGTCATTGAGTGAAATCTTACTCTGCTTTCTGATAATTAGTTGGAAGAACACAGCAGGCCTTGTAAAATCACTCTTAGACTGTCCACATCACTAAATGCACATCTGTATTGACAGACTGGGCATGGACCATACCTGTATATGTAATTTACTAACAAGTGTCAAGAGCATTTTTGTGTGTCGTAGCATTTAACCTGATTTCCAGCTATGAACATTTTGATAATTTCAGATGTAACTATACAAAATGATCAAAGCGTAATTTAAAAAAAAAATCACAAACTTTCAAGGAATCACCGAAAATGTAAGTGTTCTAAAACGTAAACATGCACAAAACTGAGGAATAAAAAGTACAAAAGTTATGGTTAAAACATTAATGAATAATGCATCCATAGTATTACAAGCAATCTATGCGTTTTAACTGGATGACGGTAAATAAAATGTGATTCTCAATTTTCGTACGGAAGCGGTTACAGATTTAGTCTGGTTCTAGATAAGGAATTTTAAGGTTTTCAGATTTAAAAAATTCACGGCCTGATTCTACAAAACATTTCTGAATGTATTTATAATTTTTGTGTGGGAAAGTGGCAACTGTGCGCACAAAAAATCGGATACTAGTTCACAAAATAAAGGTTTGGAGATTTTTATATGCCAAAATACCATGAGTCTGAAAGATCCACAAGGTAGAATTGTTCTGCAGTTATAAGTAAAATTTCGTCCATTACAAGTTTTCGCTGGTTTTTTGTCTGGTGTTACAAAGGGTTAGAAAGAGATTCTGGCCCATATCCTCGCCCCAGAATCCAGCAATTACAGGTTTTGTCCCCAGAATGGGGAATAATCCCCAGATTTGAGACTACGGGTAAATGCTAGGGGTGGGCGGAATTTGCGTAGTCGCGCTAACAAGCGCGAACAAGCAAAAAATTCCACGAAGCCGCGGATCGCAGAATTTTTGCCAAATCTGCGCTCTCTGCGGAACGCGAAATTACCCAAATTCCGCGAGCGGAACGGAATTTACCGCCCAGGCCTAGTTAATGCACCCAGGTTTTATCCCCTTTTCCAGTGAGAAATCCATATCCAGGAAAATATCGTGCAGAGGGCCCTTGGTGGATAGGAGGTAAGGTGAGTCAGCCAGGCCAGGGCAGGTTTGGGGGAGGCTGGGCAAAGATTCTGTGCTCCCCCTTGGTGCTGCAGGGGCGGGTTTAGACTGCAAGTGGTTCGCCTGCTTGTTCCTTCAGTGGATTCACAAGGTGTGGAGCTGCATCTGGTAAAACCATGTTGGGTCTGTAGACACCAAGCTCCTCGTAGTGGCCTGGAACCGTATCCAGTTGCCAGATAACTCCAGGTCATCTGGAATGCAGTGTTCCTTTGGCTTTCATTTAACAGTGTAATCCATTCAGTTCGACTCAGGTGATCACATTGAACTAGCATGCCTAAATACAAGGATCTGTAAAAGAAAACCCTAGGGTTAGAGCACTGCAACCTTGGTGTCATGAAATCATCTGGTAACCTTAAGTGGGGATGGGAGAGAGACTGCTCCCAAGGGAATGGGTAATGCAAATATTCTGAAAACCCACAGACCAAAAGTTTTGCCAGTATTCACAAATGTTTATAACGACTTTCCCTTTCGTTTCTGATTTATACTACTAATCTTACACGTACGTGGACCATGAATAAGTAGCCAGTAAGACTGTGGAATGCATACAACACCCACATTATGGCTTTCATAGTTGGGAAAGAAAGGTCGTTACTTGGAAAATTGATTTTCACATGTAAACAAATCCTAACTGTAGTTTCATAGTACCTATGACTTTACCCCATGCAGAAATTCCACAGTGTGGGCAGCCTGCACACACACACATTAGTGATACAGCCATTCATTAGGGAAACTAAAATCGTAGGGTTCCAGGTGTATTCAAGTCGTAGGCACACATCTATAGTGGAGATACCTAAAAAAGGCTTTTTAGTGTTTGTTTCCCTTCAGTCCTCTTGACTATATCCATAGTCTGTGTATCCATACCCTCATCCCTAGATGGCTTGATGAGGAATACGGAATGGTATACGGATGAGCTCTACTTGGTGTAGGAAGGTTTACTGGTTAGTAATATCATCATTACCTCCAAATATTTCTTCCACTTCCTAGTCCTTTCCAGCTAGATCTACTATGGAACTGTATTATTAGCATCAGCAAGAAGAGGATTCTGATAGTCCAAGGTGATCACAAAATCTGTGCATTTATTATAACCCAAAGGTGATAACAGCACTCCAAACCAAGGCTCTCCTTGATACCCCCTGCCACCCAAGCCTTGGAGTTTCCTTGGTGGTGTTAATTGCATCTAATACTTCAGACATCTTGCCTTTCAAAGCGAGCACAGGGATGGGTCAAGAAACCTCCTTAACCCACCGTTTAGTGGTGTTGCCAGATAATTTCTTGGTTGTAAGAACATCATGAATAGATTAACTCCTTGTAATCTGATACCTTCACTGTGTTCTATTAATTTATATACGTTCCCCACTCACAGACACCTCATTAGAAAATCATTTTTCTGTGGGATAAAACTAGCCCTTACATGCCTGTGCACTGTGTGTTATGCTTTCTTAAACCCACAGCATGCCCTTGTCTAGTGTGTTCTGCTTTCTCAGTCCCTCAAAGAGTGACATATCTAGAAGTGAATTTTAAGGTGGCATATATTGGGTCACAGCTAAACGTGCTGGGGTTAACTACAATATTAAGTTTTGACATATTACACATTGGCACCCACCACTCTGTAGTTATAGGTAAGCTAGAGGTTCCATAGGAAGAGCGTATTTTGTTTTGCTAAAATTTTTTGTTCAATCTGGCAAGTTTTTCTAAAACTTTCCCCCCAAAGGTTCATCCATCACATCTCCTTGCTGAAAAGGTTTGTGGTGACCTGTCATGCGGGGGCTGAAAAAAAGGGGGTGTCCTAGAACACATTTGTCCTGTACAATTTCCATAGGGAAAATATGAACAATTTTACACCAAATTTGGCAGAGAGTTAGATGCTTATCCCAAAAGCATGCTTCTTGTGATTTGATGTAAATCTGTTCAGTCATCTTGGAGAAGTTAACGTTAAAAAAGAGTGATTCCTAGTGCTGTGGACTTCAGCGAGAGTCCTGCTGTACAAACTGCAAAATAATGTGTTCTGATTGGCTGGACCCGCGGTACCAATTTGGTCCCACAGGATCTAGAGCTCTGATTCGCTGGCCGCAACATAAAGCTGCTGCCATTACAGGACTTGGGGTCTATGTTCCTGAGTACTAAAAAATAAATGTAAAAAGAAAGTTTAAGGGGGAAGAGTAGCAATACCCAAAGCCCATAAACCTTGTGGGGTAGGTGGGGTCCCAGAAAGATCCTCCTTGTAGTCACAAAAGGGAAGAAAAATATTTGGGTTGACATGGTCCAGTGGAACTCCCATGGAATTCAGCACGTCCACTGTGTAGTCCTGCTGGAATCCTGCAGGGCGAACGTGGGGTGAGATTTCTGAAGTTTGTCCAACTATGAGGGATTGGCAGCCCACAGGTGGTTAGCTGCATGGTCAGGCTGCAGACCAGGGCCTGCAGCCAACTCCAAGCTGCTGATGCCCGAAGGTTGTGCGGGGCGGGTAATTGTCTGCCCGCAGGTTGTTGTCTGCCCGCGGGTGGTTTTCTGCTCGTCGGTGGTTGGGCTGAGGAGGGCCTGCCCACTGTGATGCACTGCTTATGATCTCACATTTTACATCACTGATGACAATGTGAAATCTATGGCGATTTAAGTTATACTTAGGACAGTTACATATAATTGGTGAATTTCAGTGTTTTTTTATTAGAAGACCTACGTATAACTCCACTTCAACCTTTGATCTATCTATCTATCTATCTATCTATCTATCTATCTATCTATCTATCTATCTATCTATCTATCTATCTATCTATCTATCTATCTATCTATCTATCTATCTATCTATCTATCTATCTATCTATCTACATATATATATTTGCTTAGTTATTTAAATCTGACTTTGTATGATTTTATGATTATATATATATATATTAGGGGTGGGCGGAATTTGCGTAGTCGCGCTACGCAAAAAGCTCCGCGAAATGGTAAAAAATCTCTGCGAGCACGCAAAAGTTCAGCGAACATGCGGAATTGCTTGTTCCGCCCGTTCGTGATGCTTTTTTCTTGTTCGCGAACGCTGTTTGCGTGCTTGGGGAGAAATATCGAGCAAACACGCATTTTGAAAGCGCAAACGTACCCAAAATCCGCAAATTCCGCGAGCGGAATGGAATTTACCGCCCAGGCCTAATATATCTGCAAAAAAATATCCACTTGAAGACTTCAATCAAGAAGCAGGCACGGACCCATCATGGTGTGATTTTATCTCATTTTATTATTATTCTTTTGTGCAAGTGCATGTCCCTTTGTGCGCGTGTGTGTGTATATATATATTCACTGAAAAAACCATAGGTTTCACACATGTTATAGTTAGCGGAAATTTTACTGATAAAAAACCAATGAAATTGCCCCGTTATAGTTAGTGCTGGCAACTATAACTCACGCGACCGCAATCCTCTGCTGATGCTAATACTGTATTTAGACACTTATTTGCCCATGTCTTCTTCCATACATTTTTAGCTATACATATATTACAAATATTTTTTTTTATAAAGACACATATGTCATCAGCAGAAGATTGCGGTCGCGTGAGTTATAGTTGCCAGCACTAACTATAACGGGGCAATTTCATTGGTTTTTTATCAGTAAAATTTCCGCTAACTATAACATGTGTGAAACCTATGGTTTTTTCAGTGAATTTGCAAGGTTTTTTAAATGCTAATTCCTAACTATAACGTGTGTGAAACCTATGGTTTTTTCAGTGAATTTGTACGGTTTTTTAAACTTTACGCCATTCGAGGCGTGCGCGCCCACTTAACGCAGTTCGTTCCGTGCACGGTTTTTATCAACTTTAATAAGCCCTGTACATTTGGTGGCCTTCGGCCACCAAAAGCACAGGGGGTGGGGTCAATGTGGATAGTGTTTTTTTTATTTCGATTTTATAATTTCATGTTGCCAAAATTTAGTTTTTTTTTAGATGTAATAAGCCCTGTACATTTGGTGGCCTGCGGCCACCAAAAGCACAGGGGGTGGGGTAAGTGTGGATAGTGTTTTTTTTTTTTTCTATTTTTTTACCGTACGCGTACGGTAAGCGTACGGTAAGCGTACTCGGCGAAATTGCCGAAAAAAAAATAAAACCGTTTTTGCTCTTGGGGGATGTTTGGGGACTCCCTCAACATGACTATGTGGGAGGGAGTTGTCAAAACAGCCCCGTAACATGTTTTTGGGCATCATGTTTGATAAATAACACTCAGTGCGAGAGAGAAAATGGCGGCCGCCACTTCCTGGTTTCGGCCGATTCGAATGTTTACTAAGATCTAAGAGCCAATCAGAATCGCGCTCGCGCACGCCACCGTACGCGTACGGTAAGCGTACCGTAAGCGCACCGTAAGCTGGCTCAGATATATATATTGATTTAAAGGCTATTTTCTCAGAATCTACTGAACAGATTTACACCAAACCTACAAAAGGCACTTCCTTGACCTGAGGACTACCTCTCTGCCAAATTTCTAGTAATTCTGTTCAGCCGTTCGGGCTGTAGCCCTGTCTAAAGGTCCTATGGAAAAATGCATGGGAAAAACGCGTTTTGGGACCCCCCTTTTATCTCAGCCCCCGCTTGACGAATCCCCCCGAGACTTTCAGGGTAGGAGCGGAGCGTAGCGCCCCACCTATTTTGAGAAATTCGCGAGGATTCGTCGACCGGCGCCAAAGTTATTCAAAATAGAATGTTGCGGATTTCCTATGGAAAAGGGGTCCTAACTATAACTACCTACTGGCGACCGCCAGTAGGTAATATTACCTACTGGCGGTCGCCAGTAGGTAGTTATAGTTAGGACCCTGTTTCCATAGGAAATCCGCAACATTCTATTTTGAATAACTTTGGCGCCGGTCGACGAATCCTCGCGAATTTCTCAAAATAGGTGGGGCGCTACGCTCCGCTCCTACCCTGAAAGTCTCGGGGGGATTCGTCAAGCGGGGGCTGAGATAAAAGGGGGGTCCCAAAACGCGTTTTTCCCATGCATTTTTCCATAGGACCTTTAGACAGGGCTACAGCCCGAACGGCTGAACAGAATTACTAGAAATTTGGCAGAGAGGTAGTCCTCAGGTCAAGGAAGTGCCTTTTGTAGGTTTGGTGTAAATCTGTTCAGTAGATTCTGAGAAAATAGCCTTTAAATCAATATATATATCTGAGCCAGCTTACGGTGCGCTTACGGTACGCTTACCGTACGCGTACGGTGGCGTGCGCGAGCGCGATTCTGATTGGCTCTTAGATCTTAGTAAACATTCGAATCGGCCGAAACCAGGAAGTGGCGGCCGCCATTTTCTCTCTCGCACTGAGAGTGATTTAAAGCCCACAAACATGTAAAGGGGCTGTTTCGACAGCTCCCACACACATAGGCATGGTGAGGGAGTCCCCAAAGATCCCCCAAGGCCAAAAACTGATTTTTTATTTTTTCGGTAATTTCGCCGATTACGCTTACCGTACGCGTACGGTAAAAAATTAAAAAAAAAAAAAATCATCCACACTCTCTCCACCCCGTGTGCAATTGGTGGCCGAAGGCCACCAATTTTGCATGGCTTATCACAGTTGAGAAAAACTAAAATATTAAAAAAAAAAACTTAAAAAAAAAATTATCCACACTCTCTCCACCCCGTGTGCAAATGGTGCCCGAATGGCACCATTTGTGCATGGCTTATGAAACATACGAAAAATTAAAATATTACCTTTCAAAACGAAGTACATCATATGTCCTCCATGTGCGCACGGTGCGCGAAGCGCATCGTGCGTACATGGCCCATCTAGCGTAACGTGGGCACGCGGTGCGCGGTGGGCAGCGCACCGCGTGCTCACTGTGCGCGCACGGTGCGCGAAGCGCACCGTGCGCGCACAGAACGAACTGCGTTAAGTGGGCGCGCACGCCACGAATGGCGTAAAGTAACTTAGCATTTAAAAAACCGTACAAATTCACTGAAAAAACCATAGGTTTCACACACGTTATAGTTAGGAATTAGCATTTAAAAAACCTTGCAAATTCACTGAAAAAACCATAGGTTTCACACATGTTATAGTTAGCGGAAATTTTTCTGATAAAAAACCAATGAAATTCCCCCGTTATAGTTACTGCAGGCAACTATAACTCACGCGACCGCAATCTTCTGCTGATGACATATGTGTCTTTATGAAAAAAAAATATTTGTAATATATGTATAGCTAAAAATGTATGGAAGAAGACATGGGCAAATAAGTGTCTAAATACAGTATTAGCATCAGCAGAGGATTGCGGTCGCGTGAGTTATAGTTGCCTGCAGTAACTATAACGGGGGAATTTCATTGGTTTTTTATCAGTAAAATTTCCGCTAACTATAACATGTGTGAAACCTATGGTTTTTTCAGTGAATATATATATATATATTTATACGGTATATATAAATATGGACACACACCTTAAAATCTGAGCACGTCACACTACTTTCAAATAAAAGGTATTTGGACAAATTATTTGTGTGTGGCAAGTTGCGGTGTCTGTTCTCCTCTGACGCCTCCAGGCACATTCAACAGATGTGGTGGTGAGGCCTAATCGGGGCCATGGCAAACAGATCTGGGGCACGGACCCCATCTGGCCTCCCTCTAGCTATGCCCGTGCCCTCTTGTTTTTGGATTTGGTGCTTTGATACTACTTGTATAATGAGCACTACTTAGCCCTCCAGGATGGCCTTATCTAGTGTTTTGCGCTTTCTGGTTCCCTGATATGTTTTACATACATGTCAACCATCTTGATTCAGGCGGGAGACTAACGTGCTCCTTTGTGCAAAAACCCGATTCTTCGATGGGCTTCTGCCAACTGGGGCTGGTCTTGTGTGACTCGGAGAATGCACTGCCAGCAACCTGCTCCTGCCGGCCAGGGCATAACATTTCTGTCACACTCTCTCTGCCTGCTATGATGCTTCATGCCCCTGACAGACAGGTAATACAAAAATGTATTTTTGCTTTACTAATATCTGACCTTGCATCAGCACACTTGCAAGTCCCATACATGACAACAGATCCGATAAAGGCCTCGCCCTCAATTCAAGTTAATGGGAGAAATACATTCTCCCGATTATGTTCTTTTAAACCTCCCGCTTTCCTTTTTTAAAATATTGGCATGTACGGTTTTAAGTGTTCTGTTTTTTCAAGCTAGCACCAATTTGAGTGGTCTTTGTTCTAGGTTTGGTGCTTGGAGCCCCTCAGCAATACTCTAAGTGGGCTAGGGCATGCCGGGGCCTGCCCAATGCGAACAAAAAATATGGGCATTGAACCAGGGCTTCAGGGGGCCCCTATTTTCGCCATTCACCAGCTGATGGAAAGAATACCCTACCCTCCTGCCTGTCACATGCTATTGCTGCAGCCTGTCATAAGATGTCCCTTTTGTGACACAGGGACTAAGTGTCAGGTGGCTACCGTTATTTACCATTGGCGTTCCAGGGCCTAAAGCATTAATTCATTTCTACTGAATCCTGCACTAATCTATTGTAACTTACTTACTTTTAAACTTACATATTCACGTTTTTTTTATTGCTTTGGTCCTGGATTAAGGGCTTTTATAAATTGTTCGATAAAATATCTTGCTGATTTATATTATACTATGTCCACACAGACTCCATTTATGAATTTGACCAACACGGGGCCTTATTTCACTTGTATTAATTACATGGGCCATATTTCATGTAAAGGCTTCTCGGCCATCCCCGTTTTACGGCTGTTCGCCCTTTTCTGCCTCTGAGGGAACCCTTGTTCAGTTAGTGGTGCTTTCTAGCCTTTGTTTAATATCCTGTTTTTGCTCAGCCCCCAGAGTGCCTTTGTTCAATACGTCATCCCTACTTAGCCCGCCTTTGCCCAGTATGTAATGCGTTCTTTGCCCCATATATACATTTTTTTCGGTGTGGTGTGCTTTCATCTTACCCTGCAGTGTCTTTGTTCTGGGTGTGGTGCTTTCTTTGGGCCTGAGGTCTTCTTGTTTTGTTCAGTTAATTTCCTTAGTTCCCCTGAGGCGTCCTTGTCTAGTGAGTGGGCTTTAGTTGCCTCTTCGCATGCTTTTGAGTTGTGGTTTCATAGTCCAATGAAATGTCTGTGGTGCTTATTTTGCCCCTCAAGGTCCTTATTCGGTGTGTGTTGTTTTCTTTCATTTTGTAGTGTCTTCTTAGGTTCTCTTGCTTGTTGTTTAGCTTGTTTGTAACCTGATGTCCCATGCCCAGAGTGTTTGTTTTCATCTATCTTTCATTTCATTAGCATGAGATGGCAACATTTCAATAAGCACAGTGTCACGTCTTGGAACTGCTCCTGAATTTTGTTGTGTTGTTTTTTTTTTAACATCATGAGTGGGAGGCCATCAGTTCTCACTTCTCATCCTTTTGCTGTAGATTGAAGCTATTAAATCAACAAGACTTCTTTTAAGTTTTTGAAATGTTATATACCTATGAACGTAGACATTTGTTTGAGTATGTTATGATTATTTTGGAGAATTTACAAAAGGCATTTTTCTATGACAGGGTGACTCTTGGTGCTTGCAAGCAGGGTGGTAGACTTTGGACTCTATGACGAACAGTTAACAGATTTCTACTCCTATGGCGGTACTATGATTATCAGTGCACCTTGGACAGACCAAGAGAGAGTTCCGGTGGTTGGGAATGATGGCACTTTTAGCATTAAAAGGACCAATGATTGATCAGGGCTATGTGTTAGTCTTTAAAGACGAGAGCCCGAAACACAAATTCATAGATACCCAGAGAATTCACATAGAAAAATCCATACAGGAAAATCCACACAAGACAAGGTTCAAAGTACAAACCATGAAGGTTTATTTAAAATGTAAAAATTGTTACAAAAGGCAAAAAATATATGGTTAGTTAATCAAATCAAATACTCAAATTGCACATAAATGTGTTTCTGCATAGGCAGTGGCAGCTGAGCCTCATTCCAGTCAACAGCTAGAGCGGAATACGGTCTAACACAAAACAAAAAAGGAGTCAGTGAGCATTCTGTTGTAGGGACTGCTTAGTTAACCAGGAGAGAAGAAACATGAGAAACATTTTAATTATAAATCGATAAACAGACGAAAATGGACCTATCGCAAAACGCCCCACCCGGGACATCCCACATCATACATCCCGCCAAGCCAGCGATTCATGCCCCCCTCCCCCCCCCCCTTCCCGGTCCAACCCGCGGGACCCCCCCCCCCCCCACCACTGCTGCGCCTCACTTTTTCATGATATCATCATCACCACGGTACAGGTCTCGCAGTCTACCCCACCCCACGGTCTGGGTGACAGCCTCCTCCCCTTTTCTCCTGCCCCGCGTAGCAGCCTATCCATAGTCTTGACCCCCCCTCTTTCAGAGGAGTCACGGCCCACGGGTCCTACCACCGCTGCTAACAGGAGGATTGCTTGGTGTTCACTACCCAGTGCCCGAGGCCCGGCGCCCAACGTCAGGGCAAATGGATTTAACACAGACCCTGCCGATGATCTGTGCCCCGCTAATGCTACCCTCCGCTACCCCTCCCCCTCTCCCACCTCCCCTCCCTTTCTCCCCAATCCCTCTATCACTGTAATGCTTCTTGTTGCAAACTACAGCCTTTGCTACATTGTTCTCATCATGTTGTAAAAACAATTCAAGCGGGTCAAGGCTTCATCAGGAGTAGTAAGCACTATAGAAATACAGTTGCAATACAATGTTTTAGAGCAGGGGAATATTGAGCCGACGAAGGGTGCTTTTAGGATATATGGGTCAGTGGGAAGCAAACAAACACCTTAAATGGTATACCATTCCCCACTGGGAGCCAACATAGCATTGTGTAGGGTTGGCAAGAATGATGTGGGTCTCTACAGCTAAGTAAGTTGGGCATTCACGTTACCAATTCTTTGTAGTCCTCATGAACTATTGTGGCCTGCCCAGTTATCTACACGTAAGATCTTTATGGCTACCAGTCTAGGCTTGAGACTCAGCTCAATTTTATGCTATTTATTTTCCTTTGGGTCTATATAGTCTTAAAATCTATTGATGATACCACAGTGTACCAGAGTTGGTATGTCATCATCTTATCATTTTGCTCTCTTTAGGTTGCTGAATATGGTCAATGTCTTGGTAAGTAATGGAAACAGGAATAAACAATAATGAGTCGGACAACGAAAAATTGTCCCATGAACATCTAGAATCCCTGTCATTCAGGATAATATAGTAAAATAAAGGCAGCATTACTTAAAAGGATGAACTGTTAGCCAAGGCACGCACTTCTCACAGACAGTCAACAATCACAAGTCCATATTGTCCTGATTTTGGCACTTAAGCGATATGTAGCTATAAAGCTTTGAAAAAAGTGAGACATGGAGTGATGATTGACATGGAGATAATTCTGAAAACTTCGACTGGAGCTGCTTTTAATGGCCGGTAGAGCTATACTAAACACACAAGAAATCAAGTAGACAAAACTAACAAAACTAAAACACAAGGAAAGAAAAACACTTTTTACTAATCTACTATTAAACTCTAATCTTGGTTTCTGGAGAAGCGTGCTACTCACCACAAAGTTCTTCAATGCCTCAGCTGGAGTAGTAAGTGCTATCTAAATACAATTTACAATTACAATTTATAATAGAGAATAAATCTGCCAACAGTATTTTAAGTAGGAGAAAAAACGTCAAGGTTTGAAGTAAATTTTCCTGCAAAGAGAAAACTTTAGCAGGAAAAATCTCCTGTAAAAGATGTAATTTTGAGAAAATTCACCAGCAAAAAAAGTTTCAGTGGCACATTCTCCATCAAAAAGTTTCGTAGGAGGAAAATTTTGCCCCAGGCAAATTTTTGCAATATTTTCAAACTTTGAAATTTTCTGAAAGGCAAAACTTTATATACTCCCCCAGTGTCTCAAACAAAATACTAATTTCACGTATTCCCATATACTGAATAAAAAACGCTAAACCTTTTTATTTGTGCCTCAATATTTCAGCGATGAAACTCAGCATTTCTCAACTTTGTCTCACTACTCACTGCTGCTGGGCAACACACAAAACTGCAACTTGACCTCTTACTATGTTGTTCCGTCAGTACCCTATATTAAAGTGTTCTATTTATGGTGCAATTGAGACCTAAGGGAAATCTGTGGATTTACTGTTACTGTGCTCATACTAGAAACATTTGCCCTGAACAGCGGGAAAGATTGATTTGTGGCTGATTAGAAAAGTAGAAGCAGAATACTCCGTTTGGGATTATTGATTTATAGACACATGCACCGTCCTTGCGCCTTCCAAGTTTTCATTTTCGAAATTGCAGTTACAGGCGAGGTTAGGGTATCCACCTGGCCAGTAATTTACCCGATTTGTTTTACTGTTGGTGAAAATCAGCTGAAGTCAGTGTTTTGCAACTTTCAAATTGAAAATTTGCACTGCAAATTATAGAAGAAATCATTAAAGGTATTTTAAGATGTCTGAACTATTTCTGATTAGTAGTAACTTCGGAAGAATTTCTATATTAAAAAGAAAATTGATGATTTTACATAAATTGTTATGTTATTCGAGTAAACTTCCAGAATTTAAAAAGTTGAACAAATGGGGGATATTTTTCTTTGAGAAAGGTGGCAACTCTCGGTGCAAATAAAAGAAGTTCGACTAAGGTGAATTCCATTTTCTGGATAACTCTGTCTAGGTGAGGCATCTGTTTTCAAACTACCTGTCGATTAATGGACATGATATTCTGAAATTCTGATTAAAAGACTGACTCACCACAGTTGTAAAGTTTTAGCATGTTACCTGATTAACTTCTAAATCAAGGTAAATCTCCAGTTTTAAATGCCTTAAAAATATAGGGCCTTATTACGATGAGGCCCAGAAAGCCCCTCACCATAGGTCGGAGGCTGCGGTCGGAGGCTTTCCGAGCCTCATCGCGGTTTCAGTTCCGACCGCCTAATTATAATCTAGGCGGTCGGAATTGAACCCGGCTGGTCATTCCGCCTGGATTCCGGCGGGCTCAAGGAGCCTGTCAGCCAGTTGAAGAACGGCCAGTAATCCCTGTCGACGGCTTTTTCGCTGTATGGGTTACGATGCTTACTTTCTGACAGGCAACATGGAAAGCCTGTAGAAAGCGAGTTTGGGGGCCCCTAGCAGGGCCCACTTCTCCTTGCGGCCTCTGGTTGGAAGCCGAGGGGGCACCTATTGTGCCCCCTGTTAATCCCTGAACCATGTTGCAGGGATTAACACAATCTCCCATTTCTCTATGGGAGCTTGTGCTACGTCCGCAGTACAAGCTCCTATAGAGAAATGGGAGTATGCGACCGCACAATGTGCGGTCACATTGTAATTGCGGTGTAAGGACCGTCGAAGGGAGGTTGGTCGGAGACAACTACGACCGACATCGTAATCGAGCCCTTAGTGTTGTTCATTCTGGTTGGAAGCAAAGCATGCAACAAACGCACAGTGAGATTCAATGGCCAATTCGCAAAGATGTGTTTTAAAATGTCAGAAATATACTCCTCATACATATTCTTCTAGTATTTGAGTACTGCAAGAAATAGCCTTGTTATTTGAGAGGGTTGAGAGCCCCACTCAAATAATAATCGCAGTCCTTGTCAGTGTGAATCACAAAAGTCACTGAGTAAACCCTTGCTTAACCCTTTTGCAGCTTGGCACGAAAACAGGCACGCTTAACTTAGAGGCAATGGGTAAAGTATTTATGCAGCACTCACATCAGTAATAAAGTGAAAAAACTACACAATTAAAATCCAAAGCCAATTTATAAAAATAGAATAAAATGTAATAAATTAAATGACACCAAAGGAACAAACATCTAATTTGTATAAGAGTTGTTATGAATTTTTAAAATCTCAGTTGCTCTTGACTGGGTCAAAATCACAAATTCAGGCCGACCGTGATGTAGTGTGAGTCGGATACAGGGACCAGGTTCATCCCAGTGAAGAGTTTACCTTTTCTCAGTCCAAGGCCACAAGATGAGCCTCAGCTGGAGCTTCGCGTTGGCAGGGGCAGTGAGGAGGGCATTGTCAGCCTGAGGAGCTGGTCGCCTCAGGACCTTTCGCTTTGGCAGAGATGCGGGTGGTTGCTGTTTGTGTGATGAGCAGATTCACATTAGTGGGAGATGCCGCAATTGTTGCTGACACGAGGAGTCCACTTGGAGTTGTGAAGTACTCAAAACCTTTGGATTTTCACTTGTAGTTCATTCTTGCCAGTCTTAACCCCTTCGCTGCTGCGGACATTCCGCTGCAGCGCTGGGGGGGGCAGGGGGACAGCACGGTGGGCCTGTGCTCATGACGGAGCCGCTCCGTCATGAGCCACAGTTGAGCTGTGCTCATGACGGAACGGTTCCGTCATGACTCCGCCCATTTGCGTTGTCCCCCCGCACAGGCGGGGAAACAGCGCCGCGCAGGCGGAGCGGCCGCCAACAGCAGTGTCATGATGGAACCGTTCCGTCATGAGCACACGGCAACCGTGGCTCATGACGGAACGGTTCCGTCATGAGCGGGGAAGGGGTTAAAGTAGCAGGAGTATACTCTGATAGGGTCCAGTACCTGGTGGGGCACATGTTGGTGATCATGACTCACTCCAGCAGAAAGCAGCAGCAGTAGGGCTCAGACACGTCCAGTTGGTGATGGTCAACTGAGCATTTGCAGGAAAGACCTCTGGAAGCTTGTTGTGTCTCTGTACCTCAAACAGATCAGCCAACTAACCTCTGGAGTCACTTCTGGAGATCCTGGTTTCAAGACAAGTAGGTCCAGTGCTGTGTCTTCAGGCAGCTAGGCAGTTCTTTTTCTGAATTTTTCGCAGGTCCAGGAGTGTTCTGGTGAGAGGTTCGGAGGGTGCCAATTTTATAGCCAGTGCCATCCTATAGTGCCCCCTATTTCTTACCTTCCCCTTCCTTTGGTTTGGCTCCAATCTGTTTAAGGGGACAAAGGGTAGGCAGCCCTAGGTGTGATTTGCTTTTGCCAATGACAGAGCAGGAAGCTTGAGAATACAGGGAGGGGTGAGCAGAGCCCTCTGGCTACCCTTTAAGGTTAAGTAAGGGGGTGAGTACAACACCCCCCTCCTCCCCCAGGCCCTCCTGCTCAGAAAAAGGAGCACCCTGCCCCACACCCAAGGCCCTTTTGTCTCCATGTGTAAACGGAATACACATCACACTACAGAACAGCCATTCAAAATCATGTGACTCTGGATACTGGCAGAAAGGCACATTTGGTTGAGGCAGAAAAAAAGCCAACTTTCTAAAAGTGGCATTTTCAGAATAGCAACTTAAAATCCGACTTTACGATTAAAGACAATTTTAAATTAAAGTTCAATTGAGTGGAAGAAGTATTTCTATAGATGCTCTCAAATTGAAGTGTTATTACTTATTAAATGTAATAAAGTAACCCAGTGTTAGTCTATCAAAGAGGTAGGCTTCCTACAGTAAAAAACGACTTTGGGTGTTTTTCACTGCTAGGACATGTAAAACTTAACTGCACATGTACTACTTTTTAAATACCATGCACCCTTCCCTATGAGCATTTAGGGACTACCATAGGGGTGACTTGTAAGTATTAAAAAGGCGGGTTTGGACCTTGAAAAAGGTTTCTTTTGCCGGGTCGAAATGGCAGTTTACAACTGCGCTACAGTTTGCAGTGGCAGGCATGTGACATGTTTTACAATCCTGCTTTAGTAGGTGGCACAATGAGTACTGTCGCCCACTTGTAGCATTTAATTTAAAGGCCCTGAGTACATATAGTACCATTTACCGGGGACTTATAAGTAAATTGAATGTGCCAATTAGGTGCATACCAGTTTACCATGTTTATAGGGGAGAGCACAAGCACATTACAAATGGTTGGCAAGGGTAAAGAGCGCAGAGTCCTAACGCTAACAAAAACTGGTTCAGCAAAAACAGGTTAGTGACTGCAAAATGTGTGGGGGAATGTCAGGTCAAGGATGTCAGGTCTCACAAGTACATTTTGGACTTTTTGAGGATTTACCAAGATCTGGAGTGTACTCATAAATATTTACCAATGAGATAGACTTAAATGATTACTACTGCCAGAAGGTGGACAACAAGCAGTTGTGAGCTTTTCAGATGTGCTTCAGCACAACAAACTTCCTCTTTCTTTTTATCTTAAACATTAAAATGCTTTTCTCTATGAAGAAATTGTACTCCATAAAATAAGGGGATGCTTGTGAAACTTTCCATAACATTTACCTATTTACTACAGCCTTTTTGAGTAAATGCACATTTCTGAACTGTCTGAGGGAAAACACTCTGTCTTTGTTTACGACATTCACAGTAGCCTTCCTGCCACTGCCAACGGGCATTCATTGTCTTGTCCCAGCCCATAAACGTAGTACTTTAAAAAAGAAACCTGAGTGTTGGATTTTGCGATGTTCTCTTTTCCACCTGTGGGTGTAAGTGTCCACAGATCATGTACCCGCCATTGACAACAACAAATGTTTTTTGTGCTCCTCAGTTCAAAGTTGTGATTTGGGCCCATAGTAATTTCCAAGGTAGAAACATTTTGGTCAAGTGTGATCCTACCTTCTGCACAGCCTACCACTAGACCAGACCGGCACATTTGAGTTGTGTTGGTAACTTGTCAGGCACACCCTACAAACAGGGCCGCACTGGCTGTAGCCGGCATCAGGCGTTTCCCCGGGAGGCCGGAAGAGTGAGTGCCAGTTTTGTTACTGAGCGACCCTCAGGTTTTGCTGCAGTGCTGCAATATCGGCCCGCAGTAACAAAAGTAGCAGTGCTTCACACTTCCACGTCCCCTTGGTGGGCTGGTCCGACAAATTTTCCAGGGCTGCTTCGGGTTCCCAATCCGGCCTTGTCTACAAACTGAATGGCTCCATGCCCACTCTTCAGATGATGCCCTATGTGCTCATCATGAGGCTAGAAGAGAAAGATATAACACATTTACAGAAAGAGAAGAGTCAGGAGTAGAGGGTTTTTAAGGATGCATTACAAAGTGAAAAGGTTTTTCATTAACATTTTTGTTAAGGAAGCGGGAGAGTCACCTACAAAAAGAGAGCAGTGGCAAGAATGCCTGGAGAAGTCAGTTGTCTCTTTCTCCCTACACTAATCTGCTCCCCCTTCCTGAACTGGCCCCCATTGCTCTTTCTCACTTGCCCCTTCCCCACAAAGAACTTGCTTGACTCCTGTGGAGTATGGCACCCGAATACTGTGGACCTAATATCTTCTGAAAAAAATATTTTATACTTTACATCAGCCTTAACCTGTGGTCCATGTACACCTGGGGATCTTGCTGTCTACTCAGGGTGGCTGGTACTGTTTAGAAAATGACATAATATTAGCAGAATAATGAAATATAAATAGATACAAAAAAATAAAAATAAAAAATTTGAAAGGGCTCTGTAAATGTGAAGGAATTTTAAATAGGAGGCTAAAAATTATATTGGTATGCTTAGCTTGAATCGTGGGAGCAGCGCAACCAGAATCTAGTATGGATGAATGGTGGGCTCAATTAGAGCACCAGTGGGCACTGACAAAAAAGAAGTATGCTTTTTGAGCCAAAAAACAACGTGATATGCTAGAACTTGAGTATCGCTTTGTCTTTTAGAATTAAAACTACATTTTGAAAAGCTCTAACCTTCCTGTTAAAATTACAAATTTTGCATATTTTTGGTTTGTGAATTAATTAAAAGAAGTCATATTTTGTGCATTTGTTTGATGTATACTTGTTTCTTTATTTTTATGTATTGCTTTGAGGTTCGAAATCTAAGCATTGCCTAGGCGGGCGCCCGTAGCTTAAGAACCTGTGCTTTACATTGTTTACAGAAATATACCCTGATAGGACTTACTGATAAAAAAAATGTGTACCCAAAGGGACAATATTTTATTAAATGATATTTGCAGCATATTTTTTAAATCATTCAGTATTTTTGTCAACGATATGCTGACGTATAACCCTCTGTTGGCGGTTCCCTTGCTCTCTGTCTGCATTGATGATGCAGTGTGCACTGTGCAGAAAATGGATCTACCCAAGGCTTTAAATGGGCCGGGTCTCACCGGTACTGAGCACCGGCAGTTTTTTAAAGGAGGCGTCAAAACGGGTCTCTATCGGGCTCTGTTTTGTGCCCTAGCAAAGGAGGTCCCTTTTTTCCGGACATCAGTGACAGCAGGCACATTGATGAGCGCTGCTCACACTGCTCACTAGTGGAGAAGTTACAGTATGACATCATGCCAGGTGAGCGTTGTAGGGGAAGGGAAATCCTTCAAAGAGAGTCACATTCTCTCTGGATTTCCCTTCTCTTTTTGAAACTCAGGAGCAGCAACATTGTCGTGGTGTCACCATGGCTTTAAGTGGAAGCTTTTTCAATATTATATACAAGCCATAGTTGCTGCTTATTTATCTTATACAACTAACAACCATTGACAAAGCTAATAGTCCTGACTTGTTGTAGGTATGATGTTACTTGTATTATATATCTGAATGCAATGACAGAAACAGCAAAATACCAGAGGAGCGGCACACTATGCTAAGCACAGATTTTTAACGTACGTGTTTTTAAGCCACGCCCTTGATTACATTGGCCACGCCCCGTTCAGAGACCCCTCAGTTTTTTCATCCCACTTAAGGCCCTGGATGTACCATGCAAGTCATGAGGATTGACAGGTACCTGGTAGCACACTCCAAATTAAAAACAGGCAGGGATTTCCAGCTGCAGAGGTATTTGTGATTTGAGGGAAAGAGCTCACCAAGGAGCTCAGGTTTATGCCCAGTATTCTCCCGGGCTGCTGGATTCAAGTTGAGAGCACTATGCTCTGCACAGTGTAAGCCACAGAGTATCAGCTAAGGCCCAAGCCTCAGACTCTTACTGGCACCTGCTGCAAAATTGTGAATTTGTTTTCGTGAAATTTCAAAAATAGTTGTTTCACGCATGAAGATTGACAGAGAGGGCATATCATGCGTTGAAGTGTCACATGAAATGTAGGCAAGAGTAAAGGGGAAAGAAAATGCCTCACACAATATATCTTCGGCTCAAAACAGTTTCCCACAGAACAAAATTCTGTGAAAAATCACAGCTGTGAAATTTACAGAATTTGTGATTTTTGAGAACGTAATAAAAATTTTGCTATGGCTACTGGTGATCATGGACCTTTACCTAGTCTGCCAACAGGTGGTGTATGTTGCAAACTGCAAAATCCATTTGATTGAAGTTAAAAAAATAAAAAGACAACAATGCACAGGGACGACAGCTGACAGATTATGGGCCCAACACCCACGAACCTTAACACGTTTGTGGGTATTTTTGAACCATTTTCTAACCATTTCTAGCTCTTTCCCACCAGTTAAATATTCGGACATTTGCTCTTGTAAAATGCAACAGTACATCTGTAAAGCCATGGGGGTGAAGGAAAGGGACTTCTAGAAGGGGACAATATTTTCTCAGTAGAGAAAAGAAATGTAAACAAAAATGCATTTGGACTTGAAATTCTCAAAAGTTTCCCTGAAGTAGAAACCTGAGATTGTCGCAGCTCTCTGGAAGGCACTTCGAGAAAGATATGTGAATGCCCACGAGTCGTAAATCTACAACCACTCAGACTTTGAAAGCTTCTGGTAAAGACTTGTGGCTTTTTTAAGAACCGGGGCCAACGAGTTTTCATGACTCAGGTTTTCCAACTAGACGAAAATATAAGGATAGGCCACCTTTACAAAGATAGCCCTAACGCCCAAAATGCCCTCTGAAATAAACAGACACAAATAGTAGGCCTAATAAATCTCCTCCCCCCCACCCCCAACACACACACACACATACAAACAACACCGCCCCTCCTTTCTCTTCAGAACGTGTAGTTGCAGCGGAGTACAGTCTCTAAAACCTTATCGAACTTGTAGTCCGGGCCAGACCCGATATAACCCAGTCACAAATCCCCACCCCAGACCCAAGTGGTTCGAGGCCATGCGTGCGGATGGATATGCGTCGCATTACTCCAGGAACATACCAGAGCGTGGCCAGGCAGGAGGCGCGTGCTTGAGTGGCGCGAAAGTGTGCGCGAGCACCAGGTGGATCATTACTCACTGCTCGTTTGGCATTGCTGGGTGCACAAGGTCAGCTGCTGATAAGCACCTGCTGAGTGCTGAGGGAGATCAAGGTACAACACACTACTGCGTCGACTAGTTGTAGGAAGGATGTCAGCCCTGACTGGGCGCAGCGGTAGATCCACAAGGTTGTTGCATTAAGGACGCCTGTGTAGAAAGTGCAGAGAGGCATTGGAGAGGCACGTGACGTCAACACAAGCGTCACTTCTGTGCAGGAAAGGAACCCGCTGGCACCCGGAGGGCTGCTATTGTTAAACAGATGTTCCTGACGGACTAATTATTGCACTTTCATCGCCAGGAGCCTGCCGGGTTCATGAAAAGACAGGATTAAGAGCTTGCAAAGGAGCGTACAGATCAATAGTGTAGCAAGGGAACCGGAAGTCAGGCGTTGGCCTAAGCCGCTCCCCCCACCTACCACCACCAGTACTGTACCGTGATGCAGACCTTAAACACCCATCATATATTGACTCTGCGGCTGCCTGCGGCCCCCGGTGCCCACCTAAAAGGGCGGCCCTTTAGTGCCATTTGGGCACAAACACCACCCCTCCTGGTCTAGTGGTTGGACTCAGGGAAGGAGTCCTTCGCCTTGGCACGCTAGGGGCGTCACTTCCGGCGCACAGAGGTCAGATGAGGGTACATATACCTCCCTCCGCCTCTCTGGCATCCTCTTTGCGCCAGACTCTGTCTTCAGTTGGCGTTGCGGTGCGTCTGCCTTGGCGGTGACCGGACAGGGTGCCCTGGGTGGGGCAAAACTATCAGTTTAGGGGGGATTAGTGGTGCGTTAAACCAATTTGTACTGCCAGGGTGCCATAAAGTGGGAAGGCCACTTGGGGACAGTGTTTCTCACTTTGGCTGAACATAAATGAATAATGTCTTCATTCACCAATACCGATAAGGGGCACTGCTCCACCCTTCTCAGCTAGGTAGACCGAAGCGGTTTGATATGTCCCTTGACTTTGATGAGCGATTCATTCAATGCTTTTCTTTCATAGAACTATTCTTGCCAATTTAATTCAGTAGTTTGGATGGCTCCTATGTCTCAAATCCATCAATATTTAATTGACGATCTGGTGACTCACATTTAAGGGGATGTCCATGGTTCTTTGCGTGGCTAATTCATGTTTCCATTACACAAGGATACCCGTTGCTTAAGGCCTCATGCTCCTATTGCTTCAACCTTGGTTTGGTCGTACCATAATGGGGGCATGTCACGTACGTATAAACCGTCGGTTGGCTACGTTAGAAAGACTTTTCTCACACCTGAGGTTATCTGGAGCCCCCATAGCTGAGAATTCGGAGGAGAACTTGACAGACCACTGCCTCCAGTGGGCCGGCTGTCCACCGGTTCTTGTGCAAGACTCTGTCTCATGGCACACGAGTGAAATCGTTGTCTGGGCAATAGACCCAATCTATGTCGCGAGTGACCACCCAGTTGGTCATTGTTTCTCTGCCCCCTCCAATACCACACGTGCGTGTCAGGGGGCCAAGGTCGGGCACTCCAGAGAGGTCCACCTTCTATTTAGTTAGTTGGTTTCGAAGTAGGCGGGAACTGTACTTCTCCCCTCAGTGGGCTTTAACCTGTAGAGGGTTCTTCTTGGATGTGGCACGGCTGTGTCCGGCTGTCCTTTTGTTTGCTTATATCGATGTGCGGTTCTAACTTAGTATTATGCCCGGGTTGCAAGGACGGAATTCGGATGTTTTTTCACCTTTACCGGAGTTGCCTGTTTGCTCCCCGGGTGCATGTCTGGATTGCGGTGTGGCCCCATTGGCAATTACAATGCAAGAGAGGTACTGCGAAGCAATGTCTCGGCCCCTGATGGACTATGTTTAATTTTAGTTGTGTGGGAGTGGGGCTCGCAAGCTCGCCTCGTCTTGCTATGTCTGGTCGATGCAGATAAAATGTGCCCTCTGCAAACAAGGGCAGGTTGCACGTCGCTTCAGTGAAGACATATTCACCCGCGCTTTCAGGGCAGCAGGTGGGTTGTGGTAGTTGTCATCTAACAATTGTGCTGCAGTGCAAAAAAGTTTGGTAAACACTGCGTTCGAACCAAATGGCGACAGGGTATTATAGGCCATGTGGCATTCCCAATATTCAGGAAAGGGCAGGTATTTGCACATAATGTTCCCCTCTGGTTCCCACAGACTTGTCTGCCCCCTGGGTTATCCCTCTATGGGCTAGAACCAGAGACTGGAAGGGGCATCTTCTGCGACCTGTGTCCCAAATACGTTGATAGTCAACGCTGGTGTAGATGTACCTTAAGGGGCATGATTACTTCTTGGGTTGTCCCAAAATGTTGGGGTCAAACTGGGTTGGAGTATTAAGTACACAGTCCTTAGGAATCATCCAGCATTCCTGCAATCTAAGTAAGGGCAGTTAGCGATACATAAGTATCAGCGAGTGGGTAACATTCACTGTTTTTTCAGCGTCAGCATGCCCCGGGGGCACACGCGCTTCAAAAAAACACAGAGCTGCAACCAGAAGGGTGCCAAGTGGCAAAAACTAGTAAAAAGGTTTAATATATGTGTGTCTCTGGCCTTACAGTGTGTGGAGCCGGTCTCAGTTAGAGGTACGCCCAGGTGAAAATTGTGTACTTCTAAAGGTTTTAATGACCAATGCGGTTTGTGGTATCTCCCAGCGGATCCACTGAAGGTGTACTGCAGCTAAACATGAAACTGGGAATCCGGGATTCCTACACTTTTGCGAGTTTAATCATCCAGGGTCAGAGATTGTTAGCAGGTACTGGCATCTGGGATCCAACGGTAGTTATGCAAGCGGGGTTCGCTGCGTAAGTTGTCACTACACGAAAGGGTGAGGTGTCTCCAATAGTGGGCACAAGACATATATTGTTTCAAACCAGATTTGACACCATTAAGGTGTTCACCAGGGTTTAGCAATCATAGGGGTCTGTGCAACCGCTTGGCCAACGGGGCGAAGTAAGTGCACCACAGCACCAAGGGTAGGTGACATGTTCCTGCAGTTAAGCTCAAATGCCCCGCCCGGTTAGCTATATTAGCCTCACCGGGTGGGGACGCTGTCAGCCAACATAGTGTGCTGCTGTCCCAAGAAATGGGGAAACAAGATGTCAAGCACAAAAGGTTACTATGTAAATGAGCATTTGGCACCCCCAGTGTTCAACAAAAATTAAACTTTAGCGAAGCAGGTAATTTTCCACCTCTGGGGCTACTCAGGGTGGGCAGTGTGAACCCTCCCCGTGCCCCCCTATTTGGGAATATTCTAGGATGGGGGTAAAGTAGGACTTAGTCAATCCTTAATGTTAGTCACCATATGACAGACAGTGTGCACTGTATTAAAGCAGACAATTCTCTAAGCTGGTATGCCTAGGGGGTTTCTCCACAGAGGGAGCTGAGCGGGCGGAATTCCCATAAGGAATAAGGGATGCATGGCAAGGGCAGGAGGGCACCCTTGCTCATTGTCACATACTTCCAGTTATGAACATTCCTGTGCGTCATGATTTAGAAAGCAAAGGAATGGTGCAAATGTTAAGTATGATCCCTCTCGCCCTAATAGCCAAAGTAGGCAGGCGGGGCTGGGAGCGGTTACCTAACAAGTGGGCTGCTGTCCCAGAGATGGGGGACACAGGTGTTCAGGCACACACGGGGCCATGGTGTCTGAAATCGCCCCGCCCAGAGTTGGCAAGGGGCTGAGTCATGTGAGGCAGTGGAACTTTCCCACAGGAGGGTGAATAGTTATTGGCACAGGTTCACAGGCCAGAAGGGCCTTTAGCTTCATCAGACACTAGCTGATCCAGGCTAACGTCAGGGGCTATTGTGATATAGATGGGGTTCATCTATCACCAGTAGGGAGGGATCCCTTCCCTTAGATTTGCAGGAGGCCTGGAAATGAGAGGTTGCAGGTGAGAAATTAGCTGTTTTGGGTGGGGGGCTCTAGTGGCGACGGGGGCCGCCTCCAGAGCTGTGGCGGAGTTACAGGGCGATCTGGAAGCAGCCGGGTACAGTGAGGGTACCTCTGTGGCAGACGGGTACAGTAAGGATACCTCTGCGCGGCACAATAGCGGTGCCAGAGCCAAAGACCCGGAGCCTCAGGGCAGGTTTCTAGAAAACCGCGACGGCGCCCCGTTAGTCCTTCGGGCAGTTGGGGGCCTGACCAACCGGGGGTTTGCCCTGCTACGCTCCGCCCTGAAAGGGGCGTGAGTAATAAGGGACCAATGTGTCACGTGATCCGGAGGAGGATCACCCAAAAGGTGTGGCACTGATTGGGTTTCCCAAAGTGCTGGCTCATCAGGCGGGTGGGGCAGCATAGGTTGGTTCAGCTGCCTGCCCTTGGATCGCCCGTAAGATAACCCACCATATTGCATACTTTTGTATGGAATAAACCTGCAGCAATATTTTCCCATAACAAAAGTTGTCTTGCGTATTTATTTATTCATGCATGCTCAGACTATGGGTGGGGTTGTTGCCCATAACGGCACTATAGCTGGTGAGAGGATACTCTCTCACCCTGGCACTCACCCGCGAGGGGCTTTTTCACGTCATGAAGTTGGTCATCGGCAGCCTGAGCCATGATTGGACAAAGCAAACAGAATTTGGCGATATGTCAGTTGCCACACGTCGCTTTTGCTGATAATGATTTTTAAAATAATTTATTTACTGCTTTTTATGTAGTGAAAACCATAAGGCGTTGGGGTTGGAGATCTTTTTAACACAGCAATGTAAAAAGGCGAGCAGCAAAGATTATCAGTGAGATGCATGGGTTTTTACCACCATAGATGACAGAACAGTTCGCCTTTCCACCTCCCTTGTTAATATGTTTAAATGTGAAGCATGTAGGCCCGTTCCTGCTCCGCCTAGAGATGGCTTTCTATGCGATTGCCAAGCATTGCCCAACCCAAAAGAAGGCTCTGGTGGTTCTACACTGGAAAAACAATATCATGCCCTCGGTACACAGCACATGTTAGACAATCTGCAGCAACCCGGGGAGGTACAGAGTAGCGCTGAGGTATACACTTTCTCAACACAAAGGGTTTTGTGGTGCTCTGAGACTCTAGAGAATGCAAACCAGTATGGGTTGCTTTTACTTGAGCCTCATGTGGGTCTCAAATGCCTAAAGCCTTGCTAAAGGCCAAGGTCTCCCCTAACTGGAATTTGTGCGATACTCGGTTGGGTGGATTTTTATGTAGAGTGACCTGTTACACACTCCTTATGGTCGAGCAGTGAGCACTGCTTTTATACTGAAGTTATGCTTATTTCCATTTTGTTCATATCGCACGCACTGCATAGCTGAATTGCTTCTAGGACCCTCTGCCTCTTCCTTCAGGGTGGACAATACCCCTTCTGAAGAGGTCGCTGGCCACCCCATTACATGAGGGACCAGTAGCAGAACAACCCTGTTGGCCCGGCTACCGATAGATCATATAGAAATTTTTACCACAGACCCAAGCAATTCCATATGAAAATATTTCCCACCACTCGCATCATCTGCATGCAGTGGTGGACATGTTTAAGGCAGGGTGCAAATCACAGAGGTTGTGGCACATGAAATCACAGAGGTGTCTTTCCAGGTATACACTGTCTGTTCCGCTGTTGTCACTGGCGTCTCTAGAGCGGGGACAGATGGGGCCGGTGATACAACTCTATTTGTCCTGGCCCCTTTAGTGCCACACCACAGCTGTTGAATGTGCTGGGAGACGAGACAGAAAAACAAACAAGCACTGCTCCTTGCCAACGCATATTAATTTGTCCAAATACCTTTCACTTCAAAGCAGTGTTGTTTGCTTAGAATGTTTAAATCCAACCTTATATGCATGTGTGTTTATATAGATTTATTTATATATGTGTATATTTACTTTAAAAACATTTTTATTGGGTTTTTATGAATATTAGGTTTGCTACACGCATCTCATTCAACTTGTCTGTAAGCACGTTACACCCCATTACCTCGCCATATTGTATTTGACGCGTTTGGATATTTAGCTGTTAACACTTTTCTGAAAATATCTTAACCTGAAGGACAAGAAAAAAAAGGCAGATCACCATAACCTGAAATCTTTTTTAATGTTTACATTTTACTGATTGGTCTAGTGAAAACTAGGCTCCTTATTTTAAACATTAACCATAGGGATGCAATGGAGTTCCATACTGTATTCAGCCAGTTCTGGATATTTAATAGCTGACAGCCATTTACAATCTGGGATTTGTCCTTTCGGTTTTCTCATTATAAGCTATTGATTTAAAGATCTCAACATGCAGAGTGCCATGGCTAAAAACAAGGTGGGCTGCTGGAAAGAGAAGCTCATGCAGACAAACTTTGAGACTGAAGTTGGGACATTTGAGCTGGAGGAATTGAAGAAACAGCATAACAGTGGCATCCGGCACAGGTAAGCGTGTGGGCCAGGGCATGGCACGGAGGAGGGGAAGTCGACAGACGACGGAATAGGTATTATTTATTTGTTTGATTATACCTCTTCTGTTGTCTGTCGACTTCCCACCACTCCCACCCCTCCCCAGCGCCCTATCACGTTTACATGTGCCGACCGCCACTACAGCATGAAACTAGGGCAGTGATTGGCATGGTTGTTGCCTACAGACTGGAGGAGCTCATGCTGTCTGTTTCTTGCACTTGGCAGAGTGGACGGGTAGATATTTGGCCACAAGTGTCCTGTGGGTCCATGAGGAGGTTGGAGGTGTGTGAGCATTGACAATCACATATATTCCGCCTATAGGCCACAAAATATTTTTGTAAATCATAACTGAAGACTTACGCAGAGAGAGTTGGAAAAGTTGATTAGGATTTTGGAAGCAGGTACTAGTCTCAGCACACAGTCACCATTTTTTAGATACCTTGTTAAAGGCCTGTGAACCTATTACAGACATTTTGCTTGAGTAATAGGAAAGGGAAAAAAATGCATTTCCATCCAGACAATTGTGTCACCACCTGATTTCATATTACTCGCCATATTTATGCAATTAGAGGTAAAGAAAATAATATTTCTCTACTTTTGAAATTTCAAAGATGGGATTATGTTGGGGGAAAATAATTTTGTTACATTGTTTATCACTTATGTAGCAAAAACTGTCCAGATTTAGGCTCCTCTGTCTTTTCAATTTTTTAACAGACTTGTGTTTCTTTGCTAAAATTGCTGTTACACATATACATTGACTTATAAGCAATAAAGGTATTTTGACATGGTAAGCAGAGAACCCTTGATCCATTTTCTCAGTTTTTACCCTGGTGCAAACAACATTCTGTTCTATATTGCACAAGCAGCAAACCAGTGCACAATGTTGTTTCGTGTGTTTGCTCCACTGCTACATATTTTTTACTTTTCCACCATAATTTGCTAGAAAAAACATGGTATACCGTGGTACTTTTTCAGTTGTGACTCACAGGTATAACTCCCCGAATACATAGTCCGGTTAAAGAAAAGCACGAGGTCCTGAATCCACGGTGCCCCATTGCCGTGGGGAGTCATTGGTTTCCATGTTTGAACCCCATGATTAAAATTGCATTCAACCTGCCAGCCCCTTGACACTATGTTAAATGTGTTGTTGAAGAATGTGAATGCGATTCAATCATTAGTTGGTCGTCCCTTTTTAGCAGGCTGTGCTTTGTGTAAAGTACTCCCAGTCACTTGAGTTTTCATTCTGGGTGAATCACACAAAAGTATTAGCATTTCTTAGCTCGACAGACATTATCTTATATTTATATTTGAATTAATTTTATTTATAATATTCAACAAAGCCAAAAATAAATCAAGCTTAACATAACGTTTACTTGTAAAGCGCTCCTTCACCCGGGGACATCTTGGCACCGGCTAACAGATGTTTGTTGTTACCCAACTCAACGGTACTCATTTTATCGACCTCAGAAGGATGAAAGGCTGAGTGGATCCGCCAGGGATTTGAATGTTTGTCCATGAGGTCAAGCACAGGCCACTAAGCCACCAGACCCAGCTTCAAAGCACATATAAACAAAACACTACATTCAGAATACATATTTCAAGAACTTTAAACAGACATTAGAGACAGGTGTCTCCAGATTTTGCATGTATAAAAGATGACAAGCCATGTCATGTAAGTGACACCAGACGACGTAGCAGTGATGCAGTCACACATGACTGACTGTCAGAGCAGTGCTAACCCTGCAGAAGTGCTCCAGTGATGTTGGAGCGACCTTGCTGGAGGTTTGATCTGTTAAGTTTGTTTGGTCTTTTAACAATTGGAAGAATTCCACTGGTTACTTACTGTGCTGGTTTCTCGTCTCCCTTTTTGCTGTAATGGGCCAGTTAGTCGCCTCACATTAGCAGGTCATCAGGGCTGGGCTTTTGGCTCTTGTCCTCTTATTGGGGAATGGGTTTGAATTGAAATATGATATTTGTGTCTGAGCAGCAAGCACATCTGGTCTAATGCATGAAGCCAGCAATAGACACAACCCTCAAACCATGCTATGTGATTCACAATAAATAAGAGCTTCTGTACGAAGGAGCACAGGTGTGATTTGAACATCTGTGAGAGATGCTGACATTGATGGATAATATTGTATTTTATGCATATATAGCATTTATTTACCTTGAAAATATATCGACGATATCGTCAACATACAGTTAAATATAGTAAATTAATACTTCCCTTTGGACACCTAGCATCACTATATTTTTGTTGTCGATAGCCCTGCTGCGATTTTTATGTAGCACAATATTTCGGACTCAAAATTCTGGCAGTAAACGCCAGATCTGGCTTGTACGTATTGTTTGTAAAGTACACCTTAAGTGTGGCCTATGTGGGAAGCATTGTCATTCGTACGGGCCAGAGGCTGTGCCCATCTTGTCTCTGTAGACTAGGCTCAGCATGTGGGCATGTCTCTGTAAGATGCATCGCAGGGACCCTACCTTCAGATGATGGTGGTGATCTAAGCTTTTGCATCTAAGCTTTAAAGCTAAAAAGAGTGTGTGGTTTTAATTATCCTCTGTATAGCAAAACTTGCTTTTATTTTGGGATGAAAACCTTACGTAAATGTCTGCTAGAGGAATTGTATGTTATCATTAAAATGCAACTTTTTGGGTGTTTCTAAGGGCCATATATACAAATTGTCCATTGAGCATTTCCTAAATGGTGAATGCTAAGAAATCGCTATTTAGGAAATGCAAAATGGAACATACAAAAATAGCGATTTCCTAATAGCGATTCCTATGGGGTCGCAATTGCTATTAGGAAATCACAATTTAGGGAATGCAAAACAATTGGTTCCTATGGTCCTTAGCCCTCCCCCCCCTTAAATAACAGTCAAATATAAGTGGGGCTCGTGTAAAGCCCTGCAATACCCTCGGGGCAGGTGCACGTTCCATAGCACTTTAAAAAAAGCTTTTTGCAGTGCGTTTTTTTTTATTGCACATGGCTACTTTTTTTTATTGCACATGGCTACCATTGCATTGGATCTGATGGTAATTGCATTTCCTAAATGCCCATTTCACATTTAGGAAATACCTTGTACATGTGCTTAGGCAATTGCGAATGTGAAGTCCCTTTTTGTGATCTATTTTGGTACTCGCAATATGCGATTTCTACGGTGGTAGAAAATGAATTTTGTGACCGCATATATGTCTTTGTACAGGATAGTATTGTCCCTCCCACAGGTACAAGCGGGGGACCCAACACACAGAATAACGTTTCGCCGGTGGGTGTGACACCCGTCTCAAATGCGGGAGCGCCTGGGGCTCAGATAGCCGCCAGTAGTCGCACATCCAGGCAGCGGTATTGCACAAGTGTGGGTTTAGTCTGGGGGGGTAGCACAATCCCCAGGTGTACTGGCAACAACATCACACGGGCAGGCGCTTAATAATTGCCCAGCTAGCGCAATGGTGCCCACAGCGGCTTACCCCGGGGTTTTGGGGCCGGTGGTTATGGGGCAATCCTCAAGCGTAGTGACGGCAACGCCACAAGGGCAAACGGTCAGCAATGGCGCAACCGTCTCAGGGGCAACAGGTAACACGATTCAAGGGGCAGTGGGGCCGGTGGTGATGGGGCAGCCTACACTCGCTTACAGCCCTCTGATTTACGGATCAGTGTCCATGGCTCTATCGCCCTCAGCCGGCATCACATGGCACGTGCCCCTGGAGACCAAAGAGAAGATCCTGAAAGGAGAGTATATTGATGTATTCGACCTCATTAATGCCGGGGTAGTCCCAGGTAAAGCCAGGGTAGGTAAAGAGGGGGAATACAAACAGAAGAAGGTATGGGTGGATTGGTCGATGAAAAATTGGATCACAGGTTTCGCTATTTATGCGGCCATCATGGCAGAGAGGTACCCCGCAGTGGCACCCCAGTTGATTAGTTATATATCCTTGATTCATGGGGCGGCTTCCGAATTCCCAGGGCCAGGATGGTTACAATATGACACCAAGTTCCGGCAAATGAAGGCAGTACACCCTGAGATAGCATGGGACCAACGTGAAATTAATGTGTGGCATGCAGTATTTTATTCTACGGTGCCCGCGAATAAGACCAGTTACCCGAGTCAGAATCAGTATTTTCGGGGTGACAGGGGAGCAGGAGATAAGAAACAGGCCTGCTGGCTGTATAATAAGAATGAGTGCACCAGAGGCGCAGCGTGCAGATACAAGCACTGTTGCTCCTTTTGTGGGGGACCGTCTCACCCAGAAATCAGATGTTTCAAAAAGGCAGGAAGGCCGAGAGAGCAGCCGGCCCATAATGCGGCCAAAGGACGGCCTCCTCAAACACCCGAGAGATCTGCCAACTCCCATTAAGATTCATGTGCTGACACACCTCCTTAGCAAGTATGGCAAATTGCAAGATGGCCAGGTTTTACATGATGGTTTTATGGCTGATTTCCGCATCCCATCCTCGGCTACCCCCGCCAGTGCTCCCCCACGCAACCAAAACTCAGTGCTTCAGAACATGGAGGTGGCGGAGCAAAAAATCATGAAAGAAGTTGCCTTAGGGAGGGTGGCGGGACCCTTCAAACAGTTGCCGAAGCCTGATCTAGTATGCTCACCTCTAGGGTTAGTACCCAAAAAAGAGGAAGGGAAGTACCGCTTGATTCACAATTTGTCTAGCCCTCCTGGTTTATCTGTTTAACCCAGATCTATGCACGGTGCGTTATACAACGTTCGACACCGCAATACAGAGGTTACAGGCGCTGGGTGAGGGAGCCTTAATGGCTAAGTCAGATATTGAAGCAGCCTTTCGACTCTTGCCAGTGCAACCTGAGGATATAAGGTTCTTGGGTTTCACGTTCAAGGGTGAGTATTTCATTGACCTTTGCATGCCCATGGGCTGTTCAATCGCTTGTGCAGTATTTGAGACTTTCGCCAGGTTCTTAGAATGGGCAGTGCAACAATTCCTAACAACAGTTACATTTTATGGAGTGGTGCACTACCTAGATGACTTCTTGTTCCTGGGCCCCCAGGGGTCGCAGTCTTGCAGGAAGGCCCTGCTGGCCTTCCAGCGTCTGGCTAAAGCACTGGGCGTGCCGCTGTCCGCAGAAAAGACGGAGGGGCCAACTACTTGCTTAACATTCCTGAGCATTGAAATAGATACTAGAGAAAGGGTGTGTAGGCTTCCAAAGTCAAAGGTGACTGCATTCAAGGCAGCCATCGACGCCTGTTTGGGGGCACGGAAGGTGACGCTTCACCAATTGCAAGTCCTGGTGGGACAGTTGAACTTCGCCTTGAGAGTCATACCGATGGGCAGGGCCTTCTCTAGGAACATCGCAAGGGCAATGTCTGGGCTTCGCGCCAAACACCATCGCACTAGGTTGTCAGCAGAGGTAAGGAATGACTTGGCCATTTGGAAAGATTTCTTGGAAAACTTTAATGGGTCAGTGATATGGCAAATGCCGAGTAGCTCCAATGCCGAGTTAGAATTGTTCACCGATGCGGCAGGCAGCGCAGGTTTCGGCGCAGTGTCAGGCCACAAATGGTGCATGCAGCATTGGCCAGAGGAATGGGCAAGGCACGGATTGACCCGGAATATCACCTTTTTAGAACTGTTTCCAATCGTTGTAGCTCTGCATTTGTGGGGGGATATGCTGGCAAATAGGCACATTGTATTCTGGTCTGACAGCATGTCTGTGGTGATGGCAATCAATAATCAGAGAGCGAAATGCACCTGGGTGCTGCGCCTTTTAAAGGAACTAGTGTTGCAATGTTTACGGCACAATGTACTGTTTACTGCTAGACATGTACCGGGGGTAGACAACTTAGCCGCTGACGCCTTGTCCCGTTTTAAGTTGGCAGAGTTCCGCACCCAGTGGCCGCAAGCAGACAGAGAGATGACGAACTTCCCGGCGGGGCTATGGAAGCTTGGTGCCCCACAGCCCCTGAATTGATAACAGCGTCTCTGGCCCCCAAGACTAAGTGTATGTATGAGAGGTCGTGGCAGTTATACCAGGATTACTTAAAAGGGGCGGCGATAGTTGAGGTGTTCTCTCCCGTGAGTGTCTTGGGGTTCATAGTACATCAGAAATCCAGCGGGAAGTCAGTAGCAATGATGAAAAGACAACTATCGGCAATGGCTTTCTTTGCCGGTTTAGGGGGGGCTGCAGACCCAACAAAGGACCCGAGGGTGAGGAGAGCTGTGAAGGGCTGGGAACGTTTAACCCCGGGGGTCAAGGTCAGTAGGAGACCCATAGATGTAAGCAGGTTGGTAAATATCCTGGAGATACTGCCCAAGATTTGCTTCTCGCCATACGAGACTCAATTATTTAGAGTAGCATACGCATTAGCCTTTTTTGGGGCATTCAGGATTTCAGAACTGATTCCTGCCTCTAAGGCAGATAGGGAAGGGGGCATACGGTGCGAGGATTTAATTCTGTCAGGGGAAACTCTGAGAGTTAGGGTCCGGAGATCAAAGACAGACCCATTAAGTAAAGGTACATGGTTCCAGTTAGGTGCAGTGATGGGGGCTACGTACTGCCCAGTAAGACTAGCAAGGGAATTCCTACAACTTAGGCCACAGGGAGGTGACAACAGAGTTCTGCTGCATAACGACGGCAACCCCCTCACTAGATTACAGTTCACCAGGGTATGCAAGCTTGCTCTGATAAAATTGGGCGTAGACGCAACCGATTTCACATCTCATTCATTCCGCATCGGGGCAGCCACAACAGCGGCAGGCTTGGGGCTCTCAGAAGAAAAAATTAAGAGGGTAGGCCGTTGGAAGTCTGCGTGTTCTGAGCGTTATGTTCGCCCGCAATTGGTTGAGTCTTGCAGGATGCCGCCTTTGTCTTCCATCGTCCCGCTTTGATTGCGTTCCATCTTTAATTACTCTAGGTACTACGTCTCAGAGGCCGCAAACATGCTGGTGTGGCAACTCTTTTATTCGCAGGGTGGGGCTTGTCTTCAAGAACTCACGCGAGGAAAAAACACAGTAGGTAAAAGGATTCTGCCACCAATGGGTGGGGATAGGCGGACAACATTTGGCTGAAGTGCCGAACGATTTGCGGGGGTCCATGAACAGAGGCATGCCTACCCCTGATCTATTAGTGTTACATTCAGGAGGCAACGATATGATCCCGGAGGGAAGGAGGGGCGTAAAAGAGTCCCTGTTTTCAGTTCTGGCAGCGGTCAGGAACATGCTACCTAATACGATATTGTTGTGGTCTGAAGTTATACCAAGGCAAGTATGGGCGCGGGGTGCGCCTCCGAAGGCAGTGAATAAGTCAGTGAGGAGATTAAATCAGTCGGTGGCGGAGATCCTAAAGAAATCAAGCATCCGGACCATAAGGCACAAGTTGATACAAACATCAAGGCTAGAACTCTATGCGGCGGATGGGGTACATCTGTCCGAGGCAGGTAAGGAGTTGTTCATACAGACAGTGCTAGGAGCCATCGCGGAGGCATTCGAGCGCGGGGGGGGGAGGTCGAGTCCGCCAGTAAGCGCCTCACCCTGTGGCGGGGTCCTGGGCAAGAGGAATGACAGGGACTCCTTTAGTCGGTGCCATTTTGACCCCAGAACAGGTCTTGGAAATCATCATGGGCTCCGGGCTGGCGAGAGATTTGGGGCTGACCTGCTGGTGGCTCTGGATTCTCTAGCTCTACCCTGGAAGCCGTTGGTTGTCACAAGTGGTGGCAGATCATTTACCTGCGGCTCTGTTGACCGGAGGGCGGTCAACGTAAGGAGAGCAGGCTATCTTGGTTGTGGCCTGCTGGCACAGCCTGAAGGTCAAGCAAAGGCCCCTTGGAGAGCGGGTTGTAAATATAATGACAATGTATAATTTTGAGATTTATTTGAATGCTGTGGTGTTTATAAGAAAAGTGTTTTAAAAGATTTTACAAATAAATAAGAGAGGCCAATGGTTTAATTGGCCAGAAAGGTAATATAATAAACGTACACACTGTGAAGACCAAAGCTGACTCAGGTGTCTCTATGAGAGAGTGGAGAATGGTGAGAGGGGAGTCAAGTGCACTTTGTATGCCAGCTATGAAGGGCGCCACCCCTCCTAGGGGGCGTGGTGCCGTTAGTGGCAACAAAGGGACGACAGTGTAGAGATCCCTTCCGGGTCACGTAACCCGGAAGGGGATACCAAGTTGCAAACCGGAAGTGCGTAGGGAGGAAGGAAGGCAGGCTGACTCCGGAAGCAATTTACCTCTGGCGCGAGGTTTGAAAAGCCAGCGAGCCAGTAGACGCCCCCCTCTTTGTCCACTCGCCTGCTGGGGTCAGAGGTCGCATTGAAGGTTCCCCACCCACCCATCCCAGTGGATAAGGTTCTAGGTTAGGCGGGGTCCTGGGCAAGAGGAATGACAGGGACTCCTTTAGTCTGTGCCATTTTGACCCAAGAACAGGTCTTGGAAATCATCATGGGCTCCGGTCTGGCGAGAGATTTGGGGCTGACCTGCTGGTGGCTCTGGATTCTCTAGCTCTACCCTGGAAGCCGTTGGTTGTCACAAGTGGTGGCAGATCATTTACCTGCGGCTCTGTTGACCGGAGGGCGGTCAACGTAAGGAGAGCAGGCTATCTTGGTTGTGGCCTGCTGGCACAGCCCGAAGGTCAAGCAAAGGCCCCTTGGAGAGCGGGTTGTAAATATAATGACAATGTATAATTTTGAGATTTATTTGAATGCTGTGGTGTTTATAAGAAAAGTGTTTTAAAAGATTTTAAAAATAAATAAGAGAGGCCAATGTAGTAATTGGCCAGAAAGGTAATATAATAAGCGTACACACTGTGAAGACCAAAGCTGACTCAGGTGTCTCTATGAGAGAGTGGAGAATGGTGAGAGGGGGGTCAAGTGTTCTTTGTATGCCAGCTAATCCTTTCATACATATAGCCCTTATGAGTCCTGTAACTCTTGAGAAGGCTGGACCCATAACCAATCGCATGGATTTGATTTATGCTGGTAATTAGCGGCCATTGGATTATCAAGGAGAATGCATATTTTTTACTACATCTTCCATGCCAGAAGAAGCAAATCACAGATTAGGATGCTTCTAGTGCTGCTGGCCTTGTCAGAGTCTTTGTGCCAGATGTAAGAGATTTCCATTTTGCATTTCCTAAATAGCGAATCCCAAGAAATCCCTATTTAGTATGAATGAATGTCGGGATTTATAAAGTGCGCGGCTACTCTGAGGAGTGTCCTGCGCGAATTTTAGAAAGTAAGAGAATGTGAGGGGCCAGAATTAGAGAGTGAAAAGCCAAGTTTTCAGTTGCTTTCTGGAACACTGTTCATTATTCATTCGGCGTAACGCAGCAGGCATGCTGTTCCAAACTTGCGGGCCCAGGAGAGAGATGGACCTGCCTCTGCATTTTTGCTTGTTTAACCCTTGGAACTTTGTCAAAATGGCCGAGGGAAGAGCGCAGTGTTCTTAGAAGAGAGTAGAATTGAATCCTGGAGGACAGGTATTTCAGTCCATACTGGTGCAGAGACTTGTGCATAAGAGTCAGGATCTTACACTGGATCCTTTTTTTAATAGGAAGCCAGTGTAAGTTCTTTAGGTGAGACGAGATTGAAGCTCGCCTGGGTAATGGAAGAGCCAGACAGGCAGCTGCGTTCTGAACTGTGTTTAGGAAATGCAAAATAGAATGTACAAAAATGGATATTTCTAACAGCCATTCCTACAGAGTAGAAATCGCTTTTAGGAAATCGCTATTTAGGAAATGCTCAAGCATTCGTTCCTATGGGCCTAAATTCTCATAGGAGCAAATGGTTTTGTATTTCCAAATTTGCAATATCTTAATAGGAAATTGCAAATTTGGAAATGCAAAACCAAGGGTGCCTATGGGCCTAAGACCCCCCTTCATGCGCCCCCCTAAAAAAAAGTGGTGCACATGTAAAGCGCACAAATGCTCTTTATGGCACTTTAAAAAAAGCCCTTTGGGGTGCTCTTTTAAATTGCATATGGTTACCATCGGAATGGGTCCGATCGTAATAGCATTTCCTAAATGCCCATTTCACATTTAGGAAATGCTTTGTACATGTCCTTGGGAGATCGCAAATAGGAATTGCGATTCGGTCCGTTAGGAAATGCTAAATCCTTTTCATTCATTTGGCCCTAGATCCGTACGAGACCGCCCTGGGTTTTATTTTTGAGTAAATTCCCTCAATGAATATCTGGTTGGTGGAGCAGTGATGATCACAGAGTGGTACACACAAATAGATGTCTCCAATGCCAGTGGTCCTGTTGAAGGCTGTACTCATACATGTTTCAGCCCACCTGATTGGATGCCCATTTCTGATTAAACCAATGAATAGGGCTGACTGGAAACTTGCCCGAGGTTGCAGCTGAGGTTCCAGTGCAAGATCCGTCTTGCGCCGCCCTCATCGCTTGCCCTTCCAAGCGTGTCAAACATTTCTCCTGAAGGCATTCGCAGATAAGGCTCCTGTTAGTTAATGTTTGTTGGAGCACAGTTTGTCAATGTGGTGAAGTTATTTCTGGCACAGGCTCCCAGAGCTGTGTGCCATCTTGCTCGGAGGATAAGTCTAAGCCCCCTCCCCCTTTTTTTAAACAAAAAATGTGTCAGCTGGGCAGGGTGTGAAATGAATGGCTTTATTGTCATGCTTTATTAGAGAAACCAGAGGAGTGAGTTTACGACACATACTGGAATAAGCACAATAAAAAGTAACACAGTTCCACAAGCCAAAACAGAGAAAGCGGGTTGCAGCAGACAAATAAGTACTTGCTGGCATTTTGCACAGCTGGAACCCCCTCTATTTTATGAATAGCGTGTTCTTTTAAAAGAAGTTCGTTGTTTTAAATCTGCCACGTTGGAAGGCGAGGCTTTTTCCTGTTCAGGTATGCCATCCTAGGTTTGCCCGGAATCCCCGATTAGTTGTAATGTGTGCTAATTTGTGCCAACCTGCCCTGCCACTCCACAGCAGGAGTCTGATTTGTGCAGGAAAGAAAGGCCTGCCTTCTAGCATGGCGAATGCCAACAGTGAGAACAGTACCTCTTTTAAGGGAGATTTACCCAGCGAGGCCTGTAGTATGAGGCCGCAGGCAGCCACAGCAGAGATAAGTGAGAAGCAAAGAGCTAGGAGCGGGACACAAGCAATAAAAATGTATAGCATTTTGACTGCTTTATAATTCAGCTAGTTCATTTTGCTAAGTACAGTTTCCATTTTGTACTCAGGGCACTAACACAGTATTACATCAATTTCTTCTTGTGTGTAAAGTATTCTACATATTTTAGAGTCATCACAGTAGTCCAATGGTATGGGACCACTGCCTACTCTTAAAATATAGTTTTACAAACTTTTCTTTATTTTGTAAACGGATCTCGTTTTTCTTTAAGGAACACGGGTTGCATGGCTGCATTTAAAAAGAAAAAGATTGCTTTATTTAAAAGCAGTCACAGACATGGTGGTCTGCTGACCCCAGCAGGCCACCATCCCTTAATTGGCAGAGAATCAAAGTGGGGTGTGATCTATCTCGTTCTTATTCATGAGTTAGGTTGAATAGCAACCCACTGCAATTTGGTATTTTGTGAACCGGCCTATTAGTGAGCAGGTCAGCTCGCAAAATACCGTTGGATTCTGTAAAAGTCGGTGTGCAAATTACTCCCACTTTTAGCAAATCAAATGTACATACATCTGGACCTATGTGTACCTGCTAACATCTTTTGGGGACTGGAGGTCCACTCCATCATCGCCAGAAGGGACTACGGGTAAAGTGGAAGGACAGCTCAGCTGGTTGAGGCCCGCAGGATATGTAACCTGTAGGTACGGGGTGTGAACCCCAGTGGTTCGTCTCATTCTTCTGAGTTTGTTAAAATGAGTACCTTTCAAGTTTGAGTAATAACTTTGGTTACTAATGGGCCCAGGGACATTTTAGATTGTGATGCATTAGATAAATGCACAGTATTATCGAAGAGACACAAATAAGCCCCTCCAACCAAAATAAGCATCCTAACGAGACCTACCGGCCCCCATGGGAGCTGTTCCCACATTAAGATGGTGGGACTACAGCAGTAGGATCCTCATTACCCAGTGGCCTAGTAATTAGTGTGATATTTATTCCACCTGATAAAATTGTCCTTTGCTGAAGTGGAATGTATTGCGTGTAATAAACCAGCAAATACGGAGTTTTAGGGAATAATATGTGGACTTTGGTGCTTACTGCTCCCAAACCGCATGTTCTGGTAAATATCAGGCATTTCTCTCCTGCTAAATATCGACAGATTTGGCCTGACAACATTTATCACCAGTGCTTAATTTGAGCCGGTGATTGCTGGGGGGGGGGGGGCTTGTGGAGGGAGGCGGCATTTAATTTTCCTCATCAGAAATTGAGCTAGAGGGAGGAAGCCACACAAACTGGGAAGTAAGACAAAAAGAAAGACGGTAAAACAGGCACAAGGGAAGAAAGCAGGGACCTAAATAAGTAAGATAAAGGGGCAGCAGTGTATGCAGTGGCGTAGCTGGGCACTTTGCCGCCCGCGACAGTCTCTGCCTTTCCCGCCTGCGGCCGTGCTGAAATGCGGGGGTTTGCTGGCGAAGATTCTTGCTTTTGCCGCCTCCACGGCAAACTCATGTGAAGGGGGAAGGGAAGGGCGGGGCTTCCACCCCCAAAGCTTTTGCCGCCCAGGGCAGACCGCCAACCGCCCCCTCCTTCCTACGCCACTGAGTGTATGGTAGTGTATTAAAGAGGTCTCATCAGATCAGCCAAAAGGGCCTCCTTCAAAGACCGCCTAGACAACAACGCGCACAACAGCAAAGCGCTCTTCAACATCGTGAAGGATCTCTCCAACCCCAGCTCCAACACCAATGACATACCACCATCGCAAGACCTGTGCGACTCCCTTGCCACCTTCTTTCATCGCAAGATCGCAGACATCCATAACAGCTTCAGCTGCCTGACCGCTCCGACAGCCACCAAGACCTCCGACCTCATGGCCACCACCCACATTGATCCCCTGCTTATCTGGACCAACATAAACGACGACGACACCATCAAGATCATGAACACCATCTACTCCGGCTCTCCGTCAGACCCATACCCACACCACATCTTCAGCAAAGCCAGAACCACCATCGCACCCTATCTCCGCAAGGCCATCAACGTCTCCTTCGAGACCGCAACCTTCCCGGAGAGCTGGAAGCATGCTGAGATCAACGCCTCACTCAATAAACCCAAGGCTGACCCGAAGGACCTCAAGCACTTTCGACCCATCTCCCTGCTCCCGTTCCCGGCGAAAGTCATCGAGAAAACCGTCAACAGACAACTGACCCGCTACCTCGAAGAGAACAGCAACCTGGACCCGTCCCAGTCCGTGTTCCGCAGCAACCACAGTACCGAAACTGCCCTTATCACTGCCACTGACGACATCAGGGCCCTGCTGGACAACGGCGAAACCGCGGTCCTCATCCTTCTGGACCTATCAGCCGCCTTCGACGCGGTCTGCCACTGCACCCTACGCACACGCCTCCACGACGCAGGGATCCAAGACAAGGCTCTGGAATGGACCACCTCCTTCATCTCTGGCAGAACCCAGAGCGTCCCCCTCCCCCTTTCCGATCCGAAGCCACCGAGATCATCTGCGGCGTACCCCAAGGATCATCCCTCAGCCCGACATTGTTCAACGTCTACATGGCACCGCTCGCTCACGTCGCCCGACTTCACAACCTCAACATCATCTCTTACGCCGACGACACCCAGCTGATCCCCTCCCTCACCAAGGACCCCCTCACCGCCAAAACCAACCTCCACAAAGGAATGAAAGCCTTCGCCGAATGGATGAAGAACAGACGTCTGATGCTGAACTCGGACAAGACGGAAGTCCTCATCCTCGGCTCTACCCCCTCGGTCTGGGACGACTCCTGGTGGCCGACCCCACTGGGAGCAGGACCGACACCCACCGTCCACGCACGCAACCTGGGGTTCATCCTCGACTCAACACTCTCCATGACCAAGCAAGTCAACGCCGTCTCGTCCTCCTGCTTCAACACCCTCTGCATGCTCCGCAAGATCTACAGGTGGATCCCCACCAAAACCAGAAGAACGGTCACCCAGGCCCTCGTCAGAAGCAGGCTGGACTACGGAAATGCCCTCTACGCAGGAGCCTCGGCCAATCTCCTGAAACGACTACAACGCATACAGAACGCCTCTGCATGCCTGATCCTCGACATCCCTCGCCACAGCCACTTCACACCCCCCCGAGAGACCTGCACTGGCTTCCCGTCAACAAGAGGATCACCTTCAAGCTCCTCACCCACACACACAAGGCACTCCACAACACCGGACCGGCATACCTCAACAGACGACTCACCTTCTACACCCCGAACCGCCAGCTCCGCTCCGCCGACCTCGCCACCGTCCCCCGCATCCTTAGAGCGCCCACCAGCGGCAAATCCTTCTCCCACCTTGCCGCCAAAACCTGGAACACCTTCCCCATCCTCTTACGGCAGACCCAGGACCTACTAACCTTCAGGAGGCTACTCAAGACCTGGCTATTCAAGCAGTAGCAGCACCCCACCCTCATCCCCGCTCCAGCGCCTTGAGACCCTCATGGGTGAGTGTTGCACTTTACAAATGTTCTGACTGATTGATTGATTGAGGTGGATTCTAAAGTACGCATCCTTGGTATTCAGTGCATCGATTTTTCATAGCCCTACCAGAGCAGAGCTTTGGACAAAGCCACTCATTCTCTTACAAATTAAGCACTGCACACAACCCGTATTTATAATATGTGCAGCAGCAGGAAACACTGCACGTATTCCAATAAACCGTCTGCTAATAATAAGGGCCTAGGTGACATCACATACCCTCGCCATCTTGAAAAAAGGCAGGGTTGAAGGAACATTAGATTACCCGCCCACTGTAATTCGTACCTAGTTGTGTTTGCCCTGAACAGGTGAAGGTTGGACATTGCTATTTTCGTGTCCATTTGTGTGTTGTGGTGGAATGGCGGGGAGTGTCTTGTTGTATCCCTTTGAATCTTTTTGTATGTGAAATGAATGTGAACTTTGCTGTCCGCTACGCAGGACACGCACACGCCCACACACTTTTCTTGCACTCTGGTGCACCCTCGTGCTTGGCATGGCGCATGCCCATCTCTCCCTTCCTGCTCGCGCATTCCTCCGTCTTTCCGTTCCCGCTCGGATGGTTTTGTACACACAGTGAGTCACGCCTCATTGTTCTGCATCTGATAGCGGCGGCTGGCTAGTGCCTGCCTGATAATGCTATTGATAAACGTGTACGTCTGTTTATTGAAGTGATCAGATGTGTGCGTCATCCATGAATCAGCGTGGGTGGGCACGAGCAGGGCAGCAGGATCCTCCGAAGAGGTCAGCACTGTACATAGGCCCCGTGGTGCCCCTGTCCACTCCACCAATGGTAATTTACGACTATTGCAACAAATAGGATTATCGTGAAATTGACGCATTTTTGTGCATGTGACTTTGTGCTTGATTACGTTTTGCGGCACTCGGACGGTGACACAGTTAGTTGTAGGCAATGACTTTGTATAAACAAGCACTGGCATAGCCACGCGCTATGGTTTTAATGGTAACTTCTGCCATCACTGGCATTTATAAATGCTGTTATACATTTGTTGCATACATAGTTGCTCTTTATCATTTTAAAGCCAGCCCTTACCAATGTTGGGAAAAGGTAGCGGAAAAGCAATGCTTTCTGTATTTAGTTCAAACATGAGATAAACATTTAACGTGACTGGCAGTGAGGGCTGTACTTTTCAGATGTGAAATAGTCCCTCTTGCAATCTGATGGAAGCGGAATGATACACCAAGCAGCCAATAGCATGAGGTGAGAGAGGTTTACTGCTCGTTGCCCCCTCTAGCTATATTGTAAATAATTGGGTAACAGGCATTGAATTGCCAAGTTAGGCCTAAGAGGCAAAAATAAGTTATAACCAAAAATAAGTTATAGTAACAAAAATATTACGATTACAATTTATCTCAACACAAATGAGTTTAAAGCAAGTTATCATATGTGAACACAAGTTTACACAAACATGTTAACACAATAAAACGAAATATAAGTAAGCATAAGTTAAAACAAGTGTTCAATATCAGAATTTAACACAATGCATTGCAACATAAGAAATATTAGCATACCATAGTATATAACATCACAGTGTGATAATATATAGTGCAACGTTTGTTAACAGAACATATCATAGGCTTTTATTTAACAAATTCATGTATTAAGGAAGTTGTATGCTTAGTCTGTTTTCATTGACCCAGATGGACAACCAATTCAAACTCTGATCGGGTGTAGCGGGAGAGAAGGGAGAGTGGCTGTTGATGGGATGCGAGTTGTGCAGTGCATCAGTGCCTGATCGGTTCCTTAGTAGTGTTGGTGTTCCCACTGTGTGCTATAAATCCCACTATATATGTCTACAATCCTACTGGGAAGAAAAAAAGATAGTTCAAAGTTTTACACTTCTCTGAGCACCATTTTTCTCAGCCTTGGGTACCAATCTCCCCAAACATCTCCTTGTCCCAGAGCTAGCCCCTCCTTGACGTTATTGGTAGGACCCGCCTCCTTCTGGCATTGACTGAACCGGAGACATGCAAGAAATGCAAGAGCAGGATCCCCACATTTGCTGTTGGTGAAGAGGGTCGCAGCTCCTGAGTGGTGCTTTGAGGAAAATTAGGCCAACCCCAGGTCTTGCAGATAAGACATCATCCTTCTTGATCTGGTACCAGTCTCTCTGGTGTGGTCCATAACCATCGCAACCCACTAGAGCAGCCCTTTGTTTTTTTTCTCCACCTTCTCCTATATGACATTAGGTCTCTTAGGTTCAGGGGAGATGACCTCATCATTCTTCCCAATTTCTAATTTGTGGTTTGAGTACTTTGAGGCCCAGCGGAGCTATGCTGTACCACCAGACCCATCTCAGTCTCTCTGGAATGGATTGAATCTACTGAGAAACACTAGACCCGTTGTCATCCTCAGAGTCCAGGCTATCACCCTGCATTTATTTCCACTCTCAGTTCATCAAGTGCAGGCCACAGCGATAAGAGCAAGCCCTAACAGTGCAGTATTGGCATATTCCAACTCTAATGAAAACCAAATCTGGTCCACAAGCTCTCAGATTGTCAGCTTTCCCCCACAGCCCTTTGTGCATGATCAACCCACACGAGACACCCCAGCCCTACAGGAACGACTCATCCTGTTCCATTCTTTCCCACAGGTCCCTGACTTGTGACATAGTATAGATGATGAAGACTGTTAAGCATGTCCCATCAATAGGCAGCTATTCTGGAGCAATGTAGTTGTAAATATGCTACTATTATATTGGCCTCTTATCCAGGAGGGTGAGAGGTGCAGAGGAAGTAACACAAAAGAGCTGAAGTTTGGCAACAACATGAAATTGTTCATCTTGATGTCAAGCTTGTGAAATCATGGGAGCACGTCCCTAAATCCCTGTATGTGTTCCTGAATGTTGGCATGGGTGAGCAGGTTCTATGTGTAAACCTGGACCTGTGTTAGGCACCTTCCGCCTACTCTGCTTTTGCTGCTATCAGTGCTTTTGCTTTTACTGGAGCCATCTTTCAAAATCTCCGATTGTGGCCCTGTGTGCTTCCAGTCAATCACATTGTGTAAAAATGTAAAAAAAAATGATTGTCAGGAATTTTTAAGAAATATATTCAAAAGTGTTAATCATTGAAATCCTGCTTGCCACATTTTTTAAACTCAAATATCTACCGATTGGATTTACACCAATAAAAAAAGCACACTTTCTTAGTAAAGTAAAATATTCCTGCCAGGTTTGGTCTAAATCCTTTCAGCGGTTTTTGCTCTATCTTTTAGCAAAATATCATATGGGAGCTAAATGGTAAATGATACACTTTTTCACCTGAACTTCATTTTTTCTTTCAATGGGTCTTCATGAAACTTACCATGCTGAAACTTAGCTGACTGAGTTGATAGATTTCCAAGTTTCATGCAAATCTGTCCTCAGATTACAAATTATTGGCAAATCCAAAAAAGGCTTTCCAATGGAAAGAGCCGCTGAGCCATAAATACACAGAGACCAACACTATGTAAAATATATGTATATATTTATGAAAAAAACAAAGGTTACAGGTACGTTATATTTAGGAAATAAAATTTCAAAAAACCTTTGAAATTCACTGAAAAAAACAGAGGTTAGAGTGACGTTATTGTTAAATTCACATTTTACACGCACAAAAACCATAGAATTTCAACAGTTATACTTATCTCAAGAAACTATAACTCGTGCCCTAAGGTAGCTATAACTCGCGCCTTTACCATGTACAGTTTTCTCATTACTAATTTTATTGCCAATGTTGCAGTTATGTAATGAATGATGTCTTACAAGGTGTCATTACTGATGTAATATGTGGGATAAGTAGTACTGAATAGCGAGGGCACAAGTCATATTTACCTTAAGGCACAAGTTATAGTTTCTTGAGATAAGTATAACTATATCAAAAAGAACAAATGATGGATGGAATGCTGAATAATGCAAACATTCACCACCCAGTCACAAAGATCTGGGTTTAATCCATCAGTTTTTAGGTAGAGCCTAGAGCAGCGTGCATGCGCTGCTTGCTTGACTTTTAGTAAAGGGCTTCAGAAAACTCCCCAAGCTCACCACACGCTCGTGCGTGCATTTTTTTTTCCTTCAGAGGCTAATGGGCTTTGCGTGCGTCTTTCAAATAAAGACAGCACGCAATTGGGCAAAGGCGGGAGCATGTCCCGCCTTTGCTCCGCCCACGGCCTTTTGCTTACGGTTACCCGCAGGGGCTACATCTGTTTTGAATTATCGTGCAGAGATGCGTGCGCGATAATGCAAAATAGATGTCTCGCTGCGGCGCACGCGCACCACTCGCGTGCTTTGTTAATAAAAACCCTCGTAGCCCGTGTTTTTGTCGACTGGTTTTACTCGGCTAGCAATTTTTGTCTGTAAATCACAGCGTCTCTCTTTCTACTGGGCTAGTTTTTCTTGTGTCTGTAAATCACTGTGTCTCTCATTTTACTCGGCCAGCATTTCTTATGCGTGTAAATCACAGTGTCTCTCTTTTTACTCGGCTAGCATTCCTTCTTTGTACATATTCTCATGTATCACCTCGTGTTTTGTTATGGGAATGCTGTTCTTGTGCCCTGACAAGACTGAATGAGTTGAAAAGGTACCAAAAACCTCCTAACTTAAGCAAATGTTAAACTAATTGTATGCCTCTGTATCCTATGGGTTGTGTAAAGAGGATACTGAACCCTGCATACTTTTAGGCGTGACATGTGGATGACAGACAGAAGGAAGAAACTGTCTAGTTCTGTGATGGCTGCTACTGCATGTCATCGGGAAGGCACTCGCAGGCTTTAATATTTCGTCATCGTGGGGGCGAACGGCAAAGAATGGTTTAATTGAGTCTGACCTGAGGTAAACTGCTGCTTCTTACACACGGTTTAAACTAAGCAAGACGCACTTTCTTCTGCAAAAAAGACCACGCACAACAAAAGCAGTCGTTTTCATGAAGGAAGAGCATGCACTTAAAAACCGAAGAGACTGCCAGGATACCCCATTGAGACGCGTAGTTAAATATGAGTCCGAAGCGCACTTAGTGTTTCTACCCCTAGCTCCTCTGTATTTCCGTGACAAACGTACAGTTGCATCACCAAATGAAAGCAGACCAGATGCTATTCCTGGGAAAAATTGTCGTGAGTTTATTCATATTCTGTTATGCAGTACACAGGTAGAGTTTACTTACGGGTGATTAAACGAGTACAGTGTCTTTTAAGGATAACCGCTGAATCCCATCCTGAAACATTCTTCGGCCACCTGTAATCATAGTGCTGTTTTAATATATCGTGTTTTTCTCCTGCCAACCTACCGCTACTCTGCCCAACACACATTAGAAAGTAAACAATGCGACGCCATACTGCGGGAGGCCAAAGAAGGTAAACCCAGCTGTTGGGGAGGTGGGCTTATCACAAAATAAATGCGTTCAAACAATCACGGAAACCGTTAAGTCGCAAACCACACACGGAGCCCTTAGAGCACACAGCATGAAAGGGGCAGAAGCAGAAATCCAAAAGCCATACAAACACGTGGGGAAAATTTAGCAACACCCTTCATTCTAAAATGCACTGGCTAGATAAGTTGCCCAAAGGGAAGTGGACACAAAAACACAATTCGTTCCCAGTCAGCAAGCTCACCTCCTGACCAAGGGACTCAATGCCGCCTCCCAACAACGAACAAGCATTGGCATAGCCAATAGTTCCCGCCTTTGGGACCTTATCAGTGTTTAGCCATGCAACACTTGATGTTGTTGCACCAAGGATATTGTGGTGGATAACTAAACACTTATAAGGTCCCAAAGGCGAGACTTTTTGGCTATGCCAATGCTTGTTTTGCTCACCTCGCCACCCCAGTTTGGACCCAGTCATATGCGAATCAGTTTTGACCCTCCTCCTCATGGGAAAAGTCCTGCCCGAACTGCCAAGCCAGGTCCTCCCTGGACTGGAAACAAGCATCCTGGAACCAGTTTCAGGGTATCACCCCTCGACAGCCAGGTTAGCTTGAATCCAGTGGTGCAGTGAGCACGGGATCTAATTCTAGGCATAAAAGCAAAAAGAACAAATGATGGGCGGAGAACTGAACAATGCAAACATTCACCCCCTGACAAAGATTGGGTTTAATCCACCAATTTTTGCTCGCTGCGCTGCCCCAGTTTGGACCCAGCCATATGCAAATCAGTCTTGAACCTGCTCCTCATGGGAACAATCCAGCTTGAACTGCCACACCATGTCCTCCTTGGGCCGGAAACAAGCCTCCTGGGACCCGTTTCAGGGAACCACCCCTCATCAACAAGGCTAGCTTGAATCCAGTTGCACAGTGAGTACGGGACCCACTTCTGGGCATACCCTTCCCACTTAAGGCGACAAAAGCATAAAGAACAAATGATGGATGGAATGCTGAACAATTAAAAAATTCACCCCTAGTCACAAAGGTCTAGGTTTAATCCATCGTTTTTTTTTTTTGCTCACCACTCAAGGACCTGGATTGGCAGTTCGGGCTGGACTGTTCCCTAGGGGAGCAGGGTCAAGACTGATTTGCATATGGCTGGGTCCAAACTGGGGTGACGTGGTGAGCAAAATAACAATGGATCAAACCTAGATCTGTGACTGGGGGTGAGTACTTGAAAAGTTTAAACACTTGGTCCATCATTTTATTTTGTGATGTTGATAAGTATAACTATAACTGTAAGCTCCAAGGAGGAGGAGGGTTGGCCGCAGACACCCATCCCCAGACCTCGCACTGCCTTCGGCCATGCTCGGCGGAAAGACGGCTGCAGGGCCTGGGCAGTGGCCAGGCCCTGTGGCCCATCCCCCATTTGTAGGAACCCGGGAGGAGGGCATGCAGCGCCCTCCCCAGGCAAATTAAGGACCCAGGAACCCCATACCCCGGGGCCACCTAATTGCTAAAAGAGAAGTGGGGCCACACAGCCCCTTTCCCTGAGCCAATTAGTGAAAGGGGAGGGGGAATACATGGCCCTCCTCCCTGGGTCTATTTTGGCCCTTGGAACTCCATTTACCAGAGCCTGGCTAAATTTTGAAAGAGGAAGATGGACCGCGTGGCTTCTCCTCCCAGTGCCGATTTCAGCATCGGGTACCCCATCCCCCGGGGCTTGGCCGCTTGTTGCTGGGCCCCCGAGCTAAAGCTGTATGCTCTTCAGCTGCATTTTGTGGTCTGAAAAATATTTCTAAAAAAACTCCTCAAAGAAATGTTTATAGTTGTTATTTAATATTTTGAGATAATAAGTATTATTAAACGTTACAATGTGCGCAATTATACGATATATGTTTTATTTTAATAATTGTTGACTTTTTGAGAAAGTCAATAGGTCAGATATATATATATTTATTTATTTTATTTATTTAGTGTTTTATAGAGCGCGAACGTGACCCGTTAGGGTATCCGAGCGCTTTACAGAGTTGAGCAAGATGTTTACAAACTAATTCAAGACAGACGAAATCATGAGAAGCGTTTTGCCGTCAGAAGCAGGGTAATGCAATGAAAGGGAATAGGCAACATGCGTACAATTTAACGGGGAAAAACAAACATTAGCGGGAGCAGAGACAGATTGTACAGCACTAGACTCTGCCCCATAAAGTGAACAGTGAGGTACGAATGAGGTAGAAGGAAATAGCAACAGGCATGGTACAAGACATTGCATAGGCTACATCAAGGAAGTCCAGATTGTCATACATAGGTAGAGGTCAAGAAGAGAGCATGTTGTTAGGCAGCAAAACTGTATAAGCGCTGAGTGTGTTAAGGAAGGAATTTGCCCATTAGGAAGGTCTTTGCATCCTTTTTTAATCTAGCCAAGCACGGTATTCTTGTGATGTAGGGTGGCAGCGAGTTTCAGATTCTGGGTGCGGCCCCAGAGAAGGCTCTGTTGTATGTTTTCTTCTTCCGGAAGAGGGGAGGTTTCAGAACAAAAACCCTGGCGTACAGGGAGTGCCTGTTTCCTCCGCAGACCACGATTTCCTGGGTGAGATACACTGGAGAGTTAGAGTGTAGTGCTTTGTGTGTGACACAGGCCAATTTGAGCTGTATTCTGGCTTCGTACAGGAGCCAGTTCAGCGCTTTGAGGTGTGGAGAGATGTGGTCGAATTTTTTGGATCCTGTTAGGAGTCTTGTGGCTGCGTTGAGACAAGCATTTAGGGGAGCCGTTGAGATCTTGGGTAGTCCGGAGAGGGTAGAGCATCCGTACTCGATCCTAGAAATAACTAGTGCCTGAACTACCATTTTAAGGTCCGATGTATCTAGGAATGGTTTTCATTTTGTTAGGTAGCTCAGGTGAAACCTTGCATTTTTGGCTAGTGTGTTGATGTGGGTTCTCATATTCAAGTTCTTGTCCAGTGTGATTCCTAGTGATTTGGCTGAGTCCATTATGGTCGGGGTGCAGTTTAGCGCGGTAATCGAGTTGGTCCATTCCTGAATGTCAGTTGTACTTTTAGGGGGGAGATTAGCAAGAATTCCGTTTTTGCTCCTTCAGCTTGAGCTTCGATTGTGATTGGAGAAGGATTGGATAGTTTTGGATAAACTAAACATCTTTGGGAGCGGTTACAAAGGATGGATTTAAACCTTTCGAGGACGGTCCCCCTCAATCCCATCCTGTTTTCAAGATGTTCTAGTAACTTCTCATGGGTGACTGTGTCGAACGCCGATGATAGGTCCAGAAGAATTAAGAGACACGTTTTGTCCTGGTCTAGGGCTAGAAGGGCGTCATCTACTATGTGGAGAATAGTAGTTTCAGTGCTGTGATCTGGCCTGAAGCCTGATTGGCATATGCCTAGCAGGTTGAATTTGGCGATGTGTTGGCTATGTTGTTGTTGCACGCATTTTTCGAGAACTTTAGCTAGAAGTGGAATATTGGATATAGGTCTGAATTTGTCCGGTTCAGCAGGATTCAGGGTGGTTTTTTTTAAGATCAGGATGACTTGCCCAGCTTTTAGAGAGTCAGGTATGGACCCTTGCGATAGAGAAGCATTGATTATTGTGGTCCAAATAGGTATGATAAATTGGTTGGTTGCGGATAAGCAGTTGGTTGGTAGGGGGTCTTTGAAGTGGTTGTTTGGTTTAATGGATGCTAAGATTTTCGAGATGATATGGTCATCGTATAGGTCGAAGGTAGACCAGTGAGCTTGGTTTTTGGGTGCTGCCTGGTGGAGGTGAGTGGAGACGTTGGTTTGTGTCGCCAGAGGAAGAGAATGGGCGCTAGCTGCGGAATTCAGCTCGTTTCCCAGAGAATTGATTTTGGTTGCAGAAGGAGGAGAACTCATCACAGTTTATTAGGGATTTAGTTACCTCTTGAGCGGTTATTGTCAGTTTGTTCGATTGTTGTTTACCATTTCAAAGAGTTTTCGAGGTCTATTCTTAGCACTCTCCAGTTCTAGACTAAAGAATTATTTTTTTTGATTTGCAAATGCTCTTGTTCTACTCATTTCTGGTCTTTCTGAGAAGTGTAAGCTGGGGGGAGGAGGGGTATTGTCTTCATTTCCTTTCTGTTATCCGAAGAGTTCTCCTTTCCTTGTTTAGGGCCCCATTGAACCAGGGTTTACTGTCTTTAACCTGAATTCTTTTTAGTTTAGGAGGAGCAAGGGTGTCAATTATATCCAACATTGTTGAGTTGTAGTGCTCTGTATGATCGCAAACATTAGATAGCTTGGGGGGAGGGGGGGAGATCTTTCTCGCATCGTGCTGCCAGCTTCTCATAGTCTATGTTTTTTGTGTCCCTGAGCCACATTTTCGGTTTCACTGGTTGCACTGATCTTTCCTAATGGACACCCTGTATTAGGAAGGTAATAGCATGGTGGTCTGACCAGTCGCAAGGAGCAATTGAGGTTAGATTGACCGTCATATCTTTTGAGATGATCAAAGTTCAACGTGGAGCCTTTCGAGTGAGTTGGAAGAGTACAAGCTTGGAAGAGTGATTCATGGGCTAAGAAGTCTTTGAGGGTGTTGACCTGAATGTCATTGAAGTCATTCCAGTGAAGACTGAAGTCACCAAGAAATATATCATTGGAGTGGGAGGAGGCATTTGCTGTAATGATTTCCATGAGGTGGTCGATGAATAGGTCATTCTTACCTGGGGGGTGGTAGAAGGAGTGCAATTTGTACCGCTGGTTGTTGTATATATATATATATATATACATATATATGAAATATACAAAGCACCCTTGCGGGGGGAGCACTCAAAAGCTGGTGCCGGCCGTGAGGTAGGGACAACCCCACAAGTATTTCGAAAAGCAAAAAAAAAAAAAAAACGAAGCCGCACTCTTCCTGGATATAATCGTGATAGTTTTAATGACCTCCTCTCCACCAACGCGTTTCGAACTACAACAGTTCCTGATCACGGTATTCACACAAGTCCATCGTTTGTTTCACACATTTATACCAACTATTCCGTCCTGCCACTAATGAGGCATTATGGGAATGGTAGTTTTACATTTCAAAATTTGAAAACATCGTTATCAATTCACGCTATGACTGCTCAATAAACATTTACGTCTATGTTATGTGCATCTCATGCTCACTAAACAATATATCACCTTATTAATTTGTGATTTTTTAATACATCGTTCATTTGATTAGTTCAAGTGAAGTGGTTATGCATATTATTCACAACAATGCTAGCTACGTCCATGCGTATGTGTTTCCTCCAAATGGAATCAAAAAGTATCAACGAGGATAACTTTAGGCTAAGTGCCCGATTTTGATAAAGTTTCCTTACAGTTTTATCCAACAGATTTTTCATACTAGGCTTTTCTGTGCGCATGCGTGACCTCGAGTGAATGCAAAGGCCGCATTGTTAGTGATTGTGGGCTGAGTGCCCCAGTTATTACAAAAAGACATTATCGAGAGCAGTATAAGCGATGAATAAAAAAGCGATTTGAATCACATCTACAGGCAGCTCAAGCAGCACCAATGAGTTTGCTAATGAGGGGGTTTACCTCGAGAGAAAAGGGGGAAAGATTATGTTATTTGTTTAGAAAAAGCGCATAACAATTTTCATAGATGTACATAAAGTTCCTCGTTTCCATTCAGCCCGTGAGGAATTCGGGTCTTGAAACGGATTATTAGTTTGGATTCCAAACGTCTTAGTCTTTCTATTCTGTTGCCTCCTCTTTCATGTTCAGCAATGGAGGTTATACCTGAGTAGCTGATGTCTTTCCAGGTTTGTCCAGTATGGTTCTGCAGATGTTTTGTTAGAGCATAGGACATATCCTTGTTCTGAATTGCGCGTATATGCTCCAATATGCGCTTTTTAAGGGGACAGATCGTTGAACCAATGTATCGTTTTCCGCAGGAGCATTCGATAAGGTATACCACAAATTGTGATTCGCAGGTGATTGAATTTTGAATTTTGAAGGTTCGATCTTTGGGATCCTTGAGTGTTTTCAAGTTTTTACCTATTTTGCACGCTTTACAGGATGTGCACTTTGTGAACCCCTGTTGTCTTTTTTGTAGCCATGATTGCTGTTTAGCATTTTGGAAGTGGCTGTTGACCAATATGTCACATAGTGATGGTGCTTTCCTATAGGTAATCAATGGATAGTTACCCATTGTTGGGCCGATGTCAGGGTCTTTTTTTATCACATTCCAAAATTTCATTATGATTTTTCGAATTTGGAAGCTTTCTTTTGAATACGTTAAAATCAAACGCGGTGCATCATCTTTTATCGATTCCTCCGTACTCTTTTGTTCTTTCCTTTTGTTTTTGGCCGTCAGTGTTTTTACGCATGAAGATGTTCTGAATCTGAGGAAATGGAAAGAAAATTCTTGGACACCAAAGAACGCTTTATAGCACATGGCTATAAATATGGCGATATCTTGCGGGGAGAAACAAAAGCAAGATTAAAAACAAGAGCCCAAACACTGACGGGCTATATATATATATATCCAATCCAACTTCTGTAGTACCAGCCGGTACCACCAAAGACACGGACACGTTATCGCTGGTGCAAATAGTGCTCAGTTTATTCAAACAAACATAATTCGGTTTAGTCCAGACGCGTTTCGACCGTCCAGGCGGTCTTGATCACATGACTACACTTTACCAAACGTGACAATTTAAAGGTGCAGGATACCCTATTGCGTAACAAAATTTCCATACACATAGAAGACACACTAGTTCAGGCTGTACATTCAAAACCTATTAAACTTTATATAGTATGGATGTAATCTGAAATTCATAAATTATCCAGGTACATAAAAAAAGTTTATTCTAGTCGTTTGAGTTATGGGCAAAACTATATCTGTTAAATGAATATTGAAAGCATAGTGTTGCGCATATAATGCTTGCCAATGCCATAGATCAATTGATGGATCGTGCCTGCGCTATGACCATTCACGTATATATATTGTCACTATATATCCATCTATTGGGAACATTCCCTTTAGGGTTAGTGCAAATAACGCATATATTGTGCAAACAGCGTAAGGAACTGATGTCTGTGCAAATACAGCAAAATGTGCAAATCACGCAATATACTGTGCAAATATGCAAATAGACTGATTAATGCCCTAAAAACATCATTAAAAAAAACTTGATTTGAGAGAATCTGGATAACAATATGAAAATACAGTGCAACGCTGTGTCTCTAATGGAAATTACGCTAGGTAAGATGTATTAATACATAAACATTATCAAAGATATATTAGCTTCTCATCTGCAAAGTTCAACTATGGATAGCTAGAGTGCAGCTAGTCTAAAATATACTGATGCCTTATTATCGGTATATATATATATACAATAAAATGTATAAAAACCAATAATATACCATTCTATATAAAGAGTTTCAACATGAAAAAATGCAGTAGTCATATAATCTCATAACACGTAAGCAAATATCCAAAATGTAAAGACATTCAAAATAGCTAAAACTATGTTGGTAAAACACCGCCTGCTAATAGTATTCAAGCCTAAATTTTTACAGTGAAAAATAAGCATGATCATAAGAAATGATGTAGGTCCTCCCCATTATTCAAACCTCCTGGGGTGCGTGTGTCTAACTCAACTATGTATTTTGATTCCAACTGTCTCAGAAGTTTTTCCCGGTTACCTCCTCTTTTTGTTTTAGGTACTGAGTCAATAATAAAATATTTTAAATACTTGAGATCATTGTTATGACATATATGACATATATATCCATCTCCAACAACCAGCGGTACAAATTGCACTCCTTCTACATATATACATACATATATATATATATATATACATATACACATACTATGTGCTCACCTCTTGATAAAGCCAACAAGCATGCCTTTTTTATTTTAGATATTTTAAAAAAAGGTAGTCAAGTGCACAACCTCATGCCTCACACTGCTTAAGGGGGTTGGGTGCATACGGAATGTTGCATGGTGATGAAAATCTGAGTATACGATACAGAAACGTAAAAGTTCTGTGAAAATATAAGGTTAAAGTTACTTTACATTAAAAAACCTTAGAAATTCATTGAAAAAAACAAAAGTTAAAGAGGTGTTATAATTAGAGAAAATCATCAGTTAAGACATAACATTTGAAATTAAAAAAAACACTGAAATGTGCCCTTGCCATGCACTGCTAATTACCTCACATATTACATTACTCATGACATCATCTATGACATTATTGATATCATCAACGCAACATCTGAAATTATATTATTGATAACAACACTGTGCATGGAGGGTGCCCTAGCGAAATTCACCAGTTATGCTGTGCTGCATATTTATAATGTACTACTAAGAATATTACCTATGATTTCACAGGTGAGCTTAAAATCAATATTATCTATGACCGCTTCTTGTGGCATCATGTTTCACTTCAGCACTGGCGTCATCGATGGGATCACATTACTTGCTTAATGCCCCAACACTCACATCCACTGGTCTCAACCTATGGCCAAACCCTGAAGGCTCGAGGGGACTAGCCGTACACAGGATGCTGAAGTCAAATCCCACTTCAGCAGTAGTGAAAGGGCTCTGAGCCCAGGCATATGCGAGGGACTGTGCTCAACACCCAGGCGCCTTATTACCTGCAGCTCTTGTGCTGTAGGTGCAGGCCTAGCCCTTGGCCATGCCCTGCAATTAAGATTCCCTTCCCAAAAGTCCCCCTTTGCCAGTTTCTAGGCAAGGATATGCAACAGGTAGAAGGTAGACTCGAAGCAATAATCACAATTAATCAGCATCACACAAGGACAATTTCCTTTCCTAAGACTTGCCTGGTGTGTACGAAAACAGTCCTATGCGTATTAGCACAAAGAACTAAGTTGAGAAAAATGTATCCCTTTACAGGACTGTATTATTTCCTTGAATGTACATCACTTACTCACGATTATTTGAAATATGTAAATACTGCTACGATTGCAACGCACTGTGTTTTTCTGGACGAGTATAAATAAACAATTAAAAAATAATCTCACAAGGACACTATTAATCCTGGGGAATGCAAATAGTATTACCGTGTTTGAACACAAATTGTCAAGCTCACACCCCCAATGAAGAAAATCAGCCATCATTAAAAAAGGCGATAAATCTAATTGTAATGGCGTCAGATTACCTTGAAGCAGAAAATCATGTTCACTATAAAGGATGGTCACTATGTACCACACTGCAAATTCTCCACCCAACAACATAAAACACCTTAGAAAACCCTCCTCTAGTGACTAGAAGCTGTTCACACAATTCAAAGAAGCCACAGGTGGCCACAGCTCAGACAGTAAAACAACTCAAAATGTACATTATTAGAAATAAGAATAAACTCAAAACAGAAGCCGGTTCCCAAAAAACGCACCTTCGGGGCATGAACCAATAGAGAGCAGACATACAAAGGGAGCTACAGGAGACATATCATGAAAAGAACAAAATAACATTCAAGAAGATTGGGCACAGGCTGGACTAGCTGGGAAAAGAACCCTCCGACATCAAACATATTACACACAACAACAACAACCGAGGAGCATCTCAATAAGGGATGGGTGCAAATGGAGCTGGAGAGAGCCAAAGCACAAATAACAGTACAGAAGCTCTCAAATACCAAGGTTAAAATACCAAAGTTCATAAGCACAAAATATATCACTGTACGGAAAAGAGATTCACATCAGAAACTCCAATGCTAAACTGATCCCCCAGAACTAGACAAAGTTATTAAGTTGGTAAGTGAAAAACCAGCGAAATGCACAGAACACGCCAAGGATTTCCAAAAAGAAAATGTCTGTTCAGTCAGAGAAAAGGCAGCCAGTGTGTAGATCACACTGACAGAGAACACACACACACATCATTATACCAGAACCCAACCAATAGAATAGAAACAAACAATCCAGACCAAGTGAGACATTGTACTAGTGCTAGATTTCAATGGAACAGTCCTAGACAAAGACCTAGGTAAAACAAAGAAACATTAAATTATGCAATATTCAGACCTAGGCACAGTACCCCAAAATATATCACCATTACCTCAAGAACAAATGATCTACATTGAGAAGGTATTTACATCATTCCACAGGACACCTGATACCATAGGGAACCTGGTGAAGACAGCAAACAAACATCTAAGCAGATCTGCAAACTTCACCCACGCAACGAAAAGCCTCCGGGATATGGCCATGTGGCGTTCTTTGCGATACAGTCGAAGCTGCGAATACTACATCCCACAGAGAAGCTTTGGATAAAAACACGCACACGCACACATGCACAAGTTCCAGCCGCGGCCGGTGCAGGTAACAGCGGTGGGGCCGGGGAAAGGGGGATTTCGAGGGACGATGCTGAGGGAAAATTAATTAATTATTTAATTTTCCCCCTGTATTGTCTCTCGAAATCCCCCCTCACCCCACCTCTGTTACCTGCACGGACTGCGGCTGACAAATTCCTCTGTAAAGAAGTACTGAAGCATGATCCCAACGATGCCTGTTGAGTACAATTAGGTTGGCAGGTATTAATGTTCGAGGTACAAATAGTGACTTCATAATACTTGATAAAGCTTGATAGAAGTGAAAACAAATACACCCACCATAAATCCCTGTATGTTTTATAAAATGAGACCACACCCCCTTTGGACGGGAATAAAGACAGACCAATATAAGAGGAGGAGAGGCACATCTCCAAAACAAATAGGAAAACCTAAGAAATACATTACCTCAATCCACTATCAAAAGAAAACAAACTCAAAATTCATAGTCAGTGGGAAACTCGAACACAAAAGAACAAATTGAATTTCTACAAGCAACTAAACATGAAGTCTACCCTCACAAAATGATGTCTTCACTGAGAGGAAATATGTAGGGTCATCGATCACACACCAAAGATCGGAACATCGCAAAGCAGACAGACCTGAAAAACAGACCAAGTTGAATCTGCCAGCAATGCCAGCAGGGCCTGACTGAAAACGAGGCACGCCTGCTTATGTACTGCTCAAGATATGAGGAATCTAGCAACTGCTACTTTAGCATAATGGCCCGCTGGTAATCGCAAGTGATAGATTTGATGTGATTGTTGGGGCTTGCATTCCCTGTAAGTGAAGGAAAATAGTACAACAGTGAATGTAGCTTCTGAAATAAGCGAGCCGGCGCTGCACTGCTGCGAGCCAGAACTGCACTGCCGCAACCCTAGATTGGAGCCTATTACCTGCCTCCCCCATCGCCCTCCTCACAGTCCTCACCTTGGAGCACTATGTGTTCAGAACACAGCTTTCACTCACAGAACAAAATCCCAACCCACAGTGGTGATCTGGCAGGATGTTCCATCATCTGACCTATAAGGGTGGGGCCGACCCAAACCACATCCTGTAATTCCCCCAAAAAATCATAAACACCAAAAAACTAAATAACTTGAGAAATCTAAATGAGACCCAACAACTGGGGCACAAGCATTCCCACTGTTTTCACCATTTGTATGTCCTCCAACTCCCAGCGTGGGAGGGAGGGATACAGGAGTGTGACTAGGAAGACTACGACTCGGAGTAATGGAGATTACCGGTAAGTAACTGAGTCATTATCCCCTGGCGCACAGTGAGCAGAATTCGCCTTTAGGGGATCAGTTTAGGGGGTTAGGAAGCAGAGTATGTCAGAAGCGCAGGGAGCTGGCAGCCTTGGAGTGCTCCCTCTGTAGGCCTCTAAGGGTAGCTGTAGCCCACAAAGGGAGCGTTCTGATTGGCTGACCAGCTCCCAGCATTCTATACAGGCTTCTGTTACTGCATTATAGCCCCCTGCCAAGGGCTCTTACCATTGTTAAAAGCCTTCTTCCAAATTACAGACCTGACCCTTAGGGAATGAGTTGCAATAAGGAAGCAGGCCTTTAGCTACCTGTATATCCCTAGGCAGAAGGGTATAATACTATTAGTAAACTCTCCACCGAGGATTGGATGCTCTAAATGTAACAGTGAGAAACAGACGGTCAAGCCTTAGCAAGCCTGGAGCAGAAAGGCTACACCTACCATCATTGCCCTACTGACACCCCTTTATCTTCCGGGGAGCTCCTGGCATTCCATCATCTTAATATAGGGAATTCTCCAGCAGGATCACTGACTTCATAAAACGGTACCACAAACAGAAGATCAGCTACCCCCATGGAGATGTCTGAACAGGCAGCATATTACCTGGCAACCCGTGACACCATCAGAGACTGACACTTTCAAACTCATGGATAGTACAAGTAAAGCTTTATCGTGAGGCGGCTGAGATGGGCGATGGGGTGCGCGGCTTCTTGATGAGCTCCTGTGTGAGCTCCCTGCCAGATTCTACACTAGTGCCAAAGGGGCTCCCAAAAAAAAACTAGAAGTAGGGATGAGGTTGCCACCAATGGGCCAGTAAGTGGTCTGAAGTGTATCCTTTGAAAGCCCTTGGCACATCTAGAATAGGTCCATCGTTTTCAGCCTGCCTTAACTTAGCTTTATGCGTCCGATCCCTCTTCAATATTGCTTTTTAAAAATGTATGTAATGCAACTCTGGTAATTAAACAGATGGTACGTACTTGGAGACAGTATTACCAAGGCAGTGGCCATCTTACCCACATGAAATAATCTATGATTTGAAGAGTTTCCTTGTTAACGCTTATTGTTACAATGTCTAATTGGATGCTAAAGTTTTCTTGCAATGTAAATGGAGACTAGCTCCGTTCTGAGCCCACCCTCACCGGGATGTGTTCAGTGGCGTAGCTAGGCCTTTTGCCGCCCGTGGCGGTCCCAGTCTTTGCTGCCCCGCGGTGGCCGCCGTAAGAGCGGGGGAGGAGGGGGCTGGGGGTGGTGGCGATTGATTCCTTCGCCACTGGATTTGTTGTCCGCATTTACTGTCAGGACCTTCACTTTGAGCAGGGGCTTAGGTTCAGGGGGTTGTTTGGGGTGTTACACTCCCCTGATACGTGTATTTTCTCCTAAATATTCGTGTACAGGTGCTTTCAGTCGGGTATAGTGAAGTGTTTGTCAGATTTTTACCTCCACACAGACAAAAACGCACATACACTTTTCCATCTCTGTTTTGAAAGTCTTGAACACTGTTGGTTATTTTTCAAAATAATGTGTTGTCTCTCACTTAGCACCCCTACCAATTTGCATTCATCTCCCTTTCTATTGCCCTTTAGCCCCTCCCTGCTTGTCCTCTAATTACTTTAAACATATGCCAGCGCCATTGTCGGAAATTCTGAAGCTGACACCCCCTCAATTTTTCTGGCCAGCCTACGCCCCTGACTTTGCGGCCAGTGGGCCTATCCTGCTCAGCGGTTAATTTGTAAAGAGCAATGCTCAGAAAAAAGAATCCCCAAATGTCATGGCCGCCTAGTATTGATTCCACCTCATGCTTCTTTCTTCCACCACCCTACACTGCCTGTGTCTTTATTGTAGGTTCTTTCTCAACCTTGCTTTCTCATTTTGGCACTGGGTTCCTATCTTTCTCTTCCTCTTTCTTTCTTCCTCTTCTGATGATGAAAAATATCTGGCTCCCTAAAAATGAGTGCCGCTTCCTGCCACCTAGAACGGACGGACCACTGGTACAAAGGAAGCACTCGCCCTACTTATACAGTCAAGTGAAGGACGAGAAGAAAGGGAAAAGGAAGGCACAGAACCAGCTCGGCAACCATTATTGCACACATCCGGAGGTGCAGGTTCACCAGGGCCGGACTGGCCATAGCGGGCATCGGTCATTTTACCAGGAGGCTGGAAGGGTGGGGGTGTTGCACGGAGCAGAAGCAACAGAATGAATATGCTCAAAGGCTGGGTAATTTCAGGAGGCCGGTTTTGCAGCAGTGGGGCCGGTTTTGTGTTTCTGGGGGCCAGTTTTGCAGCGGTGATGAGGCCCCAGTAACGAAAGCAGCAGTGCTTCACACTTGCACCCTACCCCCCACCCATCCTACAAAATTGTCAGAGCTGCTTTGGATTCCCAGTCCGGCCCTGAGCTTCACTCTTATTTCTAGCGGCAGACTATCAGCGGCTAGCGTTGATGCCGCACAGTATTGCCACTTTGCTGTCGGGTTTAGTAATCTGCTGCCTTAAGCCTGGTTCTTTACAGGATGCTATGGGGCTGCTCCTGGGTGCATAAAATCCCATAAACAGATTTGTCTCCATTTAAATGAACTGTTTATCCACAGAATGAGATTAGCCCGATGTAGGCTTATGATTAACGAGGCGGCGGCAGGAGGGGCCTCGGTAACACATGGCGGGTCCCAATGGGTCTTGGCGTGATGCTGCCAGGAGGTAAAAAAACCGCAGACAGGGCGTCCTCCAGCACTTTCCAATCCCGCCAACATTAGTATGCAGATGGTTTGGGGATTTTTCCCTTTATTCGTGGAAATTGAAGGCTTGGGCACCATTGCCACTGTCTCCTCACCTTGGACTCGCAAAGGTTGATGCTAAATGAGCCCGTTTTTAAGGAGCGCATCTTCACCTGGAAGGGGTGATGGTGCTGTGGAGAGAGCATGCAGAAACCAGAGGTGAGACCCGAGAGCGCCATGTGTTTACTCAAGGACTAACTAGTATTGGGGGCTTCACAAAACTGTAGGTGCGTCTCCTGGTGCTTCAAAGCAAGAAACAATGCCCTGTTCTATAGTTCTATTGCCTGAACCCTGCAAGCATTGGCTCTGATAGTAAGCAACTTACCATCTGCAGGACATAATATAACATTAGTGGAGGAGCGGAGAGCATGACTCAGGCAGTATCTGCGGTAGGAAAGATACACCTGGGCCATTATATGCACAGTACTTTACACAGAGAAACTTAAACAGTACTCCCTTGTTAGCCCTCTTCCAGCGCTCCTGGCCAAGTGCCTGCATCATGTGGCCAGATTTGCATTCTTAAGAGTAGTCTAGCTGCCCTATTCTGAACACACTGCGATTATTGTTACACTGAGCTAGCACGCCAACAGCGTGCAACCCGCCATGATGATGGCATTGCAGCCCCATTCACCCCGCCAATGATGTGATGGCAGGTACTCTGTGTGGCAATGTAAGGACAGTCAGACTGCATCTGAGTTGGCGTGAATGGAAGCACAGCTTTGGAAGGCTACATGGACCGGAAGTCAGAAGGATGATGAGCAGTGACTCGGATTTGCAGGTTTCCAGCCATGTAACAAGACGCAGAGCAGCTGTCCACAAGCTAAGTTCAGAAACTCGACAGCCAGTATGGAGAATATATATCTTTTACCAAAGTTTCACTCTTTGTTATGATGAACGATTAAAAAAAAAGTGTGCCTGCGCCACCAATAGTCAACCAGTCTTGACCTGACATCAACAGCAGATATCTGGCTTGTGTGTTTTTAAGCTTAGGATGAGTTGGGTGCCTCAACTTGCATATAAACATTTTTATTATATGCATGAAGGTGTTTAGATGGAGATGTAAGATGGACAATAAATAGGCGAGCGGCACAGCTCTTTACAGTCCTGTTTTTGTTTCTGTGATATTGAAAGAAGCACATGGCGTCAAGGAAGGTGCCCCTGCCCCCTAAACTTCATTTCACAAAAATAAGAAAAAGACGGGACTGTAATAAATACAAAGGAGCCTTCGATATAGTTCTGCTTTCATTTCTATGAGAGATGGAAAGGCTCGGTGCCTCCATTGCAGCCCTGGGGTGAGAGTTAGTAACGAGAGACTGGGGTGCGAGAAACATGCTGACACGCGGTGGAAAGAGAGCGGTGCGATGAAGCAGCCATGAACTGATACAGAGGGGAATGAGGCACAACCAAGAGGGAGCAATGATGGAGAGAGGTGGGCAGAAGGGACGAGGAGCCCACATATAAGGGAGAGAGGGAGGGGAGGGAGGAGATAAACAAGGGGCGGGGATGAGTATTGCTTCCTTTGAACAAGCGTGGCACATGGTTGATTAATGCACAATTCCATTAATTCTCTATGTACAGTTGATCAATTGTTTGTCGATAAATTCCTGTACCTTGTTTCCCTGAAACTCAGCCTTCACCCCATTTGCCTTGTGTAAGCAAGAATGGCCGCCCCCTAGTTCCTCCTTTCTGTGCATGGTGCACCTCCAAAACTGAGCTGTATAAAGCAAGCTAGACAGAAAAGGGAGTGCGTCTAAGCCAAAAAAAGACTTTTTAATGGAGAAGATTCTGACGTGCGCAGGTCTACATGCGTGTGGCATGCATGTTTCTCGAAGTGGCGGCCATGCTAGTGCCAGGCAAACATGCATTGCTCTCTTTTCTGGAGACTTCAGTAACACAGTGACCTTTTTACCTGTATATCTTGAATGCTTCCTACTTTAATTTTTTTTTTATCATACAGGGAGAATCTGACAACCAATTTTTGTCCCATGTGAACAAAAAGTAGTTAAGAGGCCTTGTTAGTGTCAGGCTCACACTTGTATCATGACAAAAGGTGTAAAAATGTACACTACAGGTATAACAGATAAGAAAGGCTGTCTGAAGACAATGAATCTATGTATTGAACGTATGTGATCAAGAGTTGAAAGGGAGAAAAAGTATGATGGTTCAGTGAACTTTTTACAACTAAAATAGCCCCACATTGCAATGCATGCGCTCCATTAGAAGTGGAAGGATACGGCAAGTAGCATTTGGTGAAACTGAAGTACTCCTCTCAAGGAGCACTTGAAAAACACTGAGGCCAAGGGCTGAAAGACGCCGGCACAAAAAACCCAGTGGGTGAAAGTAGCAGGGGGACCTTCAGGACACTTTATGTATATAGTAAGCAGTTGGTCTGGCTAGGAGGCTGTGCTGTCAAATCCAGACCCAAAATGATGCACGAGAGCTGACGGATTACAGAGGTGATTATGATATTGCAAAATAATGTCAAAACTTATACTTGGGGACTACTTAGTGTGAAGCAGCTTATATATCTATGCATGGAAACTGGAGGAGATGCAGAGATCTTATATCCAGTGTTTTGAGGAAAGAACATCCCGCTGCCTCTTTTGCGCGAATGATCATAGCATTAAATTCTGAAAGTGACTGCTTTCAAAAGAGCTAAAGTCCAGTCCATTCATTAATGATACACAAGGACGAGTCCAGACCCATATCTAAAAATATCCAAATGGTGGCACATATGCGACCCGCTTTAACTCTGCAGCTATACCGCGCAACAAGGCCCACTTGCCACATCACCATCCATAAGCCTGGCAAACGTCACTCAACTGTTGTAAATACTCAGACCCAGTGGTAAGAATTGGGGCGCGGGCACGGACAGACCACAAAGCATAGCCCAATAAATTACAAATAATAAGAAGTGGGCATGATGCCTAGGTAAGCAATGCAGATAACTACAAATTCCAAAAATAGTAAAAAAATTAGGATCACCGGGGCATGATGTTAGCGAAAAAGCTAATACTGCAGCAATGTGAAATACACATAAGAGCAATAACCTGTGCAAAATAATCTGTGCAGAACTCTGGGGAAAAACACACCAATTCCATCCTCTAGCATCACTAACTTCTCAAAGCAGTATCTTCTGTCAGGAGCACGGCTGCCCCGCTGCCCTGTTAATAGGACTGCCCCCAACCTCACTGGTCATGTGACAGCCAGCGGCCACTCAGCAGCTCTGAATACTCTGCCCCTCCTAAGTAGTGTTGGGAGGTGAACAGTGTTAGAACATGGGTGCACACTGCAAGATGTTGCAAATGATAAGCGGTGAGCAAGCTTCCAAGGGGAGCAAGGCAATAACACATTTTAATATAATAAAGATCAGGAGCCCCATGGCCCGCCAGCCCGGAAAAAGCCCAAATTGCAACAAAGCGAAGACACAGCTAAGAGCAATAATCTGTGATGAATAATATGTTCAGTATTCTGTGCTAAGTCAGTAATTGCATGGTCTAGCATCTGTAACTTCTCTTAATTGTCTGTGTTTGCCTCTAATTTGGACTGGAAGCCCACAATTGCTTGTATGGAATGGTGCCTGCATCTGATGGATAGCATCTGTGCTTGGCGCTTTCAGAGTTTGCAGGGCAGGATAATTGCCCCCTTGGGGTGAAAGAAGTAGAATGAGAAAGCGGATAATAGATGTGGAGAGAACGCCTCGCTTATTGGACCTGGGCCTTCGGGCACCAGAGTAGCTGTCAGCTGCGCTTTTGCAGCAGTGCTTCGTATGGGAAGTGACACAAAACTGCTTATTCCATTCCCGGTTCCTCTGATATGGACCCGCTGCTGGATTCCTCTTATGCAAACCAGGGCATTGCATCTGGCATTGTTTAATGGCCAGAGCACGTTAGTTTTGGAGCTCTACTTTATTCATCCTCACCCCCATATCCCCCTTTTCACATTTGCTTTGGGAAATATTATGTACTGATATTTCGCTAGCGGCAAATGTGGTCCAGTCTGACAAAAGTCATTATCCCAGTGAGTCTGCATTACTGAGAGTATAACAGTGCTGGGTGTAGCTCCAGGGCTAGGTATTAATAACATCTTAATCTAAGCAGCAATGCTACTTTTTGAGGGTTTTTAGAAAGACATCAGATGCACTGTTGATAAGGTCAAATCAAGGACACGACTTATAGACATGTGATGAGTGGCGATGTGCAATCTCGGTCGACAGAAGTGGGTCTCAATCCTGACCAGCTTCAAGAGTAGAGCTGGTGGCAATCTTCAGGAATCCAATGAAAACCGTCAGACATTTTCCCAGGCTTCTTACCACGAAGTAGCCACTTGCCCAACCCAGCCTTCCACTATAATCGGCATTACAATGAACTAGTCCTTCAGCCAGTGATATTTTGTGTCCTAGCCTATGTTGACAGCTGGCGCTACATTCCTGGCTCCTCAGCCCCAGCCACTCCTTCTTCCTGAGTGATGTTGTTTCAGGCTTCTGTACTGCCTGGAAATTGAGGCAGATATCAAAAGTCTGTGCAAAATCTCTAAACATTTCCTGCAGATCTGTGAGAATTTCAAAAATTAGCTTGAACTTTTTAAAAAGATTGATCAAATGTGAAGATTAAATGGTCTGCATTTTCTACATAAAAAATATGGGTTACAAATTTCCACAGGCCCTACTTATATCTTTATATTACAAATGAACCGAATTAACCCCTTATAATCTTATTTTTGACATTATATAGCGCATTGTCAGATGACATATATTCAGTATGGTCCAGATCTACATCCCCCGGAGCATCTGGGTTGTAGTTCGAGCAACTTGCTCTTAGTCTTGATGCTGTATGATGTATGTGGTCAAGTAAAAACCAGATTAAAGAAATTAGAATGGCTGGGTAGCAACGTATGTACAATAAGGACATTACTACAAAGTGCGTGTTATTTCTGCATAGTTACATTATATTTTTAATATGATACACATAGATAGAATGTTTTATGGAGCGCACCCCTCAATTCTTCCAGTCATTACTGCTCACTGCTTTTATGGGTGCATCTTGGATATGCCTCCCCCCTCAATATGGGCAGAGTAATTCCATTCACCTAAAAGTGGAAAACCAACCAGCGTACCCTAATAAACACCTGATAGATAGGAATACCAATGTTCATTAAATGCTCATTGGGTTTGATATCGTATGTTAATCCATACTTTTTATTCACATTTCCTTTGTATATTAATATGTATGCATTCCGTGTGATACGTTCATGTCGGTCAAGGACTAGATGCAGTGAAGCTTTCTCTTGTTGTTTAATTGCCCAAATAAAAGGCAAATCCTTTTACTAGCTACAGTGCTACCCTTCAATTCACATACAAGTGACAGTTGTCTGGTGTCTGCTTAATAAGGTTTCAGTAAGGAGATAAAATTCAGAAAGGGGAGGTAAAACCCTCCTTTGCAATCTGGATAGTTCTTGATTAGATTGAAGATGAAAGGGTTGGGAAGCAAGACACCCATCTTACCCCGAGACAAAGTAGAGAAAAAATCTAGCATAATCTTCCGGGAGCAAGAATCCTACAGGAAAAACAGCTGCAGAAAAAAAATGACTAAAAACAATGGACAAAAATGCAGGTGATGAACATGAATAAAAATAGGGAAATCGAACATTTTGTGATTCCTTCCCGAATACAAGTTACCATACATACAGGTAGAACGGAAATGACTTCAGCGGAAGGTCGAACACTATCACGGGCTGAGAAGCCTTTTGTAGCACACACTGGAAAGATCACCCTCTTAATTAGGAATACACAGAGCCCTACCCACACCTCCTCTCTCAGGAAAATAACATTGTCTTGTATGGCAGGTTCAGGAAGAGAGACTAAGTGGCCGATATCCTGCCCATGATCCTAGTGGCATCTCTCATGGTCCTTACCATCGAAATCCTATTGTAAAGCTCTCAGTCTGACCTCCTGGACAATGCACAGATTAGCTTGCTGCAAGCAGAAACCCTACAGGGCTAACACTGCTGTAACCATGCCAACACAAATCTTAGACATGAAGCAGAAGAAATTCCTTTCTGCACACCAAACTTGCAGCTTTCTCGCCTGCTGATGCACAACCAGATGCCCACCCCACAGTCTCGGTGGAACCAAGACCACTCTCACTTGTGTTCAGTGTGCAGATGTAACAGTGGCATAATACAGGATGTGGCCAATCAACTAGATTGCTACCCTGCCATCTTCAAATTGGTATGGCCATGTTGGAATTAAAAAATGGCCATCGACCCACCCAAAGTCATCTCAATAACTAGCTCGGATCAACAAGGAAGTAGGGGACTCTAAATGCCACAATTATAATTTGTTGCTGAGCCATCCTGCAACCCCAGAGATGAGGGGCGTGACTCTCCTACACCCATTCAGGTATTATCTCTTTCATGACATCCTTAATAGTGGGAGGTAAATTTGACCAAGCGTGTCATTGGCTCAATGCGATTGTGAGTTCTGCCTAGAGAATGAGAAGACTGTAAGTCTTACCCTATCCTTACCCTACTGTTTTTGGCCTGCATTATTTTGGCAGACGATTTATTATACAAACTCTCGTTATTGCCTTGATTACAACAGCTAACAGTACTGTGTAGTGCAACACATTTTAAGTGCTTATGTATTGTAACTGTTCTTATGTAAAACACACTTTCATCCAATCGGGTATTGTTCGTGCTATATAAAACTGTGGGTAAACAAATAAAAATGCACATATCGATCCTGGTTCTATGGATTCGCGATTTTAAAGTCCCTTCATTAGTAACGGTTGTTATCCTTCCTTCATGGTAAGTGTTGTCTTCAACACACAAACACATTTTAGTGTTTCTAGGGGTATGTAAATGAGATAACGTGATCTGGAAAAACACCATTTTTTGCATCAATTTGCAAGGTCACAGCTCCTAGCCTCCCTGAATGAAAAATCGTGCACAGTTGTATTTTATCATGTCGCAGCAGCTAGAGGGCGCTGCCAATCACAGTACCAACATAACATCTAACCATCGCACTCTTGCAAGTGTGACAATTCAGACTATTTCAGGCCACACAAACCTATAATAATGGTGCAAGATGCTGGTATTATTCATTTTCAATGTAATTTGATTCAATAAACGCGGTTGTTGTGCTCATCGCACAATTAAATACACAGTGCCACCATGTGGTGGACTGTCACTAGAGCCGGTGCTGACAATTAACTTCCGGTGCCGAGCACTGGAAACCACCAGCTCAGATTAAGCACCGGATGGTGTGTCTCCTCGGGAGGCTGTTTCATTTGATGCTCCTGGTTTGCTGGAACAGTGAAGGTGCCTGACCACAGTGCGTAGGCAGGCATGTCGATACGTGGGATAGTGCACTAGAAAAGTGATTGTTCTGCACCATGGCAGGAGATTAGACACATGGATCCTGGGATCCTGCCTGGTAGTTTGTTATCTATGATTAATTCATGAAGGGGAATGCCGCACTGTTCTGGTGCATTCTAGAGCAAGAGTCTAGCAATGCTAAGCAGCCAGGGGTTTGGCACAGTGATCGCAGGTCCTGGTAGCCTCGCATCAAGAGATGGCTGCACGGAGGCAGATAGGCTCTCAAACACTAGTGCAGCAATGGGTTCTGCACTAGAGCATGAAATGAGACATGATGGGTCATTTCATGGTTCACTGGGTCCTCATAGATCAATCAACTGATAGTTATTGTGTCCCAGCAGCAGCTGGACTAGATCACCCAGTGGCTCTTGAATAATAATGGTCCTTGCACGCAGGGGTTTGGCCATCGATCCACGGGGTTCCTTCCAGCAGCAGAGTGCTTGGATCCTGGTCCTTTGGAAAGAGAGATGGCCAAGCAGGGCCGGACTGGGGAACCAAAACCAGCCCTGAGAAGAAATACTCAAATCAGTCCCGTTTCTTTTGTTTCCTCACACAGTCTCTTTTCATTCTATCTATTCTCTCTCTCTTCTCCTCTCTGATCGCTTTCTCTCTACCCCCCCTCCCTCTCCGTTCTCTCTTGAAGCCTCCATTGTCTACTGCAATTAACCTTGGGGAGCTTTGGGAAGTGACAGACGCACCAGGGGTGATCCTGGGCTTTTAAAACCGATCGCCAAAGGCTCCAGTCCACATGGGAAATGCACGTGAAATAAAAGGCCAAGCGCTTGAAAAATGTGAAAAATTTCATGGGTGTTTACCTGAGATTCTCAATTCAATTCAATTCATGAAGCTTTATTCGGTGCATATAAAAATGACCATAAAAGCACAACGTAAATAAAAATACCAATGCACTTCAATATTACAAGTAAAACAAATTGTGAACCACAAGCTACACAAAACAAATACAATGGATTTAAAAACACATACTTTTCCTGGCCTTGCTAGATTGGGTTAAAAACATAGCAGTAAAATAACAGATATCGACGTGTTGTAGGTTAAAAACTAAACTCATAGCATGATGAACAGTACATGTGCCATATTTATGAAACATAGGTTTTAAATAGGCAATACGAAAATTAATGTACAATTTACAAATGAGGAGAAAGTGCACAGTGCTCTGTTTGGAAACGCCATCACACATACAAGGCCCCTGCGGATATTTGTTTAATGTTGGCAGTGCCACTAAATGATGGACGATACCAAGCCTTAATCTAGACAGCACAAACTTATGGGATGACCTCGTTACCCATACTAAATAGCTAGGTAGACCCTCAACAAGGTTATGCTTGTTATAAAACATAACAGTAGACAGAGAACCGTTAGCAATGGCTCGTTTCCTAGCAGCAAATGCCAAAAAATGTATTTTTAACTCTTGTTTTGTTATAAAAGATGCTGCATTAGGATCCACCAAAATATTTACATTAAAGATTTCGGAGAAACAACTGACCACATATTTTAACCAGGGTATATTCAGAAACTTGTCCAGCGTGAGACAATCCTCAATAACCGATCTATTGAACGATTTTTCCTCTTGGAGCCAAATGGAACGCCAGATCATAAGTGGCCTCAAGGATAGTTGATCGGTAAGAAAATTAATATCAAGCTCTCGGTGGATGAGATCGGTACAGGCAGAGGGCGGTAGTAACAAAAGTTTTAAAAAAAAGGCATTTTCCTCTAACTGCAAATAATGAACAGGAATATAACCCCAAACACCAGCCCCATACAGGGCGATACTAACACACCTCGCTTGGTAGATCTTAAGCATATCCCTGGTGTGTCGATCCCCGATCTTTGCAGCAAATCTAAAAATGCCGTAGGCATTTTTGGCCATTTTAATATGGATATTTTTCAATTCATTAAGCCATTTTCTGTCGTTGGAAAAGGTAATACCAAGGTAACAAAAAGTATCAACCTGAAGCACCTTCTCCTTATCAATAAAAAAGGAAAATTTGGCAGATTTACTTTTTATTTTACTGTTGGCCCCACAAATCATGATATACGTTTTCTTTTTATTGATAGTCAGCCTCCTATCCTTAATAAAAGAAGTGAATCTATCAATCAGACGCTGCAATCCTAATGGGGTTCTTGATAGTAGGACAGCGTCATGAGCGTATAACACTGGCACAGGAGATCCTTTAATCTGTGGGGCGTCTGCTTGCATTGTTTTTAAAATGGTGTTGACGCCGTTAATAAATAAGATAAAAAGAAGGGGGGCCAATACGCAGCCCTGTCTGATGCCTCTTTTCAAAATAAATTTGGTGGTGCATTCACCTTTGGACCCAAAGCGTACACAAGTTTTTAAATTCTCATACAGTCTGGCCAGAAAGAAAATTATACCTTCTGGTGCACCTAACTGCAATAAGGTTGCCCAAAGGATCGAGTGGTCAACCAAATCGAATGCGCTACTAAGGTCCGCAAAACAAAGGTAGAGTGAACCTAATTTAGCCTCAGTATATTTCCCGATCAGTAGATCAAGATTTAGGCACTGATCAAGTGTGCCCCTCCCTTTTCTAAATCCATACTGGCTATCAGCAAGGATTCCCTCTTGCTCTGCCCATTCCTCCAACCTCACGAGCAAAATTCTGCTCATGATCTTGACCGACGAGTCTAGAAGAGAAATTGGCCGATAGTTTTTAACGTCGGACCTACTACCTTTTTTATGTATAGGAATGATAATAGATTCCCCACAAGTTTCGGGGGGCTCAGTACATATGGCAGCGTTAAAAACAGTGGCCAACAAGGGGCTCCACATATCAGGGGCCCCTTCATACACATCAATAGGCACCCCATCTGGGCCCTGGGCTTTGCCCCCTTTACTAGCATGGATGGCAGATTCAACCTCACTAACAGTAATATTTAAGGGAAAAATAGGCCATCTATTACGATTAATCCCAATACAACTGTTAGAATCAAAGATATTAGAGAAATGGGTAACCCAGTCATCACTAGAAACATTGGAGGTCAACATTGGGGTATTCTCATCCTTAATAAAGGGGGAATTAACAGTGGCCCAAAATAGGGTACTATTGGAAAGTTCAGCTGCTTGGTTAAGCGAATCCCATGCCAACTGCTGTAACTCACCCTTCCTTCGCCTTAAAGCAAGTTTATAAGCTAACCTTAATTTCACGACAGACTCGGTATCCCTGGGTTTTTTAGCAAGTCCAATTTTTAGTTCAGTCAATAATCGAGTACACTCGTGGTCAAACCACCTCGGGGCATTGCTACGCAGGCCCCCCTTAGTTTTAGTAAACCTGGCCTCGATTGTTGAATTAATAACCATAAAAGCATTTAAAACCTGCGGTTCATCAGTAGGATTTGTAAGAATTGTACTAATACTAGGTAGACAGTCCCTCACAATAATGCCAAGTAAATCACTGGCTTTATCCCCGTCCCATCTTAATCGAACACCATTTGATCTGTGAGGCTCTATATTAGAGACAGTGGCGCCCGTTCTGACACTGCTATCAGCCCAAAAGGTTGTTTCCAAAATAATACAGTTATGGTCACTTAGGGTAGTTACTTCAATCCTAGGTGGAGCACAACAAGATGCAATATTAGAGGAAACAATCACATGGTCAATAACTGAACAAGAGTGATGGCCCTTAAAGGTGGGAATAATTTGACCTGATTGGTCCCTAGGGAGACCTAACATTTCTAAATCATAAATGCCCAAACAATAATTCAGAAGATCCCCATAGTTATTATGGCAAAAATGAAGGAGCTCTACCCCCTCATCATTAATAAGTCCACAAACATTTTCAATTGACAGTTTGCATAAGGGAATGTTAAAGTCGCCAAGCCAGATAAAATCAAAAGAAATAATAGCATCTGGGTTCAGATTATCGATGGCACTTGCCAGATCACGGACGACTACATCCCTGAAACTATCAAAAATGTTATTATAATAGTTTATCAATAGAATGTTGTGGTCATGTTCCTCTAACAACCAAAGAATCTGGGCATATTCACCGACTGTTATATATCTTTTTACTGTTATTGGACGGTGAATTGACACAAGAATCAATAGGCCCCCTTTAGCTCTACCTGGCCCAATACCCTTGGCCACCAGATTGTTTGAAACAAACCCCTCATAGTTAATTTCTTCCCTACACCAAGTCTCCTGGAGACATATAATATCAAAGGACTTAATACAATTCTGCCAGCCCAGAACAATCCCTTTTGATTTTAACCCTGCAACATTCCAACTGGCTATAACAATTCCATTACCCCCAACATTGGTCCTAGCTGATGTAATAAAAACAGCTTGGTTTTCATTAACTGACCCCCTACCATCATTATCATGGTTTGACTCCACCTTGGTAGACACCGTATCTAAGTTACCATTAATACAGTCGGGACTTGGATTATACATATACTCAACCTAGGAGGTCAAACTCTCTGGGTTATGTCAGTCATTAGAGTCCAAACTGTTAAAAACAGCAAAACGATTATGCAGGGGGATGGTTAAACCCCGCCGTTGGATCGACGGGGGTAACCAGGAAGAGTCATGGTCATTAGAAGGAATATTAATAAGATGGCTATAGAAAAAACCTAGCGGGCGCGCCCAAACACCAGAATCCGTAAGTGGTAGGGAGGCTAATCTAAGTAAGACTGTGGCGACGTGTTGGGGGTGTTTAAAATTAACAATAACACAGTCGCCATTACAGGTCTTTCTAGAGTTGCCCACCCAATCGACCCTTCTTGTAGTTAGTATATCGTTAGAGAGGGCCGTGGGAAATCCACAATGCTTATGCAACCAGGCAACAGTCTTGTTTTTCAATGAATCATGAGATTCATACTGGGCCTGGGGCATAGAATCAATCCGTGGGACATTTGTTAAAACCACCACATAAGGGGCACAATCTGGTGGGAGGTTAACAGAATGTTTTCTTTTTACCTCAGTCCAACCCTCATTGCTATCAGCTACGGGGTAAATTTGACACTGCTGGCTCACTGGATACTGTTGAACAGGAACAGCCGGTTGGTTACCTCTAATCCCCTCAGCAGATGGTACAGCTAATTGGTTAGCCTTAGTCCCCTGCACGGGTGAAGTTACAACCTTTTTCCTCTTATTGAGGCTTAAATCAGTAGTCATTGGAATTCCCGTATAAACAGTATTAGTATCCAAAAGCTGGGCCAATCTAGTGACTTCCGCCGAAATTTGGTCTAATTTGGCCACCAACGGTGAGATGATCTTATCCAGTTTGGCATCAATAAGACTGGCCAACAAATTAAATTGTTCTAGATTCAACTGAGCGTGGCCCACTAATTCTTGGGTTTCTTCCCCCCCCCATTATACTTTTAGGAGGTAGTTGGGTTTTCTTGACTTTTTTGTTACCCCCTCGCTTAACTGGTGCTTTCCGACACGCCCTTACTGCTCTAGTCACCGGTGGAGAGTCTCCGGGAATATCAGACAAGTCATTTACCACCGAACCATTAAAGATCATTGGCACTGACTCATCACCAATAATCTGCTGTGGGTCACGGACTGGGCTAACATCTAGCACTGATACATCTGGGGAAGTAGACAGGGTAAACATGGATGCAGAGGGGCTTCCCTGACTAAGGGAAAGTCGACGTTCATAATTGATTTTATTAACTACCTTCACTAAGTAATTATCTAACGTTGCTGGCCCAGTGGGTTTAAGTTTGGACATGCTTACGATTAGTTTAACAACCTACTGCCCAAGTCTTGAAATAAAAGCACCTATGCTATCATGAATAACACCAAATCACAGATAATAAATACAATCTGTTGACATGAAATCTAAAATAATGTCCCAAACGCAAAATCTAACATTAAGTATGTAAAAGGGGCTCACATAGTCCTTGCTGCAAACGACAGAGTCAATGGCCCAGCCCAGCCACGTCCTGCCCCGGACGGCCACAGATGGCCCGGCCTTTGCCCGGGCATAGCCCGGCGCACGCCTGCGCGCGTCCCGCGTAGCGGGCCGTTGCGCTGTTTAAATGCGCCTCCTGGCGCTGTTCGTGCGTGAATAGCGCGCCGCCGCTGGTGCTGCCGGGATTTGTAGTCCCGTTGTTGCGGCGACGCTGCAAGTGGCTGCCAATGACTCCTGGCGGTGGCGGCGCTGCCTGCTGCTTCGTTTGGCTCCTGGCGATGGCGGCGTTATGGCTGTAGTAAGTCCCCCAGGGGGTAAAGCACTTAGGTGCCAATGTAGAGCTCAGGGATTCTATTAGTAGTACACCTCCAAGGGTATTTATTAAGTATTCACTGCCGCGAGGAATCCGCCTTGAATCCTGGACATAAATATTAGAAATGCAAATTTATTGAAGAGTATTTGCTTATAAATCTTTGTTTGTTCCACAGTCTATGTCCTGAAGAGTTTTAACAGCTCTTACAATCTGGTTTCTTCAGTGCCTACTTCATTATGCAGAAGATGCTTGCATGCATTCCCAGGGTTTCTGCCAATGAGGTCTTCTCATGGGGACTCCTCGTTATTGCATTGGTAAATACGATGTGATGACCAATAATCACGCCAGCAGACACTGCAAGGTCACATTTTCCACAGAGGCTCCAGTACAATGCAAGCAAAGCCCCTTAGAATAATCGCAGCAGCCGAGGATGTTCTGTTCTATAATCTGCCCATGATAACAGGTTTGCTGACATTGTACAACCTTCTCCAAATTGCCCAATTCATTCGCTTTTCAAAACTCGCAGCCGGGATTCAGACCGCCCTTCAAGAAACCTCAAATTGATGGAAACCCAGCCTCTGGACCATCTACAGTTCTACGAAGCAATACAAGCAGCAGATGAGCGCTATGCAAGTAGAGAATAGCGTAAAATACTGTAACAGTACTGGATAGTACGGCATGCTTACGGCCAGCATCTGTGACCGGAGGATGTTGCGACCAAGAACCGGACCCTGCTGTGTAGTATTCGATGGAGATGGGGGTCTCATGAAATATAAGACTAAGGGCCTGATTAGGAGTTTGGCGGTGCGGGAGTGGGACCGCCTGCCACCAACCCGTGTGCGCACCGCCGGCCAGATTATTACTTTTTCAGTCACTGGCTGGTGGTTTTTTGGCGTTTCCACGGCGGTGCCTATGAAATAGTCACCACAATGGAAACGTCAAAGGCATGGACTGGTGCAGTCCATGCAGGTACTGGGGTTCATGCACACAGAAGGGCACAACATTTGCCCCCTGCATGCACCGCATGACCCAGAGGCAACAGGGGACCTGTAGGGCCCCCTTTGTTTCCTCTCCGCCATGGTTTTCATAGAAGAGGTCCTGCCAAACATATTGTGGCCTCAAGACTGCCGCACCATCGCCATGGATCTCTAGCGATTGCGGCGGCAGGCCCTAAAATCTGCATTAACTGAGCTGTCCCAGTTCACAGTGAATCATCGTGCCTGGGTAACAAATCAGAACACAGAGCAATGACATTACCAACAACCGAGGCAAGTTTATACGGGTAAAATGTTTATTGACAATTATTTGCATAGAAACAGTATTTCAATAAACACAATACCTTATTGAAGAAAACTGTACAAACATTAAGGTTAAGGACGCTGAAGTAAGTTATATATACCACACAATGGCGGACGCCAATATATAGTTCCATTTCAGCCTCACTTTCTATTGAAAAGGCATTTTTTTTATCTGCCTATCAGTTTTGACCCCATGGATGGATTTGCACCAAAATTGGCATTTGCTTAGCGTGGTCAGCAAAACTCCAGCATCACAATTTTCATGAAGATTTGTCCAGGCAATCAAAAAGTTGAAGGTGGGTAGCAAAAACTCCAATTTTATCTCCCATGTGAAATTTTCCTTGTGACTACCTCCAAAACAGATGAACGAATGTATGCCATCCTTGGCATGAAAACAGAACACTACTCATACAGCTTGCTTTGTTTGGCATGGTGTAAATACTTTCAGTAGCTTTGGAAACTTAATTGTTAACAGCAATGGCACAGTGAGCTTTTTTAAAGGCTAACACTTATGTGTATGTGTGCCATTTAAAACTGATTCCAAAAATGGTAAATCCTGTCAATCACCTATGAGTTTTTGAGAAATGTGATTGGCTGGAGAAGGGCTCTGTAGTCACTTTTTCAATATCTTGAAAATCGCAATTTTTATTTTATAAAATCATGATTTTCCAGTGTGGCAAAAAAATCCACAACGGAGAGCATGAGAGGTGCCCTAAACTACCAGAGTGTTAGTGGCACACACAGGTGCGAGAAACTTACACCAAAAAAGAAAACAGGTTGGCAGGGCTACAATCACGATTTTAATGAAAATTGCGATTTTGCAGCCGCCAATTTGCAAGTAGCTAAAAAGTCACCATTTTGCTCTGAAAATTGTGATTTTCACTAAAATTGCAAATTTTCACTAAAATAAAAATGGGGAAATGGGGAAAGCGGTGCCTAGCAAAGAATGCCTGGCCATGTTGGCAACCATTGGGTGTTAGTCAATGGCAAAGGGTAGACACAGTTCCAGGCCTTTGGGCAAGCCCTGTGGCTAACTCTGCTGTGCATGGCCATAGGCTTTAGAAGTGGGGATTGACCTCCTTTAGTAGCCAACCCCCGTCTCCACAAGGCTATTTGTTGTGTACAGTTGGGGCTAGCTTCCCACAGTGGGTTGGGCACAGCCCTGCACATCAGTGGTTGGAAATTAAATATGTCATTGAAAAAAGCATAAAAAACACTGTTAAACACCGATTTTTGCTTCTGACACGAATGTGGAAAACCACTCAAATTTGTCAGTTATGTTTATCAAAGCACACAACACACACCATAACTCGCGCCATCCACAAAATACTAATTTGTCAATTGCACCAAATCAAAAACTAAAGCTATCAAAAGAAGAAGATGGTGGACAGTGGGTTGCGAGTGTTGCTAACCAGGATTGGTGAATTCCATTGGTTTTGCATATTTGAGGCAGAACTCAGTTTTTACTTGTGTGTATGTGTTGTGTGTGCGCCTTGTGTTGTGTGAGTGTGCGGGGGGCTGAAATTGATTGATTCTTGAGTTTGGACTTAGAATTCGAAAGGGAGAAGTCTTTATCTTCCATTGGAATGGAGCTCATGGAAGGGACATCACATTACCTTACCGTCTCCCTCCTGTGTGTGATTCAGGCGTCACCACAGTTTGTTTGATAGTCTGGCTGTCTGTCTGCACAATAATGACAGATCTTATTTTAGAGATATTTGAGAACAAGTTATTGGTGGCATGTTAGGATCATGCGCAGGAACTCAAACGTTATACAGTTATGACAGTGTGTCCTTTCATTTCCAATGGTTTGTTTTCTCCTTCTAAGGCTACTTGTTAGCATTGCGCGCCATGTGTCGTGTTTTCATGAGTTTATTGGCCATCCAGAGCTATAAAATATTAGCATCTTGGAGTTCACAACCGTCCTCACAATCATAGCTTTTAGGAGAGCGGGGAATCATCCTTTGATATATGACGCATGATAGTTTTAGAGATGCGGTTTAGTTGGTGGCTGTTGAAATGGTCTATTCGGGATATTGCCGTAAATGTGTTACTTTTTGGTCAGGCAAAATCCCTTGACTGAAGCATAATTGCATAAGAATTGAATGTTGTTTCATAAATCGAGACCTGGTGCTTCTATGGTTATCTTTCCCTGTGAGTTTGAGAAGGAGTTTAGTGAAATGATTGGTCATACAAATCACATACATTTCGTAAATGTCTCAGGAATGTGACGGGCTCCTGGTTTGCTGGTACAGTGTTTAATCTTTAGAAAAAAGTATAAGTGCAGGGGCCCACATTTGTTCTGTGTTGTCGAATGCCAGGGTTGCAAAACACCTAGTATAAGTACTCTTGATTCTCCCTCATGCCTCTTTCTTCCTCTACCCTACTTTACTCGACAATTTATCTTATTCTTGCTGTGTTTTTTTCAACTCTGCTTGCTCCTTTTATCACTGATTTCCTATTTTTCTCATCATCCTACATTCTCCCCATTCTGCCTTTCTCTCACTCTTGCTCTGGGAAAGTCTAATGGTGAAAAAAAAGTCCTAATCTCCAAACCAAGTGTTCTTAGCCAATGCTTACAGCCGCTGGCACAAATTAGCTGCTGTAATGGTCATTTTTTGTCAGTGCCCTTTCTCCAAAAACTCATGCATAAAGTTCTATCTTTAGTAAGGATCTGGGCTCCAGCCTCCTCGCGTCCTAGTGAAGTTACTTTGACAGCCTTTGCACTCTGATCCCTCAGCCTTTCCATCAGGAAGTTGCAGGCCCTTTTCTAGGTTAGTGGGTTCTTTTTCAGAGCATTTCAGGTGCATGGTGCACGAAAGAGCGACGTCGCGGCTTGCCTTTCCGAGGTGATATTAGGCAGGCCTTATGCACATTTATCTATCTATCTATCAATCTATCTATCTATCTATCTATCTATCTATCTATCTATCTATCTATCTATCTATCTATCTATATAACTTTGGTCACTGAGTTTTTTTTTTTAACTCTGTATGCATCTCCTCTGCAGAGCGAAAAAAAAAATAAGAAAACCAGGATAATTAGGAAACCCCAGTCCAACATATGTAGTTACTTTCCCTTTAAGCATTAGTAATTCGGCATTCTGACCTGCTTGTAAATGAGAACCACAGCCTTATGCTGTGCTGGCTCTAATATGGTCTCTTCCTTAAGCCGTGTGGTGCCTTTGGGTTTGAGTTGCCTCTACAGCGACTCTAGTGCCTCTAGAATTAGCAATCAATTGTATTTTGTGAATCAGAACGTGGAAGCTGCTTCGGGGGTCACCATGTACCTGATGAAAGGCACAAAATAATGATCACATTGAATCTCATCTCCTAAAAGTAGTCCTGAGATTCAAAAAATAATTTTCCTTAGAAATCAACATTACTTTTACATTGGAGGCGCTGAGAAAAGGTCTCCACATGATGTATCAGACATATTCTCTAACGTACAAGTTTACGCTTGTAACACATGATTTTTTTTTTTTCTTTTTCAGGTTGTCCTTAGATCAGTGGGACTCCTGCTGAAAAGCACGATTCCTCGTTTCTTGTCTTCAATTGGACTCTCCTTCAGTATCCTCCAGGGTTGCTAAATTACATTTGTTCTTTTTTTAAACCTTTTGTTGGATTTTTTCACTTTCCCAAAATACCTCAGGGCTGAAGTTAGTTTAGCAAATAATCCATTATGTTGGAGGAAGTTGTACTTTCTGCAAATAATATAGGACCGGAGAATAGGAAATAACCATTTACTGCGTAATCAAAAAACCTCTGTCACCTAAGGAGCCAACTCAAGATATATAACTGGTTTGATGCAAAATTCTACTTTGTAATCCCTGGCCAACACTCTTAATTACTTTGGAGAACAAACCAATAGCGACTTGAGATATCTGCTGAGCTCAGCACCAGGGGGTTTATAGCGAGAGTCTCCCTCTGTAAGATGTATTCTGTCACTTCAGTAAATACTGTTTTTGAAACAGGATTTTGTGATTTACTTTACTTCAGCTACAATTGGAAGTTCTTTGTTTAAGCCTAAAGTTCCCCTATGAAGACACTGAGCAGCTGACCAGGAATGCTGCTTGCCGCTGAGTGGGAAAAGATGTCCGCTGATTTGAGACAACAGCCAAGTCTTGAATGGGCAGCTCCATTCTAAATTTTCTTGCCAAGTCAAGAATAATATTGAGGCTGGCTGGTGCGGCAGGATCCCGCTTTGCAGGCGTTGATGACAAGTTCTTGATTTTGGACAAGATCCTAATCGTCATAAAGAACTTGCATGCTTTGGGTGGCCGCCTCAACGACCTCCTGGAAGCCATACTGTTCTGGTGCGTAGCAGGTCTCTGGTGGAAGGTCACCAGGTTATTGGTCTCCTTGCTTTCCTTGTAGAGGACCCCATAACCAAATAGGAATTGTTTTTCCTAGAGGTCTCTATGGGATTGAAACTCATATTTGAGCCACAGAATACACAATGTCCTGTGTGTGGATCAGTGCTGTACTTTATCGCTGTGCCAAGTGTGGGTTCTTCACACAGTTCAACATTTATAGATTGCGTGCTGGTATGTAGGCAGGTTGAAAGAATGCTGTACAAGCTTTTTTCGTCTCAGGAGGGTATTGTTTGGGTAAAAATCCCCGCCTCCGCTTCTCTTTCACTTACGCTTCAGGTGTCACTCAGATATTTCAGAGCTCACGATGCTACTTTCCAGAAATACCCACGACAATGGAGTCACTTGCATAGCAATCAAGTATGGGACAGGCTTTCATCTTGGAGATCACAAGTATCTTTAGTTTTCTTTTTTTTTTAACAATTCTTCATAAAGAATATATAATAGGGTAATATTATAGAAGTATAACATTTTATAATATAGTAAAATAATTTGATACTCAGAAAATGTTTTTCATCTGAGCCAGGGTTTATACAAGATGACAAGAAAACCCCTAATACAGAATATTCACATTTTGTTGTGTCATCACATTTTCAAGCAGCTTTTCTATTGAAGTGAAAAGTGGGCAGAGGTGAGTTGTGACAGATTGCTTCTTCCGAAGAAGGTGTTTATGTCTTCGAGATGCTGTGCAGATGTGTGCTCCGTGGCTATGCATATGTATGCCAATGGGCAAGGCTGAGAAACGGTGTGAAGAGGCAAGTGTGTGTGTGTCTGCTTGTCTTTGAGGCAGCAGCGGCCCGTGCTGGTAAAAGCGGCGGGGGGATGGGGTGGGTTGGGGGGTGATTCGACAGACGACAATAAGGGGAAATTAAATAAATAATACATTTTCCCTCGTCGTCGTCTGTCGAATCCCCCCACTCCGTCCCACCGCTTTTACCTGCACGGGCCACTCCTGCTTTGAGGCACGGTGTAGTAGGGTGTGCAAGGTGCTGTAGGGAGAATGGCAGCGTGGCAAGACGAGGCAGAGTGTAATATGGCTAGGCAGGTTGTGGAAGAGTAGCATGGCGAGTCAAGGGATGAATTTGCATGCCAACGGGGAGTGAGCGCGACAAGGCAAGACAGGGTGAGGCAATATGTTAATGTACCAATCATGCAACATGTGGTGAAGTGACCTTTACAAAACTTCTACCAAATTCTACTAGTTTCTAAGAGGCACATATTGAATTTGATTGACTGTTAGTCCTCCCTACCTGCTTCCTACAGGCCCCACCTATTACTTAATCCTCTAGGTTTCTTACGGGCCAGCTGCCTTTAAATCTGTATCTAGTTGTGCCGGTGGGACCCTACATGTTTGCAAAGGCAGAGACAACAATGTCAACAAAGAGGTCTATAGTGTCATAGAGAACAGTAATGCCAAAAAGCTGCCTACTAGGGAAAGTAGTATGTAAGGAAGTGACATAACACAAAGTGAACACTGGCAAAATAATTACTTTTTTGCATGTGAAATGCAAGTGAAAATAAATCAGTTTGTATGTATCTGTAATTCCTTTGCAAACGGAATCACCTTATGGTGTTTCATTGAAACCCGTATTCTGATCTGGCTCAGCACCCGGCAAACACGTTTTTTTTAATATTACCTGGAATTAGGCCAATGGACAAAATGACTGCAATGAGAGGGCGATCTTACGCTATAATCTGGGCCCATATTTACAAACCTTTCATCTACCTGTGTTACACGTTGAGCTTTTCAGTTCACCCCTAGAGTGATACTACAGCTTCGATGAAGGTGTGTGTAGGCACCTCGATGTAGATACATTTATGGGCAAGACACGATACGATCGAATTGAAACCACTCATAGTTGTTCTCTTGTCGTAGTAATGTGATCATCTGCTTGAGGCTGAGCATAGGGCGATACTAGTGATCTTCTGCAGTCGATGGAATACTTTGTCGCCATTCACCCTATAAGGTATTATAGTATTCTATAGGAGAGTTTCAAAAGGATCCTACTCCTATCCCAAACTTCTCTTTGGGAGTAAAGATCAATTTCTAAGGCAATTCTAAAGCATTTTCCCTTCAGAAAACAAGAGCCTTCAATAAATCGGGTAAAAAATAAAGACACAATAGGCCCTTGTCAGAAATCGCTGCTAAATGTTGACCAACTTATTTTAAGGTTGGCCAGCCGGCCATCACTTGGCTTGGGCTGGAGGGAGTTCCTCCACCATCCCGACTGTGACAGGGCCACCCGATTTAAATCTGTTTGCCCTATCCGTGGACATTTTTCCCAGAAAGTGGCTTCCAACCCTATTGCAGGATCCCCTTCAAGGAAAAAAAATATGAATGGCTATCTGACATTCATTTATTTATTTCGCAGTTTTATAAAGCTTAGCTTTACTCAAGTCAGGTTAGAGATTTTGATATAATTACATAAAAGGTAAAACAAATTGAATTACTTTCTTCAAGGAGAATGCAAACAAAGAATTAAGAGATACATTTAAACCAGCATTCAAAGAGGGGTTGGGAACAGACTAAGTGCTTAGGCAGATAACAGAGTTGGAAACAGTGTAGTCATACTTGCAAATGTTAGTGAAGTTTACAGAATGTTTCACTTCACTTGTCATAAACGTTGCAAACATTCGATTGCAGGTGAATATCCTTGTGAGATAGGTTAAGAGGAAGAATTTCTCCGAAAAAACAGTTAATTTATTAAAAGTGGTTTGGGTGAGATACTGTTCTGTGAAACTAAAATTTGCAAGATTTTGTTTTCCTAATTTGAATTTTGCAGCCTTTTGAAAGTTTCCAAAAGCTTGCAACGTTCTGAAAAAATCTTCACAAAGAGGAAGAAAAGTTCACAGCTTTCTTACCTCCTTTAGTAAAACAGGGATCCCTAGGGCACCACATAATCTCATTGCTACACCCTGTACGCCTTAACCCGCAGTTGATGTCCTGAAGAAAATAATGTAGAAGATTTGGGTGACCTAGAAACCTCGAATTTGTTATCTGAGATTGTAAGTGCTTCGTTTGAAGCAGTAACAAAAAACGATTTGGCCAAAAGGAGGATGTAGAAAGAAAGTTTAGTATGTACACTCTTTGTGGTTTCTTACAGCAGATGATTCTGTTTGCTCATGAACGCATTTTCATATGACAGCTTAATGCATTATGGGAGTTGAAGTTCTGCTTCACATAGTTAGCTCCGATGTAATTAACATACTTCAAAACAATGATCTGTAAAACAAAAGCCAAGGAAAGGAGCATGGCCTCTCTTGTGACATGGATTCATCTGTTACCTTATCACCTTCTCTGATCTGAATTTGATGCAAGAAATCTCCTGGGATGAGGTGTGGTTGTACTGCAAGCCCTTGGCTCCTCTTCCGAGACCCACCCCTTGTTTTCCCTCCGTGCCCACATGTCCTGGGCTCAAATTGATGATCCCTTTTCACTCAGGAATGTGAAGCATTTCCACTTCGTTTCCTTGGAGCCAGGCCTGCCCCATACCCTCCCTGGTTCCGCCTGACATCTCCTGGCTGGCTTCCCCGGCACTTTCCCACTTTTGCTTTGCACTGTGCTGCTCATTTTGTGCTGTTTTTGTTTTTTGTTTTTGCGTAGTGCCGTTTTTCATAATCTTGGTTCTTCTTCACTCCTATCCCCATGGCCTTTAGTTGCTCTTGTCTATCGCTCCCCCTTTCTTTTATCTTTCTCCTCCTCTCTTCTTTTTCTCTTTCTTAGTGTGCCTCCCAAATCCTTGTCTCTTTCCCCTTTTTATCGTATAGCGCCTACGAGTTGCTCATAATCTCCAAATATCTGAAGTTAAAGGGTCCATCAGGATTACGAGCATGGGGTAAACTCGTGGACCAAGACAGTTTCCCTAAAGTCTTTTGCTGCACAAAGAAGCCAAAATCTGCAAGCCGAAAAGCAGCCAAGAATGAGGAATTACCGTGGAGCCTGATGCTTTAAGTTTGATTCCCTGATAATTCCCAATTTCTTAGCAGCTCCTCAGGGTCTAACTTACAATGATGTCGTTTTTCCGATGCTCCCGAGTTGCCATTCTGTCCAGTAATGTTCTGTTTCAGTTATGGGCCACTCGCAATGAGGGCCAAATCTCTGTACATCAAACAGTTTTTTCTGCGACCCTCTGCATCATTCTTTCATTCATCTCATCTTGACATGTCTGCTTTCCTAGCTGATTCATGACCCTGTACTACTCCTTGTTCACCAAGCCCCCTCCCCTCTTCTCTCCCCTCTCGTACTTTCCTCACCTGCCATCCCCTGCCCTTCCACCCTATCTTCTCTCATCTCTCCCCTTTCACCTTTATTCTCCCCTCCTTTCCCTTCTACTACCACCTTCTCCTCCCCTCCCCTCTTCTCTGCTCTCCTCTCCTCCTCCACCCCTCCCCTCTCCTCTTCCCCGCTCTCGCTTCTCCTATCTTCTCCTATCTCCACATACTACTTTCTCCCCCGTCCTCCCCACCTCTCACCTCCCCTGCCCTCCCCTCGCCTCTTCTCTCCTCTCCTCTTCTCTCCTTTTCTCTCCTCTCCTCTCAACTACCCATTTCCTCTCTTGTTTTCCAAACCTCCCTTCTTGTTTTGAACTGCTGAGACTACCTCCCTCACCTCCCTACCCACACTTCTTTCGACCGACTCGGCCCCTCCCTCTTCTTCCTCCCACCCTGTCTTCTCATTTGGACTTACCGCCCACCACTCTCCATTTCCTTTCCTTCTTCCTCTCGCTCCCTTTTCCTCCTCCTTCAGTGAATGTTTTATCCAGTTTCTCATTCATCCTTTGATGCCCCCCAACCCTCATCAGAGTCTGTCGGAGCGCTGCTCCCCGAAAGGGACGCCTGAAAGTTATTCTCAGGGACGCTCAAACCCCTTAATATAATTCTCCTTGGAGCATCCCGGCCTCGCCCTGGAGATGCAGCGCCCTGATAAGAGGTGTGTGCAGAGAAGGCGGCGCCAGCCTGTAGAGTACAAAGAAACGAAACTCTACATGCGAGAATGAGCTGCATATTATTAGATACTAATGAAGACATCAAAGCGGCGAACATGATAAGAATGCAATACTGAGCCAAAACCATCATTTTCCTATTAAACGATGAGCGTCTCATTATTGACCAGGTTCAGTTTGTCCTCATTTTGCCTCCTGCCTCCTTGGGAGGAGGCAAGGATGCCTCAGTCTGAGGCGCTGGTAACTGTTCATGCCCTCGCCTCAGTCTCTGACTCTGAGGCGCCTTGAAAGGAGTTTAAATCCTCAGGGCTCACCCTTTCATTTTCTCTCCTCTTGTAAAGAGGTGAATCAAACACATCTCATTGGCTGCGGTGGTTTGGGCACATAAACCTCTAGTCCAGTTTTTTTTTTTTTAAAGCAAAGTGCACAAAGGGGTCAGTGTATCATGACACACCAGGTCCCAAAACCCAAAAGACATCATTAAACAAATGGACTTTCTCAAATCTAAAACCCAACCAGAATCCTCAGTTAACAGGGCATCCAGGAACGAAAGTGTTAACCAAGCATGAGACATTCTGTAATCCCACCACACATCATCAAAAAAGGAACATCTGGAATCAAAAACCCAGCCCGACAATCAGTGGCATTTTGGAATCTAAAACTCAACAAGAAATAGTCAAAGAAAAAGAAATTCTAGGATCCAAAACTAAACATGTTATCATCAAAGAAGGGAAAATCAAAGAATCTAAAACCCAGACAAATATAATGAAATAAAGGAACATTGTGGAATATCAAACCCAACCATATATGATTCACAAAGCACAGAGACATCCAGCTAAAGCAAGGACCCTCAAAGAGTTGTTCTGAAATCTATATAAACAGGGGCGTAGCTTGGACATTAATATTGGGGGGGGGGGGGGGGGGGAGGAAGGTGAACTTCATATTTCCCAACAACCATGCTTGAATATCTTGTCAAAATACATTATATGAGAAGCAGGGCATGATGGGGGCTTAAAGGGCAGTACGTTAGGAGTACTTAAAACACAATATTTTTTTAAACATACCAACATTTTGTAGGTACTTCAAAACAGAGACAAGAGAGTTGAAATCCGACAGACAACTCACCATACCTAAATGAAAGCACTTGTACCCAACTATTTACTGCAGAATGAATTGTTTAGGGGGTGTAGCACCCCCTTGAAGCAACACGCCTGTATGTAAACTTGCAGCCATACAACAAAGGATTATTCTCTAATTCAAGACTCAGCAAAGCATCACCCAACAAGGCATTTTGATCAGATTGGAGAGCTGTAATTTGGACTAAACACCAAAGGTTCTACCGATGCCAAGACAACGTCACAACACCCAGCCCTCACACACTTAAAAGAGCAGCTTTTTTCTTTGCTCTTACAAAGTGAGTGCACCTATTACATGTCTCATCAAGCACTGGCAATGCCAACAGGTCTGGCTTATGATTGATAGTGTCTTTAGTGCAATTGATGGGTTTGGACATTCAATAAGTCATCATACATCCACTGTGTCACTCATTGTGGCACTCATGCATCAATCCACTGATTCTTTCTTGCATCATTCGTTGACACTGTTACTCATCTTTGCACTCATTCATCCTCTCACTGACTCAATCTTGTATCACCCATTAACAATCCACAATAAAACACACACATACTTAACTTTGTGTACAAGATACATTTAAAGAATCCAAGTAGAAAAAAGGAATGATGCTGCAGTCTAAACACAGTGGGCATATGCTTACAATAACAAAACTAAAGATGGCAGCCCGTGTCCATCGTGCAGAGGTATGCTACATAGTCTATTCTAGCCACGACATTTAAAACCAACATGATGGCCATCTTGGAATGATACACTGTGGACAACAGCATTCGATAATGGTATTCTGGTTTAGAGGAAGTGGCCACGTTGGATGCTCTGCACTGCAGATGAAATGAGTGGCAAGCAAGCGACCTATTAGCACTGCTAGGAGAGTTGCAGTATCCTCTTAAGAAAAATTAAAAGAAAAAGAGGGGAAGCAAAAACATTAAAGGGGAAATATAAAAGAGAAAACTGAAAACAGGACTGGCCAAACAGCCCTGGCCCTGAAGCACGCTCATTTTCAGGTGGGTGTGACATGTGATCTGAAGATGTCATTCACAAGGCATGAGAGCCCATGACGGATGTAAACTGAACCATTACCCCATGCAATACGCTGTCATGGATGGAAACTGAGTATAAATAACATTCAGACAGAGTAATGGCAGAACAGATCTCACACAAAGATCCTCCATGAATCTATTTGAATATATCTATAAATCTACATGGATATATATTTATAAATGCGGATGCATGTATTATTTAAGGATTTTTTATTACAAGATCTTGGCATTCAGCTAGGCCTGTCAGGACCTCTGAAGAGAGTTCAGCAAGAACTAGTACAGTGCAGTTGTTCTACCCTTACGGTTTGTCTGGGGTGGTTACCAACACCAAAAACCTTCTCTACAAAGGTAATTTGGAACATTTCATGTAACAAAATAACTATCTGCAGACTTAATACAGAGAAAAAACAACCCACCCTTACATTCCTATTGAGTTTAACATATGCATTTCAAAGTCAATATATCAGACATAACACTTTTACCACAACTTTTAAAATAAACACATCAGACACATGGCATATGAAATATCGTTTCCTAGTGAACCAGTAGTACTCTAGCTGTTATCGTTTGCTTGTCACCATAACCTACTCAGGTTTCTTGTATTGATCTTAAGCCTTTCCACAAGACAACTATCAGGCGTACAGTCATAACATTTCAAAAGTATACAAAATCACAGTTGGTAAAGCGAAATACTATCTCTCCTAAAAAGGCCTAGCAAGGATTCTCACGGTGCAAATCTTCTGTATCAGCGGTTTGTCAGAGGGGTAACCAACCACTAGAACAGTGGCGGCAATGGCGGAGGAGCGTCGCCCCACTGCTTTGAGAAGTGTAAAGGAAAGGAAATATAAAATGATAGTAACTTTTTGTTATCATCATTTTATGTTTCTTTCCTTTGCTGGCGGGTGGGTGAGTAGGGCTGCTCTGCTCTCGCAGAGCAGGGGAGGAGTGGTTTGCCCACTCCTAAGTGCGCAATGACTGTTTGGTCCGCCCAATTGGGCCGCCCAAACCAGTCATGCGCACTTTCCCACTTCTCCATGGAGGCTGCAATACAGCCTGCATGGAGAACAAGCCCAGACTCCCATTCCCTGATTGAGCGTCCCACCAGGATGCTCACAACGCTGCATCGCAGCGTTGTGATTGGTCAGGGGAGCCTGGGTGCCAACCAATCACAAAGCTTCATTGCACCCCCCACCCCGCGCCCACCCCGCCACCCTCGATTTATGCCGGACACCACTGTACTAGAAAACAGCAATACTTTCCTCATGACTGCCCGCCTCTCATTTGTGTTACTGACATTTCATTCTTTTCTGAGACACTTTAACAGCATTACAGGGCCATGTGTGTTCCCCTCAAAGATCGAGGAAGCCATACTGCTGCCTGCTCCGGCAGCAGAATAAACAGAAATGCGAGTACCGCTGTGTGGAGTGGAATTATTTTTATCGTGGAAGCACACAAATTATGCTCAATCAAAACATGAGGGCCCAGCCAAAGGCCCACTCTTTAGTACTCCTGAAAGCTCCTTTTTAAGTTGATCGCATAAGGTCTGATGACAGCTGCGCTGTCAAGCAAGACCCAAAACTGAGGCTGGTTTTGGCATATTTTTTTGGATTTCACAGTAAGTAACGGGGAAACATTTAGTGTTTGTGTGTTTTCTTGCGTCACCCTTTTTGGCAAAAGGGAATCTATTTTTCAAATATTCATGTTGCCATGGGCATTCAGGCGCCTTTTAATATTGTAAATTATGCATTGTATGCCATTATGCTACCATTATGATAGTTCGGTGAGGTCAGCTGTCACTGTTATGATCTCTGTTATGATGTTTGTGTATCCTGTGTCCTGTGTTGGCCGGAGGACAATAATAGCCCGGGCCATCTAAATGTATAATCCTTCTGAGGCAAAGACAGTGATAAAAGTGAAAAATGAATTATTAAAGTGCAATATATCCCAACCTCAATCTTTTACATACAGTTGCTACCAAGGAACGCACTTTGCACAGACTTCTTTCTGGCTTCACAAAAAAGGCAAAATATTCACCCCGGGGTCGGTAGATTGTTCCTCCGTGGTTTGGAATCTTCTTCCAATAAATGCCCTTATTTGTGGGGCAGGATTAAAAATACAATGGGATCTTGTGAGACCACCAGACAAAGCCTTATTGTAAGTGTGTCATTTTCTGTAGGGCCTAACGTCTCTGGCACCATTGGCATCTGCTGATCCCCGAATTCCACGGAAACCAAAAGTATTCCGTGTTCTTTTCGAAAATGGCAGCCACGTACTTAATCGAGCCCAGACGGTGCTGCAGAGCACCACGATTGTGTTTGCGCTGTCTGTGGTCAAAGAATATCACCTTGCAAGACACAGGCAGCACTCACTGGTTCATGTTGTGTTTAACTACCGACACGCTGTGTGATTTTAGGCAGGCTGCTTTATTTTCCTCTATTTTTGTTGTTTTAATAAAATTCGGGCTCTCCTGAAAATATTAAAACACAACTTTGTTGTTGATCTTTAGTCTTTGACATGGCTAATTATTGAGCGAAAATGCCAAATGAAGGGTCACAGATGGGCTCCATAAGCATCTGACTTATACATTTGAGGGTAAACAAGTCATATGGCCATCGAGGTTGGTAATAAACGTGGCCTTTGCTTCAAAAGTATTTTCTTGACAATGTATTTATGGATTCAAAATAGTGGTTGCATTCCCTGCCCTGGGGACAGCGCCACTTGAAGCGCAGCCCAGGAGAGGGCGGCAGCTCCTACAGAGCCGGATCTGGGATTTGCCGACCCAGTGAAATATGCTGGTTTGTCCTGGTGTATTTTTCTGACACTGGGACACAATTCAGCAGCGCCCACGCGTGTGCCTGCTTTCTGTTTGAAGCAGCAACTGCAGGTGGGGGCTTTCTTATTTTCCCTTCCAGCTGGGCCTAAAACAAAGGCCTGATTTAAAGTGCCTTCAGCACTTGCTTTGAAGTATCATCCTGGATGGGAGCCATCTGGAGCCTACAACTAGACCCCAATGCAAGGGCATGAAACAAAGGCACCCAGCTTATGTCTTCACAAGTACTTTGGAGAAACTATGACCCAGATGCAGGTTTTTGACTTGGTTTAGCCCACCTATGTAAGAGACGTGCCTGCACTGTCAGAATGCCAGTTGTATTTGTGTGCGTGTTAAATTACACAACTAACCATTTAAATGACACCTACTGATTTAATTTATATGCTGTTCTTTTACAGTGCTACTCATCTCAGTGTAGGGTGTTGGAACCCTCTACACAACACACAAAGAGACAATAAATCATACTTTTAGGTAAATCAATGTGCAGAAAATGTTATAAAAGACAATGAGGATTATAAGGAGTAGGAGTAACATATAGTCCAACCTGGTAGACAGTAGGGGCCCTATCACCGCCAGACTTGTGGTGGCGTGGTGGTGGCGGATCCAGCCACCGCTGCACTGTCGATCCGACTGCCTGATTACGACTCAGACTGTTGGACCGCCCTGGGACTGCTGTCTCCACAAGGGAACCGCCGTTCCCTAGGGTAGGAGTGGCGGTCAGAGGCCGCAATATGCTTGCCGGGACCGCCAAGGTTTTAGGTATTAGGATTAGGATTGCAATTTATGAGCTGGAAGTAGTAAAAGGATTTCTGAGTCAAAATCAGCAACCCACTTGCCTGTCTACGTAAAATACAAATCTCTGAACTGCATATTACTCGATATGCTTTGCAGCAGGCACATCAACACACTTTGTACCTTATGAGCCTAAACTTTGACTACAAAACACAGAACTCTCGTGGAACAGTATCAACCACCAGAGTCATCTTACTGGTAATATAATCTCCTGAGAATTGATGCCGCATCAGCACTTTAAATGGGCAGGTCATACTCAGTACCTGCACTTCTTTCATTTGGAAAGGATAGGACCAGGACTTCTCGGCGCTGCTCCAGTGCTTTCAATGGGCGAGTATCAGCACTTCTCAAAAGCAAACAAGTCATCTGGGACAAGAAGTACCCCCACTTATGCATTTTCATTTCAAGCGCTGTGCAGCAGCTGTCTTAACCCTGAAGGGTATTCTTAATGCAGTCTCTTTGAAATCAATTAAGTAAGATAGAACAGATTTGCTGTCAGGTTTGTCCTTCTTTGCTGCAGCTTTTTAAAAAATGAACGTATACGTTCACCATCAGACTCCACTTTTCATGACTCTGCTCCTCGTGACTTCACCCCCTTCCCTATGCCACATCTTAACCACCAATTTATGGATTCCTGGAGTAAATGTTCCCAATTCCAGAACTGACTAAGCAGTGTTTGATTTGTAAATGTAATAAGTGGAGCGTCCAATCCTTTTCTTGGAAACCACCGGCCATCTTTTTGATTTCCCCTTATGCCTTCTTTTTCCAGCACCCCACACCTTCTCTTCAGCTCACTGTTTTGGGTTCTTCTTCACCCTTCTTTCTCTCTTTGTAAATGTTTTCTTGTCTTTCTCATACACTTTCTCTGTTCTCTGCCTTTGTTTTTCTTGCTCTGGGTCAAGGTCTGACAATGAAGAAATATTGTCCGCTGCCCCCACAAATATGAGTGCTGGTGTCCACCACTTCCAACCAGGCGCTCAAATTATACAATGACCTTTGATAAATATACGGCAGTGGTGAACTAATAGATCTGCGCTTCCAAAAGGCCGGTAGGGCCTGGTAGAGTCAGCTGTATGCCAGCCAGAGGCTCTGCTTTGATTGAACGAACTCTGTCGTCTCTTGCACTGCCATGCTACTTGCCCACATTAGTGGCCCATAAGCTCAGGTAGGTGGCTTTCTAGTTGTCCAGGCGCAGAAAGATCACGCAGGTTTAAGTTCGCCAGTCTGCCACGGATGACCATAATAATATTCTTCTTAAATGTTGTGACAACAACAGCTCATTCCTTAGTACTGAGAATGCATTTGGTTGCAGGCATTGGAAAAATATATATATAGGAACATGCAAAAGTGAGACCCTGCTAGATTTTTTCTAAGGAGAGGTGGATGGAAGAGGTGAAGGAAGATTAGCTGTGTGGAAGGGCGGAGAATCTAGGAATAGGGTGTACACACTTCCCAGCTCGTCTGATGTATTTAGAGTTTGCGTAATGCGCCCACCGCTGTGACACTTATGTTGTTAGCAAGATAGTTCAGTGGGTTAAGTTTGTGCTGCCAAAGTCCGATTCTGACCTGGGTCTGACTTGCAAGTCGCTCATAGGTTCCTGTTTAGGCAGACTGATGTCACATTTTGTCCTTTTGGGGTCAATAAGGACAGTATTGTTGTGATGGGTAATAATACCTACTATTGTAGGTCCAGTGTCTTAGGCACTAGCGAAAACATGAACGCAAAACCTATAACATTCTATGAACGAAAGTGACCTTTTAAAAGCCACACAGGGAGCTGGATGTCTGCAGATAAAAAGATATCTATAGTAGGCTGCAGGACTGGTGAGACCAGGCCTGAAACAAAATCTGAATGTTCTCACGTATAATATTGGAAAATGATTTACAGAAATAGTAACATTTTAATTTATTAGATCGAGTCATAAACACACTTTGCTTCTGTAGAGCCCCTGTAGTGCTCTTTAACATACTCTCACATACCTTAGTTAATTGTCCCCAAAACATCTAAAAATTGTAATAAATGGGGATAATTGGCGAATATTCATTCAGAGTTAGTATAAATAGGAAGGACTGTGCCCACTTTACACTTTTACTGCAAGAGAGCTGGGTGTTTGGGTGTTTTGGGGCCAAGTCACAAAGGTATGTAAGAGTAAGGAGAAGAGTAATGAAATTAAATTAAAATGTATAATAAACGCGCACTGCTACCCTGGGGTGTCTAGGCCCGCAAGCTGCTAACAGGGCAGGGCCAAGGTTGCGTACACGGGTGATATCACTTCCCATACTCAGTGCTTTTGTGAATCAGTCCCAAGGATCGCTTTGACATTTCAACACAAGCAGTGCAGCAATTCCAAATGCCTGATACACCAGCCAAGTACTATTGACGAAGACAGTTGAATCTGAACAATGTGTGCTCGACTGACTGCATGAGTGGCGAGGAAACCACGGAGAGCCATCAATCACTAGATGCACCGAGCGAGATCTCTGCTGCTTTCAAGTGAACTGTAAGGTTTGTTGTCAGAGAATTATAGCTGAGATCCCCACTCTACTAAAAAATAGGGGTGTCTTCAGTAACCATAAATCTCAATGTTGCCAACAAACAGGGAGTGACAGTGTTCCTACTACACGTTAACAATCCACCCCCTAATCCGAGCCAAGGGGAGGTAAAGTATTGCACCAGTCTATGTTTATCGAACCTAAATACACTTTCAACTAAACAACAGGATCTGGGTGTGGGAAACAAAAGTTATTGTGAGCAGCTCTCACGTGCTGCATTTTCTTCTAGAGTCGTAGAGGAGGGTAACAAGCGAGTGACTAGGGCTTGGCCATTGGGGCATATAACCAGGGCTGGACTGGCAGTAGCGGGCACCGTGCGTTTCCCTAGTGGGCTGCCAGGGTGGGGGCCGTTTTTTTACCCCAGGGTGTGCCGTTTTTTAGGTCTCGCCTGAGCCAGCGCTTTAGCGCTGCTCTCGCGAGAGCTTTTGTAAAAGGGGGATCTGGAAGTGCAAACTAGTGCTTTTCAGGCCTCCAAATACAGTGCATGTGCGCCGGGTGCGCGCACCATTTGGCAGCCTGAAAAGAACTGCCTGATCACTTTCGCGGCCGCTTCGATGTCTTCAGTGAGCCGCGCGGCCACTGAGGACATCAAAGCGGCCGCGCACACCATTTGCCACCCCCTTCCTGCTTGTTCTTTCTAATAAGCTTTCCCGCGTGCGCGCTTGTATGTTTTTTAAACTTTGAGCGCGAGGCGCGCGTGCTTCTTCCTCTAGTTTTCCCCTTGTCTCACTACTTGCACCTCATGCTTCCAATTTTCCTGTATGTTTGCTGTCCCCAAAGTTGCTTGTTTTCACTGTTAGTCATTCCACTTTCCCCTGAGTCTGCTTGCTTTCCAGCCTCCCTTGTTTGACTGCTTTCCCCAGAGTCTGCCGTTTCTGATCCTTAGCCTGCCCTTTTACCGCAGTGTCTGTTTTGCCCTTGAGTCTTTCCATGTTTCCCTCGAATCAGCCCACGTATGATCTTTCTCCCCTCAGTGTTGCCTCGCTCCCCGGCAGTCTCTCCGCTCTCATCTGTCACCGCCGGTCTGTTCTTTCTCCCCAGTGTTGCTGCTCTTCATGCATGTCTCTAGCCTTACCACCCTCATTCTCTTCTCTCCACCTCCCCTGCGGATCTCCGCTATCCTCTGCCACCCTGCTTCTGTTCTTTTTCTCAGTTTCAACGCTGTCCCTGCTGGTCCCTAACAGTTGTTAATTCATCTTTATTTATTTATTTATTTTTAAGGCGCTCTACAAACAGATTGGTCTCTAGGCGCCGGTGGTGAAAGGAGTCATAACCATCACTCCTGCAGGCCAGTTCTCATCAGAGTTGCTGCTCTTCTCAGAATATACCTTTTATGTGCGTCACACATTACACAGGAAAAGCAGCGCCCGGTCACAACGACCAGGCTCACCACTTTGCTTCGATTACACTAATTTACTATGCGTGCTTTTCGCTTTCCCCGCTGGGGGACTTTCTGCAAAGGGGTAATTTTGGTGTACCATTCCTGTAATGTTCTCTTTTCATCATGCTACAACATGCACTGTGTCTCAGTGTTTCCATATAAAGGAACTGTTATTGAGAACGTGTTATTTTGAAATCATCACAGACCTGAGATGGCTTGTTAAAGCATTTGTCTAAAATGAAGAAAATCTGGATCCTGTATGTTCGCGAATTAGAGATAAATGTTCTTCAAGAATGTAATTGGCCGTACTTGTGCTTCTTATGTGGCAGCTGCACATGAAACAAGCATTGGCATAGCCAATAGGTCTCGCTCTTTGTTAAGATGGCCGCATTTTCTGTATTCTTTTTTCTACACCTTGTCTGTTGTCCTACCTCTATTTTTTGTACTTGCATGTAGAGACGCGAGCAGTCGGAAGCACTTTGTTAATTTAAATATACCGCGCGTACACCTGGGTTTTAAGCAGTAGCGGGGGCACGTCCTCTTCGTTTTCACGGTGAGCTTTATTTAGACAAAGGTCACGGGATACTGATTTCATGAGGCACTGGCGTTTTAGTTAGTGACGAGCTAACATTTAAAAAGCTTTTGGCAGGCGTCTGTGAAGGCCATGACCCCACCCCCCCACCCCCTCTAGGGATTGTAAACACAGGCTTGCTGTCCGCGAGGCGCTCTCTGCCACCACGCTCTGCTGTGTGCTCTCACTACCCGCTCCCTTCTCCCCCTCCCTCCTCGTCAGTCACCGGGCTACAGCTTGTTAGTAGTGCATTTCAAGCGCACCTATAACAAGCATTGGCATAGCCAATAGGTCTCGCCTTTGGGACCTTGTAAGTGTTTGGCCATGCAACAGTTATAGGATATTGTGCTGCATAACTAAATACTTATAAGGTCCCAAAAGCGAGACCTATTGGCTTTGCCAATGCTTGTGTTACCAGGGGCCGGCAAATCGGCCCTCTGCAATAAAAGTGAAAAAGTTTCTCTTTGGAGCCCTGCCAACTGCCAGTATTGCTGAGTTGAAAACCAAGACTGTCGTTTTTTTATTGTACCTCATGCTTCTTTCTTCCACCACCTTACACTTCCTGTCTCTTTATCTCCCTCTTAAAGGTTCTCTTTCGTCCCTGCTTTCTCCCTCTGTCTGTTTTTTTCTATATTTCTCTCCCTTCTTCGTTCTCTATTTTCCGCCTGTCTCTCTCTTACTCTGGGTCAGAGTCTGTAGAACAACAGGTCCTGGTACTCAAAAATGATTTCCGGTGCCCACCACCGGCAATCACCCACACTCTTAAGCACTGCATGCTCTAGACTAACTCCAAAACCCAGACACCCGCAGAAACACAGGAGACTTTCAGTCCACAGACCCATACCCCTGGAAGCAGTTTTTCACTGATCGACTGGGGCCAGCACTGGTGGACCCACTGACAGTGCCTGAAGTCCAGCGCCTCCAGCGGGGGAGAGTTGCACTGTCAGTCCCCAGCCGGATTATACCGCTCCCCACAAGGGGTGCTTGGGTGCAACAGGGGCAGTGGTTTTAACATACGTTCTGCCTTTAACTCGGTAAGTCACTTCCTCACCCAAAGCAAACACACTGTTATTTCAGCGCCTTTGCTCGCTTTGGACTTTACACCGAGGCTGTATCCACACGGTCATTTCGATCTAAGCTTTTTCAAATTCCGTTTTGAAAACCGCGTTATTCCCCTGGAAGGTTATTAGTTTCATTGTCTATTGTTTTCCAGTTAAACACTTGATGTGATTTGCTGGAAGCCTCGTTTTAGGGAGAAAAGCCAAGTGCAGGGCGTCGCTGTGCCCAGTTCGTGACTCCACCCTGTGGCTTGGTCAGCAGTTATGAGGTTATGCCTGGGTGGGGGCTGGGTGCAGTGTTTTTGGAACACCACCATTTTAGGATAAAATCACAAATCCACCCTCTTTCACCCCGGGAGGGTGTCTGTGGTGGATGAAACAGAGAGAAGAAAGTTACTCTAGAAGCAGTGGTGTGCAGCCCCTGAGACAGTGGGTCATAATTATTGAACTTTGAAAATGTAGGGCCAATACAGAAAGCTTTTGTTTGGAAAGGCTTTTTAGCAACCCCTCCTTAAACTCTCCGTCGTGGAATCAGTAAAATGCTAAAAGGGGCCTAATTGGTGCAGCGAAATAACAGTGCTTTTAACCCAGTTGAGAACAATCACCAACAGTTAGTGTGCCCCCTGGATTATCGAAACCACAATACCGAAAATAAAATGTCCACAGGTATGTAAGACTAGATTTTTTCTACCTAACTCCACATATATATACCAATGCAGTACATATATCATCACAGTGCTTAATTTGAGCTGGTGGTTTCTGGTGCTCAGCACCGGCACGTAATCATCAACACTGGTGCTTTTCATTAGCACCTGTTAATGACACATTCATTTATGTGGAGATTAAGTGATTTGCCTAGAATCAGAGGATGTTGAGCCAACGCCGAGACTCAAATCTGATTCCCAGATCCAAAGTCAGCAGCTCCGGCCATTAGGCAACATCTTCTTCCCACTTTCATGGTTAGTCGTTGGTTCAGTTTTAGGCGGCGCTAACTGGAGAAATGGGCTGGTGCAAGCTGCCTCCTGGCGAGAGCCCCGGCGCTTATTTTTGTTTTACAAATTAACCACTGTATAATGAGGTTACATAAATGCGGAGCTAGGAATAGTAAATGTATACTACCCTAAAAGTACTTACCTTTCAATATGTTGTTCCTCAGTATTCTGTCCTTGATATTGTTGTACCACAATGGTATTGGTGTTGCTATTCAGTAGTACAGTCCAACAGCAGGCATTATATAATCTTGGTTGTTTTGTGATGGCATCTTGTGTTTTGAGATGTATTGTCACATCATTCACTGGATGGCCCCTTTAAGGTCTTGATTACAAGTTCATCATATGCTTCATTAGTTCACACAGAGATTGCATGTAACAAGAGGTGAGGGGATCACTAGCCCCGGTAATTACAGGCTGAGAAATTGTTTTCACCCCTTGAGTTTTGCACAGTATAATGTCAGCTGGTCAAATCTTCTGGAATTTAACAGATTAAAAAGATCTGTTAAACACTAGGAAATGTATATTTTGGTGTGTCCTGTTATCCCAACTATAGGTGCTAGTTATCACACCACGCCCTTGGGCATTCGTTATCAGGCCAGTAGTTTTATTGAGATACTGTTAGTAAAGATACCTGGTCGTAAGCAAGACCACTCAGTACAATGCAAGATTCTCTTTCTGCTGCCATCGTCGTTGATAGCGGTGTTTGCATGGCATTTACATTTTCCTCAATGTTTTCATTCTTTTAAGCCAGTCCCAAGTTTTAGGATTATAGATACAAATGCTTTTACTATCCCTCATAAGTAGGCTCTTCATTCACTATCCCTTTCGATAAGTGACATCTCTATTCTACTCAATTTATGTGTCTCTAATAGGAGTGAGTGTAACTTGTGTATTGTTGAATAATTATCCGAAATTACAGCAAAATTATGCAAGATTATGCTGTTTTAGTGCTATTTTCTATGCACACCTTAAATGAAAAATAAATGCATGTTAAACTAATCAGTGAGAAATGCACTATTTTACGTTATGAAACTTAGTGCAGATGTCTGTGTAACCAGAGAGCCACAGACCTGAATCCTGGTTGATGAAGTGCGGAATAGTGACTCATGTATTTTTAGTGTTATAAGGTCCCAACCAATTACAGAAAGCTCTGTGAATATGTAAGGAAGTCATTATTGTTGAACTTGTGTTACGCATAGTATAAGATAGGCTGCCACATAATGCAAAATGAAATTTGCTTTAAGATAAAAAATGCACATTCAAAATATAGATTTTAGCAATATGCAGACTGTGCCTAGTGCAAAACTGTTTTGTAAATGTCCTTTTAAAAGCACACACTCCAGAACTCAGCTGGTAACACCCTTGCAATACCTCTCAAAAAGATTGAATCTTTGTCATCAGGAAGCATCATGTGACTCCATCAATTAAAGCCACCACGGCTTCCAAACAGTATTCACGTTTGCAGATTAACCAATTGAGCACATTTACATTTCTTTCAGACAGCAGGCACCATGACACGAAGGAGTGTTTCTTGTTTACATGTCTGTCTCTTACTCTGCTTCACAGCACAGGTGACTCCCTCCCTTTCATTTAAGCTGCAGCATACCAACTGTCGCAATTACCCATTCTGATACATTTCTCTTTTAACAAAAAGTAGGGGAACTGTTGTCTTTAAAATAAAATAGATCCTGGGCACGTTGTGCCCCACATATCCTGCCCACTTTGATCTCTGGCTAAAATAAAAAAACATGCACCTCAATGTATACATAATGAATATTTTGAACCTATATATGCACCATCTGGCAGTTCACCATCGATGTTCATAGGGTTGCGCGCCTGCACCCAGCCTGCACCCATAACATTACATACTGTCTGGTGCACAGTTTGTCCTGTGATTCAATCACAGTTGACACAAAATTGGCAGTGCATTTTGCTGTATTTTGACGGCAGGGTAAGTACTAAATTGGACTGGTGCCTGAACCCATCCTCACATCCACCATCTTAGTTTAGGGCAATGTTATGTTATGTTATAATACTGAGTATTTCTAAAGCGCACATTCACCGAAAGGTCTCTTGGTGCTAGGTAGCTGATCCATCCCTGACCCATCACTACGGGTAAGCGTGTTCAAAGAGCTAAGTCTTCAGGAATTGTCTAAATCGGTTGTAATTGGGGGTCTGCCTGATCTCCAATGGTAAGGTATTCCGTGCTCGAGGGGCAGTAACGGAGAACCTTCTTCCTCCAGCCCAGTGATTTTTATGAGTGGGGATGACCAGCTAGTTTAAGTGACTGGATCTCAGTTCTCTAGTGGGACGATACTTAGCAATCCGAGATTTTATGAAGGCAGGCAATGTAGGGGACTCTTACTATTGTGGACTTCAGTCTCTAGTTTTCCCATTCAGTCACTTTTTCTGAGCGTCCTTAATTTTTCCAAGTGCCTAGAACTGCTTCAGCAGGCAATGTGCACTATGCAAGAAAAGTCACTCGCTCATTCACTCGCTTACCTTTTACCTCCACTCCCGAACACAAGTGATAATTTTGCTGTAGGTTGAAGAGGACCCTCAGGTTTCTCTCCCCCTTGCATCAGTATCTCTTTCATTCTGGGGCTTGATGTGATGTTCTAATTGGAGAAAGGGGGCATAAAAGTCCCACAAGGAAAAGCAAGAAACCCGAAATGTATGAGCTACTCATGCATGGACTTCTGAACCTTGAGTGTGCTGGTCCACCAAACCTAGATTTACAAGTGGTTTCTTACAGGCATTTTGAAACATTTAGGTTTGGTCAGCCACACATACCCTGTGTGTCTGGAAGTTTTCTGCTCGAATCACTTTCAGTTCTCATGAGATTTTTAGGTCAGTATCCAGTCTTTGACTTGTTCCTCACCTCAGTTGGTGATGGGAGTCAGAGTTACTACCCATGCAATCTGCTATGGCTCTGCAGTCTCACTGCATCACAGAAGTGTGGCAAAACCATAGGAAGCAGAAGCCAGCTTTAGAGGCAAGCACGGCTGACGTGGGAAGCCATTTGAAACACAGTGGAGAAATGTCGAGGAAGTAGCATGCCAAGTAGCAGCCAGACGCTGTGCAGTGCAGTATATGACCAGGACGAAGTTGCATGACACGGAAGTACCTGCTTTATTTTCTATAGACTACCAGATCTCACCGGGCACGGCCAGCACAGGTAACATCGGTGGGGCGGGCGGAGGTGGGGCAGGGAGTGGGGGGTAGTCGACATACAATGGGATAAGGAAAGTCAAATAAATAAATAAATAAAACCACTAACCTTGCGCTTGCCGCATTGCGGCGAGTGCAAGGTAAGTGGTTTTATATATTTTTTTAAATTTTACTTTCCCTATCCCGTCATCTGTCGACTCTCCCCGCTGCTCTTTCCTGAGCCGGCCGCTCCTGGATCCGACTGGTCTCACACTCTTTGGGTGAAATCAAGACTGTTCTACATATTGTAATTGCATTTATACAGCGATTACTATCCCTGTCAAGGCATTGAAGCGATTTTTTGGCAAGTAGCATGCTACTCTGGAACTCAAAAAGGATTAGTGTTGAATTAGTATAGGGAAATATGAAATTCATTTGAGCGGTGGACATGTTAGTCTGTTATTTTGATTGAAAAGGATAGTGGAGGAATAGAAGAGGCAAAGGTTTGCATATATATACCACTTGCTACCCCTGATGAGGTGTTGAAGCGCTTTTCGGCGAGTAGCTGCTCCATCCCTGTCTGTAGTGGCCCAGATGAGGTTAAAATAGATTAAATGGAATGGCCCCAAAAATGAGATTAATACAAGCATTCCACCCAAGCGCCTTTAGGCTGTACTTGAGTGATGAAGACTGCCATATAAGGCTATGGGACAGCAGTGTAGTTCAGGGTCTATCACCAATTAGTAAGTGTGATCAGAGTTTCAGAGACTAGGCCTGGTGTGACGCTTGTCACCAAACCAGGTACATTACCAGTACTGTAATAGGGGAGGACTTTTCTCCTCCACCTGTTAGTAATAATGCCCATTTGCTATTGTTGCGGCATATAGGCATTTGCTGTGGATTGAAAGGACCCAGAACACTCCAGTTATGACTGTTCTTTGCTGCCTAGGCAAGGGGCAAAGCGGCCCTGTGTCTTTGTCTGCATTCGTGGCCCATGGTGCCCTTGCAGTAGCACCAGTCGCAACAGTGTCCATGTGCTATACGTGCGTTACTGGCCCATTTAACCCGTGCTTTGCCAATAGACACAATAGTGTGAGCTAACTGACGGTTGCGCAGGTGACCACCATGACGTACCGTGACGTCTCACGGCACGACACCCCCCCCCCCCCCCCAACTCTACCCTCACCAGACAGGTGATAACCTTCCCTCTCAGACAGACCCCGCGTGAGTGACAGGCCACGAGCGGCCCTGTCACTCCAACCGTGGCCCTTGCCTGCACCTTGGGCTGGTGTCTCAGCCCGGGCTCTCGTCTTACCGGTCCGAAATAACCCCGTCAGGTGAGGCGCGTTCTTCGCACCACGCTGGCATGTAAATAATGCGGCAAAGCTGTAACGGGATATGACAAGCCCTGCTCACCCCTCAGAAGAAGCCCCATTTGTCAAGGTTTTGTTTTCGGCTGCCCTCGGGTACCCGGCGTGTATTCTCAGGCCTGCCAGGGCTGCGCCCTCCGTGGAAGGTGCCGGCGGGTGGAAATAGGAAACAGCGAGAGGTGCCGCCGTTAGCTTGGGAGATTCCACAGTTCCTCCATAACGAAACACTTTTTCTTCGCCACTGATTAAATCTGGTTCATGGACAGTTTTGGATTTCTCGTCTACCCTAATGTTTTCCCCAAAAAGCGTAGTAAACAGGCATATATAAATAAAGGGGTGTTAGCTTTCGCTGTTTTGCACTGTGAGTGGCAGCATTTTTCCTGCTCAAATATGCAGAACCGCCTGAAAAAGACTGGACTTCAGAGGCGTACGTGTCTGTGCTGCTGCGACTTTTTTTGTTGTATGTGCTCGCAAAGAAAACAAATACTCATAGAAAACCAGACCAATTGGTTTTGCCAATGCATACTCACAGTGATGACAGGGTGGCTCAGTGAGTTGAACGTTCCCTGTAGAAACACTCTGCTGATTAGGAGTTCAAATTCCAGCAAAACAGACTCAGCCTTTCATCGTTCTAGTTGGTAGATTGACCACCATCAATTGATTAGTAGTAACATCTGTTATTTACAAGGCTTACAGTGGTAGGCAGCACTTTCTAACAATAGAAGTTGCTTTTATTATACTAAACATTACTATATCATAACTCAATAGCTCTGTAAATTATTATACCGAACCAAAGCATGAATTTGCATTATTTCCAATTCTTATTTTATCAATCATGGAGAGCAAGTGGTGGGAAATGAGTATTTTGGGCATCACACACATGCTAGCTGTACAGATGTCTGTAAAGAGCAGAACTGCTGTTCTGTGTCTTATAAGGATTCAAAGCAAGGTTCCTAAACGTGTAGGGTACTCACTAGCAAGGCAGCAAACTCTTCTGCCGAGGCTGCAAATGACTGCAGGGCTCCCTCTAGCACCAATGTGTCTGTAAAATGTATAAATCATTGGTGCATTATACATTTTTCACCAATATTTTCCAGCCAGCGCACATACATTCTTTGGTGATTAAATCACAGAACTAGTAACTCTCACTTTCAGTGACTCAGTGACTCAGGGTCCTGAGGTTATGGTTTTGAAAATTTGGCAATGACACATATGATGAAAAAACTCAGCAAACATGATGCTTCAAATGTAGCAGAGCGAAACCTGAATCATATGTGATGATGACCTAATATTCTGCATGTAGAACAGTTTACGCTTTGAAAACCTACAAGGCCATATAAGGCTGAAGACAGCCAGATCAGCAAAGGGATATGTATGTTGATATCACAAGAGTGGCTAACCATCTTGTGTGATGAGCTGTTGACAAACGTGCAGCATGTCTAAAGGTCTTGCGTCAACAAACTGAAGCAGGACCCTTCGAAGCACAGGAACCTATATCAAAGGTTAAAAAACATGCCTTGCAGGAAAAGAGGAAACAGGGCAGATCCAGCGCCTGGAGCCATATAGTAGTTTTTCATAGTCTAAGTTGCCCCATCATTAATAAACTGTTTTACTTTAAAATGTATAAGTAAATGTTACAGCACAAGCGCTGGGCTCTGAAAAGCACTCATCTTAGAGACTTCTGTTCTGACCACTGCTCCTCTCTGATGACGGGCCTGCAAACTTGCATGCTCCGTTTCACTTTAAAACTCACTCTCCTCCCTAAAATGAGTGGTTGCGGGCTCCCGAGGGATGTAATGTGTGCTCACAGGCAAATCTTGTTGCAGTTGCAGAACAGATGAGGGGTGGATTTGACATTTTTCCCGGCCTCGGCTTGACGTGCGGTCTCCTTTGTGGGAATTGATGTGTTGAATACATTTTTCTGGGAGCTACATGAGATCTCTTACAATGAGGGCTGGAGAGATACCTCGGCAGTGCAACTTCTGGTGCTTTCGTTTTGTCCTCTGCATGCTTGTATATTGAGCAGGGGAGAGCCACAGCATTGTTTATTGAGAGCAATCTTGAATCCCCTACAATTGAAGCTGGAGTAGATATTTCAGTGGTGTGACAACCTGTGCTTGAGTTGTCCTCTCTGCATAGTTGTACATTGATAAGGTAAAGGTTGCAGTGATCTCATACAGTGTGTGCTGGTGTAAATATCTCAGTTGTGTGACGGCTTGTCATTGAGTTGTCCTCTCTGTGCCATTATACATGTGGAAAGAGACAGGTGCAGTTATTGACTTTTCCAAGCAGTGGGATGCCATGTTGCTGACAGGAATGAACTAATTAGAAGGAGATAGGCAACACCAATGTTAGACCTGCCACCCTTGGGGGGTACTCCCCCCAAACCTTTTGCCTTTACCCATCCTGTTTTGCTGAATTCGTTTTTGTTGGCTTTTCAGTGCTTAATTTGTATTAAAAAATAAGTGTCAGGGCTCTCATCAGTTGGCCACTGCATCTTGCACCACGCGTTTCCCCTGCTATGCTGCTAATAGTAACAACATAACTGCTAATCATCACTCTCCTACAAGTGTAACTATTCAGACTATTGTAGGCCCTCAAAGCTATAAGAGTGGCTTGGGTGGCAGGTAATAATAATTTTTAATGTATAAAAACAGGCAGACAGCGCCACCTTGTGGCAGACAGAAACAAGCGCTGGTGTTGACAATTAAGTGCCGGTGCCGAGCACCGTAAACCACTGTCTCAAATTAAGCACTGCTTTAGATATCTGTGCATTTTACCACTGCTAACCAGTGCTGAAGTGCTTGTGTTCACTCCCTAGGACAGGGTAAAATTGACCTTCACTAAATTGACACATTCAATTTACTTTTAAGTCTTTAGTAAATGGTACTATCTGCACCCAGGGTCTGTAAAGTATATGCTACTAGAGTGTTTGCAGCACTTATTATACCACCCGCTAAAGTAGCACTTCAAAAATGTCGCAGGCCTGCCACTATAGCCTGTAGTGCAGTTTTAAAACTACCATTTCAAATGAGCAAAATAAACCTTTGCCAGGGCTTAATCTTCTTTTTTAATACGTATGTCACCCTGAAGGTAGGCCCCTACAGCTCAAAGGGCAGGGTTCCTAGTATTTAAAAAGTAGGACATTTGTACTTAAGTTACATGTCCTGGCAGTGAAAAACTCCTAACGTCTTTTTCACTTTGGTAAGACCTATCTCTCCCATTGACTAAGACTCTGTTACCTTATTACATTTTATAAATGCTAACTTTGGATTGGGAGCAAATATAAATATACTGTTTGGACTCAAATGAATTGTAATTTAAAATCTTTAATGCTAAAGTCGGGTTTTAAGTCAAAGTTCTTAAAATTTCTCTTTTAGAAAGTTGCCATTTTTCAGCCTAAACCAGGTGTTCCTTTTTACCAGTAATCAGGGTCACATGACTGTGAATGGCTCTGCTGCTGGGGTTTGTGTATTTCTTCCAGCCAGTGATACAAAGAGTCCTAGTTGTGGGCAGGATGGGGGTGGGAGGGCGGAACTGTACTCTGCCCTACTAACACTTCAAACGGCCTTTACTCCAGCACATTCAAAGAAACCTGACACCAGCCTTTTGTCACCGTAGACAGTTTGGAGCCTTGGCAGGGAAAGGGAAGAATTATCCAGATGTGGGGGTAGGACAGGATGTCCCGACACACAAAGGCTGGGACCAGGTATAAATATTAGACCCCGGAACCCCTCTTCATTAGGAGGATTCGTAATAAGGAAATATACAACAATCAACCCCTTACAAAATAATCAACATCATACATTCATTGATAATAAGTAGTGTCCCACAGAAGAGCAGTTCATTTGTTTTATTATCAAATGATAAAAATCTTTTTTATCTCTTTTTTTTATATAAATATACACACAATTTATCACATACAAACAATTCAACATGTACAATATTCTTTGTAATTCATATCAGACAAGAGAGCCACCATCTAATCAGGAGAAAAACATAATTTCGGTGCATGTCTCCACAACAAACATCAACAAAGAAAAGAAAAACACATAGTAAAAACTTAACACAGTGACAAAGACTCACAGTATTACCATTGACTCGAGCAGAAGACACCATTACAAATAATACAACATATTTCAAATATACAATACACAATTAACACAATTGTGCCGACGTACCATCCTTCTTCAGGGCACTGATTTCATATGATGCTTGGAATTCAGAAATACATTCTGTCTAACATTTTAATGTGGTTGTATTTAGATACATTCGGGGCTCCGTAAGATATATATACCAAACTTTTTAGAGGCTATTCAGAATCCCAGGCGTTAGTAAGCACCAAAGACGTCCTATATTCGCCAGCGAATATAGGACGTCTTTGGTGTTCTGTCTGACAAAATTCTAACTTGAGTTGCAGTATATGTGGTTTTGAATTCGAGATGAACTTTTGGAGCATCGTCGACACTTACTAACGCCTGGGATTTATACAACTTGTCACATTGTGGTTACTTCACAGGGCTTACAAGTTATTGAAATCTGGGCCTCCCGTTGAGTCAGGTGGAAAGCACAGGCAGTGAGCTACTGGATCTTTGTATGATGGTTATGGAGGGACCTATGAGAAACTGAATTCGAGCAATGTCTTGCTGTGAGCTGAAAAGCTTGCATGAAATGTCTCTAACCCAAGGTCCTTTTGGTAGGTGCTAAATTGAGTTAGTTCTCTGGGTACTAGCTAAAAAAATTCAAAGTTGTGTGTTCGATGCACGGATGATCCTACCTCATTCACTTCATTCAAGGTTTGAGGATACGCTTAATGCTGTCTGAATTTTGATTACATTGGTCGATTGCCAAGGTGTGCTAGCTTCAGTAGGTTTTCTGGACATTCTCTCCAAAACTTTGAAACTGCTCATACTGAATTTAATTATTTGTTTCACTGGAAGCCAGGAAAGCTCTTTGGAGCTGGGTTTATATGGCACAATGTCATTACTACAAAGTTCAAAGAAAGTGTGTGATTTTAGTGGATTAGCACTATAAAATTCACTTTATTGCATATTAAAATATTATATTTTGATTACTTGTATCTATATTTATAATGATATAGGTCATATATGTCTTTTATTAAGAATACAGATTGTTGAGCACAATTAATGCGTTCTCTTTGTCTGTAGAGGGCTCAAGTTGTTGTCTCCTCTGAGGGAAAGTCCATTTCTCACATCCCTAATGATCCTGAATACGCTTCAGATCTGGTCAAATCTGGTCAGATCTGATCAAATTTATGTGTTGTTAGTTTTCACTATAAGGGTTACGCTTGGAAGTGGCTGTGGTGTGCAGCAACATGTTTAACACTATACAAAACCCCCAAAATAACTTAACGAATAAATATTGTATTGTTCAGAGAAAGTCAAATTACTCATGGACCATCCCCTAGGATATCAGGCAGATTCACAAAGGCATTTATGAGTATGTGAAGTAGTTCTCCTAAAATGGGAACAAAAGGGGAATATTTATGGGCCATTCAAATACAATGAGTGCAAATGGAAAGTACTGGGCCCTCTTTCTACTTTTTTCTATTGCACGGTGGACCTTGCTGTGCCTATTCACAAGGGGATTTAAGAGTATGTGAAATAGTACTCCTAAAATAGGAATGTTTAGGTGTTATTCTTATACAATTAGTACAAATAGAAAGAACTGTGCCTTTTCTCATGTTTTCTAATAGGCAATTGGGCATGTTGGGGCCTATTCACAAACGCATTTAGGAGTACATGATGTTTTACTCTTGTAGTACCACTTCACTTGCTCCTAAATGCTTTTGTGAGTGGGTCTATTCATTAGGTGGCTCATTTGTGCTACCTTAAATACTATTTATTTTTTACTTACTGAAATTTGTTCTAAATGTCAATGTTTTGTGTTTTCCAGGGTTGTGAAAGAAGAGATCTCGGATGACAATGCAAAGCTTCCTTGCTTCAATGGCAGAGTGGTCGCCTGGGTACGCCTTTCTTTCTTTCTTATTGTTGCAATGAGCTAAGAGTCAACTCCCACTGAAAGTCTTCAAGTTGTAATGTCTGTAAGGTGCGGCACTGTGCTGGACATAGGTGGAGATGGGAGTGTCTGATAATGACAGTGTAATATTGTGTATATGTGGCATTCACATCCGTTTCTGAGCCATGAAGCTACAACGGTAGCATGCTACCCAGTAGGGGAAGGCATGGTTGGACAGTGTCGTGTTTGTTGTGATCCTATGTGGAAAGCACTTTGGTGTCAGGCGTGAGTGACTAGAGAAGTACCCTTACCTGGTTTTCGGGCTCAGTGCCTGCCATTGTAATGTGGGTGGAGGTCTGAGAGACTGGTGCTGAAAATACCGTTGGACGTAGATGATGGTTGCAGGTCCTGTGTGTGGGTTTCATGGTTACGCTTGCGCTAGAGGCAGAGGGAAAAGGCTGGTATCAACGTGGATGATTGAATTAGGGGTGGTCCAGTTTCGAGCTGTGGGTGCAGGGGGACTACAACATATAAACAGCAGCACAGTCCCAGTAGCGGTCGCTGGTATTGTGAAGTGGTGGTGCGAGGGAGGGGGAATACAGACTAAAGAAAAAAGAATTGCAAATATTAAAATTACACTTGCTTGCTCCGACGGCTGCCACCTTCCTCCCGATCCTCCCCTACCGGACGGACTTCCAGGGACTGCTGCACAGGCTCCCAGCTCCCAATCCCAACGCTGCTCACATGCTGGGAATGCTATTGGATTGGTCAGTGCGCCTCGGTTAGGTGCTCAGACATGGACTGGCAACCTGTGTTGGTTTCTCCACCCAGCTGTACAACAAAGCTAGGTGAAGAAAGGCCAAGTGCGCATGACAGTTTGGCTGACCCCAGACGGCCGGCCAACCCGCCATGCCCACTTGGCAGTGCTCACCACACCCCCCTCCTCCCTGGTGCTGCAGCTGCAGCATCAGGGTGAATGGCCTCGCCCCTCCCTCCGCTCGCAGCCTGTAGGACAACAAATAAAATGATAATAAAAATGTTTTATTATCATTTTATTTTTGTTGATTGCCTTTGCTGGCTTCCAGCAGGGGGGCGACGCTCCTCCGTCATAACGGAGCCGCCGCCAATGCACAGTACCTTCTTAGTCACAGGGGCATCAGAGGTCTGCGTGTGGTTAGACCAAATGAACGGTGAGTGGGCGGAAAGGGAAATAATCAGAGAAGACCCAGTAATGCTCAAGGTAGAGATGCCATTATATGGGTAACATGATGCCAAATGGACAAGAAGGGGAGTTTGTGACGCGAGCTGTAGCCATGCATCTTGTTTGAGGGCAGCAATGCTGTAAACGAGCTTTAGAATCATGATGCAACATGGCAGGGCCACCAACAACTTAGTGAAAAGGGACTGTGGGTTCCAGTCTCTCTTGTTAATTGACCCTCTCTCTTATCTTTCGTTTTTGGTTAGTTGTCTTGCATTGAGTCAGTTCTGTCTTTACTGAGACCATTTGCTTATGAGACCTCCTTTTCATTGTTCGGGATGCTTGGCAGCGGCTGCTGTGAAAGCCATGCAATGAAGGTCCATGTTCCTGTTAATGAATGCATACTGGAATGGTGCTGAAGTGCCTTTACTGCTCATGTGGATTTTAGGGGTGTATGAGCATCTTCTGAACATTCTTAGATGTTGTCCTTCATAGTGTAGCACCGTCTCCATGCATCTTCTGGCTCTAGGAAGTCTGTGATTCAGACAAAAGGACTTGCCAGAGAAAGAAATGTAAGGTTGAGACATTTAGGCAAGGGCTAATTAGTCCAGACTGACCCAGCACATCGTGTCCATGTGAAGGAAGGTACCGGCAGCTGTTAGCCAATGCTAATGGTGTCTGGTACAGATCCAAGCTCCACCGCCCTTACAAAGCTCCAGCTCATCTGCAGATGTGTGATCTCATACAGAGGGAACCTGGTCTACCAGATGCGCCCATACCGCTGATTTGTAGCAGACTACGGGCCTGATTTAGATCTTGGCAGACGGGTTACTCTGTCACAATGGTGATGGGTATTTCGTCCGCTAAAATCTAAATGCCATTATTTCAATGGGATTTAGGTTTCAGTGGATGGGATATCCGTCACCCTGGTGACCAAGTAACCCGTATGCCGTAATCTAAATCAGGCACGGATCCTTACTGTAATGGTTAGTCAGAAATGAATGAATGCTGCTATGAGCAATAAAAGTAATACCAGCAGTGATTAAGAAGCCAGTGCTCAAGAGCTGACATCACATATTTTGCGCTCTTTTGGAAGAAAAACCTTTCTGAAGTCTCTGTAGGGTCATTGATGGTGGTACAATTGTGTGTCGCATAAACCACGTGTTGCAGTGTGAATTCCATAAGTAAAATCAGAGACTAGTTCATTCACTACTTATTGATATTGATCGATTGGATGAGGTTCCTATTCTTTGCCGCTACCGATAACTGGTGTGATTTACTACAAGAATATCCACATTTAAATATCAATGTGCCAAAATATTGAGTCACTAATCATGACTACTACATTAGTGGGAAAGTAAATATATATAGATTTACTATACTTAACTTCAAAAATATGTACTTTGGCAATATGTATATCTTCAATGTACGTAGATGTGTAGTTAAGAATAGTAAATATACATCTATCTATATTTACACACATTCATTTGGAGTTAATAGTAAATATATACCTACTTCTATATGCTTATGCTTTAGATCAGGGATACTCGCAGTACGGCCCAGGGACCACATGTGGCCCTCCTGACCTTTAATTGTTGCCCCCTGGTGACCAGCAGCTCTGGGCTGCAGTTCACTTGGCAGTTAAGGAACATTCAGAAAGCTGTGAAACTGGCATAAATAAAGGTTTTCTGGTTTCACATTTTGCCATTCAGCCACCACCAGATGAGTATATCTCTCCCTCTCACGTTATACATTAGAAGTTGATACTTTGACTTTAATTCTTGGTACATGAGAATAGAGCATTGGTAGCAGACAAAAGTCGGTTTGTTGTCCACACTATGCATCTGATTCACATCCCCCTACGCCCACCTTTCATTACCCTGACTCTCACCCCGCTGGCATAAGTGCGGCCCTCGGCATGCCACAGACAGTAATTTGTGCCCCCTGAGTGAATGTTTGCGAGTACCCATTCTTTAGATGATCCTATGGCAACAATATTCTGGCAGGTCAGAATTTTTGTCCTTGATATTTTGACAGACAACCATATTGTGTGGAACCTCCATAAAACACCTCCAAGTCAATTCACAGAATGGTGAAGAACCTTCTTTCAGAAACATCTAGTAGGACTATGGTCTTTGATTCCTCAGTTGTTTTTGGCATGTTAGCTTGCGGCTCGAATGTTCTGTGTCATTGTGTCTGGTACCTCTGCCGTGGCATCTGGATTCAGGCAGCGGGAAGGTGCTCTTACGTGTTCTGATGAAGATACGCATGTTTTGACATACTCTGGTTCTAGAATGCATGGATGTTCTCTTGCCCATACCTCTCCTGTCCTTCACAACTTCAATAGAAGCTCTGCCTCAAACCTTCTGAAGCACCTTGACACTGTGGACAAATCATTGTGGTCTGTTCTAGCACAGCTATTATTACTCAACCTGATAACTCTCTTTTCTGTCTGGCTTGGCCAATCTTGGGTTTAAGAGTGAGGCACTGTCTCCTCCTCGTCTATCAGAGACTCCCTAAGTCCTTCCGTTGCAGACAGCAATATTTTTTTATACATTTAAAAAGTGTCTCAGAAGCGATGCTGATAACCGAGTCAGCCAGAAATGATATCCACGTCCCTCTCTGGGGCTTCCACTAACATGAGCTCTAGGCCGTATTTAGGAACAAATGCTAGACAAGGGATGGAGGCACCATATATCTCACTTCACCTATATACGCAGTGACCTGCCAGCACTCACTGTGCCATCCTATGTCAGACAATATCATCTCTCTGCACACGGTCTCCCAGTAAACAGCCATTACTATGACCCTTCCATTGGCACTTTAGGGAGTTTTATGCGGTGAAGAGTGGAAAGCCACACACCATCTCCAAGATCCAGCCCTCTCACATCGTGAAGACATTTTCTGAGTTGGCAGGTCTGATTGACGTTCCACTGCACTGGTGTGCATACTCTGTAAGGGTTGGTGCGTCTAGGCTGGGAGCGATTTACTGCAAATGCGTGCGATGACGGCAAGGAACCTTATTCCTGAGTCAGGCCAGGCCCCGATAATGTTCTGCACTGGGAGCTGAAGCACACTAGTACTCTCGAACCCTTGTATGTCCACCAAACACAGTCCCAGGCATGCGGTTGGTATGACCTTTGGCCTTGCTCTTAGTCTGTCATAAACCAGTACATTTTTTCACAACCGAAGGGAAGTGACATTTTGCCTTCTCCCTTTCCTCTCTCCTAGTCTGCCTCACCTACCTCCTTCCCTACTGTTGATTTACTCCCCACTGCCCAGCCCTCAACGGTTGCTCAAAAAACACATTAGGTCAGTCGTCGAAGCAAATTATCCCACAAATAATCCCAATAAGTTGCTAAGTGGACAATTTTTATCACTGATCAATTCATTTTAAAGAAACCTCTGTAAAGGGAGCTTTCTGGTACGTCTCATTCGAATTTGAAAATAAAAGAGGCACGTCCTCCATTTCGAAATCCCTTCTCAAAGAGTGTGGGCTAAGCAGTTGGCGTCAGCGCCCCAAAAAATAAATTCTGCACGCTGTGTTTGTGAGACGTTGACCTGGTATATGCTGTCCACCAGTTCTAGTGGGCACCTTGCACCAGTCCAAACAACCCTTATTGGGTTTAAGACAACCTTTATTGAAAGCTATCCTAGTGGTAGCTATGGAGAGCAGCCTTCAGGCTAAGTCTCGAAGGAATGTAAAGCAGCTTGGTTTACCAGATTATAACCTTCTGAATGACAAAATGAAAGGAAAACCACACAAGGTATATATATAAAATATATATATATTTATTTCTAAACACTCTCTACTAACCTCTTTATGAGATTAGAGAGCAAGGCACACAATAATACAGTTATTAAACGACAGTAAATAGCACAATATACAATGGGCCCCAGGGGGAGACCAAACCATATATTAAGAAAGTGGTGTAAGAACCACAACTTGACCAGACACAGTGCCTAGAGCACATAGAATCGCTGGGACCCCAAGGAACCTCCCAAGGCAGTGACACAGGGGACCCACGGGGGACGTGTGCAGTGTGAGAACACAGCCGCAAGCCCCATACAATTCAATAGGAAAGTCGCGGTTGGAATTTTAAAGAATAAGGTCACTTAGGAGAGGACTTTGAGCAAACCCTTTTAGACTTAGCGGGTTCTAGGGCCAGCACCCACGGTAGCACCGTAGTACTCATGTTACCTCACCAAGGGAAGCCAGGTGCATAGGTGTCAAATGGTGTCGGGATTGTCGTCATTTTCAATGGTGATGTGCTGCAAAGTGCTGCTGCCTTGGAAAGGAGAAGTGTCCGGTGTGATCCAAGCCTGGATTGAAGATGTGAAGAACCTGAAAGCAGAGGGGACAGAGTCTGGGTCACTTGCCAGTGACCATGGGCACGATAGACGAATGCCCACCGATGTCGGGTGTTTCAGGTGCGAAGAGGTGAAGCTTGACTCCACTGCCACGGGGACCAGGAGGCGTTGACGACAACCACAGTCCGCAGGCGAGCTGTCCCATGAAGGATTTCGAGTGCTGGGGGGCCGGTGTCCGGATTGGAGACCAACAAGCCTTGGCAACGGCAACACACGCAGTGAGAGAAAAATGGCTTTGTGTGGACCAGCAAGGTCCTGTGGACTCCCCAAGCAATGGAGAGTCAGGGTTCATCTGGAGCACCCAGGAAAGCCCATTGAAAGTTAAAGTACCCTTCTCAGGGACCCACAAGTCGACGGACAAGGGATCGCGAAGGGACCTCGAGAGGAAATACTCCATACCAGCCCACGGGTCACTCGAGGAGTGTAGGCCAGTAATCTTCAGTGGAATCAATGCTCGGGGTCTGGACTACAAGTAGCCCAAAACATAGCCTCAGGGATCACCAAAAAGCATATGCTGCTGCAAATGGTCGTGGTGTTCAGGGGTTCGGGTTGCACGGTCCCCACGAGGGCTTTGAATCTCAGGTTTGCTGAGACCAGGGATCGGCCTCGGGAAAGCTTGAAAACCCACCTACTGTGTTGCAAAAACTTCGGAGTCCTTCAAGAGCTGCGTAGTTGCCAACCGGACAGTTGCATCTTTGGTGCCTGCCTAGCAGGGGAGTTAGTCCATTACTCCAAGGGAGTTTCTTCGGTCATCCAACGTCGTGTAGATAGTAGAAGTTCTGGGATTCTGTAGCAGAGTTTCGTCCAGGTAAATCTAAAGTCCTGTAGTCAGGGGTTCCTACTTTATACCCAAGGAAGGGGTGGGACAAACTCTGGGGACCCACCTATGGGAGGGTCTGGACAGACGAGTGGCTACACCCATATCCTTTGTCCAGTTTTGTGCCAGAGCAGGGACTGGTAGCCCCTGCAACCGGTTTGAGCTGGACTATGCACAGGGACACCAAATGTGCCCCCAGTGCAAACTTCAAAGCACTCTTGGAGTGCACCCACCCAGCCCCAATACACTAAAGCCTGTCTGGGAGGTGGTCACACCTCCCTGTGACAGGAAACCTATTGTCCAGGCCGCCCCTGACGGAGTTTCATCCAGCAGCAGGAGGGCAGACTCGTGTCTGTGGCTGGCAGCATCCATTTTAGGATGCCAGGGCTTGCAAAGCTGGTACCGGGTATACCGGTGCTGTCATATTTCTCCCTCTAGTAGGGTGGAATCATTCCTCCCACACCAGTTGCTGGTGTGGAGGTATGATTCTAAAGTGTTTGACACCAAACACGACATGTTTCCTTGCAGCCATTCCAAAGTTAGCATTTACCGCAAGGTTATAATGCACTTAAGAGTATATGGTCTGGCTGCATCACAAACAACCCAGGAATAAAGGTTTCGAAGGCTGCAGAGGGGCTCTGCTCATGCATGGGCACCCTCTCACATAAAACCCAGCACCCTGCCTTCAGGATTGATAAGGCTTGCCATAGGGGTGACTGATAGGTTTATATGTACAGTGATATGGAGAGATATAGGGAACCTATATCTCAGTAAGGGGTGCATACACCACCTTACACATGCTGCTGTTGCAGACCTGTTGAGACATTTTAAATGGCTTCCCAGGGGAGGCATAATACATGCTGCAGCCCCTGAGAGGCCTCTGGGATACCTATGCCCTGGGTACATAGTATACCATATACTAGGGACTCAGAAGGGTACCCCAGCATCCAATCTGGAGTGTATCTAAAGTACATAGAATCAATTTAAAGGGGAAAGTAGATAGGCTGGGGTCCTCCAGCCAAACTAAGTCTAAAACCAGCAAAACACCAGTGAAAAAGTGGGGGCAACCATGCAGTCAGATTCCACCTTCCCACAGTGTTGACATCACCTTCTGGCTGACACCCAGAGGCAGTTATCTGCATTGTCTAAATGTTTGTGCTACCGCCGGGTGCCACAGTGAACCATCTGTAGGATTTAGAAAGGACCAAGACCAAAGTGGTAAAAGAGAGCCTTTTTAGATATTTCCAGACAAATAAGACAATAGAGTGTATTGGCTTTTTTTCTGCTTGGAAACTATAATCTGACGTGCCATCTCTGCCCAAACAAAACTCTAGCCTCACTATACCACTTCAAACTGGTAAAAACTAGAGATCTGCAGACTCTGAAACACCAATAAAAATACTTAATCTGCTTCAGTTTTAGAGCTTGTGATAGATTTGCAAAAACTCCCTCGGGATATTTACTGAAATGGAGAGAAAAAGCATAAAGCTTGGCAACATTCTGTAGAGGAAAGATAAACAGATTTAGAGGTTAACTGGTTACCTTATCATTGTCATTTATATAGTGACATTGCTGCCACAGTCTGGGCCTGATGCACCGTTACCACGCCTATATAGTCTGTGGAGGAGAATGGTTGTTGTGGCCTGTGAGCACAGGGGACAATGTTGCTGGGCATTTTATTGAAGAGTCGCCCTAGTGAAACATCTGAAGCTATGTATTGCATCTGGCAGAGCGCTCATGCCAAAAAAATGGTCTAGAGAAGACACTGGGCAGGCACACTCAGCATGGCAGCAGTAGACCAGAGGGTAGCTGGTAGGGCATGGGTTCAGCACTGCACAGGTGGGCTATGTATTGGTTTACAAGGCCTGCGTGAGGGTCAGAGATGGGCTTTGTTCGTGGTGCAGTGGGCACAGGCTAAGAGGGAAGGTGTATTCTGGCACAGACCGATTAGTTGATGGTCACTTTGTCATCTCTTCAAGGTGGCTCCTACGAGGGCTTGTCACAGAGGGCGCCTCAGGGATCCACAAAGCCAGAGCTTTTTAAAAGGTCATAAAATCATGAAGGGTGTTGAAGTGAACATTAAAAGTGTAGATAGTCATGGGTGTCCGTAGGAATTTTTTTGAGGGGGTCATAATTTTACTGTCATCCATCCTCCGACTCTTTCCAAACAGCAACGCGATTTTGACTTTTTTTTAAAAGGCAAGTGAAGAAGAAGAGGGGTGGAGGCAAGCACTCTCCCTTGCCCCTCCCCTTGCGGACGCCCATGTAGATAGTAAGAATAGATGAGCAAAAACACCCTTTGCCTTAATACATCATAGAGTGAAGTGTAAGTTGACGGCAAGACCGACCATCCTGCCAATTGTCCACTGGCGGTAGTATGCTGGTACCACACAATTCTAGAGGATGACCCTTTGTCAGGTTTTTTTTCCTGATCTTGAATTTGTAGGAGCACCTAGGAGCATTAAAAGTGAGATTGGCAAACCTGCTTTATCATTACAAGGTCATAAGATTGAGCACCCTTTATCTGGGTAATAGTAAAACCTGTAAAACAAGCTATCATAGCTATTCCTGACCAAGGTGAGGGGTACATTGCTTGAAACTGAAAGTTCGGCCTTCAGAGCATCCTCCACTCTCCCAGATGGGAACGTAGCGCAGTCATGGAGTATTTCATTGGATGTAGTGTGAAGTTTGAGCCAGGTGCATTGTGTAACAGAATCCAAGCCAAAATTTGGGTAGATAAGATGAAGATTTCGAAAAAAAACGGGGGGATTTAATTTCCACTATAATTTGCATTGACCGTGAGACATTGTTAAGTGAGAAAAGGTGAAATAAAGCCATTTTTTGCTGCATGAATCTCTGTTCCCCTCTACAAAGGGAGCATTGGCATGTATGTAACGCAATTATTATATCACATATATTAAACATAAATGTTCACTCTGCTTCATTACAGTAAACATGGGAAAACTGTACCATAAATATATTGTAATTAATAAACATTCTTTAACACTCTGTAGGCTCTACAGCCAAGATTCAATAGTTTCGTAACTTGTGTAAATGTTATTTGTTCAGTACAGTGCTGGAAAGTAGGGCGATCTTACTGGATCCCGGCTGTGGCAGCTATTTTAAGCCATCCAGGGAAATATAATGAATATGTCCTGGTTTAATTTTCCAACACCAGGACACAATTCAGCAGCACCAGCATGCTTTCCCTTCCTTTGGAGCAGCACCGTGTCGGTGGATGTGTTCTTCTTTTCACGTACAGCTGGGCCCAAAACAAAGCCCTGATTTAAAAGACCATCAACCTTTCTTTTGTTCAAGTATCATCCTAGTTGGGAGCCATCTAGGGCCCGATTCACAGAACTAACTTAAGACAAAATCCTAAACTTACTACTTTTGGTATTCACAGAAGGCATTTAGTAGTAGTAAAGTTAGGATTTTGTCTTAAGCCTGTCTTAAGTCTGTCCTAAGTCTGTCTTAAGTCTGTCCTAAGTCTGTCCTAAGTTTGTCTTAAGTCTGTCTTAAGTCAAACTTAAGTCAAACTTAAGACAAAATCCTAACTTTACTACTACTAAATGCCTTCTTTGAATACCAAAAGTAGTAGGACAGACTTAAGACAGACTTAAGACAAACTTAGGACAGACTTAAGACAAAATCCTAACTTTACTACTACTAAATGCCTTCTGTGAATAACAAAAGTAGTAAGTTTAGGATTTTGTCTTAAGTTAGTTCTATGAATCGGGCCCCTAGAGCCTAACACCTAGATACTTATACAACGTGAAGAAACAAAGGCACACTGCTTAGCTCTTTTTTTTCTTTTGCAGTTTTCTTTATGCTGTAGACCTGACCGGAAGGTATTGGTACACTTTGTGTGAGCAGCAGTTACATTATTCAAGTTCACATTCAGTTTTTAGGCATGAGGTGATTAATTGATGTGCCCACAATCACAGGATGCTGACCCAATGCCAAGACTCAATCTAGTTCTCCAGTTCCAAAGTTAGTAGCTCTGGCAATAATGCCACATCCTCTCCCCTTACAAGAACTTTGAAGAAGCTATGAGTTGGAGGCAGGTTTTCCAGTTTGTTGAACCCTCCTATGCTAGCGATGTGCATGTGCTGTAAGAATGCCAGATGTATCTGTGTGCACGAGTAATTACACAAATAATGATTTGAATGACACCTACTATTTATTTTTATTTAATTCTTTCATAGTGCTCTTCATCAAGAGTGGAGGGAGTCAGAGCACTTTACATCACATACAGACAAAATAAATCAATGTGTAACTCAATGTACAGGAACTGTTAGATAAGACCATGAGGGCTAAAAGGTGTAGTAATCAGAGAGCATCCATACTTGTAAATATTATAAGTTAGGCTCCCAGTTTTCTGTTTTTACTGATTTCTACATACAAATACAGACAGAAAAAGTATGTTTTCTGTATTTATTCATTTATTTGGAAAAATTCAGAAAAATGGGCATCGTTTGAGTTACTTCCATACAGTCTTTCATCAATTCCTGGGCAACAGCTGAGCAGATAGATGGCATGGGAAGTTAAAAAGCAAGATGAGGTTTCCTGAAATACCAGCATATCTAAGCATCAATTTGTAGTATAATACTTATATTTATCTGTGGGTGGACTGTCATGAAAATGTGCCTACCTAATTGCTAAAACACAACATGTGTCAAAGTATGAGTGCACATTTATTAGTTAAATAAATGTGGAAATATACCATTTTGCAACTTAATTTATTGACAGAACACAAAGTAAACATGGATAAATACTGATAAGTTGGCCAAAAAATAAATATGGATAAATACAGACGGAAATGTGATTGGGGTTGTCTGTACTAACAAGACTTTATTACTTCCCAAAGGAATCATTCTTTCCAATATTAGAATAACAACATATTGAGAAAAAGATCAATAAAGATTCAAACAAGTGACTTACAGTTTTCATGCAGCTCCTTGATGCCAGTAACTAGATCACTGTGCTATATTAGAGGGACTGCAACTAATGAACTGGAAGTAACATTACAAAATGATCTCAGTGTCAAACGCAGCAACCCACTTACCCGTCTATACAAAATACAAATCTGTGATCTGCATGTTGCAAAATGTACTTTGTGGCATCCATATTAACCACCTGTGCCACTATGAGTAAACCCTATGACTGGGCAAAACACAGAACTCTCCCAAAACTGCATTAACCACCAGAATTATCTTACTGATAGCACAATCCCCTCAAAATTGGTTGGCACACAAAGATCCTTGCAGCAGGTGTCTTAACCCTGTAAGATAATTTAAAACTTCAGCCTTTTTGTGACAAATTAAGTACACTAGAACAGATGAACTGTCACATTAGTTCTAGTTGCCTATTTCTTAACGCATAATTTATTTTATAAATGTATTATTTGACTTTCAGACTCTGCTTTACAAACTCCACCCCTCGTGACTCTACCCGCTTCACACTGTCACACTAGACCTCAAATTGATGGGTTCCCGAGTAACTTTTTTTTTTAATTACTTCACTGATTCAGTGATGGTAAGTAATTTGCTGCATGCTCCCTTTGAGCGTCAGAAAGCACACATCTCCAGTCTGTTTCCTTCCACAGTAGCTGTTCCTCGTAAAAATATTCTGAATTAATGTCCCATTTTGTATGTTTTTTCGAGATTAAAATCTCTTGCTAGGAGACTGTAAGGTGTGGTGTGAGGGTGATAATTGGGATTTCTTTTCTTACCAAGTGACGTCATTTCATCAGGGACACGACGTTCTAGTGCTGTGAATTTATTTTAAAAGCTAATACTTCTGGAATTGCAATCCAGGCCCACTCAAATTGAGCCACTTGTGAAGACGTCACAAATTGCAATCGAAGGAAGGCGCTGTTTATTTCCTACTACAGCTTGCAAAGATGACAGTCATTTCTTCACCATGATTGTTGTTTAGTATTCCTCGTACTGACTCTATCTGCCGCTTGAGCTCATTGGTAATTTATAACCTGCTACAAAAGAGCTCACTTCCTGGCTGCTGTTGAGTCATGTTTGAGATCAGGTGGCCAGTGCAGAGAAAGGAGGCCCCCTGGCGGCGAGCTTGATAAACAACACCACACCTCCAAATCTGCCAGCATACAACTGAACAAAAAATAAAAACTCGATGCTAAAATTAAAAAAAGATACACCAAGTCCCCGTTGAATCCACTTGACTTGATCTGCACCTAATTCAAACGTTTTAAGAGCATGCCGTTCACAGTTGTGGCGATAGTCGGGGCAGTGAGCACATAAACCTGCTTCCAATGTGGACAAAACTCACGCCATATGTAAGTTCGGCCCCAGGAAATTAAATTGAGATCACATGCAGTGGATGGCCGGCTACTCGTCCAAGCAATGCCAGCTCTCGTGTTAATAAAACATGGTTGTTCGTAAAGTTGCATAACTTTAACGCTCTATAGTCATTTTTATGCAACCAGTTTTTGAAATTGGCTTTGCCATGACCTCGGAAAATAAGACCTCCCAGATGCATCAATGCTGCCTGGAAAGCATGTAGATATTCAGTGTGAGAATCGTGTGTTTCCGTTGACTGTGAGTTGAATGTATGACGGTATTCCGCATGCCTTTAGGACGCATGCGTGCCGAACGCCGTCTTTTGTACTAACGCGTCTTTAGGACGCATTTGTTCAGCATGCAAGTTGTATTAACGACTTGCCCTAGGGTTGTGCTGGATGTTGGAATAGTTTAATTTACTATTTCAACTCCAGTCTGCGCAACAGTAGGAAAGGTGCTTGTCTTTAAATCCAACACCATTCCATCAATGCTCCCCCCTAAAACAAAGTCGTTGTTACAACTTGCGTGCTGAACCAATGCGTGCTAATGCCGCGTTCGTTCTATTGCCGGTGCTGTGTTGGCACAGCGTGATTCCGGCTTTGTCCAAAAGGACGTTTCCCCTATGAGCTTGCCCTGCTGCTTGAGCTTCAAATGGAACATTGGTGAAAAAGGAGAGAGAGAGAGAGAATAACATTGAGTTGTGTAATAATAGACATCTGTTCTGTAGCGCCAAGAGGTTTCTGGGGGGGTGAATGTGCATGTTCCTAAAACACATTATATCATATCGACATGTAAAACGAAAGATGACGTGTTTTGCTAATCATGAAACGGACTTTGTCTCGAACTTGGAGTCTACCAAAAAAAGCTGGTGAGATCCCCTATAGGCTGTTTCTTTTGGTAATTCAGTAGTAGAGTTTGGTCTATAGCCACTGCTGACTTGTCGGACTACCACTACCAACAACCCATCTACGCACGTTCTCGAACCCCAGAAGGTGAGCAAATCACAACTTCGTGCCTGATTTAGAGTTCGCCCGATCGGTTGCTCCTTCACAAATGGAAATTATGTCCTGTCTGCCTTACTAGAAGTGCATTATATCCAACTGCATTTATAATAATCAAATCAATCATATTTGTGATGGAGTAACACTCCGCCATACTCTAAATTAGGCCCTTGGTAAGGCCCAGTCTGAGAGTTTTGGCCTATTTTTTCCTCATGCTTTTTGGATGTCATCAGGTGCTAACACTGGCCTTCTCATAAAGTGCTTGTTATGTAAACACTAATTCCCAGTTCCGGTTGTATGGCACATTAAGGGCATCAGAGTATAAATAACCACAGTGTTTTGTGCTGGGTCTTTAAGGATAGTGAGTTCTCTGCGGCGTGTGCATGGACAGCTAATAAGAGCTAATAAGAGCTGATGTGTCAGATACACTCAGAGATGGAACAGCCTCTTAGGCAATGTAGAGAAACTGGGGGTGTCGAAAGGCCTGTTAAGCTATCAGATCTAGTGGCATGTGTGAATTTGCTAGACATGTGACAGATTTCTGCCCATCACTGCTGGCCATCACATGCTCTGGACTGTTGTAGTTGAGTCTTCGCTTGTGACAGTATCTACGGAGTTTCACATTCCTCTGCAGTGTCCAATATATGTTCATTTCCACTTTATATTAAACGCTTAAAACTGGTGCTTAATCTGTGTCCTGATGCCCCAGTGTTTGCTTGAAGGGGATACATATTGAGATAAATTGATTTGTCCAGGATCACACAACTTGTTCAAGTGTAAGTCTTCATTCATGTCTCTTGGTTCCACGGAACACAACTTAAGTACTGGAACCGTTCACCTCCCTTAAGCATTACATAGATGGATGGCTTCTTCCTTGAGCACTGTGCCCTCCTTTTAACTCACCCTTCTTCCCAGTCTCTCCAGTTTAGTGAGCACAATGTTGCTGAGATCAAGTTCACTACTTCCTTCACTCAGGTCACAAGCAAACCAACCGTCTTCCTCGGGTGGAGTTAGCAAAACTGCTTGCAAAATCCTGGCATGTCCAAAGACAGTGACTCCAACACAACCCTCTCAACTTACTCACTAGCACAAAACTGGCACTGGCAGGGGAGGCAGTGTGACTGGAAGGGTGACTGCTTCTGCTCTCTGCGTTGTTATCCTCAACAGAGCTGGCTGTCACAAAATGCATTACAAGAAAGATTGCGGCTATGGTTTGAGCAGACATTTCTAATTGAGCAGGATACATGCCTAGTGCAGACCGAAAGGCCTACAGTAATGAGGTGCCCCAGGGCTTTAAGTGGGATGAAATAACTGTGGGGTCTCTCAAAGGGGCGTGGCCAATGTCACTAAGGGCGTGGCTTAAAAACAGGTAAGCAAAAAATCTGTGTTTAGCATAGTGTGCCGCCTGACTTGTATTTTGCTATTTCTGTCATTGCATCCACATTTATGATACAACAAGTAACAGCATACCTAAACAAGTCAAGGCTAATGGCTTTCTCAATGGTTGTTAGTTGCATACGATAAATAAGCAGCAACTATGGCGTGTTATATAGAATATTGAGAAAGCTTCCTCTTAACGCCCTGGTGACACCACGACAATGTTGCTGCTCTTGAACTTCAAAAAGAGAAGGGAAATCCAGAGAGAAATTACTCTCTTTAAAGGATTTCCCTTCCCCTGCAATGCTCACCTGGCATGACGTCATGCCCTAACTTCTCCACTAGTGAGAAGTGGGCAGTGTGAGCAGCGCACGTCATGTGCCGGCTGTCACTGCAGTCGGGGAAAAAACACGGACCGGCTGTGCCAGGGCACAAAACAGAGCCCGATAGAGACCCGTTTCGAGGCCTCCTTAAAAAAACTGCCGGTGCTCAGACCCGGTGAGACCCGGCCCACTTAAAGCCCTGAGGTGCCCTGAGCTGCTAGCTGTTAAGGGGGAAACGGACAGCATTTCCAGAAGGTAGTTGAAAGGACTTTACTTGCCGGATATCCTTTATTGGGGAAAGATTGGGTGCTTTGCATGTGGTTGGTAAGCAGGCCAGAGGTGTAGCATGGAGCTTCGCAAAAGTGTGGGTGTTGGAGAGAGTGTGGGAGACAGACTTAGCCAGACATGCAGGGACTTACCAAACTGTATGTTTACATTCTATTTGGGATTGCCTTGAATAGTGCACAAATGCCACATCATATTGGTTTTCACATAGTTGTAGACAGAAGTAGGGGCCCTACAATAGTTTTCTGGTGCTGAATGCATAACTCGAAGGGATATTTGCTAGTTTGATGCCGGAGCTTGTATCATATTTGGGAAAAACACAAGTTCTTATTGCTTTCTTGGATTCTAGGTGGTTGCTGATCATCTTTATTTTCTTGGGAAACGTGTCCATGGTTTGCAGGTTTGTACCGAGAAGCATCTTCCATTTGGTTCTTCTGCAAGAGGGAATGATTGGTAGCAATGCCAGTCTCCATTTAAGGTTCCTAATTTTGGTTGAATTTTAATTGGAGAACAATTGGTCCAGTGCCGTAGCATGCTCTGTAGGAGATAAAGAGGGCACTTAAGGATTGTCCTCTTGTGACAGGTGGTGTAGGCATTGAAGACCGGTCTGGTGTTGCTGTACAGGCTAAGAGCCTATCTACTCGCGGTCCGTATTCGTTGAAGTTTTGTGAGCCCAGTGTAGAGTCTATTGCCATTATCTAGACATAACAGTACTGAGACTGTTGAGGCTTGGCCACTATTGGAGCTACCTAGATAGAGGTAAATCCAATATAAGTTGCACATGATGTTGAAGACAGTTTTGTTATATTGTTAATCTGTCTGTTGAGTGAGAGTTTGGAGTCCATGATCAGCCCCAAGTTGTTCACGTGTGTCGATATGGAAAGAGGAGATCACATTTCCATTGGCCAGGCTGTGGTAAGGTCATAGTTTTGCCCTACTACTTGTTAAAATCTCAGTTTTAGAGGGATTTACGCAGGCACCTCGTAAGCCAAGATGTCTCGAGATCCGATGGGCTTTCCAGTTTAAAGATAGTCTGAGTGTCCTGGGGGTAGTTGTAACAAGTGGGTTTAAAAGAACATATAGCAAAGTGCCACGGTTATATGCCTGCGCACAATAGTCTGTACCAAGATGTCCTATTAAGCACAAATCTCACAGGTGCTCCAAGGAGAGAAGGTAGCCACCAACCCCTTTGTTTAGGAGGCACTGCTCCCTACAACAGTTGCATAAACTTCTCTGCACTAAAGTTAAAAAATGATTCTTCTGTATTGAAAAGACCAAAGTACACAATGTTCTTTTATTCAGTTCATAATTCACCCAAATGCATCCAAACAGGCCCAAAACAAATCTAGGACACAACACGTGTTTCGTTGTCGTCTATAATCTATAACCAAAACATATAGTAATGCAGACGTCCATCACCATGTAATTGTTGGCATGCCTGTGGCATGGTTCCAGTCAGTGGTGACTGAAACCACAACAAATAAAATAAAGGAACATTGTGTACTTTGGATTTATCACGACTGAAGAAGAATGTTTTTATCTTTGGTGTTCAGGAGTTTATGCAAATGAGTTTAAAAGAATTTCTAAGCTAGGGAAGTGGGGTAAGGTATATTTTGAAATAGAGAGGGGTAATCATTGAGCCTCGTGAGATACCTACTTTTTGTGAGATTAGTGCTGATAGATATAGAGATAGAGACACGATTTGTGTTCTACCTGTCAGGTAGGACTGAATCAATGTTAGAGCTGTACTCTGTATTCATGAATAGTTTGTTCTTGTAAGTAGAAATGTGTACAAAATGGTATCAAAGGCCGCTGAGAGGTCAAAGAGGAGGAGGAGGGTAGTCACCGAGCTGAAGTCTACCGTATTCTTGAGATTGTTCTAGAGTCTGTAAAGTGCTAAGCATCCTTTCAGAATTGGAAGCACAAGACTTACAGTATAGACCTGTAATGCTCACCCCGGTGTGTAAATAATGCCATTCAAGTCTTGGAGGTACTGACCTTACTTACAGTAGTAGGTCTATGATGCGCGCCCACATGTTTAATTGCAGATATACAAGAGCAATCCTTGGAAGCACCACACCTACAATAGAAGAACGATGAAGTCCTCCTGGTATACACATAGATATCCTAGAGGTGCTCTTAGTTGCACAGAACCTTTCTGAGTTTCATCCAGTTGTGAAGATGAAGTACCTTAGCCCCATCCTTGGAAGCAGAACTGTACAGTAATGTGAGGTCCACCTGGTGTGAAAATGGAATTGTCTTAGCAGTCTCTTCTGAAGCACCGGCCCTACTGTAGCTCGCCTGTGAGGCCCACGTGATGTGAAGATGAAATTCCCTGAGCCGGATCCTCTGAAGCACAGACCCTACTGCAGTGGGTTTGTGAAGCTCACCCAAATGTGAAAAATGGAAATACATGTATCCTTGAGATATCCTTGGGAGCACTGACCCTACCGTGGTGTGTCAGTGAGGGCCATACAGGTGTGAAGACATTTCTATCCTGCAGATAACCTACTTACTTAGAGGCCATGGCCAGAGTTCTTAATAATGAACTTTGGACCTGACTGGCTCAAACTGGCAAGACACTACTGGTAGATACCCTTAACTTCTTCATACTATACCTGGACACCAGACGGGACACCCCGGGAAATGAGTATGTGGCCTAACGGCTAGAGCGGTCGACCTCGTAGCTGGGGAGCCGGGTTTGCGTCTCGACAGGGACGCTCAACATCCTGTGATTCTGGGCAAATCACTTAATCTCCCTGTGCCTAACAAAAAAACCAAAATGAATGTGTCCCTCTGTAACACAACGGGTGCTCCTGCAAAGCGCTTCGATACCTTCGGGTCTAGTTTGCGCTATATAAAATAAAAAATAAAGAAGCATTATAAGCAAAATGGTAACCTGCCCACTCTAAAGCCTGTCAGGTGCACTCAGCCTCTGGAGAAGGCGTAGCAG